>NC_089979.1:170508702-171141128 GCF_036417845.1 Apteryx mantelli
TTTAAAAACTTATTTTTTATAACTTTCAGACCATTTCAATGTTTTCCCAGGGAAATGGGAACTCTATTAGTTTTCCGGTGAAAATTCACTGTGTTTGGAGACACTGTCAGTGAGGTTTTCATGAAGTCATATGTCCCCTATTACTCTGAGCAAAACAATTGCCAGAGGATAATTTTCCAGCTGGCTGAATTAGATGTGCACATTGTGACTGTGTCTGTCACCCTAAAACCTATATGGAGCCCCCAAATTTTTACCCTTAGCATTTCACAACACAAATGTGCCACATGAAGGGGACGGTACTAAACAAGGCACCGGTAGCACTTTTCAGGTTATTATTTGCATTAGATTAAAGTCTAGGGACTCCACTTAAAATCTGTGGCCCGTTATACCTAGTAGATTATGAGATAGCCCCTTCCCTTGCTGACTTTAGGCCAGGAATATATAACAGGATATCCTGGTGATTTCACAGATCCCATATATAAATAAAATAATATTAAAAAAAGGATAGATAGATAAGCAAATAAATAAATAAGTAGCAAAACCAAAACCAAGTGGGATGCTCAATGCAACCTTTTCATCTAAGGAATATCTGGCCTGTAGCAGTTGGTGTTGTCTCCAGTTCTGCTCCAGGATAACATACTCACAGGTTTTTATTTAGAGCTTCTTGGTCAGTCTCTGGTAGAACTCTGACAATTGCATGTGTGAAGCTATAGCCTTGCGTCTCACCATGACCTTGCAGATTCACAAAGATATTCAGAATCAGGTTGGTTGAATTTGGTTGAATTTTGGTTGAATCGGTTGCATTTAACTAATGTCAACCAACGTCATGCCTCCTAGATGCACTGGTATAAACTATTTGCTGTTACATCATCTTTTTATAGCCACAAGTTGTTTTCTGCTGCTTATTTTTAACTCTTCATCCATTATGTCCTCAAAGGGACAGATAAATTGATAAAAATGGAGTGCTCTGTAGAAATTCTGTAGAAATAGATTCTCTTTTTTTTTTTTTTTTTCCTGACATGAGGTGTGTGCAAACCTCAGGAGCCTAATAAGAGTCCTGAGCTAAGGCACAGTTCCCTCTTTATTCTCATATTCGGCCTAATGTATTGTATTGGCACCCCTAGGCCATTTGTCAACTAAGTTAGTAACAGAGCCAGCTGAATAAGTGCTTAAACACAAAACAATAAATGTGCTGTTTTAAGATTTATTTCATGTCCAGTGTATCTTCAGGACTTAAAGAGGAGTTCAACCAGAGAGATTTGAGAACCAGTGATGAATAACTGCATCTATGCAGAGCAAAACAAACTAACAAATACGTGAAAATACACTCAATCCCTAAGTGTGATAGCATAAGCTATTCTTAAAAAAAAAAAAAAAAAAAAAAAAAAAAGCCCAAAGAATTCAAAAGCATTAAGTTTATGTGGAAGATAATGAGAAAGAATATGAATCCATCCATGGATATAATGTTGAAAGGAGGGAGGGGAGGAAGGGAGGAGGAATGGAAGGAAGGCAGGAGATAAGGAAGGCAGGGGAGAGAGAAAAAGAAAGAAAGAAGAGAAAAAGAAGAGAAAGAAGTAGAAAGAAAGAAGAGAAAGAAAGAAGACAGGAAGCAGAATGAAAGAAAAAAGAAAATAGAAAGAAAAAGGAAGGAGGAAAAAGAGAGAAAGAAGGACAGAAAGAAAGGAAGAAATGAAGAGGGAAAGAGAAAGGAGAAAGAGAAGCAAGCAAACAAGTGAGAAAAAGAAAGAGAAGAAAGAAAAAGAAAGAAAAAGAGAGAAAGAAAGAAAGAAAAAGAAAGAAAGAGAAGAGAGAGAGAAAGGAATGTAGTTCATAATTCATGTTCGTGGATATTGAAGTCAGGAGGCGGCCAGGAGGCAGCCTTATCCTCCTCCGGCGTGACCTTCATAATAGAGTGGATAACACAAAGTGGTCTAGCAAGGGCCTCAAATTAGGCGAAAATGAGCACATCACTGCATGACAAAACACAGGCAAAGGAGCAAAGTACTTATTTGCCCTCTCTTACATTCATGATTTATTTGTGTGTGATTAATTTTCTGTCATGTCCACTTTGTGTATTGTATGACTGCCCTTTTATAAGATTCCAGAGGCTTATTTCTTTGGAAAAACTGACTCCGGTCTTCAGTGTCTTGCTCATGAAAATAAATCACAAAGCCAAGCACAGATACAAAATGGGAGGGGGAGGTGTTAAAGTTTACCTTGAGTTTGACAGGGAGTATGTGTGTGGGAGGAAAAAAAAAATTAGTTTAACTCATTATAAAAGTATATATATATTATTCATAAAACAAACTGATAGTCCCATCAAACTAAAGTAAATGGATTTCTACACTGCAAATCTCAGGCGACTCTGAGTGACACCGGCTCTGGTAATGATGATAAATAAAAGCTCAGATAATTCCTGTCCCTTCAGTGGTATTGGCAATGAACATGATTTCATAGTCTGGAGTTAGGGGCCAGAAGGAACCATTATAATCATATATTCTGACCTGTTCCATTACACATGCAAGGGAATTTCATGCAGTAATTCCTGCTTCGAGACTATAACTTCTTCCTGAGCTAGAGCAAATCTTATGGAGCGATTCCAGCGCTGATTTAAACACATCCAGTCACGGAGAGTGCCATGTACTCATTACAGGTACAGTTTTGATAGCTTTTTCTCTACTTTTAAACTAGTGCAAAAAAATATATATATTTTTTTTATTTGGAGTATAATCCTGGCAACATTGTTAGCAGTTAGTTCGACAAAAAAAAACACAAGCAAAGCAAGACTCAGGAGCCTGAAACAAGATTGAAGAAGACTTCAGGCAATTTCAGGCATGAATGTCCATACTCTAATTCAACTCTCTCTCCTCACCCTGGCTCAGCATCTGGCTCTGTTTGCTGGGCACCTCCTGTTTTGACCTTAAATTCCTCTACAATTCTGTTTCTGGCCATGGCCAGGACTGCCTTAGCTCAGGCAGGTAGACACTTAGGATGGGAGTCATCACAGACAACTTCAGGAATGTCAAATGTTGACCTCCAAATCTGAGCTTCTCTTAAAAACATGGTGAGAAGTAGGCACCTCCAGAAGCAGATCTGACACTTATGTTTAATATTTCACTCTCTGGATCTTCTGTTTCTCTCCTGTTGCTATAAAAGGATCCTGGGGTGACTGGAGCTAGATATCTCCCCTTGAGATGCCTGATGCTACATGAGATATGTCCTATCACTATCGACTGTCTAAGCCCTGATGAAACCCTAAGGATATCCAGAGCGGTGTGTGTGCTCTGAGCCTAACTTCACAGACCCTAATGAAACCAGGACCTCCATGAAGCCACAGCGAGAGTGCTGGGCTTTTGTAATGTAGTGTAATGGTTAGAAGTCCGGTTCTTTCTATTGCTGGAGGAAATGCAAATTCTAGGACACGCTAAAAGTGATGGCATCCTCCATCCCTTCCTTTCAGTCTAAATCACCCAGAAACAATGAGTGCAAAACTCAGGGGTATGTAGCAGACAGAAAGAAATTTGACCCAGTAGCCCAGTGGCTAAGAACCCTGAGCTGGCAGAAACCTCCTACTCGATATTTGAAATAAGCATTTGTTTTCCCCAGAATATCCTATTCTAGTACCCTGCCTGTTTGTTTTTCAGCCTCCCACTCAGAAGTATTTGGCTGTGGTTGTTAAGAATTTCTATCACCTCTCACAAACATGTATGCAAGGCTTGCTCATGAACTGCCAAGATATACGTATACTTTCAGCAGGGAGTGATTAATCTCCGTCTCTGCCGTATTGCATGTTTCACACACACTGGAAGGAAGTTCCCCGAGTGACACAAGTGCCATTGACCCATATCATGTGCCAGACATGCCGACAGCTGACGCTGGAGCAACGTTCATGAAGGATTGAGAAAGGCTCTTTCCTGCACATTCACCCAACTGAATCACCAGGGACACAGGATAAAATTGCCTGCAGCCGGAGATTCCCTGCAGTCCACCAGAGCAATAAATAACCTGAAATTACAGCGCTGGGCAACAGTGCCTGGCAGATTGCTCTTGATTGACTGGTCTTATCTGTAAAAGGGTTTTCCATCTGAAACTTTCCTATAAGGTCAACCAGATGATGAAGTGTACAGCAGGAGATTTGAGCTTGGGCATTCTCATTCTATGGCTTGTCGTGCCAGACTGAACAACGTGGCTTGTTAAAGACAGCTGGTCTGAAAAGAACATACATCATCGAAGAGGGCTGTGATGCCCATTTCACCTGCTGGCATTGACAGCCAGGAAACTGAGAGAAAAATGCGGACGCAATCATTTTTGGCTCAATAATCCTCAGCTGGCGGAATGAGATTTATAGAGGTGGTCAGTAGGACAGACCGTATAGATATCTGTTGGTGGTTTACTCCAGTCTGCCCCTACCTGTTAATTTTTTCAAACTGTGAAGGCATGTTGAGGGGCAGGTTGAAAAATGAAAGAATCTGTATAGACAGGAGAAATAGTCACAAATGGAAGAATATGTCAAAAGCTTTCCATTTGAGAAAGAGGTTATTGTTCACATGGCTGCCAAAATGGATCATGCTGCCAGTGACCAGCCCCAGTATGACAGGGACTGCATCGACACAGGACAAATCCTCTTCCGTTGGGAGCATTGGCAAAGGCATCTGGCAGAGAAGCAGAATGAGAAGTGGTTTGGGATGGCCATGTGGAAGCAAGCTAGTTGCTGGGCCCAGAAAGCTAAGTCAGGGGGACGATATTCCGGCAGCACTGGCAGCAGTTTTAATTTCCTCACAGCAATATTAGGAAGTCAGGACCAGAAACCCACCCAGTGGGAAGACTGTGGGGGGAATCTTGAAAGTCTCTGCTCATTCAAACTGATGCTTTTGGACTTTAAACCTTTTGAAGTTTTTCTAGGATTTTTATTCTGCTCTAAGAAGCTAATTGTTACCAGCCAAGAAATGCAAGCAAGACTTAGCTGGAGATATTCCTGCTTCCTTTTGACATATAGAATCTATTAAACACATGCAAATGTTCTTTTATTCTGGTTTTCCCAGTTCGCATTGACAACCAAGGTACCAACTGTGCTACCCAACAGCTCTTAGAGGAAAGATTTCAGCTCCTTTCTGAAGGCCTAAAGTAGAAATGAACAGAAAGTCTAGAGATTAAAGAAGGCTTGTCTTCTTGCCAATCTGTTGTGGATTACTTTACAAGAGTTTTCAGTCTGGAAGTCCTTAACCTGCCATTTAAGCTATCAACATCCAATATCAGTGATTAAATCTTGACTACTCAGAGACTGGAAATAGTGCCAAAGACAAACCTAGTTAAGTTCAGCCCAATACTTCTCTGTTGGCAGGATGAGCTACTTCAAGGTCACTAAGGAGTCAAAGCCCACAAGTGTCTCTCAGGGACCAGTTGAGGCTCAGGCTCCAAGCCTCTAGAGTTTAAAGTTTTATAATCTGGTTATTTTTGCCAGAACTGTGAACTTCTTACTATGTGGTTAGCTATAAAAACGGAGCTATTCCATTTCTTCCTTCTTCCTTCTTCCCAGACTTATAGAATATTTCCACATTTCTAGTCCTGTTCTGTGTTTCAGCAAAAGTATTTTATCTTTCGGAGGATTAAAGGAAGCTCTTGTTCTCCATCATGATTTGCTGGAGAACATAATCCTTATCCCTGTTCCATCGCTTGTCAGGGTGTTTTTCTCTCAGCTTTCTATTGTGTTTTATGGTTTTTTGCTTGCTTTTTGTTTGTTTCCATTTCTAGTTCACACACACTGCCTCCATGTTGCTACAGGAAAATTAAGATGTGGCTAGAACTACTCTTGTGTTGCTACCCTGATTTATACTCTTAGATTTTATCTATAAAAAGACAGACAACTGCAACTAGCTATACACCCCTGGAACCAATTAGACCCTATTACTACATCTCCTGGTTTGATAACATATCTTCACCACTCACCTTTAATTCAGAAACTAAAACCCCTGCTTGTTCTAGCCAGGATGGGCTGATTTGAGACAGTCACGTTGCTGTTTTGTTTCACCTGTTTTCTAATCCAAGCAAGAGAAGGAGGGCATGAGCAGAAAGAACAGACATACGCACACAACTACACACACCCTACCAACAAGTGCAAGGAAAGACTATAGAGTGGACTTGAAGCTGAACAGAAGTAGAGCTGCATGCCCGGTAGATTAACAGAATTAATCTTCAGAGCTGTCAGGTTTCACATTTTATTTTATGATTACTATATTCATCACACACACAAACCTTCATTACTTTGCTGTTTTGGATACAAGTCAGACGGAATGAGCAGCTTGACCTTGGTCGTAAACCCCGCTATGGAGGCAGCTGCAGGCAACCTGAAACAGAGCAGGGTTCGTTATGGACCCCGGGCTCGCTCTTTCATTTTCTTACTCTTTCTCTGGCTTGGTTGGTTTCCACCTGTTTAGTCTTCATGGAAATGTTGACTTTTATACTTTCCTGCCTTGCAAAGACATGTCTCTCTCTCTCTCTTTCTTTCTTCTTCTTCTTCTCTTCTTTATTTCTTTATTTCTCTCTCTTTCTTTTTTCTTTCATTTTTTCTTTTTTGTTTTCTTTTGTTCTTTCTTTTGTTCTTTCATTCTTTTCTTTCTTTCATTCTCTTTCTTTCTCTCTCTTTTTTTGCATTCTTTCATTATATCTTGCATTCTTTCTTTCATTCTTTCCTTCTCTCTTTCTCTCTCTCTTTCATTCTTTCTTTCTCTTTCTTTCTACTTCTCTTTCTCTTCTTTCTTTCTTTTTGTCTTTCTTCCTTTCCCTTTGGCAATAGAAAAGTGATCTAATGGTGTAATTTTGGGGTTCCCAACAGACAAAACAGTTTTGTGGGCCAAATGAAGCAGCCTTCCTGTACAATACTCTTGTTTTGAATGGAAGGAGTCAGTCAATGTGACACAGGCTAGAGAGCATATTATTGGCATGATAATATTCCCTGACAATCCTCTGGACTCTTCTGTACAAGTTTCATTTTTCCACTGAATAATAATACAGCAAAGTAACATCTGAGGCTTGCTTGACTTTGTTGTCTGCAGACATTTTTTAATTGTTCTCTGAACCTCTTTGCCCAGTAGGCCCTAATGCCTATAACTGGTGTTGAGCACTTGAGTTACACCTCTCAGGAGAGCAAGTCTGAGCTTTGGCAGGGCCGGCAGACTCTTTAATTAAGCCGTAGCAGACATTTGGCAGATTCTATTCAGAAAGTTCCAGGGCTGACCTAAATTGGATGCTAAAGGATTCCTCAGCCTGAGGAAGGGTGTATCTTCTCTAACAGCATGAAGGTCATTGGCGGGACAGTACCTCTTACTGTAAAGGCCTGGACTGAGCTTGGGAACAACGAGCAGAACTTCAGCCTTGCTGCTCAGTGATGTGGTTCTCCTGGTCCTTCTAAGCCAAACACAGCTGGGTCCAACCAGTAGTTAGATGGGAGATTTCCAAAGACTTTCTGCATAAAAGTGTAATGTCTAAGTCAGGGAAAGCCACCCTTTCTCCTTCAATCACTGTTCCTGTAACTCCTAAAAGCCATGCTTTTCAGATAAGAAAGGTTTTGGCCTGTGGTTCTGCTCAAAAATGAAGAAATGGGGAAAGGATGAAGAGGGGAAAGATCTGGATGGTGTTAAGAGTCCCTGTCCTGGGTAATTTCCAGTATAGGCAATATCAGTTCCTACGGTTTCTCCAGCAGTTTCAGCTGGAGGTAATCTCTTGCAGGCAAACCACTGTAGCATAAATTTCAGAAAGGGAGCTGACAGCATAAGATTATCAGGTTCAACAAGACTCCGTTTCGCGTCCTGAACCATGGAAGAAAATTGCTGCACAGTTAACAAGCTGCTGGGTCCTACTGAACAGGTGGCGGCACTTCACTGGTGCCTAGTCCATAAAGTGCTCTGAAATCCTTTGAGACAGAAGGTGCTATATATGTGTAAGATATTATTGTTGCATGGCTTTTTTGTTTTGTTTTGTTTTTCATTTTGGTCAGCCTGAATAAGCTCTCCCTGAGGCTTAAGTAGCAAAGCATTAGCCTGGAAAACTTGATGGCTTGGGGTTTTACTCCTTTAACTGGTCTCTGTTGGCTTGTTGGCCGGTTTATGGGGAGGGTGGGGAAAGAGGGAAGCGTTCTCCGCTCACAGTCACTCGCATGGAAATATAACTGAGAACTAGATGACTAAGCTTTTCGCACCAAGTGACTTGTTCCCATTTATCAGTGTTATTTTTTTATCCAATTGTTCCCCAAAGCAGATAGAAACACAAGTTTTGTGGAGGGGTGGTGGTGGTAAGAACTATAGATTTTGCATTTTCTTTTCTGCTTCCAGCACTATATCTAACAGCCTGTCAGGAGAATAAATTAAGATCAAATTAAATCTGTCCTGTTGATCCATGTCCAGATCAGTGTCCAGCTCACACTCTGTCATGAGATGGCTATGGAAAAAAGGAGTAACCTGTCAAGCTATTCATTGCTACTGTATTTCACATGGTGCCAAACTTTACTTAGACTATAGATAAATTGGTACTGGTGCTATAGTAATAAGAATAACAATAACAATAATAAATTCATATCACAGCGTCATGGGCTGATATCGCTGTAGGGGACTTGGAACTCTTTCAACTTGAGCTTTGGATCACCCAGTCCTCCAGAGGTCAAAATGCTTGTGAGATGAAAAGCGTCTTCAAAATAGACAGTCATGCCAGCATATGGGACTGTGTAACTGCCACTGCTCTATTTAATTAGCCATTGCAGTTAACAACAATAATAATGAAAACATTAACAATAACATCTATCTTACAGTGGAGCTTTATGCAATATGTAAACTAGTATATAGCACAGATTGGGGCTTCTTCTCTGGCCTCGAAGACAATGGCACAACAGACCTCGCATCTGCAATTCTTTGCCCCTCAACCAGGACTCAAGCTTATACCCTGACCCCTATGTAGTTATTATATCCTTATTATATAAGAATCATCTCCAAGACTGAGGATGGTATGGCATTTGTGATTGTACAGGCAGAGAATAACCTCCACGCCCAAAAGCTTGTGTCCTTCCCTTCCCTTGCCCACCTCCACAAATTCCAGGCATAAAACAGGTTGGATTAAAGAAGACGTTTAGAAAAAGAGCTCACCCTAAATCAGTGAAATCTCAGCTCCTCTAAAGTCAGTAGCCACACACCCCCTGGCAGGATTAAACCCAAAGCTTTGCCTAGTTTTAAAGTATTTTACAAGCCCTTAGTTGTATTCTTTCTTATGAGCACAGGAAATATCTGCAAACCAGTAAAAATTGATAGGAACATTTTAGCTGCCATCCATGTGTTATTACTAGATTTTGTCAAATGTGAACAAAAAAAAAAAAGAGAGAGAGAGAAAGAGATTTTCCCCCCTATTCTGCCAATGAAATTTAATAGGAAAAAGTATCAAAATATCTTTGGAACATAAAATTTGAAAATGGTCTTCAGGCACCTGTATAATCAAATACAGCTCAAAGATTTTTTCAAAAAAGAAGTAAATTATTAAGGTTTACCCCATTTAATCAGAATCAAGAAAGAAAGAAAGAAAGAAGGAAAGGAAGAAAGGAAGGAAAGAAGGAAGAAGGAAAAAAGAAAGAGAGTAAGAATGAACAAAATAAAAAAAAGAAAGACAGGGAAAGAGGGAAAGAAAGAAAAAGAAAAGAGGAATCCTGTTTCCAATAACTGCACAGTGAGTCCAAGAAACCTAACACTGATATTTCTATTCTAGTAAAAGAATTTCCTTGACTGGAAGGAATCAGGATTTTCAGAATTGGAAATAAGTGCAAAAAGTTATTAAATAAATCAGTCCTAAGAAATAGTAGTTTGCTTTCCTTTGGGTGTCTTTATACATGTGTACATGCATGTGCATATGTGCGTGTTGTCATCTGTACCTAAATACAGTGTGGAAGAAATGATATCTAGATGAACTCTGATTTTGTCTTTTCTTTCTACAGTTTTTACATCATGTCTCCAATATCTCTGATATCACCAGGCTTGTTTGTGATTTACAGTGACAGAATTGCTCTCCCCTTTCAGTCTACGCCCTTTATTATTAATTACTTTTTATACAGTTTTTAGAAGATTTAAATAAGTAGTGTACATTTTGCTAGAGGCCACCACTGTTGTCATCTCCCTTTTTTGGAGGCTTGTATTTCTATTTGTGTGTGGTTGAGGCAATTTTAAGTCACCTACAGTAACCTTTCACTCTCTAGGTAATTCTGTTAAAATTTGAAGGAGTAATTGAAGGTTCTGGTAAGTACAGGCATCACAGTCTATCTCAATGTAAATTAAAAAAATATATAGTATAGAGGCATTTTTTCAGACATCCGTTCCATAGGCTAATTAGCAAGGTTTAGGATTCTGGGCCACAAGAAACTATTACTTCTATATAGGTGCCACCTTAAACTTCTCCATAGTCTCCCCCTCAGAGAAAGAATAAAATACAGTTATACGTTTCCAAGGACAACTGCTGCCCACACAGTACCAAAGGGAGTAGCAGCAGCTCTCTTCCAATACCGTATCCAACTCAAAGGATGTCCAAGGAAGATCTGCTGGCAAAACTATCCCTGGCAATCCATAAATCCTAAAGAAAGAGGCTTGGGTCTTACTCTCTGTGTTTGGGAAGGCTCCAGGAATCCCAGATTTCCTTTTGGCTTCACCGCTGTCCTTCTCAGAGGACACTCAAGTAGTTCTGACTTCACTGGTAAACTTTATCAGTTTTGTCATCTCCAAGGGACAAATATGAGAAAGCCTTTCCGCACTGAGCAGAAAGATGCCCAACATATAGCAGCATCATGTGTTCTGGGTATTCTCCGTGCCATGTTGTGTTTGGAAGTCAGTCCCAGCATATAGCAAGTGCCTGGAAAGTGAAAGCCACAGTAGTTTTGACACCGTAAGTAAAAAATGGATAGCAGGGAGAGGATGGCTGAGGCTAAGGAGTAGTAGGGATTAGAAAGAAAAGAGGGAAAGAAGGGGAAAAAAAAGCAAAACAACAAAAAAACCTTGTGTGTAAGTTGGCACCGGCAGCCTGTGATGTCAGGGTGATGTCAGCTCGGCAGGTGGTCACTTTTTCCAGCTCAGCCTCAAACCAGGCAGGCCTTGTTTTTGTTTACTTTTCCTCCGCGCTCTGAAGAAGGCCAGTGAGCGAGGGCTCAGACGGGGGCCTGTGAATCACGCAGCGGGGACCTCTCTGCCCTCACCCCACCGGGCCTCTTGGACCACGAGCGCTGCTGGAGGAGGGGGCCGAACACGCCGAGGTGAGGGACATGGTGCCCAGCAGGACCCACAGGCCACTGCCACCATGTGCCCTGCACTAAATTTTTCTTTTTCTTTTTCTTTTTCTTTTTCTTTTTCTTTTTCTTTTTCTTTTTTCTTTTTTCTTTTTTCTTTTTTCTTTTTTCTTCCCTTCCCCCTCTTTTTCTTTCTCTTTCTTTTTCTTTCTTTCTTTCTTTCTTTCTCTTCTTTCTTTTTCTTTCTTTCGCTCTCACTCTTTCTTTCTCTTTCTTTCTCTCTCTCTCTTTCCTTCCTCCCTTGCTTCCTTCCTTCTTCCCCCCTGTTTGAGATCACATGCTCAGCTACCACCTTCATCTTTCCTATAGCCCTTCCTCACTGGAGGTGTTTTCAGTCAGTACCTCCAATATCTTTCATTTCAAAATCTTTCCAGCAATTTATGACTTAAACTGAACCCCTTCCCTTCTGTTCCATGATGACTTCTGTCCTGCTTGCATTACAACCATCCTGCACGTCCCACAGTCCTGTATCCTGGAAGTTTCCTTCCAGTCCGCTCTTTCTGTTGCTCCACAGCTTCCTCACTCTTCCCCTACACATATGGGGGGAAATAGTTAATTTTTTCTTATTTTGCACAGTGCTAAATAATTATTTCAATTCTTATCACTTCCTGCCATAGCTATGCATACAGTAGGTTTACAGCAACCCTTCTCTGTGCATCCAAAAACTGGCCATGCTGGACATAGGCTTGTTGTACCTTCGATCTGATGCTCTTCAGCGGCTCTTATGCTCTTTCATTCTTATCATTGTCTGCTGTGGCTCCATGAACCCCAGTATCACCTTATCTAGTCCAAACACAACACAACTCTCATTATTGCCTTCAATATCATGTTGTTTTTTTTCCAAATCCAATCAAAGATTTCTGCCTTTCTGACCTGGCATGGTCAGAGAGAAAAATATGGGATCATGCACTATAAAGGATGTCCACAGATCCATTGATAAGTTTGTGGTTATTGTTTTCTTACTGCAAAGCAATTTGTTTTACTTCTTACATGATAAGATATGCATATTTTGATGTATAAATCCCATATATGTGTTGTATATGAAATCTTGGAGTAGAAGCATATATTACCTTTTTGTAGGCACCATAAATGAAGAATTTGATTAGTTAGACTTTTATTTTCTGAGTAACAGCACAATGAATTCACTGAAAATCTGTAGTGTCCTAGATTTCCTTCTAAGGCTAGTTAATCTTTCAAGAAACAATGAAGACTTGCCCTGAAGGGCAAGAAATTATTAGTACTAGTTGAAAGAAGAAGTAAAACTTAAATGTTTGGTTTTGCATCATGAAATTAATCTCAGCTAACTTTTAAATCTGTTATATGGGTCTTTATAACTGAACTAGCTGTCCAGATTCTCTTCAAATTTAATGGAAAGAAAAGGACGCTTCTTGCGCATGATTCATTTGATCTGAAGATAGGCAGGGCAAATAAATCAGGTAAATCATCCTCTGGAAGCACTTCTTTCTTTCAGTTGACTATAAAGTGAGTCTGGAGCAACCAGCTAAACTGCAGCTTTCTAAATCGAAGAGGTCTAAAGTGAAAATGGGATGAATCCTACCACAGGTTTCTATCCTGGACAAACAACATTTTGATGGCAGAGGATTGATTTATTTTTCACGTGCCGACGCAAGACATGGAGGCTCTCTGTGCAATTCAACTGTAAAGCAAAAGAACTTATTTTAGCAGCTGGCCTGTGAACATTTGGGAAGCAAGCAGGCACAGAGGGAAGGAGCAAAGGGTTTGCAGTTTGCTGTTTCTGTAAAAATCAGTTCAAGATAATCCAAATTATAAACTGCTAAGCATCAGTGCATTAACCTGTTCACAGGCGCTCACCATCGACAGCGCTGACATTCAGACCCACGCTCAGGTGAAGAGTTATCCTGAGCTATGTTGGACTACCCTCATGCTGAGAGCCTTAAAGAAGGTCCAAACTCTCGTTTGTGTGCTTTGGATGAGACGAGTACAGGCATACTTATGATTCAAGGGACCTGGGTTGCAATTACCTCAGTGGCTTAGGTTGCGGACTGATGAATAGACAAACAAAATTTGAGGTGTCCACCCAGATCAAACATCACCATGGGGACAGCAAGCTAACTAGGACGCTGTGCATGTGAAAGGCTGTTGACATTATGTGGATGGGGATAACATTAATTTCTTTCACGGGCTACACTAAGGGCTTGCACTTTTTTTTTCTTTCTTCTTTCTTCTTTCTTCTTTCTTCTCATTAATCAGGTTGGTTTGTCTTGACACAGAATCACTCATTTTTGTATGTTCAGGGTCTCCGTTTCTTAAGCTACACCTGTACTTAGAAATGAAGTGTGCCTACAAAGTATTTTCTGGCACTGAAAACAACCAGTTCAGAATGGTCTGCACCCCCTTATCCCTCTTGCTCTCCCTCGCATAGGATGGACACGTCCACGAGATGTGTTAAGAATAGTTCCTGCCTCCTGCTAACCTGCAAATCATGCCCAGGAGTTAATTTTGGAGTTTGATAGCTGGCCTGGGGCACCAGTGTGCTAGGGACAGTATTAACAATTTAACAGTAGAGGGGATGGAGTTCCTTTGCCTATGAAAGTTCCCTGGCACTATTTATTATTATAGAAACAGCCTCAGTGCCCAGTCTTTAAAAGGCAGCAACATATTTCTACTTCATTGACCAGTCTGGGAAAATAATTTCATTAAAAGACCATGTGGGGCTCAAAGAAGTAATTAGGGCCCCCAGAAGCTGGATTTGTTTTTCAGGTTTCTATACCTAAAAAAGCAAACCCCCCTCTCTCTCTCTCTCTGCCTTTCCTTTTTATACACAGGTCCATACCTGTAAATGCACACTCGCTAACTGAGATGATTAAGGTCTAACGGGGCACAGCAAGAAAGCGTGCACCAAATCTTCTGGTGCCTGACCCCCTCGAGCAGAGCGTGCGGCTGCTGAGGGTTAACAGCTCTCCCCGTTGCTCTGGCAGCAGGCGCTAAGCCAAAACGTGGAACTTCCCCCGGCGCGAGACCTTTACGTCTTATGCACCGATGCCGGTAATTGAAATCATACACGTACCCAAAGCTTCCCCTCGATTGAACCTCGGCTATGAATTGTGAGAAGCACTTAACAAGCCTGGATGTCGCAGCTTGCGACTGTAAAAGCACATTACACAGGCGATTACTCAAGGAGGGGACCGCGTTAGAGCGTTTAACACACAGGAGCTGATGCATTCTATTTTCCTTTAGCAAATGTTATTTAAACGAGACAATGGGGAGACTTCCCCCACGCCCCGAAGGATCGGAGATGAAATTCTTTTCAGCCTGTAGCTCTCGCATTCGCGTATGACTCAGATGGTTAAGATCTCCCCTCCCTGCTTTCAGCCTTCCAGACACAAGGAGCTAGGAAAGAAAATAAATTCATTTCTAAAAATGAGGTCCTGGAGGGAAACCATTCAGATGCAGTAGGGGAAGGATCTTAGCCCAGCGGCACAATCAGTCTATTCTTTCTTTTTTTTTTTCCCCTCAAATTTGTTCAGCTGTTTTTCTTCATTTCTCATGTCTCTCCCTTCTGGTTTCTCTGTCTTCTCTTGTTCTGGTACTAACTTTTTTCTTTCATGACCATAAATTGCTTTCTAATAGATTCTCTTCTCAGCACAAACTTCTTCTCCCAGTCTTGCAATAATTTCTGTATTACTTCAGAGACATTTTTCCATCTTTGATTCTATCCATCTCCCTCTACTTTCTTGACCATCATGCGTTTCTATGGATTTTAAATGTTTTTTTTTTCCCTCCTTCTCTGTCAAGGTCATTGCCCTCAGTTATCTCACTTCTTCCTCCTACCCTTTCAAATGTTCAGTTTCTTTTTTGTTCCCTTACATCAGTGGAGGCAAGCATTCAGCTCCGATATGCCATCCAAATAACCTAAGTTAGACAGCACTGGTATCAAAATAATTATTTCAAAAACAGGTTTCATGACAGAAGAAACAGATTTTTCACCGAACTTTAAAGCTTCATAATGAACATTTGCTTCCCACGGGCAATGGCAATTTTCAGTGGAAAGAAGAACTAAATTCTGTTTAGTTAGAGTCTTTTCATGTTTTGTTTTTGAATTTAACTTTAAATAACATATTCATATATTTATTTAATAAGTCTAAAAGTACCAGTTCCTTAAAATCAATGTTTTTCTCGAGCAAATATATTAGTTTCAGCTCTATTTTAATTGTGAAAATTTATTCAGTCGAGGATGGAATGTCTGATTGGCAGCACAGGAAGAAAAAGTGTGAGAAAAAATAGACAATAGTTAATGTATTCAGACAGGATGTGAAAAATCTAGAATCAAGTCCTTGCAAATGAATCAAGTATTACAGGTTCAGGGAGCTGGTTATTCCACATCCTCTTGGTGAGAAGATGTTGTGAACCTCCTTCTCTCTCCCTCCCTCCCTCTCATGTTTGTTCACAACAAACTCTTTTAGCAGGTTTCAGCTCTGTTCTGCTTCCATTTTTTGGTCAAACAGAACTGTTATTTACTGGCCAGCCTTTGTTATTTATGACTAAAATACTGAAAATATTTGTCTTTGATAGGAAAAGAAAAGCTGTTCTTTCACTTGTTTGTTTATAGATAAAAAAAAAATTACAAGGAAAAAACATCATGTCTGATCAGCTGTAAATATGCTATTGCTCCATCTTGATTTCTTCTATCTCCTGTTCGATAACTAAGGCATAATTCCTATGTCTCTCTGTATTTGGGTAGGATTCAACTCACTTACCTTCAGCTGTGTAAATGTCAGATACCCATCCTTGTTTATACACCCAGGCTTCATCTCTAGACAACAGCGAACGATAAGCACCCTCAGGAGATGATTCATCCTATCCATGCGAGATGTCTTTATTGGGGTGGAATTAATCCACTTCTGTAGGTGCTGATCTCCCTTGCTGATGGTGCAAAAGGCCTCTGCACAGGGCAAAATACTCCATCACCGCTGAATCTGGTTCTTACAGTTTCCTTCAGCCCTGTTGGTCATCTCTTTCATGACCACTATTACTGCTTAGAGAAGAAAACTACAGTTGGGCTTGAGAGTTAGGAGACGTTAATTCGCTTTCTAATTCTTTGACAGACAACCAATATTACGTCCAATGAGTGGCTGCATCTCCCTTATTCAGTTCTACCAGTAGAAACCTACTTGAATCCTACACTCTCAAGCTTGCTTTTACTTGTCATTTCTTTCTTCTGCATGTCTACCAGCACAGAAAAAAAAAAAAAAAATATATATATATATATATATATATAGGAACTAAATAGCTCTTCTCATTTTTACTTGTCTGAATTTGTGTTATAGGTAGCTCCAGTAAGGATTTAGGCAGAATGCAGTGAAGTAAATCCCAGTACAGCTCTTACAGTGTTATGTACATAGAGAGGTGTTATTTACTGTAGGGATTCCACATAGTAACTGTGATCCAGAAGCCATTATAGGATCTAAGTTAACGTTCAACTGAACTACCCAGGTGAGATTTCAGTCTCAAATAATATGAGGTTGCTGACATCAGGAAACTCTTAAAATCATCCAATCTCTCGACCAGTGGCAATTCTAGATTTTCGTATCATCTTCACAGTTTTTCCACCACTGGAGGCTGAAAATTTTTGATTGTATCTGAAGTAAAAAACAGACCCCTGATGACTTTGGACTCAGCATTATTCCTGGAGAACTCAATTAAAAATCCTCTTTAATATTTAAGACAGAGTTGTGTTTGAACATTTTCTATAAATGGAGTTATAAGAAGTGACATGACCAAAAGCACTTGCTGGCCTACATGATGCAGTAGGTCAGACTAGATGACAGGCAGGTATTTCTTTTTTTTTTCTGCTGTTTTGACAAATCCTACCAAATATAAACTGGAATAGATAATCATTATGTTCTTTTGACTTCAGGGCATACAACCTTGCCCTTTTTAACCACTCCATATCTGCATTAAAATGATATTGCTCTTTTTTTTTTTTTTTTTTTTGCCTCCTATTGACTTATTTCCTCAATCTACATACAGGGCTTAATTCTATTCTCGTTCGGGGCTCCCTTCACTCCAATCCAGGGATATGAAAAAGCCAGTGCATATAAGCGGATGACATGAGATCCAAAAGACATGCCTCATTACTTGCCCTGATAACAGATCTGCTCTGCAGAAGCCAAGCTGGAGAGTCAGTGGAAGTGGGTCTGCAAATGGGTCTGTGCTGGGATGCCCAGTGAACCTGGAATGAACTCCTTTTTTTTCCAGAATACTTGGAACCAACCTCACCTCTAGGACAGTGCCAAATATGTTTTTCAGGCTGACATCATGAAGACTTTCGTGGACTTTTCCTTTTTTATTTTTTATTTTTTAATTTGAGGTGAACTTTCCTTTGACAAACAGCCTATCCAGCCAGAGCAACTGGTGAGAACAATGAGTCATAAAATTCTGTTATTAAAAACATTTGCTTTGTTCACATCCTGAATTGATTTCCTCTAATGATTTCCCTCTGACGGCTGTGGTCAAAAATAATAACAGTAATAATAAAATAAGAGAATATGCCCCTCCCTGGTTTCTCTAATAGAGGCTTTGCTCTCCATGTGTTGACAGAGCAGCCCTGCAGATGGACCAATATGTGAATTCAACTAATAAAACTCAAGGAAAGATTGTAATATGGCTTTTTTTTGCTATTACTACAGAGCTTGCCTTATTCTAGTAATTCACAGGGTCAAACTGACACAAGGGTCTGAGATAGTACAGCGACCATTTTTGGTGGCTTGATTTTTTTTTAACTCTTTTTATGCTCACAGGAGAATTAGTTTTATTATTTAAAGAATATTCAATAAAAATCTTTTACAGAAAATTAGATTCTCAATCAACCTATTTTTCTTTCTTAAAACTAGATTTATAGAATTCTCACTCTTTTCCCTACATATTTATCTCTCTACCTCTATGTATACAAATATTATACAATTGTACAATTACATAATAACTGCATAATGTGTAAAATTATTACACCATTTACATTATCACTATACCATTGTGATCAAAATTATATTAATAATAATTCAAAGAATTATTCATTTTTTCATTATGTGACTAAATAGATAATATGACAAAATAAACAGGTATAGATGGGTATAAAGGTAATAGAGATATATAAATACATAAATAATGCATGAAATGAAACAATTAGAAAAACACATCGAACAAACTTGTGGCTGCATTTTATACAAATGACTAATACTTCTTTGCTCTTCATTATTTAAAAATGGATGCAGTATAACAGCTATTCAGAATAGCATGTGATGTGCTGTGTCTAAAAAATTCATCTCAGTCCTTCGCCATTTTACTGTTGAAAAGCTACAGTCTTTCCATCAAGTAGAAACAATAAACTGTTCTGGTCAAATGTATTCTTGCCACGGCAAATACTTGTATAAAATACAGTTTAAAAGCAAGTCACCATAGGAAAAGCCTGTAGTCCAAGATATTTACTCAATAAATATGTATTTTTTTCCCCCAAATTCAGGAATTAATTGTGTGGGTGTCTAAGGGAAAAGAAATTCATCCATCAGATTCGTTGTGTTGAAAAAGTTCATCTCCCTGTCCATTTTTATGTATTTAACTATTTTAGCATGCATGACTAGTGAACAAAACTGGCCATAAACTTTTGATCACCTTCCAAAGGATGTAAGCACACTGAGCATAAAACAGCGCTGCAGACATTTACATTTACTTCTGGAGGGCATGTGCATTTCAGTGAAACTCACAGAACACCAAACTATAACATTACTGTAAGGTAATGTTTTTTCCGTGCAATGTAAATGTGCCCCATGGAATTCAGCTGCCACAAAACGAAAGTAAGACCAGGAGATCTATAAAATATCAAAAAAGCCTGGACATACAGGATACTTAGGTATACAACAAAAGGTCATTTTCATAAATTTGTGGTGTTCAGGAGTTAGGATATTTTGGAAAAGAAGGAATGTTTCAGGACATCAGGATAGAACCCATCCTTAAACTAATGAAAGTAAAGAACAAAAAAAGCAAAATTTTGCAAAGCAAAATCACACAATTCATTCCTTATCCAGTTTCTTACACCTTCATCTAAGTAATGTTATACTGGCCGTTGGTGCACACAGAGGACTTTATGAGAGGAACCACTGATGTGACCCAATATGGTGTTCCCAAACCCTCCTAGTATACCCACATTGCCCAAAGTCATACTCTCTATCCTCGGGCATCTTACTTAGGAGCCTAAATTAGGAACCTATGCTCAAAGGAGAGATACGGGCTACTTACATGCCAAGAATTGCCATGTGGGGAACTCTTTGACTACAACGAGCCAAAACTCCCAGTGAAGGCCTATATCTCAGATGCTTTAAGTGAGATGGCATGAATGGTCGTCTCCCCTCCACCACTACAGTCCAGTGCTTTGGGTACTGCAGCCAAGAGGGTTCCTAGCCAACACAAAATATACAGAAACACATTTTCAACCCGGCGCTTGGATTCATGACATAGCGGTTCCCTGCTCTAGTCATGGCCTGAAGGACCAGCCCATCTCTTCTCTGGAAGTACGTTCTCATTCATTCATATAGAGAAGAGAAAAAAAGGACAGATTTGCACTCTGGCACTTTTGTTGATAATGAAAGCTCAGTCTATTGAATTTCAGCAGTTGAATATGAAAAGTTTATTTTAAAATGACCAGTAAGTACCTGCAGATGGAAGATGAACAAGGAAAAATGTATGTCAAAACACAGAGAATCCTCATGCCTTGAGGTTGTTAAATTGTATTTTAACTTCCTGAAAGGTCGCTATAGCCCAAACAAAACTTGTAGGCTTGAGGTAGACTTAGTCAATGAAATCCCTTCTTGAATTATAAGAACAGGAAAAGAAATCTCTTAGCTGACTCTAATCTTGTGCTCTTGTAGGCAATCATGTCATATCAATCCTTCAATAAACTACACATAGCTTTATGAGAAAGGCCAAATGGTGTGTTCATCATGGCAATTAATAGTCATAATATCTCCATAATTTTATAAGAAGCCTGATTTTCCAAAATGATGAGCATTTCGCATTCACTAAGCACACTTGGAAAACAGATGAAGATACGTCTGTCAGATATAGATTTAGGATATTTGCTTGAGACATCCATTTTGACAATGCTGGCTTTAGTTTATGACACCTGCCATAAGATTTGTTTAAAACCTAAGAGTTCAGCTGGAGCTAAATGTTCTCTGTTGGGTGAAGAAGTACCTCATATATAATTGTCATTATTTCCTAAATTGCTTTTGGTTGCCAGCATTTCATGAAAGAGGAAGCAGGAAGTAAAGCTTGGAGACTGCTGCAGGACAAGCAGATGTTAGGAACTGAGTCTCTTTTGGAAATAATGTGACGATAGATTATAACCCTGAGAAGAGAAAAAAATGTCTTTATTGATGGGCTTTAAGTAAGGCCTTGTAGTCACTTACAATAAATTTCTTAGAGATTTATCCTAACAAGGTTTCATATTCTTGTATGAAGGATTAGACAATATCAAATAGAAATCACAATAAAAAAGACAAGGCTCAGCTCATGAAGGTGATTCGCCAAACCCTATGATCCTATGACATAAGAAGTTAAGAACTGGAATTCATCTCACCTCAGTTTAAATATCTACAGAGCAGAGAGCAATAGCTGAACTATTCTTAAGACACTTTTATTGACATTGGAGAGAAAAAGGTATGTTCATAGAGTAATTTACCTGCCTTAAATTACATACCTGCATTAGGATGAGATGAGACTATGTCACAGGCTCCCACATCTAAATTGTTTAGATGTCCACTGACTCTTAAGGGAACCTGGGGTGACTTCTTCAGATGCAGAGCCTTACATCTACTGAGATTTCTAGAATAAATGACTTACTCCATTTCGCCTCTTTTGCATCTTAGAAAAAAAAAATCTCATACCCATATTTACAAATCCACTAGTATATGAGGAAGGAATTTCTGAGATGAGGAGGAGGAGGAAGAAAAAAGAAGAAACAAAAGAAGTGACTGTGCTGCTGAGTTTCAGGTGGATTTATTTCTGCTGGCTAAGAGGTTTTTTGAGGCAGTGAAACATACGGCTCATTATCTGGATTAATGTTATTACCTTCATTTTTCAATAAATATACTGTGTCAGGATTTATAGCTTCTCTGTTCTTTTCATGAAATACAATAGGTCTACCTTCACATGCCAGGGTTTCGGGAGAGTGACAGGAGCAGCACAGAGAGGAAAATACCCTGCTCCCTTTTGTTAATTTTTGCTCCTGTGTCAGGCCAGAACTGTGACAGCTTTTGGCTAACTGAATGCTGAAGTGAATGGGAATGAAATGGCAGACACATCATTTTAAGTAAACGACCTGCTCTGGATTTCTTTGATACATTTATTTGGGCCTCGAGAGAGATTTAAGTGTGGTTGAAAAGAGCCGGGCCTGACTCAAGTTGTCTTCAGAAGAGCTGTAAAGAGTTCCTAGTGCCCTCTTTTGGAGGGGCATTATCTAAATCCCATCCCTTCCTCCCCATCTTCCTTTGCAAGACTCATAAGAGAGCTGGCACTCATTCAGCTGGAGGATCCCATTTCATTCCTTGCTCTCCAGCTACTACCTGCACCCATTCGTGAAGCCTGCAACATTAAATTTTGGGGCAAACACCACATTTCCCATATTAGTCTTCTCTGGGGCAAACACTGCCTCTTCATCTTGACCGTGCATAGGTTATTTGAGACCTTATCCTTGCACTGTTGGACTGGAACTATTTGTGATATTTTTGTGGAAGAGTCTTCAATGAAGTCCCATTATTTGAGTAACTGCCTAAAAAAGCAAGAGATAGGAAGAAAATCAGTGTCTGATGAGAGGTAGTCCTACTGTGTGTCTCTCCCTCAGGTTTCTGGTTTTGATTACCTGTGCTGTTCACAAGATGTCCACATATTACAAAATCCTCCCTTGCTGTGGTTCCCATAGAAGCACATTTACTGTCTGCAAGTCCTCATTATGTAATAGCTGATAAAACTTACTGAATCTTACAGAGCAAGGTGGTTATCAAAATCTTTAGAGTGACTTTAGTGCTGGTCAAAATATCAGAATGATAATCTTAGAACAGATAATGCTCCTTACTTACCTAGACAAAAAGCTAACAAGGAGCATGGAGAAGACAGTTACTGGTATGAGGGCTTTCACATCAGTCAGCAAGCCAGTATCAAAACTTGGACTTGCAGATATGGAGCCCAGAATCAGCATCAAGAGCTGTAGAAAACTCATATCTGGAACAGACGAGGCACACAGAGTTTACACAGACCAGGCGGTTGTATCAGCCGACCCAACTTGCTGATTAGTGCATTTGATGTAGCATCCAGAGAGACATCTTCTAAGGATGGAAGAATTGCATCTAGATTTCAAAAGACCAGACTGAACAGCAGGTTCAGATAAGGTGAACTCCATAAGTGAGAGCTTTTAAAACTACACAGTTGTTTATCTTACCTGGAGGTATGGTCCAGGAAATCCCAAGACTTTTCACAGAATCACAGAATGGTTGAGGTTGGAAGGGACCTCTGGAGATCATCTAGTCCAACCCCCCTGCTCAAGCAGGGTCACCTAGAGCACATTGCACAGGATCACATCCAGGCGGCTTTTGAATATCTCCAGAGAAGGAGATAAATGGCACTTCAGATGGGATGTGGCAGATTAGTCTTGCTAGGCCCCCCTGTAGGCCTCGGAGAGAGACAGCCCCCTCCAGAGAGCAATGCAGATATTCAGCGAGCTGAAACACACTTGAAAGGTCTTTCCATCCGAAAAAAGGCAAGAATCATTTGCCTAAACATACAGTTCCCCATGCCACCTTTGACTGGGACATCCACATACGGCTGGTAAATATAATACAGACTTATAAGAAATCCAGCCCCTCTGGTCAGTGGCTGGATGCCAGGGAATGCTGAATCCATCCAAAACACTAAAGTTTGGACTAAGGCATCACATTTGCTTGAGTCTGCTTTTATGGAAAGATCTGGAGCTCTAGCTGAAGAGGTGTCCTGAAGTCATCTTTCATATAAAGAATGTAGATAGGGGACCAAGAGGCTCAGATCCATGGTTAACTATAATGTGAACTTGCCGGTCTTCCTTGCCACATGAATCTTTGGCACGTGGGTAACATTAAGCAGAAACAGCGCTGAATGAGGTGGTATCTGTAGCAATGGGGACATCCTTGTAATGGGATCTCCTGCTTCCATGAAATGCCAGCAGAGAAAAAGAGTGCTTGCCACTATGACCACCCCTACTAACACAGATCATTTTAACTCCCAAGTCATTTTTTTTCCATTTTTGCCACATTATTTTGAGGGTAATTTGCTCATTATTGATTAACTTTCTTGTACACGGGGTCTTCTGGACCTGAATGTAGATTTGAAAAAACAACCACAAATTATGTCTGGGTCTGATTTTCACTTGTTCCCTCTTGCATGTGGGTGTTAAACAGGACAGAAATTGCCTCTCCCATTTCTCAGTAATTTATCTAACTCCACTGGCTTTTATTAGGCTGACTTTTTTTTTTTTCCTTCCATCCCACTCACTTGTAAGTGGCTGCTCCCTCACCCCTGTAACACTGGCTCATAAAATGTATATGGAAAGAGAAAGAATTTACTGTTCAAGTCTTTGCTTTTCTGTTGGTAGATGCAGTGTGTAGGCTTCTGTTTGCTTGGGTCTTTTTTTCTCCTTGATAGCATGGGGAAAATAATGGAATCCGTTCCACTATTTTTTCTGGTTTTGACTTTATTCTTTTATTTTCTACCTTTGGAGAAAACCTTTCTGATCTCAGCAAACACGTAGTACAGCTAAGAGTGAATAACCAGGCTATACACTAAATGTTTTCCTGGGTGTTCCCTTCTATACCAGCCAACTTTTTCCCTAGTTGCAGGAAAGCAGCCAAGATAAGGAAATATTCATCATTTCTGCTTTGTATTATTTCAGTGGAAACAAAGGATCACACTGTGCGCTTGTGCTTGTGTGTGTATGTGTGTGCATCCATTGCTGGCTCTATCTTTCTGAGTCCAGGACCTGAGAATGGCTTTGAAATCTTCCAATCCTCCAGTCATTCACATGAAAGCAATCCAGATTCGTAACGGAGACCGTGGCTGCAAGTTTCATGTTACTGCTCTTGGCTGGCAGGTAAAATCTCTGCATTTCTGTACCCCATGTCTCTGCCGTCATCTCCATGATACACGCACACTTTGTCTGCACAAATGTTTGTGTGGCCACTCATTGAACCTGACCAAGGAACTGATCCAGAAGAAAAATAATCCAGAAAAAAAAAAATCATGATTTATTTTTTTCTGCTGGATCAGTTCCTTGATTTGGTTCACTGCATGTTCACACAAAAAGTAGTTCAGGAAGAGCTCAGGGGATGACTTGAGGTCAGGAAAGAGGAAAGGAGGAGGGCATATTTAAACTGTGATTGACATCAAAAAAGAGCCTTGCAAAACTTCACCCTGACTAGAAGTTATCTGAGCAGACCAGCTACAGGCTATAAGAAATTAATGTGTAGGAGATTATTATGAAACTACAAGCACGTGTCAGACAGCTTCTCACTATAACACCTGCCTATAACTTTGTGAGTTTATATCTGAACAAAGCTGTGCTCTGAAAATTGCCATAAGTTTCATTGGGTTGAGAGGCAGAGTAAAAGAAAAAAAAAAATCAGACACCACTTAAATCACAATAACTTTCAAAAGTGGTAGCGCCTAGATTCTGCATGGAGGCAAAAGCAATGCCAGGAAAACAGAACCTCAGTTTTTCCTGCTATTTTCCAGCCACCTGAGTGCAAATACTTCTCCAAATCAGATGCATGAGGAACCACATCCACAGAGACACTGGAGAGGGAACGTGAATCAGCCAGACCACTTTTGGATCTAAGGAGAGCGGTGGAAAGAGTGCAGGCGAAAATTAATACCTCACCAAATTTAGAGGACAGAAAAGGTGAAAAAAAATCTGTTGTAGTTATAGAGAGGGACAGCCAGGCTGTGCTTAAAGGCAAGATAACGAGTCAGATATTGGTCCAATCTCATCCACTGAAAGTACAGAAAGTGGAAATGAAACCCGTTTCAAATGCCCTGGATAAGTAATGGAGAATTAGCAAAATTTACCACACTGTGGTAGTTAAAAAGTCATTGTACATGAAAAATTAAACAGCTCAGTGTTTTAACGCAGGCAGGGGAGGTTCTCTGCAAATTTTTTGTCTCATTCCCATGAAATTCTCCTCTAAAAATGTCCCATTTGTCCAAAGGCAAACTCCAATTCTTGCCTTGCCCAAGGATTCCCAGCCCAAGCGTCATTTATGCCTTTTCAGTGGCGTCACTTGAAGGAGCAAAGGTTGCGAGATCAGGTGATTAACAGTGAGCAAGAAGATCTAATCTGGAAGGAAGGCTGCGGTAATGCCGTTAGTTCAACCTTTAACAGCTGGGCAGGTACAGAACAGCAATCAATGAGATCTCTTCGAGGACTGGAACCATTTGCAGAAAGATTACACATACGACTTCCTTCCTTGAACATCAGTATGAAGCTCAGAAATACTCTTTAGTCTCTGGCCAAAATAGAAGACCTTTATGCTCCTGAGATAGCAGAAAGGAAAAGGAGAGGCGGTGACCAGAAAAACTCCCATGATATGTGTCATCCAAACCTAGATAAGGTTTCTCTGACACCAGAACTATAATTACAGTAATTGGACATCTTCAGCATCCTCCGGCTAATCTCAGCCTTGTTCTTCTGATGTACATAAGACACACTGTAATGTGGCTGTTATATTGCAAAGGAAAACCTGAAATTTAAATGATTTTTTCAAAGCCATGAGGAAAGTTAATATGGGGTCAGTTATGGACTTTGTTTCCTGTTTCAGGAGCTGGAGTAGTTCACCGAGGGCTGTGACTTTAGGTTTCTGGTCTTGTACAGGCTCCCTAAACTTGAGAAAATCATTTAGGCTCTTCAAATCTCTTTCTGTGAGTGAAACAGAAGTGGTTTTACCCAAGTACTTCACAGGGAGAAATACATGTGCTTAGGAGAATAAACCAATGAGTTCTGTTGCAGTCAGGGAGCAGAAGCATCAAGGAAAGTGAAAGCATCAAGGAAAAAAAAAAGTCTAGGAGGAATGGACGTGTAATGAGGAGCTGTAAAAGAGAAAATGCAGGTATTGTTCAGACTTGCTATTTTGAGGGAGTCTGGGGGTCATCACAGAAGACGTGTCCATACACATAAAGTAGGCTACCCCTCCTAGTGGGTTAGTTATACATTAATCGGCTACGGGATGTCTCCTGGTCCTACACAACAGCCTGCCTGTTACAATGTGGGACACAAGCTCTTTGCATTTCGAGCTGCTTTGCCTGTGCTCAAGATCTGCAGTCGTAGGTCTTGCAACATGCTCCAGCGCTGTCTCCTTCCTACGCCTTGACGGGCTGTAAAGGAATTCACAATCACTTCATCCTGAAATCACCATTGTGTCACTGTTTATTCCATATAGCTGCTTTAGTACGCTCCCATCTTTCTGTATCCAGCATCAGGGATATGTGAAATGCACTATGCCCATAAAGTAGATAATGCAATAATAATCCAGAAGTTAAGGCACAGAGGTGCAGTCTGCTTTCAGTCTGAGCTCCAGTTCTGTGCATGCTGGGCACGTATGCAGATGGTCCGGATTAGAACCCAACTGGTTGTTAGAAATATAGCGATGCCTCTTCCTTAGCCCAAAGTTAATCTCTTCCTCCATCTTCATACACTACAGAAAGATTATTAAATTTCTTCTTGATAGCTCAAGAAGATTCTAATGAGTAATAATGGGGGTTGTTCCCTCAGAATACAGAAGGCTAGTGGTGATGTAATGAGAAACTTATAGAGTAGGAACAAGAGATAGCAATGCCAGAAGTAATAAGAAAGGAGCATGTGCTGGATGAAAGCTTGGAAAGGGGCTTATCTAGGTCAGGGCTTGTACAGGATGCCATGAAATGAGAACAGGTATGAGTACAGCTGCTGCTGCTGCTGGTTTGCAGCAAGATTGGATGCTGGTCTGCATTGAACAGAAACCTTTCTAATGCCAGAACTGTGGAAACAGCTTCAGTCAGAGCTTACTGTAAACCAAGTCATTCTAGCACTCAGGAACAACTTGTTTATGTCGTGAGAAGTACTGTTAATGGGTAGGCAATCCTTCATACAACAGTTTGCAGCTTTAGCACCATCCATTGGGTGAGATTGATCATTCATCACTAGAGGAATCTTCAAATTTCCACTGGCTAGGAAGTTCTCCTAATGCATAGCTGATCCTGTTTATATGGGTCTAATGCTTTGATTTTTTTTTTTCTTCTCTTGGCACCTCCCAACAACATTTTTCTGCCCTGGCAAGCATCATGACATTGGACCTCAAAACCAGGGGTGTGGTCTAATTTATTCAATTCTTCTCCTCTATCCTCTGGTTGTTCCTGAACATTAATTGTATGGGGACTGGGGTAGGAGCAGTGCGTGCTCTGGAGGCTGCCCAATACAACGTATCCAGCCAAGTGAAAAATAAAAAGGTCAGGTTCAAAAGTCTAAGCAAGAGAGCTGTAGGTTTTCCAATGGGTTTGACATCTTAAATGGCCTGATGGATGTTTCCTCTGTTTGTTCTGTGACCATGCAAAAGGACTATAGAAATGCAGGCAAAAACCATGATCTACTCCTCTTGGCTCATCTGTAGCCAATATATCTGGTTTTATTTATATTTTTTATTATTACTTATGCCACATCAAAAGGTAGTCTTTCCCTATGACTAGTGCCCTTGACGCTATTTAGAAATGTAAAATATACATAACTAATAAACAACTTTCTTCCATTATTTCTGTAACGTAATCTTTCATCCATGGGAAAATATAAATATATATGTATATAAGGAACTTCAGTTCTCCACCCAAAAGTCCACCAGGGACTCCTCAAAACAGTCTACCTCTTGCTTCCTAACTTGAAGTCTAGCAAGCAAAGAGAAAGTCCCATGTATTAGAGTGAGTCATGCCATGGAGTGCGCTGCAGATAAAGGTGGGTGTGGTGGTTGAGGAGCGGAGGGCAGGAAACAGATGTGTCTGCGGTTTTTCTGTCTGGTCAAACTGGTCAGCTTTGGGACCATTAGTGAAGGTCTGGGATAATTCCTTTGCTGGTGTAAATTAACACAGATTTGCTGAAGCGATGCTGATTTTACTTCACCTGAGCGTCAGACCTCTGTCTGTTTACACGGGTCAATCAGAGTCCATCGTTCAACAGTGGTGGAGATGCAGAACTTTCTAGGGTTCCTCTGCCCCACTTCAAAGCAAAGGGCAATTTAAATCATTGCACTTGTGTTCTCTCTTTATCTAAATCAAATCTGAGAGATTTAAATGAGACTGAGAGCCCACACCTGGGGGTTCAGAGGCAGCTGCAGCTCCTTTGCAATTCTGAAAGCCAACGGCTTATTTAAATGTCAAAATAAAGAGGTGGCTTCTTTCCAAGAGACATCTACATTAGAAAGTGACTGGATAATTGGTTTCATCCAGGCCACAGGATCAGAGCTGGAAGGAGACTGCAGTAACTCTCAGTTTCAAACCTCCATGCATCAATTATACAGCTCCTCTTTGGACCAGCATTCAGGCTGGATTTCTGCATGTTCGGTGAGTTGCCCATCAGTGCTAAGGACAGTGCGAAGCACCTGATGAAGAAACGCAGGCCTAAGAAGCACGATCCAAGCTAAACAGAGGTGGGAAAAGAGCAGCCAGCTCTACAGAGCATTGCACAACTGCAGCCTTTAATTTTATAAAGAAATTTTTCCACTCCTTTACTTAAAGGCCACATCTGGCAAACATTGCAAGAGTGTTAACAATTAGAAAAATGAAATATCTTTTCCCTCAATTTTAGTTGACAAAATAAATATAAGAATTCCATCAATCCTTTTAACAGACTATTGTATTATTCTTTGGGATACAGTGAATTTCCAGTCCACTCCAATCTCATCCAGTTAAGGGAAACTAAGCCTGAATGGTAAACTATGAACTCTCTCCCCACCTGGGATGCAAGAAACTCTCATAAATACCTCTAGGAATCACTTTTATCCTCCAGTGACTCAACAGGATCCCCATAAAAGTTGGGGGCCATATTTTGGACCACCTACTAAGGTGTCTTGCATGAATGGACACCAATGCTGGGACCTGTGGCAGGGTGCCCATATACCGCATCTATTCCCCTCCCCTGGCTGTGTTACCATACAAACCCTTGTAGCATGGGGCAGCAGGAGATCTGAATGACTCAATACGCACTTGAACTCCAATGACATCCTAGGCATCATCGTAGGTGGTTTGAAAAAGACTTATTTTGATTTTATTTTTCTGCTTCAAACAAATGTTAACTTAAGCGAAAGGTTATTCTTGCTCATACTACATTATTTAGACTTTTTTTTTCCAGAGTATCTTAAGTCTTCTCCAAAATTAATGAATTGTTATGACACTTTGCTGAAATGGCTGGAAACTCCAAGGTTTTCTATCACAGCAGGAAGAAAAATCCACCAAAATTTTTATAGAGTCATCATATTACCCTTTACCAATTCCTTCTTTAATTCTCCTGAATCTACAAGATGCCTATAAAACTTAGGACTGCTGGCTTACTGAAATTCCCCTTATATCATATCAACTAGCATAGTCTCTTCTCCTTTGAATTTCCCTAATCTTTTGCATTCACTCATTTCTCCTTATCTAATACACTTTGAGGTAGGGTTTACTATTTTGGTCCCCTTTTTTTGTAGATTTAGACTGATTTAAAGAAACCCATTTTGTTCCATTAAGTCAAAGAACTTTTGCAAAATTAGGACCCTTAGCACTTCTGCTATGTAAGTTTTTATTTTTCTTCCCACTTACTCCAGTTGTATTACACCAGTAGATATACTTTATGGACAGCAGCCAAAACTTAAGCTGCGTTTTCAAATGTCTACAACACGTTTGGAATTCAGATTACAGACTAAGATACCTAAATTCCAGTGTCTTCGTGTGAGCTGGACATAACCTCCCATTACAGTCAATGAAGATCTGGTCAATATAGCACCAGTTTGCTGTACAATTTTGCAGAGTTTTAATTGCATCTGAAAATTCTGACTGCATGGGTAAATTTAAATTTATGATGCAAAATTTCAAATCTGTTGGCATAGTCTACTTTCTGAAAATACTTTACAGTATTAATTAAAAGTACACTGCTTTTCCATCAGCTGTATTGCTTGAATTTCTTGTCTATTAGTTAAAAAAAAAAAAAAAAAAAACACTTTCTGAAATATAATGGGCTAGAATGGAATGAAAGGGTCATATTTGGGACATGTACATTTTACAGAACTTGTGAAAAATATAATTAAAAAAAATTGTAAAAGACTTTCTTCAAAAAATCATATGGTGTTTCTTTTTACCCTCTAAGGTTTTCATTGAAAAATAAACATTGAAACAATGAGGAAAATCTGGTTTATTCAAAATGTCTTTCATGAAAAAAAAATTTTGTTTTCAGTTGAGAAGAACCAATTTTGTAAATTTATACTAAAACGTTGTTTTCTGTTTTTATTGTTTTATTCATTTAGAAAATTCAAGCAATATAGAAGTAAAACTAAAATAAAAATCAGAAAGTTTCCTTTGTATATGAAAAAGAGTTTCTATACTGGAAAAAATAAATAAATAAAAGTGACCATACCTAATGTCAATTGCACTTTATTCTCTGGGACATTCCCTGAACTGTTTGTAGCATAAAAGTAAGCAAAATAAAAATAATAATAAAAAAAAAGAAACTACCCCTCCATGAATTATTTCAATCGCTGTATAAAAATTCACAGGCAATTTGTCGTAGCATGTGCCCAGCTAAACTTACCCACATATGTAACTGGTCTGTAAGTATGATGTCAACACTGTAATTCTTCCTCTTCTCCAGCCTTTCATTTCTACTTGGAAAGTCTCCCAGAACATTTTAACTCTTTTCCTTGAGCCTGCATCAACTCTGTGATTGTTTGCAGCTAATAAAAAGTTGAAGACAAGACATGGAGTAACCTCAGAGGAAACTGAACTTGAAGAGCAAAACCTCTAATGCTGTAGCATGTTAAGGCTGCCACTGGGGGCCCAGCAGGTATTCCATGCCTTACCTGGAAGTGTATGAGATTGAATTAGGTATACCGATGCAGCCACCAATGGGTGCTCCTCAGGAACTTTGTGGGCTCCCAATCTGTATGATATCACACAGCTCTGATATGGGCAAATTAAGTAATGTCCACAGCATGGACATAAATGGGCAGGTCCCTGCTATCTTCTGCCTCATCTGGGTTCTTGGAAAGCCAGCCTGGCTACCTGAGAAAGAAAGACTCACAGAATAGCTGGGGTTGGCAGGGACCTCTGGAGGTCACCTGGCCCAACCCCCCTGTTCAAGCAGGGTCAGCTAGAGCATGTTGCTCAGGATCATGTCCAGATGGCTTTTGAATATTTCCAAAGACGGAGGCTCCACAACATCCCTGCGCAACCTGTTCCAGTGCCCAGTTACCCTCACAGTGAACAAGTGTTTTCTGATGTTCAGATGGAATTTCCTGTGTTTTAGTTTGTGCCTGTTACCTCTTTGTCCTGCCACTGGGCACCACTGAGAAGAATCTGGCCCCGACCTCCTTACACCCTCACATCAGGTATTTATGCATGCTGATAAGATCCCCTCTGAGCCTTCTCTGCTCTGGGCTGAACAGTCCCAGCTCTCCCAGCCTCTCCTCATATAACAGAAATAAAGCAAGGGAGCTCCAGTCCCTTAATTGTCTTTATGGCCCTTCACTGGAATTCCCCCTGTAAGTCCATGTCTTTCTTGTACTGAGGAGCCCAGCACTGGACACAGCACTCCAGGTTTGGCTTCACCAGGACTGAATAGAGGGGGAAGATCACCTCCCTTGACCTGCTGGCAATGCTCTGCCTAATGCACCCCAGGATACCGCTGGCCTTCTTGGCCACAAGGGCACATTGCTGGCTCATGGTCAACTTGCTGTCCACCTGGACTCCCAGGTCTTTCTCTGCAAGGTTGCTCTCCAGCCAGTCATCCCCCAGGCTGTGCCGGCTCATGGGGCTATTCCTCCCCAGTTGCAGGACTTGGCATTTCCCTTTGTTGAACTTCATGAACTTTATGTCTGTCTAATACCTGTCTAGGGTGGCCCCTATTCCCACGCACATTCCCTACCCACAACAAGTCCTGTCTTTTGTCCCACCCAATTTGTTGGCAGCATCTGAAGCTGCCAGCTTGCTGCCTCTCTCAGCCTTTCCAGACACATTGTAGTATCATTAGTCGTTTGCACAGGTTGCTTTCACCTATTTTGGGGGATTGCTCTCTTGCTTTACTTCTGTAGAACAAATATTTCTTCTTATGTTTTGTTTTGGAGGGCTAAGCAAGTCATGTTTCCTGGATGTTCATGTTATATGACAAGCTTGCCATTCCTTATTTTATTCTACTAACCTTTCAGTATATCTTTCCCACCAAGTGATAATGAGATAACTAACACAGATAGCCAGAACTGTATACAGTATTTCTGATTACACCAGTCCCTGATTAAAAAAAAAAAAAAAAAGGAAGAAAAAATAAAGAATATATTCCAGAGTCTACTGGGAAAAGGAAATAACTAAAATTTCTGATAAATTTAGGAGAAATTGTGTTTTGAGTTGTGTTTATACTCAGCATTGTTTTACTGGAGAATTAGAATGATGTAATCAGGAAATAATGTAATATTAAATGCAGAAACTTCTAAGAATCACTGTGACGTACTTTAGTATGCTGATAGAAAGCAGACGTCAAGAGACAGACAGCTACATGCAAGAATCTATCAGTAACACCAAATCCGTAAGAAGAGGTAATATCCTTCATTAAATCAACTGATTATCAGAAGTGTCTGTGTTAACAATTATGAGGAAATTCAGCGTATTCAAATTTAGAATAAAAGGGAGGATAATCTTTTGTTTTTCTGTTTAATGAGAATGAGACATCAAAGCATTTCCTTTTCTGAATCATGATGAGGCTCTCACAATATCTTTCATGAATAGAAAGTTATTATCTGGTTGGAGACATCTTAATGAAGTTTTCATTTTAAATGATATCTTTTTTTAAATAAAATCATTATGTTCACATTAAAGACTTCTTTTTTTTTCAGCTGGAAACAGGAAACTCTATTTCAACTATGTCAGAATGAGACATTTAGAGAATTCGACTACTTGTCTATTTTTTGAAACAGAAGTCAACTAGATCTAACTGCATGACTGCAATTTTAGATCAAATTTGGCACAGTAAGTATATCTCAGTATTTCCCAGGACAGAATAGGCAGTTCTGCAAACCTCTATAGCTGACATTTATTACAGAAGCTCTAAGAAGGAACTGTCTTACTGTGGGTTTGAGCAGCACCTGGCACAATGAGAACCCGCTTTACCATCACTGTTGTTGGACACAAACACAACACGGTAGATTTAGATTTTTGATATTACTGATTTAACCATATCTGAATTGCTTTGGTGATAAACAGAAAGCTAAACTGAAGTTTGGGGCACTCTCACAAAGGATTTGGGGCAGGTTTAGGATACCCTCCGGCTGCACAAGCTGGACTCTCTGGTCCTCAGAATCAAAGAACATGACAATAAGAATTTATTCAGGCTCACCACTTCGTGTTTATCCAGAGATAAAATGTCCAGGAGTAAAGCATCAGTTTATATGGACAACAAAGTCTCCTTAACCGCACACTTTGGACACAGGATAGTTCTGTTAGTTCCCTGTTTGATTTGCTTGCCACTGAGCATAAGCAGTTTGAAATGGGCCCATACCACAGCCCTGGAGACTGGTGTTTGCTCCAGAGCTTCAGGGGCATGAAGGGCGTAAGCTGTTTCTGGGCAGCTTTCTTCAGGCATTACTTGGAGGACAGTTTAGCCTTGATAATTAGCATTCTTCTATTGTGTGTTATGTTCTGGGCTTCTTTGCAGAAAATGTGTAGTTAAAACCTGACAGACCCCTACTGTCACCTTTCAAGATCCGTCCACTCTTTGATACTGAACTTAAACACTACTTCTGGCTGATGTTACACTAACACAGATGTGAACTGGTGATGCAAATGTGACAGAACCCATCACAGGCATTCCCAGGGTGTATTTGTCTCACTTATTTCTCACCGCAGATTATGAGGACAGCCCCAAAAACTATCCTGGATGAGATGCATTGCTTTCTTCTAGCTAGTTCTAGGAAAAACAAGTCTCATTACGTGGTACCTTTTCCCAGATGACACAATCCTGGCTGTTCCCCACCTCCAGCTGTTTTTGAAATGTGTGTATTCTGGAAAGCAATTAACTCACATTCATTCAAAATGCTAACAATGGACCAAGCAGACCATTTCTGCTATTAATCAGTTTGTTCTGTTCCCCAGGGAGCTGAGTTAAAATGGGAATGTCTATGCTTCCAGCATGGAAAGCAGATTTAGAAACTTTACCAATGCTTGTTGGATCACTCATGATGTCATGTGTCTGATCAAGCCCAAGAATTGGCACAGCATCACCTACATTCAGCCAGTCTGTCTTTAGATGGTCCACAAAAAGTCACATAGTTGGCAACGGGCAGGTTGTATGACATGAAACACGTATCTTGGGGCTCTGTTGACTTTAGTAAAGGTACCATTGATTGTGCAGAGCAAGCTATCAAACATAGCAAGCTGGAGGGACAAACCTTAGGATTAGTCGAGGAAAAGATGAGATTTCAGGGCACTCCTCCAGCTAATGGTCTTCTCAGTGCCCTCCTGCATTGCAGCAGGAGGGGAAGGTTAGCAAAAGGTAATGGGGATCTTCTAGTAATTCCAACAGGTGGCCAGTCGCCTTAGTTATTGTTTCTTTGATGGCCCTTCCAACACTAAGGTCCTCTAGACTCCCATAAAAAGAAACCAGAAATGATCATCCTGCTTTCTGTCCTTTCCCTGTACACTCAAGAGAAAATAATTATGAAAAGGAATAAATAAAAAAGGAAAAACATATGCTGCAACCACAACCAGAAACATACCTTTTCAATCTCCTGAGTCCTGCCTCAGGGCCATAAAAATGGCATTGCTCTGATTTATAATTCAGCTACTCTACACAGAGACAGCCTGCACAGGAATCCGCAACATTATACTCTTCCATTTTCTCTGCATTTAATTTAACACAACATTTGTGAAAGACATAGCAGCACATATAGAAAATGACAAGCAAAACAAGCGGAGATGTGGAGTCTGCCAGTTAAACATGAATCTGTGCCTACAGTGAACACCAGAATTACCCTTTCCAGAATCCACACTGGAAAGCCCTCAAATCTGCACTAAAATGTCTAAGGCCCTTACTCTTATTGTCACACCTACTCTTCACCCTATCGTATGCATCAATACCATAGGGCTGGACATGACAGTAGAGAATTGGACAGTAAGAAAATCAAATTAAACAATTAAATACTGTTATTTAAGAGTATTTAAAAAAAAATTTAAGCAATTTTTTTCAGAGAATAAATAGCCTGTTTCATTCAGGCATTAGCTCTGGGAAAAAAATAGAAGAAAAAAAAGATTTAAAAAAAGTCCTAAATATGAGTCTGTCCCTGCTTTAGAGACAGTTGGTCTTTTTCACACTCCAATTCCTTCAAAAGGAAGAGAAACACTGCCCCTGAACTGGAACTCCTCCTGAATCGAATGGCTCGGTGGCCATGCAGGGATAACGGGCATTACCCTTTGTGCTTCAGACTAAACACTAATCCACCCCATCTGGATATTTCTCGAAGAGCTATGCAATATTTGGGTAAGAGAAATGCTGTAGCAGCAACTAATCAGATGCAAATGGGAAAACAGGAGAAGACAACCTCACACACTCCAACCATAACTCAGTCGCTATCCCATTCACCAACGCACTACGCTCCTTTTGCAGGTCACCATGCTACCAGAATCATTGAGGAAGTGAGGACTGTTCAACCCTACCAAAGCAGAGCATTTCTTCCTCCAAAGTTATTTACAGGGGAACACCCATGCGAAGGTACGGAAAGAGTTGAACTTCATGCAGTAGGAAACAGTTGCACTGACAAAATAAAACAATCCCCGTCCTGTGACAGAGTGATTAATAGGGGTTAAGGAACTCCAAGAAAGCGGAAAATTTGCTCATTGACACATACGCACACACACAAAATGGTAACAGAGGGCACAGGGAACTCCTTAAGGGCAGACACGTCATACCAGTGGAGACATGGACTGAGGAAATACTGACTTAGTAAGTAAGCAAGGGAGCCGAGCAAAATTAAAAGAACCAAGAGCATCAGCACTAATTTCTGTCCTCCATTATGTCAAATGTAAATCCAGAGTCACACCAGTGGAGTCACTGGAGTTGCTCCAGTGCACAACTAACATAAGTGAGATGACAAGAAAGACTGTCTCCTAGTCCAGGGACTGAGTGTGAGGGAGATTCAAAGGGCTGGCTTCATTTTTTTGGCTTAGACTCCCTCTGTGACCTGAGGCATGTCGTGTGCTTTCTCTGGGCCTTGCTTCATCCTATCTATTTAATGGGAATAGCCATATTTCACTGTCTGTCTCAGGAGTCTGCAAGCCTTTGGGGGCTGAAATTCCTTCTTCCTATACAAACAAGCAACTTCGGGCACAGTGAAGCCTTGATTTCAAGTCGGGCCTCTGGGCTTTATTGCAAGACAAAAATAGGTTGCATTCCTAAACTAAACTTGCTAATCTCTTGAGGTTCATCAAGGACTTCTTCTGGCTGTGGAAGTGGTAGACTGATTGTGACCTCATACAAAGCAGATAAAGAGTAATTGCATTAAGTCAGTCATATCATTTCTGATTCACATCTGGCAGGATCAGTCCTTCAGTTCCTGCTTTGTGGCTGACAGGATTGTACCACTCTAGAGCAATCAGATGGTGCCAATTATCCCTTTAATGTGTGCATTCACAAGTAGAGGAAAGAAATACTCTTTTCCTTTATCCCTTTATCCTTAAGGAACGTGTTCTATTCCATCAACACATCTGGGCACTCACCATTTCCAGGTTATGTCTGAGGGACCTTTGCCACACACTTCAGTGGACATTCAGGTAGACACCTTTGAAAATGAGGGCCTACATGACTATCCAAAAGCATACAAGAGACTTGTTCCAAAATAGTCTTTTCTAGACCGTTTTCCCATTCTCCTCTCTTCCTAAAAAGACTTACTCTGTTTTCATCTATCTTTTTACGGCGAGAATACTGTTTTAGCTTTGTGAGATCACACACAGATGAAACAATCATGGCTTTTCCATGAAACCTGTTATCTACCCTCACATTGGTCAATAAACGTTATACAGGGCTTTTTTTGTTCATTGTGAGAATTATCAAAGCTCTAATTCTGTTGCTAGAGTTAGCGCAGAACAGAAAACAAAATGGCAGAGCAGTGATAGCAGCTCCACTCTTGGGTTTCCTTGCTTTCTAAAACCAAAGGTGTTGTGAGTCATGAGCCTAATGATGTCTTGGCAGGCAATTGATTTGGCGGTCTTGAGGAACAAACACTCAGTGCAGCAGAAGTAGCAGGCTAGAATAACAGAGATTAAATGAGGCCGGCTGGAAAGCTTGTAACTCTGTTCCCTGTGGAGAGGAAGATCACTAAAAATAAAGGTCTGGAGAACAGCAGAAAGGTTTAATGTTAGGAATGGCAACATTATGAGGAATGACAAGAGGGGTTCGTTTGTCCATTCAGACGGACATAAAGAAGAATAACCCTTCTAGGTAGCTCTACAGTATTGATGATGGGGAGATAGTGGACTTCAATGAGGTTCTGGGAGATGAAGGTTTGGAAGGGGTCAATGTCATTGGCTCCAGTGGAGCTTCCGGCTGCTGGCTGTTTTATGAGCTGTTTGTGTCTCAGGGAGAGTCCTTCCTGGGAAAACCAGCTGAGTGGTTAAACTTGTGGGAGTGGTCAAAGGAAGGAGGAAGCTGAAGGCAGCAGAAAGTGATGCTCTTCCCTACAATGCAAAGAAGCACTCCTCTTACTCCATATTTTCTTGTCATGGGGCAGCATTGTCCAACACAGCCCGAAGGAGAGGTACACGTCAAACATGAAGAAAGCCAGCAGGGAAATACAGCTGAAGAGAAGGCAGAGGTCAGTCAGCATTTCATTTGTCTTTATTTAAGTTAATTACTCAGACTTCCATGGAAGTCTAAACACTGAGCTGGCAAAGGGCCAGAGAAAGCCTCAGGACCCTGCCCTGAAGATCGTTTTCCATTAGAGGGCAGAAAAATGGGATTTACAAATGTCAGTGGATCTTCGGTAGCGTTATCTCACCAAAGAGTGCTTCTAACATCCTCCAAGAACAAGAATGGACACCTTGAGGACTGGATGTCTTTTCTGCTTTTGTCTCGGTAACCCCCAAATTACCAATATGTCATGATATTTACATCTCTTGTACCAACACTCTGTTGAAAACCTTCAATGACCAGCCCAGAGCTAAAAGGTTTGAAATAATGAATCCTCCCCACACAAGTAAGCTGATATTTTGAACAATCTCTGTCTTCAATTTGTGGGAAGAAAAATTTTTTTGTTCCTTCACTGTTTCCCCTAACATTAACAAATTGTTTGTAACTCTTAATAAAAGTCTTTAATAATGTTTTAAAGGTCAGATTTTGTGGGTAGAAGTCTTTGGTGTAAAATATTACTTTGTGTTGGCAGTACGATCATGAAATACGACTTTTTTTGTATCCTCACTAAGTAGCAGGAAGGATATTAGGGCTGGATTCTGCTTCAAATTAAACCAAAATCCTGGTGCCACTGAATGTAAAATCTGTGTCTCTCATTTAACTTGGGTTAGCTGATTGACAATTTCACCTTTTTAACTGTTCCACAAATGTTTTTATTCCAGGACACAATCCTTTATGATTTATTTTAGGCTCAGAAAAATTGTAAGTCAAGACTTTCCCATACTAAGTAGAATTTTGCTATTCATACAGACCTATTAAAGAATATTAAATTATTTAAGAAGTTTGATTTAAGATTTAAGAATTGATTTTTTCATGTACTTTTATATTCCTTTTCCCTACCTGTCTGTTCATATAGATCTGATGATGGAGTTAGAAGTGTTGCACCTGAAACTCTTAAGGGAAGGCCTTTGAATTTAAAAGTGTGAATAATAAAAGATCTTTGTTTATGAAGATGGGTAGTGACGAGCTGTAGTGAAATCCCAACAAGAGCAATCTTCTGATGTCTTCAGCAAAGGCAATGTCAAATAAATACCTGAGACATCTACTGGAGAGGGTTTGCTGAAGTGCCAGAGTCCAAGATGTACTACCTATTGAGGATCAAAAAATGCTTTTGAGTCCTTTTTTGTTAATATTTAAATGCCAATCTGCCAGTCTTAAAACTGGTTCTGCAGACAGGAGCTGGAACCCGCAGAATATAGCAGTTTTGTAAATATATCCAGCTTCAACAGGATAGTAAGTGAATATAAATGAACATGGATTATCAAACAGAACATAGGTCTTCTAGAGACATGAGTACTTATTTTTGCAACTTCTTATAATCTCCTGAAAACATCCCATAATAATAACGTTTCCGCCATCCCAAAATTGTCTTTCCCCTGCATCCCATACTAGTTCCTAAAACCCTGTGGGCAATCACCCTTTTTCATTTGCATGGCATTCCGGATGGAGAGTTCCTTTTTTTGAGACATCTCAGTGGGTTTAACATCAGGGAGAGCAGTCCAGTCTTTCTCCTTTGACGGTCTTGGGAGTAGCTAGTTCAATGTGCTGCCTTTTCGCTGATTAGTTTACTAGGGTTCCTCTGCCTGTCACTGCTCATCTGATCCTCACCAAGTCTTTGCTTAATACAATTAACCTTTAGTCAAATAACCTAACAAATGGCATCCTACGTATCTATATTTGAGGAAATCACACCAGGATTTCTTTATGGTCAGTGGAGAGCCTGTTAATACATATATGACGCAGAACTACAAAAGGCACTGACTGGCTCATTTGGTCAAGTCCCTACTCACTTAGTGTTTTTGTGGACTTTAAGTTACACAGGATCTGTAATTTCAGGGAACTGTCAGTGCTGGTGCCTTTAGAACTAAAAATAATAATTCAGGGAGTGGACCATATAGGACAGAGAAAAACATTTCTGGGTGTCCTGACACAGCCCGATAGCAATACCACACTCTCCTCAACTGTCCTTGGAAACAGAAAAGTTGTGTTTAATTGGATTCAGGAGGACTGTCTGGAAGAAATTCAGATGGGATTCATCCCAGCTAATTATACTCTTTCAGCCTCTTTTGGTGAGCTTAAAAGGTCAGCTAAGCCTCATAAAGCAAATTGTCCTGAGAGCTGTTCCCTCTATCACTTCCAGTTTGAATTCCTCCTTCTTGAACATGTTTTGGCAGAACTACACAAATACTCAGTACAGTGACATAGCAAGGTAATTACTCTGTCCCCAGAAGTTCATCTTCTATGTAGATGAAGTTGCTGGTGTTTAGGAAAATATGAAGATTGTTATCTCCATTTCGCAGGTGAGAAGTAGAGATAAGAGGAAGATGATGTGATTTTTCAGAGCCACAGGAGAATCTGTAGTTGAGTGAGAAGTTGAATCAAGACCTCTGGAGGCTTTGGAAGAGATGGTATTTACATGTCCCTCCTCCACATGTTCAGGTTTCACTTATGGTACAGACTTTCCATCTGAACATGAGGAAAAACTTTTTCACTGTGAGGGTGACAGAGCACTGGAACCGGTTGCCTAGAGAGGTTGTGGAGTCTCCTTCTCTGGGGATATTCAAAACCCACCTGGACGCGATCCTGTGCAATGTGCTCTACGTGACCCTTCTTGAGCGGGGGGGGGTTGGACTAGATGATCTCCAGAGGTCCCTTCTAACCTCAACCATTCTGTGATTCTGTGAATCTGTGACTTCTTTACTGAGAGCAGTATAGGTTTACAATATGCAGCTGAATTCGAGTAACCTGAGGGTTTTAGTCTGACCAGATCCTGTTGCAAAAAGGAAAAAAGAAAAAAAAAAAGGCTTGACAGAGTTTTGTGGTTTTAACCATCATTATATCCAGTGCCTCTCTCATCTCTTGGCACCAATTCTAATCTGTGCTGCTGCATCTGCAGATAAGAGTCAGCAGAACCTCTGGTTTTGAAGGATCGTCTGAGAGATGATTTACTTCAAAAACCTGGAAAGTAGTCCCTTGTGTGTGTCATTAAGCTGTAGGCAAAAGCAGATGGGAAAATCCAAAATGCAGGGGTTAGATTATCTGTTGGTGACAGCCTAAATAAAATACAGCAATGATTTGAGGGGGAATGGACTTCTATGCAACTGAATCTGAATGAAGAATGACTGTGGAAAAACACAGATACTCCTGCAAAAGTAAGTCTTGGAGTTTCACTTCTCTGCATAGGAAATGAGCATGTAGACTCCATCCTCCATATATCCTGTAAGCAAGGATAATGATATCTACAAAGGAAAAATATCTCTGTAGTATTTACATGCTTCCCAGTTATCTTTACTGCTGGACTGGTGTGTTTCTCTATTGCTTGGCACATGGAAAGAACTGTTGTCTATGGAGTTTCTTCAGAAGATCACAGAAACTGATGTTCCTCTGAAGTTTCCCTTCCAATCACTAACCAGCTTACACCTACTTATCCCGTAAAATGTGAAAAGGGGGGAAAAAGAATAAGTTCTATAAAGGTGGCACAGCAGTAAGCCACCAACGCGAATACTGAAGAGTAAAACCAACCAACAAAATGAGCAAAGTTATTGAGAATATTTGTCACCCACCAGTTTCAACCAGAGGAAACATACCTTCTGAATGGTGACCTGACTGTATATCCTTGACCTTTACATAGGTGCTACTGGATAATCTAGACAGCTTGTAATTGCTAGTTCATTTCATTAGTAATTATGTAGTATGTATGATTTCTAGGAATAGGCATTGTGGATAAGTCTTGTTTGTTTTGGCTCTGTTTCTATGGGGATAAACAGAAGTAGTGTGATTAATTTCCATTCTGTTGCCATGGTTATTAATAATAATGAGGTGATTATTACTGCACTGTAAACCTTACAGCAATTCCAACGCTGCTATAAAAGAGAGAGAGGGAGAAAGGGAGAGAGAAAAAAAAACAATGAAAGAGCTGGACCATATCCTCAGCCCGGGCAAATCAGCACTCACACACTGGCTTCACTGAGAGGCGATGAAATAGAAGATGTGTTCCTGGAGAGACTGGACGTGTGGAGTTAAACAGAGCAATATTAATAAAACAAGTGATAGATGAGAACCCCTCACTGGCTTCAGTGGAGCTGTGCAGATTTGCACCCGCTGAGATTAGCTCAGGATCCGGCGCGACGGTCCCACCTGGTTCACATGGCCAGTGGAAAAATGCTGCCGTGAGTGGGGAAAAGGGGAATTCAGCTCCTGGGCCAGCTCCTGCCCGTCACGGCATACCACACTGACTTCAAGTGGGGGGACTTCAAGCAACAGGCACATGAATGGGACTCAGCATCTCCTTGATCAGGCTCTATCTCATTAGTTTCCTTCAATAAGGGTGTGGGAGGGGGCAAGGGGGAATACAAGTGAATAAACAAAAACGCAATAGGTCTTCCTCCAGCGTGACTAATATACAACTCCCACATTCCTTGTACCTGCTCAGCTGGCTCTATCTCGTTCCACTAAGTGATTTGTATTCCTTCTGGAGACATTGCCATGGTGTTGGAACAATAAGTAACACTCATTTAATCAGATTGTCCCCATGGGTGATATTAAATTTTTCAAGGATTCGGCACTCCTAGCTGGGATGTTTTGCAGACTTCCTTCTTGCTGAGCCCTGTTGTAGGTGCAGAAAGCTCGCAATTGGCAAATCACAGCCACTGGGCAGACTTCTTGTTGTTATTTTATGGCTAGCTGGGATTCAACATCAGCCCGTTCATGCAAGTCTTGGAATGACAGAAACAGGATGAGAAAGTGACTATTCGCATTCTTTCTCCCAAAAGCCACAACCTGTGCTTTGAGGCTGTTAGTTTTCCACGTTTTCTTTTCCAAACTAGAGGAAATTATTTTGCATACTTGTTTCTTCCTTCCCATTTGCCTCATTTCTGTTTGCAAGCACAGAGGCCCCCCTTCCCATGCTATCTTTCACCCCTTATGTGTTGAGGATGTCAGCCTTTGGCAAAATGAAAACCAGAGCTGAGCTGCTTCTTAGCTTTGCTTCCCTGACAAGGCTCCACCAAAGCGGAGAGGACAGCAGGTCAGATGATAGCACTGGCCATCAAATGCTCACACAGAGCCAAGGAGGTTAAAGAAAGAAAGAAAGAAAGAAAGAAAGAAAGAAAGAAAGAAAAAGATGCCTGTGCAGAGGTTTAAGATCAAAACAGGACAGTCAGGTGTGTTCCCTTTCAAATAAGCCTCTGAACATTTACCTGTGGTGGCCCATTGCTAACTGGAAAGAGCACCATCTCCTCCTGAAAACTTACGGCAGACTGGATGAGAATCACTTTTCTTCTGGAGACAGACTTCATTGTGTGAATCCAATGCATTTTTCTACAGGATTGCTTACACTTTAAAGAAGAAAAGTTCAGTGAGTTGTTTTTTTTAAATGTATTTAGGCTTTCCTATCCCTCACAACTTTTTAATTGAGACATTAATGCAATCAGAAAGTTTTCTGTAATTTTGTTTCTTTTTGTGCTGTAGATGCAACTGAAAGCCCCAGGTGGCACCAAGGTGGCCCAACCGTACAAGTCCGTCGTGGCAAGTGCTGGAGAGACGAATGCTTTTCACACTTCAGTAATGTCAGTGCCTGCCAACAAAAGGCCCATGGGCTAAGCATACCAAGGAAACCACAGCGGGCAGAGGGTGAAGCATTGAGCCCCATTGCCCTGACCATGACAGTGGTTCTCTAACCACCAGACTGATGCCAACAGCCAATGCTCTTAAAGGTGGGTGGTCACTGGAGAGGGACAGGTGTCTCTCATCAGCACATGCTGCTTGTGTTGGGGGAGAGGTAGAGACTGCATCTAGGGCTTCTCGGTGGCCCTGATGCCTACAGCAGGAGCTTAGATTAGCACCCTCCCTGCCTTCCCCTCTCCTCTGGGCACCCTTGGCTGTATTCAGCTGGTGAGGATGGGGTATGGAAAACAACAGAGGCAGAGACCATCTAGATCTGGTGTTAAACCACCAGGGTTTAACCGCCCCCAGTGTTACAGCCTGCCAGTGCTGCCGTTGACGGCACAGGACCCTGAAGATCTGTCTTTGGGGTGTCCCATAGTTACAGCTTCCTTGCACTTACATCAGACCTCTTGCTTGTCCTGTTTCACTGTGAAACTGTGCCATGGCTTGTGTTCAAGCACAGATCTGAAGATCCTATGAAGCAGCACAGATTTGGCTGTGCCATGACCTTTCTTGGTCATCAAAGCAGAGACAATGTCAGAGATTCCTCAATAGGTACGAGGCAGATTAGAAATTCACCTGTTTCTTACGAGATGTTGAGAAACTGGGAGAGAGGCCATAGTACTCTGCAGTGTAAATGTGAGATCCAGCCAGATGCAGAAAAATGAGGGGCAAACCAGATGCTTGAGTCCTCCTCTGCATTTCTCAGACCCAAAAGGTGTGTTTGGCTGCCCTTGGAGGGGGGGATTCAGCACTTGTCACGATGTGCCCACAGCTTAAAAAAAGCCTAGAAGATAAATAGATTTGGAGAAGGACAGTAAGAGAGATGCATTTTTAAACCACAGGGGAACACCCTGCAGTGAAATCTTCATGATATGCATAGATATTTAGAAGTGGCCGTGTAGTTCCTGCCTTCTCACAAGTTCATACCACTGTTCACACCCACACACAAGCACACATGAGCAAGCAAACACACGTTGTAGGCACGCGCACACGCACACGCTGTCTTTTGCAATAACAACCCTCCTTTATTGTGAGTGAATGGAAAGAGAAGAAACTCACAGCTTATTTCATTTGAAAAAAAAAAAAAAAAAGGAAAAAAAAAATCCAAACCAGACTTTCAGAGCAATGTTTTCTAAACGATGCAGCAAGATCCTTACTCCTGGTTGGGATGGGGGAGGGCAGGGGATGGGGAGAAATAGAAAAGGGGGGGGGGTAGGACGAGTTCGTGGTTAGATGGGAGCTCCCACCCATTTCCTTTCCTTGCCCTTCCCAGGCATGTCAGAGCTGGGAGCCAAGACAAATCAAACTCTCGGGAGCTCGCAGACAGACAGCACCACTTACCGAGAGCCGTAATTGCAGCCCTCGGAGCGGAGGGAGAGAGGGGATGAGGGCGGAAGAAAAAAATTAAGAAGGGGGCAGTGCCCTCTGCTGCCAAAGCACGGCTGTCGGTGCGGAGCGTTTGGAGGGGCGTCCGGGAGGAGAAGGGAGCGGGATGCAGAAGGGGCCTCCGCGAGGTGGGGAATAAATAGCCGGAGCACATGGCAAGGGGAGGAAAGCTGACTGCGGTTCATCTCAGGTCAGCGCGGTTCATCCCAGGCCTCTCCCCCCTGCTCGGTTTACCGGGGAATGAAATGGATACGATTATGCCTCCTGCCCTCACGTAGGCATTAGCCTGGTTTCGTTCACTTGCGTGAGCCGAGGTCCTTGGAGGAGAATCGGAAAGAGCTGCTGTTGCTAAGGAAAACTGACGGCAGAGCCGTCAAGCTCCCGCGGTGGGTACCTCTGGGGCTCGCTGCTGTTGCTGTGGCCGAGCCTGGCGAGGTCCAAGCAGCACAACCGGAGAAGGGCAGGTTTGCATCCTCGTTTCGTCAGACGGGGGCTGCGGGGCCGTGAGACGAAGGTCAGGGTTCACGTCGCCTAACTTTAGCCATCTGAGGGCTCCTCGTCCAGCTCGTTCCCTGAAAAGAGAGAGCCTGAAGCCACCACCCACCTCAGCCCAGCTGACCTCTGGAGGAGCTTGTCTTTCTCCACTGACCACGGTGTCAGATGTCCCCTGTCTCCTATTCCAAGTGTCCCTTACAGGGCTCGCTGCCCGAAGAAAGTAAGAGATATCAACCTGCAAACTGAGCAGTATCAGTTCTTATTTTCTTCTAAAATTCCCTCAAACCCTGCAATCCATCCTCCTCTCTCTCAGTCCAAGGATTCTTCCTTTATGGCGTGAACCCACTTTCTGATGTTGAAACATTGCTGGGGGCTTTCTCCTCGGCAACCTCAGCACTGAGCAAGGTGCACTTAACTCCATAGGGAGAAAAGGGACAATTTGCATCATCAGGGCAACATAACACAGTCTGAGCAGCTGCTCATCAGCACGTAACACTAGCCATAGTCTGCCAAGCCAGGGGAACTCCAGCAGGATGAACAAGGCTGTCAGGCCTCACATCTACCGTCCCAAATATCATAACATTTTTCTATGGGCAGGGGGCAGAGGAGGGTCTTCCTGCTATAGCCACAGTCTCTGAGCTGGTACCAGTCTCTTTTAATTATAGAATAAAATCCTAAGTGTAGTACTTATAGACCATCCCCTCCATGTCAGGTTTTCTATAAATGTAGAACTGAGATCCTTCACTCAAAATAACTTATGCTCTAGGCACAAAATAGGAGACAAGGTCAGAGGAATGGATGGGTGCTGTTGAAAGTGAGGGTGGCAGAATGAGATAGGAGCCAGGATTCCTGGTCCAAGGGCAATTCTGAAATCTCAGATGACACCTGATTTATTCTGAAATGAGGCAGGAACAAAGCCACAAAGTTTTGGAAGACTGACTGTTCATCAATGTCAGCATGATGGAAAGTGAATGAGCAACCTTGAGAGCTAAAAGCAACTGTACCCGTAGCTTCTGTTCACTCCTGTGCTCTAGCAGTCCATATGCTCTGTTTGATAGGTCTCACGTAGAGGGAAAGATCATAGAAAGAATAAAACCCTTACCAGTATTTCACACTTCTTACTCATGCACCAATAACTTCAGAAGTGCTCTGGGTGAACAGGCCATAGAATAGGATTCTCAAGTTTTTATTCCCCCATTGCATGACATCTCAACTTCAGGACACGTATGGAGAAAAGGACTTCCACACCAGATTGCAGTAGGAGAACATGCCTTCTCACAGGGCTCCATTAAGCGTAGGACCTGCTAGATGCTGTGAAAGGCCAAGTGTACTCTGCTAATTTGTGACTCCGTGTATCAGTCATGACTGACCTCTGGAAAATAGATCAGTACACGGAGTCAGGAATCAGGTGAAAAAATCACAGTGCTGCACTACAAACTTGGGAGGTATAACTCTCTGCAAGGTATTTCCAGGGGCTAAAATCAGGCACGTCTACATATGGGAATCATTCTTAGCTGCCTGAGATGCCTAGTATCCTTCGTTTACAGGACACAACAGGAACACCAGTAAAGCACAGCACTGGAGTCTGTTGTTACCCAGACATTCCGAAGCTGCTGAGAAGATAGGAGAAGTGGGGTGTGCAACATGAGGTGAAGGAGAAGCAATGTGATGGTATTGTCTAACATGACAAACATGATAGCCCTTCTTCAGAAGAATTTGGGGACAGCTTAATATTATTCCTAGAACTAGTAAAGGCTCTTCATGACTCTGGGGCAAATCCACAGACTCCAGTCAGGATAGGAAGTGTCTCTTGAAGAATAAGATTTGATGGGGTGTCATGCCTTATTCCAAACTCTTTCCTCCCTCCCTCCAAAACACAAACCCATCTGGGGACTAGCTAAGGACATGAAGCCACATTGCAGTTCTGTTCGCTGGCCTGAGTGAACACAATGAGCCTCTTTTCTGTTTTCCAGGCTCTGACATTAAAGTCCCAGACCAAAGCTTGAATCACCAGCCAGAAAGCACTGTCACAGCCATATTTTCTTTTCCACAGTGTGCATATGTTGGACAAACCTTGTTTAGTAGCAGTCATGGCTGGTAAACTAGGGCAAATTGCCTGGCTTTTCCCAAGGCCTCTTCTCCAAAGCTCCTATTGTCACAGCAGTTTGCCCTGAAAAGGTCCTACACATAGTTGGGATGGTGCTGCCATGTCTCTCCCTGACCCAGAGCCTTTTCCAATGCAGAGCTAAGGTGATGTAAAGCTGCTTGCTGGTCTTACTCTTATCTCTTGGAAAGCAATTGCTACTTGCCCACTAAGGGCATACCTGAATCCCTTGAAGGGACTATCCTACGGTGTTGCTGGATCTTTCTCTCTGACCATTGAAGCTTTACTCATGCAAGACCACTGCACAGCCCATTTTAGGATTCTTCTCCTAGTCATAAAAATCCATTTAGCATCCAATTCCTGAAGTCTCATGGCATGGATGTCATACCCAGTAAAGTCAACTTCTGTGGCTGGGGTATGTCACAAGAGATAAGGAGTTACTGTTTCTCTGATTCCATTTCGTTTCGTACTTAAAACAATCCATCCATCAGTTCAAAATGCTTTTCTATTCCCCCCCCCCCCTTTTCTTTGCTTAGCATGCACAAAGAAGAAATAGTGGACACTGTTTGTTTGTTTTTTGCTCAGAGAAAAAACTCCTATAGTGTAAGAAAAGTCTCGAACGGCTCACAGCAATGACCATTGGATAACTTGTTTGGAAATTCCAGCAAATGATCCTGGCAAAACGGAGTTTTGGAAAATAACAAGGAAGAGCACAGGATGCAACGTCATGATACATCCCACTATAAAACGACCTTGAAAGGCTGGAAACGGGTTGGCATATCTCTCCTGTTGAAAAGACAATAGCAGTGAGAGCTTGGCATGATCTTCTCTGAAAAAACATGGAAACTAGACATAAGAGCGAAAGTTCTGGCAGCACCATGTTTTTCCTCAGCCGCCAAGAGCTCGTGGTACTTGGAACACACCACAGCAAAATATAAAATATATATATATTCAAAGAAGGAGAAAGTGGTAAGATTTTTTTCCCTTGTTTCAAAAATGAGCAAAGAACAGCTAATTACAGCTTCTCCTGGAACTGAATCAACGGAATGCAGTTAATGTTTTTTTACTATCACTGCGCAAATACCTGTCAATCACCTTTGTAGGTGGCAGGCACCCATTATGTTTGATGGTGTACAAACACAGAATTAAAAAAAGGCGGGTGTCTGCAGTGAAAGCCCAAAGAACAAGCTCGTTAAGCCATAATCTTTGATGTGGGAGGGTCGTGTTGTACTGGATCATGCAAACGCATCTCGCTCATCGAGCTGGACACCAGAAGGAAGGTCAGAGTGCTCAGCTTGGCATGGGGAGAGCCAGGAGTGGGAAGGTAGCACAACCTCCCACAGCAGCGCAGGACCACAGCCTCCTTCATAGCTCATGATTTCCCACTACAGACGCTGTTGGAAGTTGGCTTTCTCATCAGGACAACAGGTTCGGACTGATGCACAGAAAAGCAGCAACATCACAGCGCCGCGTACCAGTTATGGAGCACAGGTATGGTGCAGAGGACGGTGAGGAAAAGGGTCAGGGATGTGTCTTACACTGAGTGTGGGAGATTGGGGAGGACCACTAGAACCCTCGGGCGTTATGATTTTGTTATCATCGGACAATGTGTTGGGGCTATGTTTTACTAGTATTATGAGAGAACAAATAATGCAATACATCCCTTTCCCTCTGGAGTAGAGCTTAGGATTCATACTGTTCCCACGGGACTTCTGGTAATAAAACAGGAGAAGTGCTGGACCTAGTTCTGGATGCCAGTTCTGTGCATTGCTGTGTGCTGCTGAGTCCGATGAAAATCTACTTTGGGGCTTTTTCTTGTGCTGTTGAGCCCTCAGAGGTCTCAGATGCTGGCTGCCCTTCATAGGGAGCAAGGCACTTTCCTACCTGTGAGGATCTGGGCCCAAGCACCCTCTGAGCACCTGACCTTCATGGACTTGCCTGGCTGTTATTAACACAGAGAGTATCTCAAGCCCCACCTGACCCCTTTTCCATGGTAAATGCTGGAACACCACCCTTGCCTTTTTTGTTCTTCGTTTGGCCACTCAAGTTACAACTGACCGCAGCCTGTCCCTGAGGAGATGCAAGATGGGGCTGGAAACCCGAGTTGTGGTTTCTCCACCCATCTGGGATAGGAAGGAGTCACAGCAGTTGCTTTTGGCTGCTCGGCGTGCCGCTTGGCTGTGGCCATGTTTCCGTGGCTTGTTCTCACCCGCCTGTCTTAGCTCTGACACCTTTTTCTTGCCACTTACCAGCCCACCTGACTTTGTTTTTGCCTTGCGGGCTCCTTGCCCTGTTTGTACATGCAGCGTAGGCACGCTGGCTTCCTACTCTCTTGTCTTGCGCGTGGGACTGAATCATTCCTTGGCTTCTCCGGTTTCTCATCTTGGCGTCTCTTGACTATCATACTTGGCTGCTGTCTCCGAATAATCAGGCCCAGTTGCCTGAGTCTCTTCAGCCTCACTCAACCTCAGAACTGGTCAGATAGATCAGAGTCTGAGGCAGAGGTTTTGTTTATTTTCCTCCACCGAAGATGAGACAAATTAGGAATTTTAGATAAACTGTCTCCACATAGGTGATCACAAGATACCCCTAAATCATCATGTGGCTGTGGTCCTTTGCAGCCAAAACACAAGAAATGCAAGCCTTATCCAAACAATGACACATAGAAGAGGAGACAGAAAGAGACAGAAATATTTTTGCTAGAGTAACCTCAGGCTCAGGTCAGCCCCTCCTCAAAATCAGTGGAAAAAAAATTTTTTTTAATTAACTTAAAGATCACTGTGTTTCTCCTAAGTACTGCCGTTGAAACAGTTTGGTGAAAGGGATTATTGACCTTCTTACGCCATGAGTCTGAGACTTACAGAGGGGTTTACACCTCTTGTTCTCTCATAATTAGGGCTACATCCTGCACCGTTGCAATACAGAGATATGGTTGTCCTCATGTTCCTTCGTCTGTAATCTCCCAGCTGCAGCTACATCTGGTGCATGGGTCACAGAGCAGGCTGTAAGCTGTACCGAAGCTGGAGACACATCGCGCAATGGGACCAGGGCTTAAATGATCATCTCTATTACTTTAATATCTTTCACTCTCTATGAACCAGCTAAAGCCTTGGTAGGAGTCAGGTTTCACACCCTGCTTAAGATTCAGTCTGATAATTCCAATTTGACAATGAAAGACTGATAGTTTTTTTTTTTTTTCTCAGCTTGGTCTATCATCTTGTTCATAATTCCCTAGATTTCTTATGATAACACAGGTATTAAAACCCTTACTGAAGTCATGTACATTTATACATATGTAATGTCTTCTGCTTCTCTGAATCCGTCATAGAGGGAAGCTGGGATGGTTTGGCATCGTATATTCTTGACACGCCCATTAGCTGCTCCATTATGATCCTGACATTTTTTCCTTTTAAAGTAATTTTATCTATATATATACATGCACACACACACACACACACACACACACACACACACACACGTATATATAGCTATATATAACAATATATGTCTCCTATAATGAGAATCTAAGGACAGAATCCATCTTGTCCGACTCTTCATTAAATGTTTAGACAATTTGACCTTTTCCGTCTCTGCCACAATTCAAGACCAAAACTAAAACTGAAATCTCCACAGAACACAACTCCTCTTTTTGATTTAGATATCTAGAGGTGAGTCCTTGAGACACAGCCTTGTCCTCTCCAGCATCCTGCCTGCCACAGAGGTGTACTTCCAAGACTGATTATTTACACCTGTTTATTTTAATTTGGCATTGAGAATCCCAAATGATATTTAATGCTGCCCCCAAATTCCCTTTTTTTTGGAGGGTGGGAGGAATAAAAGGAAAGAAACTCTTTCTTCTCCGCTCCAAGAAAATGCTTTTCTGTTCCAGCTGCAGGATATCTGGGCTGCCTTGAGCATTTTGGTATTGGACCAGTTTGATCTGAAAGTCCCTGAAGAAAAGCTTAAGAGAAAGGTTTAATGAGAAAAATGCTAATTACCTAGCAGTACGACCTGGGCTACAAAATGTATTAATGGCTGAGTTTCCTTGCTGAGCTTCTTTTTTGACGGAAGGGAATATCTCTTTGCAAACTAGAACATGCAGAGTGAGATAGCCTCACCCTTTCTCCCTGCTTTGTTTTAGGCTGGTCCTATATGCATATTATTTAACTGAAAAAGTCTTCCTAAATTGTCTGCAAAATAGCAACCCTGTTAATAGAGGCAATGATAAGAGATTATCCTCTTTGCTGTCTTTAGGCATGAATAACACTCCTCCATGTTAACTGGTCTTGTTTACCTACTGAAGAAGAATCTATAAAACACCTAAAAGACCTCTTATAGAAGAAGAGACGGATATTTGGTGTTACTTGGTGAATGTCACCTTGCCAAGCATCACTGTCTCTGCTTTACTCAGCCGCTCATGATTTAAACAGCGCAACAATTTCAGTGATGTGCGCTCCTTGAGCCTGCAGAGATCGTGATCATTATAACACTGGAAATGGTCTAGCGGTGAGGCAGCACCTATTATCTCAGAGCAGCACTTTGTTAAAATGGCTGTTTGGCTGTCAGCATTTATACTAACATTTTTGTACAACCAGCTCAGGCGAGTGCTAGTTCTGTACCTCTCTCCAGTGCACAGTGTGATCATTCACTGTACAGTTATTTAACCAAAACTTGAGGTCTTCCAGCTTCTTTTTTATCTTCCAGCACTGTCCTGCTCCCTCAGAGAAGGGATCAGCCAAGCACAGAACATGTGATAGTGTAGTAGCTAGAGACAAGCACAGTAACATCAGTGACCCCTTTGGAGCTGACCATGAGTAACCACCTCAGCTGATGTCCGAAGTTAGTTGGGTCAAATCAAGGCCCAAGGCTACACGGGTGAAGAAGTGGCAGAACGAGAAATAAATCTCTTCTGAAGTATAGCCCTTTATCAGAAACATATCCTTTCTCTTGTCACATATGTAATTTTGTCATTTTTCCCAGTCTCTCACCAATGGAATATTCCTTAAAAGAAATCATGGCTACCATTAATGGATACTGTAAACAGGCAGTATATGTATATTATTCTTGACTCTGTATTGTCTGCAAACAGTAGGAGAATGGGACACCCAGGGAATGCAGACTGGAGACACAGTGGTCATAGACACCTTATGTTGGGTGTAGGATAGAAATCAACCATCCTCATTAGTACTTAAATTGACAAAGTGCTACCAAGGTAACGGCCCTCCTCACAATATTGTTGTCTTGACTAAACAACTTACCCTAAGCTCAGTTGAAATAATATGTTTTTTCACCTGCAGGAGTGAAATATTCAAGACGACATTCCAAGACGGATCTGGTTAAGGTCATAAAAATTTCGTGGTAACCTATATATTATTTTTATGCATATGCTTAACACGATGTATTTTATGAATGTGCTAAAGTGCAATAAATCACCTAAAACATAGTGTAAAACACTTCAGACTCTTACCAAGGTATCAGATGCTCACACATACTCCATACATCTACGTACTCATGCAGATGCACAAGCATAAAGACCTGCCACATCCTGAGTACAGTTGACAGATGGGAGAGTACTGCCTACTTGTCTTCTGTGTGGGAGGTCATGAGAGTAGTCATCGTGTCTGTGATGAATTAATAGTCAAAATAAAGACAGATAATGTGAAGGAGTGGCCTGGCTCCAGCACTGAGTGTGTGTCTCGAGCTGGAGCGAAGGACAGGGTTCCATAGGAATTATATTGCAGGGGAGAGGAAGTCTGTTGCAATGGCTAGAGAAAGATAAATGCAGTGAAATTCATGCTCCTGCAGAAGACTGCCATGAGAAGGCCTAAGTAAAACTGAAACCTTAACTGACTCTGCTTAGGGGCAGGATGCAGAGTGAATGACTTCCTGATTGAACTACCATTCCCAGTTGCTACAATTTTATGATTCTGAGACTTGAGCAACATTACACAGCATGTGCTGGCTCCAGCTGTTCAGGTATGCATTTCTACTGCAGGAAGTGCTGCATAGGTCAAGACATTTAAGTCATCTTGGAAAAGCATCCAAAAAGGCACACAAAGTTAGCACTGGAAATATCTGGCTTCGAGGGTTTTCCAGAAGTTTTCATAGCCTGGGCACTGTTTATCCTTTGCAGGTCATAGGGCATATTGGAAAAACTGATGTGAAAGAAACTTCCCTCTTTTATTCAGGGTATCAGACTAAATGGCCAAAATGATCCTTTATGATCTTACCATCTATGAATATGTAAGACAGTGGGACTTGTCCTACAGGACTGGGTAAATGTTCTGCAGATACGATACCTGTGATGGTCAATGAAGACCATTTGCAGGTAAAACAAAACATTGATGTAGTACATATGGCCAGCTGACATTGAAACAGAAAATTTCTTCCTAGTTCCAGCACATCTTTTTTAATTGCTCTAGTGCATACTGAAAGAACAGTATTTCTTATGCTGTTGAAGAACATCCATGACAGTTTCTTGTTCAGAATCTTCTACATGGTCATGAGGGCCATTTATAGTTCTTGTTTTCAATAGTGATTTTTAAATTTTAGAGGAGGGTTAGATGTGTAGGCTGCAATCCCACTCCCAACAAGGAAGCTCCTTGTAATTCTACTTTTCTCTGTCAATATCCAGGTACTTGTCTGGGTTAAAAATTTGTTGTTATTCTCTGCACTCCATTTTCATTCCAGGCTCAGCGCCTGGCTTCACTCTGCTAATTCTCCCTGCAGATTGCTCTACTTCATTTTGCCCATATCCTCCTCCCTGCAGTGCTGCCCTGGCCACTTGGAGATGTACTGCCATCTGGCCTTACATCACAACCATGCTAACTGCCCATGGACCTCCTCATACTGACCTGCCTTTGTCTCATGTTAGGAAATCATCCACTGACAATGTGAGCATTTTTCTTGACATGTCTACAAGCACATTCTTCTAACTGACTCTGGACTCGGCAATAAGGACAATGGAATCAATACAACAGCAGCTGGCACCAGGCAACTCTTCCTGAGAGAGTCACTAGAGATTGCAGATGGTCAGGAACCCACAATCACTATTCTACTGAGTTTACAGTTTTTGCCAGAATGGCAGAGGGATGGGCAGAAGGAGAGAACATCACCTCTTGTGGCAAAGAGTCTAAAACTCTAGATGGTCTAAACTTGGTTCTTCCAGAATGAGAGCTGCTCCCCACGAGCTACTGGGCTGAGATCTCAGTTAAATGTCTGGATGCCACCAGGCAGCAATGGTACCAGCTGGAACAGTTTCCAGAGTCCCCGGTCTGCCGCTTTCCCAAATGGCCTGCTTCTCCAGGCAACTCCATCCAGCAGCCTGGAGATATCAGGTGTCCCTGAAATGGCAGGCCAGCTCCAAGAGAAGCATCAGATGGGTGAGCTGGCAGGAGAGCTGGAAGCTGGAAATGTCCTCACAAGTTTTACACCCTGCCAATGTTCCTCCAAAGCCAATGCATTTCCACAGAACACTTCACTTTCACCCGATCAGTGTTTTCCAGTGGAAAAATGCTCCATGGGGAAACTTGTGACCAGGTCTCCTCATTCCTATAAAGGGCCAGTTCAGACACTAGTAAAATTAATTTGGGTTCTTTGAAAGTGGGACTTCCATAGGGACCAGATTATTTTATATATATGTATATTTTAAGAGGAAACTCCCATTAACTTTGGCTGACCTTAGATTTCAGCCCTCACAGAGGGCAGTGTCAGTCAGAAAGTTCTCAGTTACAGGGTTTCCCATGTGCTAGAAAGATAGCCTGGGAGAAAAGGGTGGATAATTAAGGAAGGGATGGTCCTTCGAGCTGTGGGGTAGAAGTGGGAGGGAAAAGAGAAGCAGAATGAGAGAGCGGGAGAGTTAGCTACTTACAAGGGTCTAGAGAGTAAACGCTGCTCCCCTGCTTTGGGTGAAATCAGTGCTACATAAAATGGTCTAGAGAATAAGCACTGCTCTCCTGCTTTAGGTGAAATCAGTGCCTAGGCCTGTTCCCTAGGATACTGCGTCCCTACAGCATGTTCTCTCATGGACCAATTTAGCAATAGTCTCAAGTTTTCAGTTCCTGCAAAACAAAAAATCTCATAGATTCCCAAACCCACAAGGGCCAGCGGAGGGTATGGAGCCGGCAGGAGTGTGTAATATAAGAGAGTGTTTGTTGGTAGCCTGGGATAAGCCCAGATCTTAGCCCAGCCTGTCAGCTCAGAAAGCCGCTGCTTTGAGCACAATAAGAAAGAGTGATTCATGGTGTATTGCTGGTATCACCAATCCGGTGGGGGAATCGCCATGCCAATTTGGAATCCCTCTCTCCCTGCCAGCAAAACATTCATCTGCAAGCTTTCAAAGCCGAGGAGGAAAAAAAAGGAAAAAAAAAAAAAAGAAGAAGAAGAAGAAATACAGTACAAGGTGCCGGTGCCAGGAGCTGACGCTCGGGGCTGGGCTCGGGAAGCTGGTGGTAGGCGGTGTGCATGTGTGCACAGACAATGACGCAAGGAGGCAGGAGGCTCCGTCTGGGCTCAGGAGCCGTGATATGGGCAGGACATTGCGCTGTTGGAGAAAGGGAGGAAACCCCATTCTCCCCCCCTCTTGTTTTTCTTCTTCTTCCATTCTCACCTACCTCTCAGCATGTCAGTCCCAAATTTTGATGAGAAAAAAGCTCCTGGCAAGCTCTGGTAGGAAATTATTGACCTTCATGAGTTGTTAACAGCTCCCAGTGTATTTCCAGGCTACCCATAACAGTGTGGGGCTTGGCATGAAGGATTTGTCTCCTGCTGAGAGAGGAAGACCCACCATAGCAAGTTTTGTGTAACTCTTTTGACTGACCGTTAAGCCACATTGCCTTTAAAATGCAATTTCTGGAGCTCCTTTCTGGATTGGACAAGCTGGCTCCAGACTTCTCTCTTCCTGAATCCTGCCTCAGAGGCCCATGAGCACTGCCTTTCTGTCAGGAAAACAAAACAAAACAAAACAAAACAAAACAAAACAAAAAAAATTAAAAATGAAGTAAGTTAGTAAAGAAATTCTTCTGCATTCTTCCAAACACTTTTCATCCTTTAAAATCTTCCTTCCATTCATTTAGATCAGAAGTGCTTCTGGAGCAAGAATGACTGGCACAAAAAAATAAAAGGTGGGATTCATCTTGGCTAAGTTGAGTAATCCCACTGGTATTTTACCTGCAAATTAGTCATCTAGCACTCTCCCTAGTCAATAGAGAGAAAGGTGCCTCCAGAGAAATATTCATTTCAAGTATGTGAGGGTAAAGTGGGTCCTCTAAAGACGCCTGTTTCTCTCCATTGACTCTAGAGGGAGCTTAGATGATTGACTTGGCCTTAGGCAACCGTTTATCCTAAAAGAGATTCCTGCATTAGGTCGGCTGAATCACTCACTGTGCTCCATTGACTATAATCATTAGGGGCTCAATTCAGTTGTCTGCACAAAGGCCGCTAGTGATATTTTCGTTGTGCTATGGATTCCCACCTGGCAACCAGTTGGCACACCAGGTATGCCTGGAAGTAGGTCTTGTGGTAGATCTGGCAGGTCCATGTGGGTGTTTTGGACACTGGTGGCACTCACATTGTCTCAAGCGGCACTGGATGCCTGTATGTGTACAGCTAGATCAAGCTCCTAGTTCACATGTGGACACCTACCTATAGACATGTATATTTAAGCTGCTTAATCCATTAACTAATTAAACCGGTTGCTTTGAATCCCAGCTTTAGTGAGAACAGTATGCATACCCAGTTAATACACAGTCCCTTGAATTATCCATACATGTGATAACTTGATGTCCTGGAGAGTATTAAGAACTTTGGGAAACCATAGGATGGCAGAGGGAAGGGAGCTTATGGAAGTTAGGAGTTGGAAAGCTTTGAAGTTCACCTAATCTATGTAAACGCTTCATCCCACCTATGCTCTATATGAGGCTTTCTCAGTTTGGGATTTCTCAGTAGACAGGTTTCTGTTGGCTCAGAAGAAATCAGAAAGTGGTCTGTAAAAATATGGCAAAAAATTCACTTAATACACTAATCCATTTCCATGCATCCAGGAAACCAAAGAAGTCAGAGAGAAGTTAAAGTTGTAAATGACCATTCAAAATCAAATCTTATTTTGATTGATTTGTAAATGAAAAATGCTGTTGTAGCATAGGATGAGACAGTCTGGGGATTTGTGTTAAAAAAATGTTAGATGGTCCTTGAATGGAAAATGGAGTGGGAAAAGGTTAACAGGCACTGCTGTGCAGAGAGATTTTCTGTTTCAGCATGATTTGGCTATGTTCTGTGTGAAGGCTCTGAAAATGTAATGCTGGACCTTGAGCACTGGCTCAACTCCAGGCTCAAAAAAATGAAGAAGTTTGATCTGATGTCTGTACCCTATCAGGTATCCACTGAACTGAGATCCTGGTTCGAATCCCACATCTCACTTTGGCTTCTTTGGTGACATTAAGACATTTTTACAGCAAATAGCAGATCAAGGTAAGGAGAATTCCCTAATCTAGCAACAGCTGAGCAGGTACACTACATGGCTGAGTGAACACATTATGGAAACACTACTTTAGGTCGCAATGTCAGTACAGCCATATTTAATAGACCTCCACTGCTTCAGGGTGTGGAAGAGCACAGGCATCTCTTTAGGCTCCTCATCACTGTTTGCTGTTGTGCATCCTCAGTCTCTCTTGAGTGTAGATGTGTGTTTGATTCTGATTGAAACCTTATTTAGATCTCTGACATTACTTCACCTTTCTATAAAACTATAGCATACATAGGCTGTTTATACTGCTACAACTTGGGGTTTTAATCACTTTGTCCAGACCACTAAAGACAGAGCATTATAAATTTGAAGTGTAGTGAAAGCCTCAAAGTCTGTCTAAATGTGATCTGCATAAAAAGTTGCCATCCATCGGCAAAACTAAAATAGGTATTCTGTTGGTTCACTCCTAGCCAACCCGAACTGTGAGGTGAAATACTTTTTTTTTTTAATTATCTTTTGCAGTTGATCGTGTGTCTGTGGGATATCCTTGCACCTGGGGCATATGACAATATCTCCTACAGGGGCACACAAGGCCGTCTTGCAAGCAAACTACAACCGTCTGACATCACACGGCAGTGAAATGCCTTGTCAAGGAAGAGGCTGTGCAAATAGTGCAGTGTTAGGTGACACAGCAGGCACATATTGCATGTGTCACAGGTCCTCTTGTTCTGTGCGACTGAAGCTTGTCAGTTCGTACGGTGTGGAAAGTTTGCAGGGCCTAGAGAAGCGGAGGACCATGAGCAACAGGTTACTCCTCGCTTTTAGGAAAGGTCCTTCAAGGGAAAGAGCAGCAAGCAGTGAGCTGTGCACCTAAGAAAAGGTTTCAGTGATCCACGACTGGCCTGTAGGATTTAGCTTAGCTACCCTCATATGAAGCTGTAGATGCAGCTAGTTCAATGGAAGAAAGCCCAATAAAAATAAAGGATTAAGTGGATGTGAAACAGTCTATCCTTAAAATAAATAAAAGAGTGTCAAAAAGGATTTTTGATAGCTCAATTAAACTGTCTTAAGAAGAGGTGCTTTATTTGAACAGAAAAAAAAAAAAAAAGACAAATATTTACATGGGTTCCCATCTACAGTTTTAGGATTATTTTGGTTTTGATTGTGCTGGAAATGCTGCAATAAGAAGGCAGAGTATTTTCTTTTTCTTCCCCCTCCCCCATAGTCTCAATTATTATAATAAAATTAAAATATTGGTTTACTACAACAATGGGAGATACAAGACTTCTGTGTTACTTATGTAATTCTGACTTAGGTTCCCTTTTCTTCTGAGCAGCCAAAAGCTGGAAAAGTCACTTCCCATAGTTGTCTGTGTTTGACATGTCTGTCAAAAGCACTGAGATCCCCAAACTACCACTGTCTTCAAGTCATCCATGAAGTATCAGGTTCAAGACGTTTCCAGTAGGCATTCAAAAATAAAAGTGCTCTGAATTAAGAATGACTTGGGAAAATTTAGCAACCTACTTGACCGAAACCACTCCTTAGATTTGGATTTGGAAACATCAAGACATGGAACACTGTGCCTATGTCTTTAAATTCCAATTATTTAAAGCCCCATGGCTTCAATTTCCAGTATTTTGTTTCTGCTAGTCTTTCTCTTCTCAGTTAAAATGTCACAGAGTGTTTGGGATATGAAAAATTTCTCAACCTGGTGCTACAGAATATGTCTTTAAGCACATATTTTAGGTCATACAGGCCTCCAGACAACCTTAAAGCTGTAATAACCTTTCAGCACTTCTTTCTATTTCCATTTAGGAGCATGCCTATGTGGGATATTGCCGGCACACGAGAACTCTCCCTGCTTGCTGTATGAGCCAGCCAGATGTGAACTGGTTCTGATCTCAAAATCATGTTACTACACTTATTTTGGTGCTGAACTTGAAATATTTTGGCTTGCTGAGCTATACCATTTGTGGACTCATATATTACTTGTAGGAGAATTATATCTGAAAGCAGAAGGAAGGGAGGAAGGGAGGAAGAGAGGGAGAGAAAGGTAAAGAAAGGGAGAAGGGAAGAAAGGAAGAGAAGGAAGATAGGAAGGAAGGGAGGGAGGAAAAAAGAAAGAAAGGAAGGAACGAATGAACAAAGGAAGGAAGGAAAAAGGAAATAAGAAAGAAAAGGAGAAAGAAAAGGAGAAAGAAAAGAAAGAGGATGAAAAGAAAAACTAAAAACAGTCTTGTCTAAGATATTTTGTTAGTTAAGGCTTATTTCTGGTCTTTTTCTGCCTGGCAAAAGTAAATTCCATTTGATATTATTTTGTTTTTCTGTATATTGGTCTTTCTCTCTCTCTCTCTCTCTCTTCTCTCAACTGTTAGAAATAAAAGATTTTTTTTCCTCTAACTAGCCTATGAGAATCTAATGTGAACATAAAAAAAACCCTTTGCAGGGTGATTAGTCTGAACAATCTCACTTTTCTATTTCAGCTGATTTACTATGTGCTGCCAAGTGGAAAAGGGAAGGATCAGTCCAGAGGGAAGAGCAAAGAAAGCCCTGTCCAAGGTTCTAGCTCAGCTTCCAACCAGCTACATTCCAATATTTCCTAGCCCAGTGCTGGATAATATATTCAAGAACGATCTCAGAGGTGTCTTCAGGGAGCACTGTAGTTTCAAGACAAACATCCAAAACACAGTTAGATCCTATGTTCCCTATGGGGTCCCAAAGGAATGTTAATTTGTTGTGGGTTGAGCCTGGTAAGAAATGGTAGTGTCTTCCACCAATTAGCTGGCTAAAAATAGGCAGAGGAGGGTGAGGAATTGAAAGCAGAACACATTGGCTCCCCTAATTTCTGCTTTATCACAACAGCATTCTTGCAGTATTTTCAGGAAATGCAAAATCAGGAAAGACGCAGTCCAAAGAGATGGCAGAGATCTCGGCAGAGGACTAACAAGACAATTTTTAAAAGTGCAAGCAAGAAGAAGTAGGCAGCATCTCACTGCAGATGATCACAAGCTACTTGAGACGTGGATACCCAGGAAGTTAAATTGTACATGGAAGCACACACAGAACTAGACATGGAAGGAGTTGTTCAGATAGGAGTAGGAGTGACTTGGATTTAATGATTAGCATAAAGTGTCTAATAACCGCATGTGGTGAGCTTGCTTTTGGAGACACCAAAGGCCTTCCAGTGACTGAGTTTTCAGCAGGGTGAACCTCTGTGGGTGCATCCCTCTTCTGTTCTAGAGAAGGCTCTGGTATTTCTCCTCATCTGGCAGCTGCTGTTTGTTACCAGCAATCCCTTGGTCCAGCACTGCTCCCTGGTTCAGCCAAAGCCACCATGAAGATCTAGGTATACCTCCTCTTCTCTCTGCTGAGGTTCCTGCCCCCAGCTCTTCTCTTTCCTCATACTTGCCATCTAAGATGTTTCAGTTTGTGATCCCTAGCCTACCTCAGGCAAAATAAGCCATTTTACTAAACTTCTAATGCTTAACGTGAGCTGGCTCTTTTTGAGTGAAGGCAGTTATAAAGTGATTGCATGGTCATGCTGGCTGGCAAACATGAGAGATCAGTAATATCCAACAGGGTAGGACAGGTTTTATCCTCAGGTGGTAGCACTGCCCTTGGAAGAGCCTCTGTGCCTGCGTCCTGGAACACCACCCAAAGAGAGCTCTATCACCTTACCTCACACATCACGTGTCCTTTGCTGAACAGAAATGTCCTACTGTACTCACCTCCATGGATCACAACAGCAAAGATAAACAGATGCTGCTACTGCCCCTTCCCAACCTCCTTGCTTCCCTGGATGAACAGAGCTGAGGAACTGCAGACCATCAAGGCATCTTCGCCCCAAATGCATGTAAAACATGGAGCAGAGGTGCTCTGGGCAGGAGTCCCCCTTGGATTACCACGCTGTCAGCTGTGTAGTTGATTATGTCACAGTCTTCTCCTCTCTCTGGAATGAGACACACTCAACACAAAGTGACCCAAGTCCTAGCCTTGTTGCTGACCCTACTTTGAGCAGGGGGGTGAACTAGATGACCTCCTGAGGTGCCATCCAACCTGGATTTTCTTATGGTCTTAAATGCAGCTGGGGTGAAGGGTAACTCAAGAGGTAAGAGCGGTCATGGGACTGCTTAATATGGCAATTGCAACCTACCTGCAGGGAAAGGGGGAGGAGCAAGGAAAGGGAGGTAGGTCTGAGCTTTATGATCTGTGCTTCAGAATTGGTGTCTCTGGAGTTGTCTGCACCTGTGGGAGAGCTACAGGGAACAATAATCTGTTCTGGAGAGAGTAACATTTGGGTAAAATTGTGGCTTCATTAAGGCTTTCTACCAATGCTTAGTAGATGCCAGTAGGTCTTGGTTATATATATATATATATACCACAGCAAGAATGCATGAAAGATTATTTGTTTCTAACTAGGCCTTCTGTTTAGAGGATTATCTTTTGTGCAATTAACATGTGCTTCAGTAGAATGCCCTGCTTATACAAGAATAGAGATTGTCAAAGTTTCTGGGGTACTTCGATATCCTGCTCCTTCTAATCACAACTTTTAGGTATCATATGCATAGCCAGGTTCCAATAGTTCCCTTTCATTGTGTTGGTCTTTCTGGGCAATTTATGAGGAGAGGAAGTACAAAAATATTACTACTGGGAGTGCCAGATGTTGCTCAGAATAGCTGCTTTCGTTGGTGGCAACAGCCGCAACCAACTTTTTTTCCACAGCCTGGGGACAGACAAACTTGGCGCAGCCTGTAGGCAACTTAGCCATGATACTTTTGTTGTTTGAAATAACACTGAGCTCTGTCTGTTCCTCAGACCAGCCCATCTAGAATGTAACCTGTGTTTCCTTATAAATGAGTAACACCATGCTCTTGAGTTGACTGCAGTTTATTAATAAATTTCACATAAAGCCAAAGCAATCCAAGTTTGGTATAGGCTCATACAGTGAACCAAAGTGCTTGTTCTTATAAAAGTCTGCATACTTTAGTGGCTGGTAGCTAGGTCTCAAACATAGGTTCTCTCCCCAGCTACAGCACTTGAATATCCTTGTTAAAACAATTAGTTTCTTAGTTCACATCTGTGTTGCTAGATTAAAAAATGTCCAAGGTACTGGAATTTAATTTACCAGTGAGTTATTAGAATGGTCTCTAGCCCATTGCCAATTAGCAGCCTCCCAATTCCTAGGCATGATTTGGGAGTTTGAATATTCCTGGACTAGAAGGCAATTTCCCCTTATCCATATTTTGGAGACCAGAAGAGTTGACTAGCCTAGATGCAGGCTATTCTGTGGCACCTGGCCAAGATGGTTCCCTTGCATGTTTAATATCTAAGCATAGACATAGCCCAGTTATCACCACAGAATTCACTCAGTGGGGACATGATTTTAGGTGGAGATTCTTGGAAATACCTGGTAACGCTAATGAGATATGGAAGGTTTTAAAATCCCTCTTGACTAACAAATCTGTAAGAATTTGACCTTTACACCAGCGAAGGACAAATAAGGGCCAAGTGGATGATTGCATTTCATATTTATGTCTCCCATTGATTTAGGTGAGAATGTCAGATCCTTTCCTGGGATCAAGTCCTTGAAGAGAGCAGAGCAGAGCACAGAAGGATCAGAAGTGGAGCCGCATGTAAAATGGCAGCAGTAGAAGTCTCCTTCATGGTGCTCTGCTGACTGTGGGCCAGAGGAACTCAACTGAAGACTTGAAAGCACCTCTTGTGCTTATTGTTATGGAGTCCTCCTGCTTCCTATTCACTTGCACATTTCTCCTTAGCACGTCCCATTTCCAGGGGTTGTCTTTCTTCTGCTGCACTCTCTGTTGCTGAGATGATGGTGGTTGCAGCCTGTCCCCAAGCTGTCCTTTCTTTCCCATGGCCAGCACACTCTGAGTAGAAACGAGCACCTGAATTAAATACTCTGGTTGGTATTGGCTGTGTTCATTTCCTCTCCTAGGATGTGGGGGCAATTGATTACCTCATCACTGAGCAGAAACAGCTTTGTTGCTGGATTTACACAAGTAAATCTTTCATAGTGCCTGAAGGTACTGATGATCAGGGGAAAGGGCCAAAGCTTTCTTAGATTTTCCCCTTTTCTTCCATGTCTTCAAGGGTGTTCTGATACACAGGTGATGGAAAGAGTGAGGCCTCAGGAAATCTTCAAACCTCCTTGCTGTGAGGTCGTCTTCCCAGAATTATCTCCCTCTTGCTGCAATGTGAGGGGGAGCAAACATCCATTTTACAGAGTGGCATTCTAGATTTAGGCTGATTGGAGTCTTGGGGAAATGAACAGAAATACATGAAAGGTAAAAAGTGATTTATGTCACTACGGATCACTGCGGCAGTCTATATAAAGTGGCTGTAGCCTGTCACTGTTCCTCAGCTAAGGGTCGGCATCCTTTCTTTTTTTCATAAATCACTTTAATTGTCTTGTAGTATAAACTGAGTGGTTTTGGATTAAAAGTCATAGAAATTAAATCTTTTCCTTCATGTGGCTTGTGAAAGCATGATGTTCTTCTCCAAAGGACTGATTTAGCACTGCAATTTTCTTTGCATGATTGTTTGTACTAGGACAAACTCAATGTGTAATGCTGCTAAATATTACATAGATGACCACATTATTGAATATTTGTTAAACTCTCCACAATCCTTGACCTCCTAAGAGTTACAGCCAGTAATATGGCCTACTATAAGGACAGCCTTAATGATTAGTCATATTACCTGCCAGGAGTATGTTGGTAATCACCTTCAGAGGAGAACAGTGGTTTTACGGTTTGTAGATAGCATGGAAAGTCAAATGATGTATGATTTTTATTCTGAAGACGTTTCCCATGGAGAACCATAGACAAGCCAAACTCTGTTTCTCAGTCCCTCAGCAGAAGAGTAGTTTAGAAATCATGTGGTATTAGATGTCTCTGATCCCCAGCATTTTCCACCCTCTTTCTGTACATCATGCCTTTCTGGCTCAGTTACTATCAGCAGCTTAAGTATACTCTTCTTCTTTGCTGCAGCCTTCTGGATACTCTGGTTGATCAGTTACCTCCACGAGGATGCAGGACAATTGAAGGTCACAGGTTTTGCAGAAGCTTCTAACACAGGGATGCTTCATATTAAATAGGACCATTGACAAACACACACCAATAAATGAACTATAACTCTTCCCCTTCCTCAAGTTATTACCCATCTTGAACACACCTTAAACTCTCTTTAAAGAACAAATCTTTTAAGAACTCCAGGATATTTCATCTTCCTCTGCTCACCCCACATATGACTTATTTGAAACTCGAGATCTGAGACTCATTCTTTCCAGACATATAGAGAACCTTTCTTTAATAGCCTATTTCCTCTTAGGTTATCTTAAAGTCAAGTTTCCCAGGTGTTCAGAGAGCATGACCAGGTGTGGCAGCCCTTACATTTATTTCTCTTAGTCTCCCCACAGCTCAGGCTTCAAGAATCTGCTTGAAATGGGATGTTCCACAAGAACTGATGCACCCGAAGGCTTGATGACCCCCTCCCATAAGTCCTGTTTATATGGAGTTTTTGGGGGGTTTTTATTCTTACCTTGTGTAAGTGAGTGCAATATGAAGAAAAAACACAGCACAGGAGGCAAGAGAGATTTTCAATCTCTGTGACATCACAGTTTGCAAAAAAGAAATAGAAAAAGTTCTTTATATATTTATGAACTCCCATGTTCTACGCAGCCTGCTAACCTGAATCTTTGTGAGACCATTTTGCAAAATGGTTAACAGCTTCGTGAGGCACAGGCCAAAAATGAATTGGATTCTACAGTTTTATTCATTTACTAGTTTGTACATCATGACAGGAAGTTCATTTGCTGAGCTGTGGAGATCTGGTAAATGAAAGACCTGCTTCTTTGCTGCCTTGGTGAGACGCTAGGGCTTTTCAGGCTTGGAATAGTGTAAACAACTCGACAGCCACCATTTCTGCTGACACTCTGGGAACTGAACAAGTGGCCTCTAGAACTAAAAGCAGAAATTGCTGCAACATGAGCTAATGCTCCCCAGGTAGAACTATAACGAACATACATTCTCCAAGAATCAGGCTTCCATAAAGAGGTATATGACACACTTACCATCAAGATACCAAAAGGAAAAAGGGTGAAAGGGAATGACGACTAACAACATTTTATTTTGCCCTGCAACATTTAGGGAACTAAAATAGTGCTGTGTTGGAGACTCAGAAGTGCTTTCTCTACGTAAAGGAGATGAAGAACAGTTCCAGTGTCATAAAAGAACGAGTAATTAATCGGCTCAGAGTGTTTTATGAAAGCATTAAAGTTTTAAGTGCTTCGTATTTGTAGGGCTTGTTATTCCTGGATATTCCTTCCAAACCTGTTGAGAGACATGAAGCAAATTTCTGGAAAGCTTCCCTAGTTTTTCTTAATGTAGAGCAAACCTTGTTGTGTGTCTGCTTGGCTTCAGTAACCCAAAGATCCTGTGCTGTGGCAACATGAAAGGTGACTGGATTCCAACAACTTCTCATGTTTGTTTAAGGTTTGGGACTAACACACCCATCTGACTTGACTTAGTTTTTACTCATCTCTCCCTAGATGTTACACCCACCTCTTGCATTACACTCTCTATATAGGCCAATATTGCTTTTAAAATCACCATTTTAAAAGATATAGAGTGTGTTTTATTTTTCCTCTTCCCCAGTGACACTCATCAGCCAGAGACTGGCATGCAACCCCAAGCCTGAACACTTTGGAGCCAGAGAAATGTGCAAGAAAAACCCAGAATGAGTAACCCTACGCCCACCCAAAAAGTAAGGACTGGCATCTAACTTCTGCAGAGTTGAGGTGGAATGAAAGCCAGTCCACCAAAGTGAATCGCAACTTAATTTGGTGGAATGGGGATACCAAAAAACAAAGACAGCAGTGAAGCTGTATGTTCAAAATGAAGAAAACAGATGTGGATATCGAATACAGAAACAAGAAAAATGACCCTGTTCCCCAGATGCAGCTAGTGCCTGAAAAGGTGAGGGCCTCGATTCAATTGCCTGAGCAGAGGCAGTTGCCTGTGGTGCTCTACTGTACCTAACCTGGCCACCAGCTGCCCATTTCTATCCCTGCATCAAGCTGTGAACTATGGCCAACCCCTGCTGCATGCTGGGATGAAACACAGCTGCACACTCCCCCACCTCCCTGCATTTCCATGAAAGGGAAATGAGGACACAGGGCAGAAAGGGTGATGAGAGGACCAAGATTTCAGGTCACATCTTGGAGCGTGCCAGCTGCATGGTTTAGGCATGACCTAGATGGCCAACTTGGTAAGCCCCAGGAAGAGAACTTGTGGTTTAGCCCTTGAAGGTTAACAAATATCATTTTGGGGGTTTCCTGTGCAGCCTTCATTTATGGATTTATGCTTACACATTATGATCAAATCTTTTATTGTATGATTACAAGCTTTCCCTCCTTGCTTGAAGGATTTCTGACTTATTCAGGGAGCAGGATAGATCTAGATATTGGGAGGAATCAGGGCTGGTTAATAAAGGAGGTTACTGTTGCTAAAACCCTAGCCTGTTCTTTTTTTTTTTTCCCCCAGAAACTGGAAAGTGTACAGAATTTAAAATGGGGAAAGAAAGCAGAACACAATTTAATGGTTGCAGCACCTGAGAAACTAGATTTTCTCCCTGTTTATGCCTAGAATTCTGGTATATTGATAAGTAAGGAACTTAAAACTTTTTTTTCCCCAAGAAAATCTCCAAAGTTGGAGATATAGTATTTCTCACTTTCTTGCTAAAGGCCTAGAGTTTACGTTGCAGAAGCGCTGAACACTCTTAGCTGTGGATGACGCCAAGGAAAGATATTCTTGGAACACTGCTGAAAAATGCCAAAGATTCTGAAAAATCAAGTTATGAGGTTCAGACTAGTCTCATCTAAATAGAAATGCCTAAACTAGAGAGTCTGGTTGTATCAGGATCTCCCTACAGACAAAGGAGAGACACAGACCTCCAAATTCAATCCACCCCAGCACTTAGAGGTTCATGTGTCTCTCAGATGACTATAGGTAAAGCCTACTAGACTCCTAATTTAGGTAAATCAGTTCAGGTTGCACATGAATATAACAGGTAGCTGGTCACTTTGTCTGATATGGATCAGTCTAACGTTTGCAAGGTTGATAAGCAGCCTGAATAACACCCTTTTAAAGTAGCCTGCTTGCCTGGACATGTATCATACATACCCCATCAGACCAGTACACAGAGCATTGACACATTAACGTCTATGTTTAAATTGTCCCATTTTTACTATTTAGGAAAATATCTGTGCCCCATCCCCATTGACTGTAGAGTGCAGCCTGCAGCCATGTCACAGCTCTGCGATGGCAAGCCGTCGGGAATTCCTTATTCAATGATCCGTATATTTCCATTCTAGCTGAGCTGGAAAGGCTGAAAAAACCTTCAGAATTCATACCAATAATCACACTTTCCTGATGTGTGCACTCCCACTTATCAGCATATGCAGCCCCATCTCCCTGGGAGAGTGTTTTGCTGGTTGCTTCTCCTGTTGCGGGAATCTGTCTGAAAAAAGGTTTATTTTTTTCCTTGATGATGATATTATCTCTTGACTGTTGTTGTGCAGAAAGAGTCTCTGTTAAGGGCATATTGTTTTGGTAGAGCTGAAAGAGGTTGATGGTTCTCATTGTGAAAAATGTTTCACTAAGCAAATTATTATATTCATAAAATAGCTTTCAGGAGCTCACTGTCTAATGGATTACTCAGCACTTTAAACAGAATCCTTTTCACAAAAAGGAAGCTCCAGTAAACTCAGCTGCTGCTTCTTCTTTGTAAGCTTACACTAAATCAAACTTTCTGCTGCACACATCAGAAGTCCTGGAGACTGCCTCATGCAAGGGTTCAGCCACTGCTTTGGGAGATAAAATTCCTGAAGCCATATTCTCTGATACAAACAAGCCTTTTTATATCAGTTATCTGGTATAGCAGAGCTAGCTGATATAAAGAGCTGAGTCTTGGCTGTACTCATACAAGCTAGAGTAGCTTGCAAAGGATGGAAGGAGTGTAAAATTGGTAAAAGTGATTTTTATGCCAGTCACCCTCTATTGGCATGTTAGCAAGGGACATGTCAGCAGTCTAGAGCCTTGTTTGTAGCTATATCTCAGTGGACTTCTGCTATTCAGCACTAAATGGGAGAAGTTATAGCAGACCTTAGACTCGTGGATGTCCTAGCACAGTTTCAGGAACAAGTAAGCAGATCCCTCATTATTCCCCACATCGCCCTACTTGCACCTGGCAGTAGCAAGGAATATGCAGATATATGAGAGAAGTAAGATCCCAGCTGTTAGTGTAAGGGATTCCACATATTGGCTGGACAATCTCAGTGAGGTCGTTTTAGGTCCTCTGTGCCTCCGATTTCTTCCTGCAGTAGTTGCACCTCTTCTCCTCCTGCCTTCCAGGAGAGTTTGGACAGCACTGTGTGAACGGGTTCAGGGTGACTCTGTCCTGGCGGGCAGAATAAACTGCACTTCTCAAGCTCTTCTTGAGACCTTTAGCCAGAAGTCCATCAAAGTCAGCTTAATTAAACTCAATCCCTCTCTCAATACATCCAGCACTCTATGAAAAATCACCCCTGGCTGGTCCTGCTTTGCCACCTTTGCAAAAGAGTAATTTTTCCTCATTTAATTATCTCAGATTTGCCATCACTGTTGGTGCAGGTAATCAAGGTCTGATTCAAAGCCTGATGAAATCGCACTGGGTATGCATATGCTCATTTATAAAACAGTGCCAAGGACCATTCCCAGGCACCTGAACACAACTGTTTGTACTCTTAGAAGAGTCCCTGGTGTGATTTTAGCCCAGGCTGACTACTATTCTCCAAAGCAATTCCTGGGCATAGCTCAGAGGGTATCGGGAGCCAGGAACCGTTTCCAGTCAGCAGTTTGAATGCAGCCACAAAGCCTTCGAACCAAAAACACTTTAACGGTGCACATTCGGGACACCTTGTACAAGTTGGTATCAGTGCCAGACCATGGTCTGAAGAACATTTAATTTACTGGTATAGAAGCAGCCTTTTCTTTTCTTTTCAATCTTTCCATTTAGTTCAAAAGTGCCCAGTGTTTCTTCAAGAACTGCTCTGCTAAGAGATTTCTAGAATCCTAGTATTTTGAAACCAAAACCAAAGACGCACTTTTCCTGTGCTCCTTTGTACTAGCTTTGCACTACTGATCATACTAATGCAGGTATCCTAAAAAAAAAAAAAAAAAAAAAAAAAAAAAAGCCCCTGATGCTTTGCTGTGGTAAGGCTCAAGATCAGCTAAACTTGCTTATGACACAGAGAGAAGGAGTTCTGCAGATTTCGTTGAGTAACAGCAATAACTGAAGATTATCTTTTGAGTTTCTGCTCCTTTTGAGGACTCTGGTAGAACTAGCCAGAAACTATTCCTGCTAAAACATTTTTCTGATAGGAAATGTGGTTTTATCTAAACTGACAGCCTTTCCACAGAAAATATCATTCATGATGAAACGTTTCAGTTTTCCAGTGGGCCTTCTTTGACTTCTCAAACTGTTTCAGCTCAGTCAGAGATGCAAACTCCCTTCTGGGGAGGGATCTTTCTCTGGGACAGGGACTATCCTCTGGGTATTTATTTCTACAGCACCCCCGACAAGTCTCTGATCAGGACTTCTCAACCGCAGCACAATGTGGGCAACAAGTGCAAACAGATGATTGGATTTCTCTGCAATGAGCACCAAGGAGACTGAAGCTTTAAAGACAGAATTATCCAAGGAATATTAGAGTTAGATACATACTAAAATTTCAAGTTTAGGAATCTTTTGCCTGTACCTGTGAAGGTGGGATACTTCTCATCCTAAAATGTCCATCTATTATAACTCAGTTGAATTGCCCTCTGGAGGTGTTTGAGTCCATTGACTATAAAGGCAACTTAGAAGTAGAGTTCTACATTTTAAGTGTTTGAACTTAGTAGAGATGAAACCTTCTCTTTAGCTCCTTTGAAACCTCTCAAGCTAAGATCACACTTTAATGTAGTCAGTCCTAATGACTAAAGCTCTGGGGATGATCACACACAAACAGTTACCATCCTAAGCACCAGCAGAGCCCCAGACAGGGGTTTCCATTAACATCTTGTGTTGCTGCATTTCTTTTCACGCAGTTGTGACTTGCACGGTATTTCCCACTGCCTCAAACAGAGAGTGAATGTATTGCATGTTCCCCTGTGTGTTGTAAAGGTTAGGAGGTGAGGGTTGTCACAGCATTCACTCTAGGTGTTGCTGTTTGTGTTTTTAGTTTGGAGCTGCTCCAGTTCGGTTGCAGCCATCAAGACGGTCACTGTCACAGCAGAACATATAAAGTCTCTGTCAGATATTAATGGCTTGTTTAATTCACTCTGGTTTAAAATATTGAAGTGTAGACAGGGTTTTACAGTATCCCACCCATGTTGGCATGTTCTTCCCACGGCTGTTAAATAGCTGTGCAAGAAGCCAAGTTTTCTTTAAACATCATCTATAATTACTTTCTATAAGCTCTCTGTTGCCTGAAAGATCCTCTCTCATTCTTCCACTATTTTTTTACACCCTCTCCTCTTTTCCTGAGATACTGTGTGTAATGGATGTGGCCCAGACCAGACAGGAAGCTTCTCCTGTGTCTCTCCAGCCAGGCTCAGCATACCCCCCATCGAGCTGCAAGAGGCTGGATCGCCCACACAGGTGCATTAATAATGCTATGAAGGAAAACCTCTATATTGCACTGACACAAAATACAAAGGAACCTTGGCAGATCAGGAGGTAGGAAGACAGTTTTAGCACCAACCTTGGCAAAAGTTGGTTGCATTGCTCTCTGTAGCTCAGCCTCATACCCAGACAGTGAAGACCTGAAATTATAGCTGTGTTTGTCTAGAGCTTCAGGCATGCAGCCTTTCTGCATGGGTGAAGTTAGAGGCCTGGATAACAAGGAATTGCTTGGGACAGGCTCTGCTCATTTCTTCTGCCCTTTGCAAAGGCTGTGCAAATGCTTATCGCATCAGCTCTGCTGATTTCAGAAAAGAGTTCCCTGGTTTACTGCAATACAATAGAAATGAGATTAAAAAAATTTCAGCTAGATCCTCACCAAGCTTAGCTATGCAAAGCTGTCTATATTAGATCCTCGCCATCCAGTCACTTCCCGCTGTTCCCAAGCATTTCATGTTCCTTGGTGACCATCAAACAGTCTTGTGAAGTAGGGTGATAGCCTCATCCTGTAAGAAGGAGACCATTTGTAAAAGCGTTTGCATATCTAAAGACAAGAACCTGGGATGGGCTTATCAATACCTCTCAGTATAAAACTCATGGAAATTTGTGGAACTCTAGGCACCTTGGGAATAAGGAATGACAGTCCTTTTTTCAAAGTCAAGATAAACTTGAGTTTTGTTTCACTCACACTCATTGGCAGAATTGTTTTCATGTGCGATGTATATCTATGTGTGCTTCTACCTATGTAGGAGTCTGTCTGCACACCAAAAGTTATACCATCCTCTGCCCAATGAATCCCAAGCTTTTCAGTGCTCAGAATTTCTCTTCAACTATAAGATGAATTGATTGGTTATTACCAAAATTTAATTGGGAGAAATACTAGTGAGGAAGCAAAAACGAGTGACCAGCTGCAAACCACTCACTGTGGCCTGGAAGACTGTTGGTGGTTTATAGGTGACAAGTTAGCTTTCCCTAACTTAAGCCATAATTATCCACACAAAAGCTAGTTTTCAAAGCTAAAGAATGGTTTTTCTTTCATTTTGATTTAAAATAAAAAAATCCTCTTTTGGTCTGAAATGACACTTCACAGCAAAGCTCCTATTTGAAGGAACTTTTTTTTTTTAAGTTGTTCTGCTTTTTTAACTTTTTTTTTTAATAAACAGTCCTTATAAAGGACAAATATTTGTAATTAAATTAAAAAGTTCTGTTGCATCTATCTCAAGATGTTGAATAGAAAGACAATAATTATCAAAATCTCCACCATAAATATTTGGTGAGATGCCATTGCTTTTTCAGCTGAAAAGTCGAAGACTGGACCCTTACTTATTCTGATGAGGTGATTTCATTTTTAAGGCGGACAGTGTTATATTAAGGCACCACACTGTCAGGGTCCAGCAATAGTATGAATTAGCAAGCAGACAGAACTGTGCCATTGCAGTAATGTTAAATGACCTGGACTACACGTTACGGACCAGTGGTCCTGGTGGACGTGGGGAGCTACAGTTTTCTTAGTTGCCTCAATAGATCTCTACCTGGCCAAGTAAATTGATGTCTCATCACACATCTTACTTAAACCCTTGGACAAGTCATGAAACCTTGCTAAAGCAGAGCTGAATGTCTGCTTGGAAAAGCAGAGTAAACCTAGGCATAGTGGTGAAAGATTCAGAATTTCTGGGGATGGGATTTATGCAACTTTTCTGGCCTTTGGTACTTTTGAAAACACCACCTGACAGTGCCTCTGAACTGATGTTTTGAGAGGCCCTTCTATAAAAGCTGCTGAGAAACACAGCTGGAAGGCATCATGGGGATATCGGGGATAACTTTTTCCTTTCTCTCTCAGCACAGTGAACTTGTGCGTTGGAAACCAGCATGTTCCTCTGACCTGGGCAGCTGCACTGCCATGAAGCTTTCCTTCCCATCGGGGCCACCCCACTCACCGGAGCAGTGCAGTGCCGAAAGCTCCCCCTGCCTGAAGGGCAGAGACCTTCAGAAACGAGCAGAATTTGTATCCCATCATAAATAAAGCCCTGTTCGCTTTGCTGGCTTACATGTGTTTTTCATCGCAGAGGATTCATTGAATGGCACATTTCATGGCGTAGTTTCTCAATCCAAGGGAAACCACGTTTAATGTACTGTATTAAATAAAGTGTTTCTCTGACTCAGATTTCTCTTTCTTTCCAGTCCATGCCAGTTGGCATAGAACAGATACTAGAAGTCAGAGGGGCAAAATCTGTTCATGCTGTAGCAAAAACTTTTCTTAAGAGCTACTCTAAACTTGAAAAGCCCCAAAATGAACCATCTTCAAGGTGTAGACTGTGGGGTTAATTTTTCCTTTCCTTAAATAAGACCTATTAATCTTTTTCTCTCTTTCACTCCCCCCACCCCCCACCTTTTATTTTTTCATTTAACTGTATTTTTTACCCTAATTCTGGAAGATTGCTACTAAAACTTTCCAGTCACAGAGGCTGATCTTGCCTTTAAACTGAGTAGAAACATTATGTCAAAAGCAAGCATGGCCTGAATCCCAACTTTATACTTCTATCCTTCAGCACAGGTCACAGTTATAACGGGTGAAAAATAAAGGACGAAATGTTCATGAGACTAATCACAATATTTTTTCTGAACATTTTTGATTAAATATTCCCAAACTTGTAAGGAAACGATATTTATTAATGTTATTTTCTAAGAGAAACCAACTCTGCTAGTAAATGTTTTCAAAATTGCTTTATTGACCAAACTAAAGTTTCCAAACCTAATGATTAAACTCATTCACTGAGATACTCCCTGTCACAGAAGTTATCTTTGCAAATAGTACCATTTAAAAGTACCATAATCCTCATTTAACAGCTGCATTTTACAGAGATTAGCATCTTGCCCACTGTCACGCAGGGACCGTGAGCCAGAACCAGAAACTTAAGCCTAATCTAATCTGTCTGGGGCCATACCTATCCCTAAAATCATTTCTCTCCAGAAGAAAAAAATATTTACGGGAGTAGTTTAAAGTATCATCTGCAGTATTTCTCTTAGAATTATGTCCAGATTTGTCATGCCAGTTCTATAAAATAAAAGAAAGCAGAAAACAGAAAGCAGAAAGCAGATATCCATGTGTTCAACACGGTGCAACAGCCAGTGTATATTTTATCTCTTCACAGCTCATACACGTACACAAACACACACTCATGCTTACTTATACCTCTCTGAGAGGGGTAGATATGGCAGACAAGATGTTGGTTTTGGTATCACGAACCGCTGGTTTAGAGCTAGCAGCTAAGAAATGAGGGAAACCGTTTCTAAACTAAGCTCTGCAATTTTAAACATTTGTGATTATAAAAGGTTTAAACAGCTTCGTAGTTTTAAACACCCATTCCCAGCATTTATTGTTTAAACTGTTAGCTATTCACATTGGGACTCCTTCTTCCATGATGTTTGTAAGGTATCTAGCACAAGCTGACCCTACTCTTGCTTAAGTCCTTCACGTCCTACTGTAATGCAAATAATAAGCTATTTGAACTCTGATGATTGGCTTTTCCCTGGGAAGATGCCATGAGGAATAGCCACGTGTGAAAATCCCCTTCGTGGGGTCAGTCCTGGACTCTTCTGAGTCTTCTGCTGCTCTTCTTCCAGAACAGCAGCAGACGGTGTCCCGTAGCGCAAGGCACAGTTGGTTTCCTCTGCCAACATAGCCCCACGATAACAAATAAAATAAGCACGGAGGTGTTATTGTACGAGTGCTCAGGGCCCATGTGTGGCCACGGCCACCTCGGTAAGACTTTCCACTGAGCCTGATGCTGGGGGCGTGTGCGGCTCGCTTGAATAATGGAGTGTCGGGCGAAGTGAGGTGGTGATTAGCTAATCTTGGGTGTGCCTTCAAAGGGAATGACTGTTCAAAGGAGGGACGTGCAGGGAGCGGGAGCCCGGAGAAGACGAGCAGAGAGGAAGGGATTTCTCAAGGAGACAAGACCAAATTATCAGAATGTTCCCTTCTGGCCTCAAAACTGTATGTCTCTGGGACGGGCAGAAACACAATCTAAAGGTTATTTAAAGACGCTTAGCTGATGCTGTCACACCTCCTGGGATTTATTCAATACTTCTCCCTCTGTATCTTTGTTTAGTAGATAAACTGCTGGTCTACGGTGCAGCACTCTAACTGGAAAACCTTGACATTTGTTCTCATTAGGACACTGTGGACTGTTCTGAGAAGAGCTGCTGGAAAAATGTGAACAACTTTCTTATGGAAAAAAAAAATAGAGAAACCCATCAGTGTTTTTTTCCTTAAGCGTCCCATTCTGAAAACATTTTATGATACAAAATTGAAGCTCGAGCCTGTGTTTGCTTTTCTGTCTTTTGAGCTTTGTCAGTTAACATCATCCCTTTTCAGTGAAAAATGCTGTTTTGTTTGTTTGCTTGTTCATTTGCTTTATTTCTACCTTAGGACTGTAGGATAATTCAGGTTGGGAGAGACCTTAGGAAGCCATCTAGTCAAAACTCTAGCATTTCTGGTAGCATACATATATTTTTTTATTAAAAATAGACAAACAATTTTTCATTAATTGTTTCTTCTAGATTGAAAAGCTACTTTTCATCAAAGATCTATTCAGAAAAATATTGTGAAAGAGTTAACTCGAGACCTGAATATCCATGTTTTTTTGGCTGAAATATTGCATAATTAGCTGACTTCAGGTCTCTGACTGTATCATTTCATGGATCTTGTAATGCTGTTCATAGAATTTAGGTCAGTTTAACGCATTATTTAAGATACCTGCATTTAGATATTAACAAGTAGGAGTCTATTGTCAGGACTTTTTTTACAGTCATTGGAGATCAAGGGTAGGATTCAGTTACCTAAATATAGGCATCCAGTGCCTTCTTCAGTGCACTAGCCATGTAGAGATCCAAGGTACCTAGATTATTTCATCATTTCAAGTGCTAACATATCACAGTTTAGACAAGTTAATCCTCCCTTCCTTCCCTCCCTCCCTCCCTCCCACAAACATAGTCAGTGGAGCCTAAGAACAGTTTAGCTCACCAAATGTAGGTGTCTACTTTAAGCTGAATTTCATCACAGTCTTTCAAAACTGAGACATAGAAGCAGGTTCTTTGAACCAGGCTGAAGAAAAAACTCCATCGTTTACTTGTAACATAAAGTTTAGGTCTTATATTCTGTGTCTTAATTTCATCCAGGAGAAAACCAACAGTGTGTATGCATGCACCACACAAACTCACATGTACTCAGCACACATACTCGTGCAGAGCAAACATTTCCTTGGCACAGTCAGCAAGGACAGAGACTATCTCATGTGCCTTCAATTTCATGCTTTTGACTTCATGTGAAACTTGTCAGAAATATTCCAGGAAAAATTGTTTTCCAATCAGATACTCATTGGAAAATGTCTCTACATTAGCATTTTGGTCTTGATTTCTTTTAGAAAAAATAAAAGAATGAATGTTTGAAAAAGATTAAATATGAGGTCAGAGTACTGCAATTATAATATAATAGCTGAGGGGTTTGTGTGGTCTCCTTGGTATTGGGACATCCAGGTGTAAATCCCCCTATAAGGTCAGAATCTTGAATCTCTGTCTTTCTCCCATTCCAAATGTATGCTCTCAGTTTCCAAATACTGGAAGTTATTTTTTTCTTGATCCTTCCTGGCAGAACTCTTCCATATCATGTCCAGTTAGGTTGTGAATATCTCCAGGTTTAGAGACTCCACAACCTCACTGGGTAACCTGTTCCAGTGTTCAGTCACCCTCACAGCAGAGAAGCATTTTCTCATGTTCAAGTGGAACTTGTTTGTGCCTGTTGCTTCTCATCCTGTCGCTGGGCACCACTGAAAAGGGTCTGGCCCCATCCTCTTTACACCATTCCTTCAGATACTTGTCCGCATTGATAAGATCTCTCCTCAGCTTTCTCTTCTGCAGGCTGAACAGTCCCAGCTCTCTCAGTCTCTCCTCATATGAGAGATGCTCCAGTCCCTTAATCATCTTTGTGCTCTTTTCTGGACTCGCTCCAGTAGCTTCATGTCTCTCTTGTCCTGGGGAGCCCAGAACCGGACACACTACTCCAGATGTGGCCTGACCAGGGCTGAGTAGAGGGGAAGGATCACCTCCCTTGACCTGCTGGCCCTCGATTCTTCTTGATGCAGCCCAGGATACCGCTGGACTTCTTTGCCATGAGGGCACATTGCTGGCTCATGGTCAACTTGCTGTCCGCCAGGACTCCCAGGTCCTTCTCTGCAGAGCTGCTTTCCAGTCGTTTGGTCCTGGCTATACTGGTGCACGAGGCTATTCCTCCCCAGGTGCAAGACTTTTCATTTCCTTCGTTGAACTTCATGAAGTCCCTCTCTGCTCATTTCTCCAGACTGTCAAGGTCCCTCTGAATGGCAGCACAGCCCTCTGGTGTATCAGCTACTCCTCCCAATCTGCAAACTTGCTGAGGGTGCATTTGATCACACTGTCCAGGTCACTAATGAAGATGTTATACAGTATTGACCCCAGTATCGTCCCCTGGCAGGGGGGCAACTGGTCTCCAGCTGGACTTCATGCTGCTGATCACAACCCTCTGAGCTCAGCAGTTCGGCCAGTTTTCAATCCACCTCACTGTCCACTTATCTAGCCTGTACTTCATCAGCTTGTCTACAAGGATGTTATGGGAGACTGTGTTGAAAGCCTTGCTGAAGTCAAGATAAACAACATCCACTGCTCTCCCTTCATCCACCTAGCTACTCATCTCATTGTAGAAGGCTATCAAGCTAGTTCAGCATGATTTCACTTTCATAACTCCATGCTGACTACTCTCAATCACCTTTTTGTTCTTCATATATTTGGAAACGTTTTTCAGGGGGGTTTGCTCCATTACCCAGGGATCAAGGGGAGGCTGGCAGGCCTGTAGTACCCCTGATACTCCTTGCCTTTCTTGAAGACAGCAGTGACATTTTTCTGTGTGAAAGAAAATGACTCAGGGAAAATGTTTTATTCCTACATGGCTTTATAAAGATTGATCTCAGCCCCACCAAAGACGAACTTCATAGTCTGGCTTCTAACTGTTTTCCCATTCTAGTCTTGAATAACATAACCATCAGCTGAGACATCAGGTGTATTAGTGTGCACTTTATATCAAGCCTCCAAAAGAACAAAACCAAAGCAAACAAAAAAAAACTTTACACATTTTGAAACAAGCCCAGCAACCTGCTGACTGAATTGGACAGTTTACCACAGGTATATATCTGGAAATCTACAGTGACAGATGAACAAAGTTTTTCCTACAAGGCTTCAGACACAGAGGGAGAGACTGACTGATTAAGCCTTTGCAAAGTGTCTTTTTTTCATCATCTGTACTCATTACTTTGAGAAACTTGGGAAAGTGTATCTGAGTAAGGGCTGTTTTAGTGGGTTGATGTAAGACACCCACCAGCTGGTGGTCAGGAGCATCTGGAGTACCCCAGGGGGCAATACTGGGATGATTCATCAACATTCATCAACCAATTCATCAACAACCTGCATGCTCCCTTAGCAAATACGCAGATGATACTAAATCAGGGGGAGTGGTTGATGCATTGAATGGCTGAGCTTCAGTCCAGGTGGACCTTGAGAAACTTGAGGACTAGGCCAGCAGAAACCTCACGAAATTTAATACAGAGCAATGCAAAGTAATGGCCTGAGGCTGAATAACTCCCATAAGCCAATAAAAGCTGGGAAGTGACTGACTGAGTACCAGACCTGCTGAAAAGGACCTAGAGGTCCCAGTGAATGCAAATTTGAATGGAAAACAACAGTGTGCTTTGATTATGAGTAAGACAAACTGCATATTGGCCTATGTTAGGAGGAGTGTGACCAGCCGATTGAGGGAAGTTGTTGTCTCTCTGTATTTGGTGCTGGTGAGGCAACACCTCAGCTATGAGGAGAAGGTAAAGAATCTGGGCTTGTTTGGTCTCATGAAGAGGAGGCTAAGGGGAGTCTAATTACAACCTACAACTACTTAAAAGGGAGTTACAGAGGCAACAGAGGCAAATTTTACTTGGTAGCGTTAGATGGAAAAACAAGGGACAACAGCCGCAAAGTACAAACTGGGACATTCAGTTTGGACATAAGGAGAAAATTCTTCACTAGCAAAGTATTTCTGCATTGGAACAAGTTACTCAGAGGATCTGAAGCATCTCCATTCTTGGAGGTTTTCAAGACTTGGCTAGACAAAGTCATGACTGGCCTGAACTAGTGTAGATGATAGTCTTGAAGGAGTTTGGGCTACAGATCTCTAGTTTTACCTTCCAACCAACATGTCTACAGTTCCATAATTATGGAGACACACATAAAGGTAATTAATTTTGTAAAGAGTCATGAAAATAAATGGTTCTGGGATTTTTAGAAGAGGCGAAGAAAGCTGGGATCGCAGCTCTGCTCTTTGGTTATCTAACTCCCATAAGTTCTTGTGAAAATCCCGCCCACTGAGCCTATAGAATTACGGTGAGGTTTTCCAGCTAATATTAGGAGAGCATGTGCCTAAATCTCACTTTTATCCAACGTCAATTGGATTTACTGCTTCCTTTGAAAATCCTAGCTGACACCCATGGGTACATATATATAGTCTACTGTCAATCAACCACTTACAAAATATTAGCATGAAAAAGAAATCAAACCTTACAGGATGAAATGTGGTTTCTTTAGTTCAGAAAGATCCTGGACTGTTACTTCTTGGAGCAACCAGGGTTTGACAGGAAATCAAGGAAAATGGACTCCACAGGAAAATTATATCTTTGTAGTCCCTGGGGAAAAAGAGGGGGGAAAAAATAGCACTGAGTTGTAAATCAGCAGTCTTTGACAGAACACTTCAGTCACCTGAGGTACAACAAGAAAGTAAGGCTTGTGCTTGAGGAACCATCTTTCTCTCTTTCTTTCTCTCTTTCTCCTTCCTTCCTTCCTTCATTTCTTTCTTTCTCTATCCCTCTTTCTTTCCTTCTTTTTCTTTCTTTCTTTCTTTTTTTTCACTCTCTTTCTTTCCCTCTTTCTCCCTTTTTTTCTCTCGCACTCTTTCACAGGTCTTACATCATGGAATCTGATGACCTGCTTGCAGCTATTTTTCCCAAGAGTCAGCAGCAAGATCTGTTTCAGGACCGCTCTTATTTACACGACCATCAGTCATGCAAGGAGCAAGAGGAGCGTACAAGACCCTATTCAGGAGACGGGGAGTCCAATATTTGAAATAACTAACTGCTGAGAGAGAACAGGTGTCCCTTCAGCTCTGACACCTGGCCTGACCGCATCGGTAATTAATCACTGGAAGGTGAAATTAAAGGTAATTAATGCCCTTCCAGCTCATCATTATTGTGACTGGAGATTTGTGATACTGGACTGGATCCTGAAGAAGATAGTGCGCCAGCTGTTTAGAGTGTAAACACCAAAAACTGTATGACATTTCTGCAAATGTGTAAAAGCAGGAAAGGAGCAAATATCACACTGAGTTATGAGCCCCAGTGATGAATTTGTTTATTATAGCACAGCCATTCGCCCTGCTGGGCTGAGCATAGGGTCAGCCTTCCCATAATAAACCCTTGTTATCTCCAGGGTTTGAAAACTCTTGTTAAAATGTGTATGCTGGGCTTTCAACATAAAACAAAATAAAATAATTATAACAATAAGAAAACCCAAACATTCAATTGATTTGACATTAAGACTATTTGTGGGGGAGGGAAAGGGGCTTGTCGGAGTGAAGCAAAAAGAAGTTGAAACGAACAAACAAATTCTGTGACTTGGTAATGTTATGTATACTTTCATTATGAGATGTGAAGATTTTATGTATGAAAAAATTAATTCTTGAGATTCCCTAGAGGCTGGGAATTTGACAATATGTAGGAAAGTCATGTTCCCTGCCCAGAAGAGTTTTCAGTATCCATAGGCAAACAGAAGAATGGTGCAAGAAAAGTCACTTTTGTCTCGCTTAAGCAGATCTGGGATTAAAACACAGAGGGACTAAAGATGCCCTTCCACCTATTTTTCATAAGAATATGCTGACTCCTTAAAAAAAAGAAATTACAAAAGTTAGATCAGTATCAAAATTGCATTGGCATGATTTTGGGGGGAACCAGGGCAAGTAGCTTCTGGAAAGGAACATGTAGGTAGGGAAAGCCTTTGTCTGAAATATTTAGTAACTGAAAACACAGTTGCCTAGGGGAGCTGTATGTTCAAATTCTTCATCTGCATTATGAAGAACAAAGTCTTGGATTCAGGTCATGCCCCCACTTCAACCACAAGAGAATGTCCTGACCACTAAAACACATCCTTACTCTCTGTGGTTTCATTAATGTATTTAATTACTCACACAAACTGGAAAAGCTCCAACAGGAGCAACTTAAAAAAAAAAAAAAAACACCAAAACTTTCTTCAGTTCAGTAGTTGGAGAAATAGCCTGGAAGACTGGAGAACTTTATCCAGATTCGTTCAGGCAGATCACGGATTTGAACCTAAGCTCCTGTTCTTGGGAGCATGCTAAACACTTGACTATTCTAGGATCCCTTATTTTCTCTCTTTCTCTGTCTCCTTCTCTGTGTTCATCACTTTTTTGTTTTGTTTTGTTTTCCAAAAATAGATAATTTTTCTTTCAAGCTGTCATGAAAATGGGTTCCCAGTTTGTCAATGCCTTTTGCCACTACTTAGTACAATAGATTATTAATGAATGACTGGGCCTTCAAAAGATAAAATAACAGTAGCATTCCTGGATCTAGAGTTTCCTCTCTATCATTTCAGTTCAGAGTTCTCTGAGATCAATATAATGTGATTTTTATAAAAGTACATGTAAATACACTCAGAAAATTGGCTGGTAAAATGTTCTGGGAAGTAAGCTATGAAGAAAAGGAGTAAAAGAAAGGTGACCATTCCATATATAAACATCATTAAGAGTGCAAAGTAAATTATATCACTGAAGAAGAAAGATAGGACCTGTAAACAGAGATGAGCTGGCTAAATCATGGGCCCTTTATTTGTTTCAAACACAAGAATCATGCAGGAAAAAGAAATAAAGTCAAGTTTCTGTGGATGAGCAAGAAGAGCACAGTTGTCTAGAAAGACAAAGTCAGAAAGGCCAAGAGAAAAGAAGACAAAATGAAGTAAACGCTAGCATGTCAAACCAATCTAATGTATTTCTATTGACAGTAATGAGTATGTAGCTACAGAAGATGTAGTAGGTGCCAATGCATACAGTGACTTTATTAGAGCTTTTAACACTGTCTCAGATGACATTCTCAGAAATAAACTAGGCAAACATACGGGTTAGGGGTAAAACTTGCTGGAAAACCTACTGACAAATAGGTACAAACAGAAAGGTACATTAAGTGGGTTCTGCAAAGGAACGTACTGACAATGAATAATGAATCATGATGAATAATCATCACTGATGATTCAAGAGTGGAAGAGAGAGTACATTGGTTAAGATTTTAGATAGTACTAACAGATGAATTATCAACACACTGTTGGAAAGGCTCAGCATTCAAAATTGTCATTATAATCTGATGACTTGTTCAGAAATGAATAGGGTCTTATTCAAGAAGGACCGATACAAGGCAGTGTGGATAGGTGGTCTGTACAAAAGATAAGATCCTCAGAAAGCGGTTATATAGCGCTTCTGAGGAAAAGTTTCTGGGCATCTCAGTAGATCACAAGTAAATGAGAGCCAGCATTGTCTGACTATGGCAGAAATGGCGAGAAACACCTCCGGATGCACGAACAGGCTAGTAAACATGGGGAAACGCTGAAAGAAATCACTCGAGAGGCTGAGGAACCTCCACCACTGGTGATCTCTGACAGTGCGTCAGACAAATATCTGTTAGGAACGACCTAGGAAGACCAGATCCTGCCCTGTATTCCCTTTCTCATAGTGCTTCTGTGACAGCAGTTGCAAAGATATCCACACATGATATTGCCACTGGACATGATGGATGGATTTCCATGACCCCAGCTCATACACTTCTTGTGCTGAACACCAGCACTTTCCCCAGGGGGACAGGGGATTCAAAGTAAAACATTGTGCTTTATTTTTATGTGGGATCCTATGTCCGCGTAAGGGACCAAGTAAAACACACAGCTTAAAGCTCGTATGAATTTGTAGATATGGATAGTCTGGATCTGAATTTCACGGCTCAGACCCTCTCTAACCGAGACTTTTAATGTTGTTATGAAAAATCCAACATTCCATCTGCTATATGCAAATCCCTCCTTATATTTTCCTTCTGAGACCTCCAAGTGCTCTTAAACCAGCTGAACTTCTTTCTGAAGAATGCTGTTTACGCTTTGCTCCATACAGTTTCAACCTGATATGTTTCTCAACACGGGACACTCAAGTGTGAAAGCAAACAAGCTGGCAGGTTTTATTAGATTACCTTTTATTAAGAGAAGAAACCCACACACACACCAACAACAATGATTCTTTTTACAACAGTGCCCTTCAAACAGCCTATGTTTCCTTGACAGCCAAAGTTTGCTTCTGCTTATATATTTTTCTGTCTGTCACTCAGCCTCCCAATGTGAGATCATTTGACCCGCTGAAGTTTATTCGCTGTAGTTTGTGCTGCCACCTGAAGGTTATAATGCAACGTGTTGGTTGCCTACAGCATTGTGAACTGTGATTTACTTGTACATAACAACCTCACTGGCTGAGTTTCCCAACTGCCCAAAATCTACATGGGATTATTGCAGTGGATGTCGCAAAGGAAAGAGGGGGAATGGCTGCAGAGAAGGTAGCCAGCTCTTCAGGTCGCCTTCCCCACATTCCTCTTCCCACTCAGGGCAAGAAAGATTTGTGCAGAAATCAAGCCACTCATCACTTCTAACGGAAGACCAACTGAAGGAAAGGCTGGAGCATATGATTATGAAGCAGACACAAAACAGATATGCCAGTGGATGCTTTACTGAAAGACATTTAAGGGCAAGATATGTCTTATTTCAGTGTGGATGAATTATTCAGCTCTGAAAGAAATTTGACAGTGAAAAATGCAAATAAATAAATAAATAAAATAAAAGCACCAAGCACTGCCTCATGTAGAAAGGTTAAATTAAGGCCATCTCAGACCCCTCAAGATGAAAACACTGGAAGGCCTAAGGCAGGAGTTTTAGAAGGGGGAAGTGGTTCTGAAGTACTTATCTGAAAAGAAAATGTGACTGACATAATCATGGCTAAGAATTTGACAAAAGGAGGACAAATATTTTCAGGCATTGTTGAATGTTTTAAGTGTCCTTTATAGGACAAGATGTGCAAAGGACTCTGCCCAGGGAACACAAATAAGGAAGCTGATGACTACAACAATTTACAGATTTACAGATGGACTCTTCGGGAAGCTTTATGCATAGTGTTAATGAGGAGAGTGAAATGAGAACCTGTGGCTAGACACCTTCCACTTTGTCCATGCCTTTCTTCACCTTTGAATTCCAGCACTTGGGCTACTCTGGTCTCTGGAGATAGCATAGCAGCACATCTATGACACTAGCTATTGGGTAGAGTCCCAGTTCTGAAGCCAGACAAGAACCAGTTTTGCCTTTGGCCATGCAGAGATATTCCTCTCATAACCAAAGTCAAGATCCTTATCCCCAGAGAAGGGAACAAGACTCATAAGAGAAGAATCTCCAGCTCCACAACCATGAGTGCTAGGTGATGTGGCTAAAGACTTGCTTACACTTTTAAAATAAACATGTAAGAGGGAAATAACACTGTAGGAGGGTTTATGAAGGAAAACAGCAATAGGGTCTGTAGACCTTAGAGAGAATTCCTTCTACTGCTCTTCTCTAGAGCTGATTGAAAAAGGCCAGAAGATCCATCAGCAACTGAAGAGACTTGTTTTGATGAGAAAGTTGGCAAGACTTGAGTCCAAGCGTCAGTCACCGGAAGAGGAATCTCCATGCTTTAGCTTCCAAGTTTACTTATGTCAAGAGCCCTGAAAATGGGAGAGAACCAGAATAATTTTGTTTTTCTACTCCAAGGCAAATATCAGTGTGACTGAAGCCAGATCATAGAGCAGCAGGAAGGAATAATGTGGTTGTGAGAACTTCCTAACATGCGAACGTTGTCATCTCCCACAATATTTCTGAAGAAAAATCTTACAGGAACAGATGATGCTAAGAAGCTTTACTGACCTTCAGCTTAGAGAATATATTGTTGATGTTCAAGGACGTCTGCTTCCCACCCTCATATTTACACATCACCATCACTAAAGAGAGAAAAAGAAAAGAAACTCAGGCATGTATTTTCAACTTTTCCTTTGCTTTTTTAATTTGCTTTGATTTGAGCTGTCCAACTGTGGACAAGTCAAAGAAGCCTACATTTCTGATAATGCAGAGCACTCACCTTCGATAATCAAGTTCTGTATCTCTTTTTTCCTCCAAAAATAATTCACCTGTAATCATCTGTGAGAATCACAGCCAATATGTCATAGATTGCTGGAGTCATGTGTTGAAGGAAGTAATTGCTATTAAAAAACAACTTTCATTTAGTATCTTTCCAAGTGCTGGATCTCTTTGTGAGACTAGGACCACCATCACTGCAACGGAACATAAAACAGGGAAGGGGAATGAAACAAGAAAGAAAAGAGAGGAAAATACTCCCTCAGCAGGGTACGAGTTTACTATGGATGTTGTCCTGGGAATGGCACTCCAATAGAGGGCTTTTTTATAGTCAGTGTTACCCTAATTGGTTCTTGTTAATTCTCACTGTTTACAGTAATAATTAAAAAGGGGGGTGAGGAGAGGGAAGAGTTACAGAAAGAAAGGAATAAGAAGAACAAAAAAGAAATAATAATAATAATAATAATAATAATAATAAAATCCTTGTGGTGAAAAAAAAAAAATCTGGCGCTAACTCTAAGCAATTTGCACCTTGTGCCCAGATCATAACTCTCTGCCTCCACTGCTTCCACACCCCATGATTTATGCTTGACAGTCCCAAAGTGGTTTGGAAATGGCAGAGCACCGAGACTTTGTGGTAAGGCTAACTGATGTTTGAAAAAACAAAAATGAGTTAATTTATGGGAGCGTTCCTTTGGACTGGAATTCCAGACCAACACAGCTCTCTTCTAGTGGAAAAGTTTTGCACGCACACACACATACACACACAAAATCTCCTCTTCTTTTTCTATTTCAGTGTATCTCTCTCTTTCTCTTTATTCTCCCTATTTTTCACTTTTCATTTTTTCTTCAGAACCTCTACTCTGATGAATGAAATTTGTTTTATTTTCTAAATAAAATTATTTTTATAAGTATATTTTCAGTTAAGAAAAATATAGCGTTCTTGCTTTTTTAAGTTCCCTTCATTCTGTCTCTCACCCTCCTTACTCCCATGCACCTTGGAGATTTCCTTGGATGGTGAAAACATGCCATGAGTTACTAAATTCAAAAATAGTGATTCTAACTGCTCAGCCTAAGGCATTTTAAGGTTACTGAATTTTCAGAAGACCAGAAAAAAATCATTGTTCCTTTAATCTGAAAAGTTGTGTCTTGGGATCGAAAGAAATATAGAGGTTCTTCAGGTCACTAGCTACACCAGAAAATCTTCCCTATTGTTTCAGGTTAGACAATTTAGTGCAGCAATATGAATCAGGAAAATAGGAGTTAACATTTTAGTGGTTGCTGACAGTCTATCCTGCCTATTAAAGGAGACAAACCAGCTGTACAACGTTGACTTGAGGGGCTGGATTACAAGCAATGAATATTGACATAGCTGTCTTGACTACAGTGGGATCAAACAGGTTTGCACCAGTTCTGGATCTGACCCTTGGCCATCTTAGTGCCTGTGTCAGCTTTTCTCAGATACCACCTTGTCTGGTGACAATGAATAAAAGAGTTGAAAGGTGGAGAAATAAGGTTCTGCTTAAATACATCATCTGCAGTGGAACATTGTGTGTTACTGCACAGCAGAAGACATAGAAGGGAAGAGGAGTATTTACTAAAATAATAATTATAGACCTCATGCATTTTCCAGCTTTCATTTACGTGATGGATGCTGTTTGGCCAGGATCATGGTTTCCATGGGATACTGTGAGGTTGCTACAACTTGAGATAGGTAGCTAGAAATCTTCCTATAGCTGTCATATGTTCACCGCTTCTGTGGATTTAATGCAGAAAGCAAGGGGAGGTGGAAGGAGACAAATATGGAGTTGATGAATTATACTTCTTTCCACATACTGAACATTTGTATGCCAGTTAGGAAGAAATGTCTAGGTGCTTGAATTTGCACCAGGACTGAGGAGATGTGATGTTATTTGTCACTGCTAAAGGAGATAGGGCTCTCCAGACTCCTCCTTGGGATTCTGGCACAAAGGCCAGGTAAAAAAAAAGCTACACAAACAGTCTGACCAACAGCCTGTTCTTGGTCTTGCAGGTGTGAACCAGATGTGCAAAACTCAGGTGGGCCATAAAAGATCTCAGCTTTATCAGTATCAGCCCGTCTATGTTTTGTCCCTCCTACAACAATATGCATTACCCCAGATGCCTTATTTCCTCTCCCCCTTCTTTCCCTCCTCCCATGAGACCATCCCCAGCCTGCCCAGCCATCTAAATTACCAAGAGGCATATATGCACTGATTACTCAGATGAGAGATATACATGTCGATTTGGGCAGCTGAGAGGAGAAGGTGCGCTAGTCGGTTGCCCAGAAGACTGAACGAGGTCTTTGTAGGCTGCGTGCAGCCCAAGAACCATATATTTTGTGGGCCTGGTGGAGACAGTGGAAAAGCATTGACCAAATACTCAAGGAGTGTGAATACTGTTTTCACAAGCAGTTTGTTGCTTTCACAACCCTGGGCAGAGAATGCAATATTTGAGTGTATTCAGAGCTCCCGGTGCAGGTATCCACTCATTAGGTGAAGATCTTAATAGCCAGTGTATCTTTGCTTCCTCTTCTCAGTTTCTGAGGACAAAGGACTGATAAGAGTTAAAAGACTTGACATGGACTCTTTATGCAAGAAAACCGGTAAATAATTGTGTGTTCCTGACACAGCCATCTCTGTTCCTGATCTGTTCTGTTAATGACTTGAACTTTCAAGGCACCCCATGGGGACACCTGTCCTTGCCCCTGACTACTCCCACTCCATCTCACTATGTTTAAGAGCACTTAATGGAGACACCTAACAGTCTGCTGGTTAGTGCCAGTAAGCTCAGCTGCTCTGCTCACCTAAGGGCCTGGCACCTTGCTTTAAGATCCTCCACAAACCCTCCATGATGCCAGGGGAACAAGCAACCTGTTGGTTCTGGGTATCTTTGAGAGTGAAATACATCAGAGATGAAATGAGCAGGAGCCCTGTTATGAGAACTACCCAGATGATCCTACCTTACAGCTTCCCATTCATCCCGACCTCCTGCGCTGTCTATATCTGTCACCAGAGCTGGTGCTCCACCATGGCCCTTTCTCCTCCTCTCCTATCAAAGAGAGGATGTTAACTGAGGCCAGAGCTGGGCGTAAAGCCTCGGAGATAGCACCACTATCACCTCTCTCTGTGGGTGAGAAGAGGCAGTATCAGCACTTCCAGAGATAACTAGCTATTCAGTGAGTGACGGTGCAGAGATAAGCCTCCCTGCACTGACATGCCGATAACACCCCGCCTTGTCTGCAAGGGAGCACCCTGATCCACGAGGTGAAACACAGATGGTGTCATGATCCAGGACAGCGATCGCGGTGGACTGCTGCAGTTATTTTTGAGTACATCTGAAATAGCTTCAAGACAATAAGACATTTTTCTCCATTGGCAAGACTTAAGCTCTCGCACTTGAATCAGCTAAAGTGGGATGTAGAAATCAGTTTAGGCTCCCAGGCCTTTAATTTCCCAGTCAGCAGGATGAATGAGGTCACCTTGTTCTTGGGAGAAAGGGAATTCAACCATATGAAAGTGAATTTTGCCATGCCTCTTGACCTTAGAGCCCTCTGGCCTTGTTTAGTTTATGAGCAAGCATGCAGCTTTAACATCCAGTCTAGCTTCTAGGATCCCAAATGACATACTACTAATTCTGGAAACCTTCCCCAAGGCTTTCACGTATTTAGGCGTCTTTCAGTCTTCAATCTAAATTTTCTATTTCTTATTTCATTAATTCAAATCATTCCCCTATGAATCACCCCATATAGCTACTCACACTCTGCAGTGCTCCACACTCGTACTAGATTTGCAGACTATCATTTCTCTCCATTTCTTTTTATTATATTGTGTTGTATCTTTAGCTGGTTTAGTGTTTCTACACATTTTGACAGACATGGCTCATCTCTGAATTCCTTCTGCTTAGTGTATGGATCAGTCTACAAGCTATGTGACGAGCGAGTCGCTTTGTAGCGTGACACTATGTAAGGTCTTTTTACAGGGCGCTGAACTGAACTAGGCATGTTTGGTGAATAATGGTGATCCAAAGACTTTAAGGCCAAACTCTAAGTCCATTGCACTGTAGTCAACAATGTGCAAACTTGCAGACTAAGACATGTAAATTTAGGTATCTCCATGTGAGTTCAGTGGCGATCTAGTCAATGCAGTCAGTGGTCCTCAGAGAGTGATCCAGCTCTTCCTACAGTAGATACCTACCCAGGGTCAAATGAGAAATCCTTCAGACTCCATTGGGCAGGATTTAGTCCCTTTCAGGACTGAAACAGTATTTTATTTATCCCTTTCATCTAACAGTGATAAAATTATTTCCAAACAGCACCATTATTTTGAAGGATACAAAGGCAGAATTCAGTTTTCAGTTAGCCTGGTCAGAATTACCTCATTATTTCAGGAGATAACATAACAAAGTCTCAGTGCACCTTGGGCGACCAAAGATCAAGTCATGACCTTTTCACTTTTTGAAATATTTCCTCATGCCCTGAGAAGTGCTGATCTGGACACCCCTTTTTTTCTTTTCCTAATATTCCAGACTGAAGTCTTCTCCATCATTAAGACCTGATGCTCTGCAGAGATTCCCCCTTGATTCAGACATTGCCAATAACATAGATCTACATTGCACTCAAATGGGGAACTGCAAGTTCTTGAGCAGGATATGGTCTGATTCGAAACTAGCTAATTCTGAAGTAACTGCTGAAATTTGCAGTTCAGTGGAGACTGAAAAACTCAGTAAACTCAAATGCTCCCAGAGAGTTGTCCCATGAAGAAGTTTGTTCTAAGGCAGCTGCACAGCTAGTGGTACCCTACCTTTTTAGCAAGTGCAGATTTCTCTATACTGCTTATAGCCATGCCACAAAGCAGTGGTTCATTTAATTTTTCCATGTGACGAAGACTTGAACAGCAGAGAAAACTTCTGTTGAGCCATTTTTCATGCAGCCTTCACAAACCCCTACTGCTTTCCTACCAAAATGTTTATTTTGTGGACCACCACAATGGTCTGTATGAATTACTGGTGGTCTGTGCTTTTTAATGTGGGGAGTTACTCTTATATAGTACACTAGTAATGATTTTTTTATATTATTTTAATTCAATATTTTCCTTTTTATCAAAAATAATACTATTAACTCAAAAAATGCCAACATTGGTGAAAGGATATAATTACCATGAAACTTTCTTTCTTATACTAATTTTAAAATATCACAATTTTCAGACAAAAAACATAAAGTACTTTCTTTTCAATATAATTTCTGAATATATCAAGTCTTTTGGCTTACTGAAAAGCTACTTTTCAGGCAGTAAAAAGTGGTTTTCAGTAGCAAAGAAAAAAAAAAGAAATTCATGCCAGTTTCAAGAAAAGGAAAATTAAGAAATGGACACGAGAATTCTAGCAGAAAGGATATTAGGAAAAAAATTTTATTAGAAAAAGGGAACTGGTTTTCAACACCGTAAGGTGGTAAGAAGGAGCCAATAATGAAATTGTTCATGACATCAGCTTTTCCATTTTTGACCAGTTTGGGTTTTTCATTCGGTATGAGTAGACATCTTCCAAGCTTTAGATACTCAGCAAGCAGATTTTAGCTGACTGGTCCTTTTTTTTTTTTTTTTTCAAGTACTGGATAGTGAGAGAAAGAAAGAGTAAGAAGGAAGATGATTTGAAACACCCCTACCAGGCTCCTGCTCTCAATCATCCCTGTGTAAGCTCAACACTTGCATGGACAACAGGAAGTCTGGGTAGCTGAGTCACTTAAGACAGGAACCCAAATTTTGCTGGCATGAGTATCCACTTGTTTCAAATTTTGGTCCACATTTTCTCCAATGATAATTACTCCTGCAAAATAAGAGTGGGTTTGGTTTTTTTTGTTGTTGTTGTTTTTTTTCTGCAAGTATTAAGCGACAGCTTTCATTTATTCATTAGGATAAACTGCAAAATTTATTTTATATATCAGTACACTGATGCCGATGAAATTACCACTAGGCATGAATTTTGGGGTAAGTGTGTGTGCACGTGTCTCCATTTAAATGAGGCATGTATATATATATATATGTGTGTATGTGTGTGTGTCTCTCTCGCTGCATAAATAGACACATGCATACATATACTGTGTTTTAAAGCTCAGGCAGAGCAGAAAGGTTGGCTTCCTAAGGCATTTTCTGTGTTTTCTGGCAGTCAGCTATACCCAGGTTAACCTGATCTTTACCACATAATTTCAGTCCAGGGAATGTGATTATAAAACTTTCCCATCCATGCAGCTCTTTAACCCAAACTCATGATACTGAAGGATGGATGGATTCCATTCTCAGTGTGTATGTGTGTGATGAATTCAATGGATGGGAGGACTTTAGAACCACCATACGACATTTTTACTTCTTCTTTTTCTCTTTTTAATTTTTTTTTTGTTTGTTTCCACAAGTGAATTAGCAGAAGGGTAACCATTGGCCAAAATAGCTGGATCCATAAGAGCTGACTGGGATTGATCTCTCAAAGCCAAATATGAACCTCACGGACCCACCACAGTCTTACATTTGAAAGAAAAAAAAAAAAAAAAAAAACCTTAGCAACCCCCTCCTTTTTTAATGGTATTTTGCGGCGCCTGAAACATAGCAGTGTGAGCGCGTAATTCTGAAAAATAAAATCAGCGTTCATGGAACAAAATATACAAACGGATTATTTGAACAGAGCTGTGAAATGCTCCCTTCAGGCTTAAAGGCCTGAGTGAAAACCACAAAAAACAAAGATGGTCAAAGACCAATTTTCCCCCAGAGTAGAGCTTAACCTCTTTTTTTAAGCAAACCTCACATGAGAAAATTGATAACATTCTGCAGCTCCCTTTGTCCTTTGGATCCAGCACAGATCAACAAAAGTTATTGTACTGGAGTCTATATCATGTCCTACCTACAAAGTGCCTGTCCCACCAGCAAGGCCTATCTGGAAATATTGGCCTACCACCCAGCTGGAGCTTCCTTCAGTGTCCCCTGAAATCATTACAGGAAATCCCAGTGACTCCAGTCATCATGGAGACAGGCTCTAGGTCATGCTCTTGGATCAGCTACAAATGGTACAAAGGACTGTTGCATTCAAAGCATTCAGGAATGACAGAAAAATATCAGGTGCCCCTTCTTTTTGGATGTTAAGTTCACCATCTGTGCATTCACTTGTATGACTTGAAGGAAGAGCAGGAGCATGGCCTTGTGTTTTCACCCACAAGTGGGAGAAAAGAAATCCATCCCCTTCTTATATTTTTCCCCAAACATCCACTTTTGGAGACAGGGTACTCCAGAAGATGGACTTCTGGTCTGGCCCTGTACAGCTGCATTTGTTTTTAGCTTAACTTAAGGTTCAGAAACACATAGGCAAAACACATGTATTTCTTTTTTTCTCATCAGTATGGATTTATTTCTATTTTGCAGTTTTTGCTCAGAGGAATAAACACAAGGCAGAGGCCTAGAAGAGATGTGCACCAGCCTTGCTTCCTTTGTTTTGTAATCTTAGCAATGAACTCCAACCCTTCTCATTTCTCTGTGGTCCTTTTTTTTTCCCCCTTCCAAATATGCAGGGAGCAGTACTTGCCCCTAAAATTATCAACAGTTGTATTGCCATGGTTGCTGGCTGTACTACAGTGCTCACTGAATTTTCCAGCAGAAGAAATACTGTAGATCTCCATCATGCTCATGGCTTGTTCTTCTGTCAGCCAAGAAATCAACACAAATCCTGATGTTAACTTCCAAACATACAATATGAGCCTTTTACCTGAGAGTCATATATATGGGAATCATCTCAAAACTTCATTTCTCTGAAGTTGTTCAGTCATATTATATACACCACATAACTGGATGAATTATTGCTGGTGTTATCTACTTTTCAACGAAAAAACAATGCCAAAAATGAAAGTGATCAGTACTGGCAACCTAAGATGTCAGGCAGAATTAACAAATGGGCCCTAAGAGTAGTTATCCCACGTTGCTGCTTCGATGCTTTACTTCTGTTGAAACCACATTCTCATCAGTTCAGGAGTCTGAACAGTTACAGCATGGATTTAAATATGTTTTTTCCTAATAATTATTAGAACTGACTAGGAAGTTTTCATCCATTTCTTTTTTTTGGTCCTAAAACACAAAATCCTCTAAAAAGTAACTCTCAACAGGAAAAGCTAGTTTTCACAGATTTTAGAAGGAAAATGCATTCTTAAAGCATTAAAACTTTTTCTAGGCAAACTTTTCAATGTTTGAAATTAAAGATGTCCAAAGCCGGCAGCTCTGTTTCTCTTGAAAGTCCCTTAGCCACAGAAGATCACAGAGCGTATCTGGGGTAAATTGCCCTTCTCTTATATTTATTCTTGGGCATCTGCTATGGGTCTCTTCTGAAACAGGATGATGGCCAAGGCAGGTCTTTGGTTTGAGGTGGTATGGTTACTGTAATGTTCCTACTGAAATAAGTTGCTTCAAAATCATTTTGGCCAGATTTGGGGACATTTCAAAAAAAAAAAAAAATCTCAAAAATGACAATAGGATAGCTAAGCAATCTGTTTCTCCTCTTTAGTAATTACTTTTCAGAAGTATGATCAGGCGTTTTAAGTGAAGTTCTTTTTCCTAACTTTAAACTTTAGGAGAGTAAGTGTTCCCAAAGGAGCTAGTCGCTCCATACTCTTCTATCATAAAGCATTAAAATAAGCTCTGTGGAGCAATTCACATGCTCTAGGCATCTCTGAGGGCCTCCCTAAGGGACAACGAAAGGAGAATGTAGTGACTGTTTCAGAGGTACAGACCTCCACCTCGTGGGTCTATTTTTATCCAGATGACTCTCAACCTTACTGTATCAGATATCTTTCTTTAAGCAGGGTCTCATATAGGTCTTCCAGAAGAACCAAACTGAACCAGACCAAAACAAACCAGACCTAGAAACAAACCAAAATAATAATAATTCAAATCATTGTAACATCCTGGCTTTGCTTGTCAAACTTAGACTAGACACATGAACTCACTTTCTCCTTTGCTCTGGGTTCTGGTTTCGGGGTAGGGGGGGGAAGGGGGGGGGCACTTTTTTTCCCTTTTTCCTTTTTTGTTTATTATTTGCTTTGCGTGTGATTGCACTTATCGGCAGAGGGCTAATGTAAGCAATACTGAAATATATTCCTAGTAGGTGGGTAGGCAGAACGACGGACAGGAAAGGCAATGATCTGTAGAACACTTCGGGGAATCTCACTAGCATCTGGTCCAGCTATCTTTGACTTCCCAGCCCAAATGACCATTTTGAAGCATCTTGATACAGATCCAGCAATGTAAACTTGAGCCTTGCTGTGCACTTGCACTGTTGATTCAGCTGCAATGGGTATCCGGTCATTTGGGCCGAGGAGTTAAAGGCAGATGGCCATAATGTTAGCCAAATCACTCCCTTCTGTACTGTTGGCTACAGAAACTGGCATGCTTTAACCATACTAGCCCAGTAGGCCATCTGGATTCAGGCAGACCTTTGACCCTCTTTTTGGCATGTTTAAGTATTGTAAAACTTCTCAGCTTGTTGGCAGTCATGAGAGTTCCTGCTTTTTTTTTTTCTTTTTCTTTTAAACAGATGTCCTAAGGTACCATGAGCTGACATTTCATTTGCTATCCAGCGTTTCCTCCCATCTATTTCGAGATCTTGCAAAGTAGACATTGCCGTGGGGCTGGTTCTCCTGTGCATCTGAAAAATGCAAAGCCTGGGAGGTATAATCCAGGGTTTCATTTTGCAGCCTGTTTTTCTAAGCATATACACCAATCTGGCTGTAGAGATGTGGTTGTCCTTCCGTTGGGTGCTGTTTCAGGTGGGAGAGACCTCACGGTCCTCCACACATGAACATTGCCACTGAAAGCCCCTGAGAGCCCTTCAAGCTAGGCTTTACAGCTAGGCACTAAAAAGTAGGTGCATGTGATGGTGTGAGTTAAGGAATGCAAGACAGGGAGGAAAGAGTGTGTTTCAGTAATCTACATTTTAAATTTACAAACCTAAAATTTCAGCTAAGCCCTCAAGTAATTTTGTGGATCTAGCCTGTCTTGTTTAATGAAAAAAAGTGAAGATAGTGGAGTGAATTACTGGGAGAAGTACTATGAGGTAAAATCAAGGCACAGGGTTCATAATAATTAAAATTAAAAAAGGAAGAAGAAGGAAAAGTCAGCTAGAAGTCTACAAACTGAGGAAAACTGGAAAACTGGAAAAACAAACAAACCAAGAAAACCCACCTTCTCTGCTACCTGACCCTTAGATAAACATTAACCTGTAAAATTATCTCTTAAGGAAAGCAACTTATATTCTACCCCCAATAGTGTTCTGTAATTACCCCTGGGCAAAACTGACCAGAGCAATAGCAAATATAGTATACCTCACTATTTGCATTACCAAGGGCATTGGACTAATGACCAAGTAAAATTTTTTGCTCTTTTATTTATTTTATTTTTTTGCAAGGCTACACTGATATCCTTGTCCCAGGCTTGGATAAGAAAATGTTTTACTCAGTTATGAAATTAAATACTCCAAAGCTCATGAGATGACAGCCATTAGAGCACAGCATGACTAAATACTATTCACCTAACATAACATTATCCATCAAGAATCCAACACACGCACAAATGGCCCACACCCAGTGGTCCCAGCCAATACCTAATCTGTTGAAAATTAAGCTGGTAATGTGTGTTAAAACATTTGTGGGAAGTTTGGATCCTGAGATATTTTGCTACAGTCTATGAGCCTTTCCAATTAATTCATTACTCATTTTCCCCACTTGCTTATTCATAACCAGAGGCTATTGTCTTGTGTTTCTGACATCACAGTCCGTTGCCTTAGGAACAGTGATGATGTCACAAGGGTAGAATTAGCACCTATTAATATGAATAGGCACATAGAAGAGATGAATAATGAGTTCAGGGTCTGAATGAGACACAAATTACTAGGAATTTTTTTGGACAGGAAAAATGCTTGAAAGGTAAATGGGGCTTATATTTAAATATTATGTTTTCATTACACTTGGACAGCGAACAAAAGTTGATATTTGAGTAATAAAATTATAAACGCTGGGGTGAGAACAGCTGTAGGAACATGAATTTTTTTTTCCATGCAAATGAGCCAAAAATTATGACTTTATTTTGAATGCTAACAGATAAGATTGTGTGTCCAAAAACCCAACAAGGCAAGGGGTTCACTAACATCCGAGTTGTTGTGGTTCCCAGAATCCAATAGGCCGCGGTCCGACGGGGGAGCGCGTTATGTGTAACCGCACTTTCCTGCATTTCCCACTGAGATGACCTTCCACTCGCACTTTTCCTTTGCTTGTGGGTCAACACTTTACCTACCGCCTCGTTAGACCGCAAACCCCATTCTTCTGGACTAGTCTAAATTAACAGAATAATCGTGCACCCACCTGCTAACCAGTATGAATATAGCAGATGAGGAAATATTGACCTCTATGGAAAGAGAAGAGCGCATGTATTCTGGTCAAAACCAGAACTGTGAATGTTATCTTTTACTCATTCCCATTCTCTTTTGTTTCCTGTGAAAGAATGAGTCAAATAATCAAATGAGTCAAATTCCTGTGTCAAATTTACTTTTAACTGTGCAGCTTATATGCATATCACCAGCTACGGATGTCTTGCTCACTTATAGCCATATGTGGGTCTAGGAAGGTTTTTCCTCAAATCAGATCGATCCAAGGGAAGGAGAGAAATGAGAGTGGGGAAAGGTGTTACTTGCTTCTGAGACATGGGTCAAGGTCTCTTTGAAAAGGACACTTGGACATTTCTGGCTTAGCCAAATTCCTGTTTTTAACAGGCCTCAGGTATTTTTTCCACCTCGGTTCTCTTGGTTTCCTGTTCCCTGGCTGTGCTCATCATTTAGTTTTCTGAGTCCTGATTAATCTCGTCTAACTTGGGCACCTAAACAAAGTGTCTAAATGAGGACGGGAAAAGAGATGCCTCCAGAGGCTGATTCTGCTGATGTGAGCACGTGGTGTGCTGGCAATTAAGAAGTGTGATTCTCAGCCAGGACATCTGAAAGGCTTTGGGTTTAATATCGAGTATTTGATGAAATGTGATAGCCCATGTTAGGCACTTGCTGATCTGACCGCTGCAGCTGACTCCCCATTCCACAAAGCTCTGAAATGAACCTCTCAACGATGCAATCACTTCTCCACTTGTCACAGCTTGCTTGCTGGCTTCCTTCCTCTCCTCTGCTCTCAATTTATGGTACTTCTTGGCATTTACCGTGACATTTTGCTCCTGGTAGAAAAATATTTTATTGTTTCTTTTTTTCTGTAACTAAACAATGAAAATGTGCAGTTTTCCATTTTGAAAGTGTTTAATGCTTTTATTTTTTCCTTTTCTCTCTCTCTCTTTTTTTTTTTTTAATAATGACAGCCCAGCATTTTATTGCATTGAAAACAAAAGAAAAAAAAAAAGGAAAGAAAAACAGAAAATCGTTTCCCTATTCTGCCATAATCTGCAGTTATGTTGTGGCTCAGGCTCTATTGCCACAGGGGCTTTTACACCAGGGCTAAAACCAGTCGAGATTTTTCCCGGTCCCCCACCCCAAGTGTACTACCAGAATGGTTAGAGATTTTTAAGTCAAAACTGCCTAATCTTTCCACTCTGCCCTTAGAAAGGTAACACCTACACCACTGCCTGTGGCAGGATTCACTTTCCGGCTCCCCGGGAATTACCGGTGGCAGGAACATCCCGTCCTGAGCACCTTCGCTTGCTGAGTGTTTTTGCAGAGGCGGCAAGGCCGTCCACTCCATCTTTTGGCAGGTGATACGCAATGCCAAATCTTACGCGCAGGAGGGTGAAAGCCAAGTCTCTAGGACCCTGTCAGCATGGAGGGATGTTCTCCGACGGTCGGCTCCATGCCCGGCCCTGTGGACCCATGGCAGGTGGCAAACAACATATTTTAGGTCCCCTCTCTTGACATGAGGATCAAGCAGCCCGTCTGCTTCCGCTGCAGGGTTTGATATAGGTCTCCGTGGATTCGGTGTGGAGCCGCGCTGGCTTCACTGGGGGAGATAGCGGTGACCCTACGTGTCCTCAGCTTGTCACTCTCAATCCTGATGCTCCCAAGGAGAAACAGCTTCCCACCACAATGACGCTGATGGGAATCGCAGCTCCCTGAATCACCTTCCCTGCTTGCCTGCAGGGGTTTATGAACATATATGTTTACTGCATCTCTTTTTCCCAGCTAGAAAAAATCTAAAATACATATACTGACCTCATCTGGGTGCCAGGAGGCTGAACAGATGTCCTAGTGCTTCATATATTGAAAACAGAAAGATTTTAAAAGCCAGCTAGCCAAGTCCATCCTTGCTTGTAATAGGTATTGCTCACTAATATGCCCATGCATGTGTTGGTTTATAAAAATATATACACACAGCACTTCACAAACATGAACACATATGACTCCATGCAGACAAATTCTCGAACTGTCTATACAAACATGTACAGACATTTAAGAGAGAGCCACTACTTTGATCATCCTACATTTTAAATGGGGAAAGGCAGCATTGGCTTTATCTTGTTTTACAGATGAGATGAACTGACAGTCAGAGAGATTAAGGGCCAAGTCTGCAAAAGTATCTCAGCAGCTGTGGGTGAACGAAGCCGAGGTACCTGCTTTTGATAATCTTTCCTAGCACTTCTTTGAACTTCTTGATTCCTAAACCAGTCTGGCCCTGAGTCACTCAAGGTCACTGTGGCAGATCTTGTGCTTCCTTGGAGATGTTTTTGCCACTAGGTTGACCTTCAACAAGCTTTAGCTCAGTCGTGTAGATACTTTTAAGCAGGATATGTTCAAATAACAAGCAACACCAGGTGGCAAAAGATCCAATTTACTGCAGGAACATGTGCAACAGGGCTGATGCGTCCATCCAGCAACAACAGAGCCCGCGTACACACAAGGAGCACCAAAGAAAATAGCAGCACCGGGCTGATCCTTGCCAGGCTCTCCTGCCGCTCATGTTTTTATGGAAGGCTTCCTGCCTCTGACTCCGGGAGTGCAATGGATCATCTACACAGGGTGACTCACTCCATGCCGAGGAGCCAAAACTCCCCACCTCTCAGTCCCTCATTTATCACATCCATCTCCTCCTAGCTGTCTGCAACTGCAGAGGCGTCATCACTGCAGATCAAGCTGGGAAGCCAGCATTGCTGGGCAGAAGACAGAAATGGTGAAATGGACAATGTTTTTGCTTACGTTTCCTTGTGTCTACATCTGATCTTGTATTTAACACCAGACTGGAGGGTCATAACAAATCCCTTTGGCTCTAAAATCTGTTCATTTCATTGCATGCACTATGTGGAAAGTATTCATCTTTCTTTGCCTATATAAATATATAGGTATAGATAGATATATGCACATATATATGTAAAAGTATGTATGCCTGCACACACACATATATACTTTATGACCCTTCACCTAGATATTTATAAACCTCTAGCCTCTTCTATTCATATTTTCCCTAGAGTTAAGCTACAGTTTATTAATGATAAAATATGAACTAATGCTCATAACATCCCTGTGTAGTAAGAGTGGGATTTTATTTCGGTTAATGTTAGCCTACTAAAAGTAAAATGTTAAGCCTCGACTAGTTTTCTGAGCTTCTTCATAGTCTATATAGAGAGACAGGCACATCCAGAAGGCAGTTTGGCTGATCTGTTTTAGTATTTATTGACTAGATATAGGTGTCAAGTGGGAGTCAGGACTGTTAGAGAGGAAGGTGAAATGAGTTGGAAATGGCCAGGGTGAAATTCAGATGTAGATTCAGGCACATAACATTAGCTGTCTTCAGCACTAGTGTGTTCGTATGAGGTGGGTCTGTAAGTCCCCATTAGAGTCGTTGGAGACATACTCAATACAGTCAAGAGGAACTTGAAGAGCCATACAATAACCTAAAATAGACACCCACAAGGTGATGAGCTGAATTTTGTCCTCAAACTCTAGTGACTTAATTGACAAGAGGCAAGATGCAGTTGCCCAAATGCACACATCTAGAGCCACTCTAGAAACTATGAGGTATCCAGAACATCTGCACAGGGCTCACAGACATGACACAGAACCACTGGGAAACCTGTGTCCTTCCGAAGTGGGGCTGGAGGACAGGCAAGATAAACTAAGGCATTTCAACATGAAACACCTAGCACTGAACCATTCTCAGATCGCCAAAGTCTGTGAGGGAAGGTGAAAGTTAGATAAACAGCTCACAGAAATGTGGGGCTCAGCTTGGCTGCCTGAGTCTTGTGGCATCTGAAGTCCCACTGGGATCTCACTGTCCCTCTAGCTGCCTCTGTAGAAGAGGACAGGCCTCCTACAGCCTCTGTGCCATATCTGAAAGCCCCATGTGGACACTGCAGGTATTTTAGAGACAGCTCAAACAGCAGCAAGACACAACATCCTTAACAGGGCATGTTTGAACATGAGGCAACTTTTAAGCTAACCTTAAATATTCATGTCAATAATCCATAAAGCTTAAAAATGGATCTAATTTAAAAGCACACTTCTCTCTAGGCGGATGGAGGCAAGAACAAACCAAAAGAAAGATTCCCTGGAACAGTTCAATTTAAAATGCATTCTGATCATCCCTTTCTTAAAACTATCTTATCGAAACTATTGGAGGCTTGCCCCCCAGTAAGTAGATAAGCATCGCTTCCATTTTGCCGATGTGGAAAATGAGTATGGGGAGGTTGAATGAATCTGTTGCAATTGCACAGAAATCCTATGGCGAGTCATAGAATGATATAGGTTGGAAGAGATCTATGAAGGTCATCTGGTCATCAACCACTCAAGGCAGGACCAAAAAGCTCATATTTCGAACGACCAGCTTAGTCTTGTTCGCAAAAGGCAATCCTTCTCCATTTAAGCTTAGTCTCACATTTTTAGTTACCATCGCTTTCTCCACAAGTAATGCCATATCGTTCTGGGAATTTGGTCCTTCTGGCACGGGCTTTGTCATGACTCCTGAGTCAATGATTCAAATGCTCAGCCTATTGAAGAAGGGAGCTTATACCACTTCTGAACAAAGTTGTTCCCAGGCTTTAAGTGATGAACGGCAATAATAATTAAGAGACTTTTTAAGGTTGCTCTCACACCCAAACAGATCATCTATGCCATATGCATCTTAGCTTAAGTAGGCAGCTGCCTAGTCTTATCCTGGGTTCTCTGCTGAGTGTCATGTACAAGTTCAACCCTCACTCACCTCTCAAAGTTCTATTCCTCAAAGGAAGTGTCTGCAACTTACTCAAACTGCTAAGTCTTTAGTATTAGAAGAAGTCCTACAACATCAGTCCCAACAAATTTTGTTCCTTGACTTCTAGACTCCCACTTCCTCTTCTTACAGTCTATAAATCAAATGCAGTACAGGGGGGAAAGCAAATCATCTGTGGACCCATTCCTAGAGGGCCTCTTCTTCACAACAGCAAGATAGTGTGTATAGCTTTAGGACCATGGCAAGTTCAGACAACGTAACTGTGACATGGAGAAATTAAGGACAACATCAGAAGAATGTACTGATCCAAATCACTGAAGGCAACAGGGATTGCTTCCTTTCACTATAATGGGCTTTGGCAGGTCCTCATACTGCAATTATCCTCACTATATTCAGTGCCTTCTTTAGTGCTTGCATACTTAGAGTAAATGTTAAAATGTTTGCACATGGTTTCTTTCAATCAAATAGCCAATAGTATAAAAATTAATGCATATTGTTACCAGTGTATGAGGAATGCAGACTGCTGAGAGAAACAGCATTAGCAGAAAAAGCTGAGCAGTAGAGCTAAGTAACCTGCAAGATTTAGTACCAGTGTCTCCCTTAGACACTTCCAATCTACTGGGTGAATAACTCTTAATTTATAACACTTATGTTTATATTTTTGCCAGAATATTGGATTGCTAAATAGTTATTGTTTAGCAATAATTATTAGTTACGATTATATGGAGAAACAGTCATGGGCATATTTGAAGGTATAACCTTCTTTACTTGCCTAATTAATTAATATTTCCATAGTTCTTTGAGATCAGCAAAGAGAAAGCTCTCTCTACATGCAAAGTAGTATGTTTGCTATTTGGAAGAACAGCAGAAACTTCAGTTTCTTTTCCTGGGACACTGCAGGCCTTCTCATAGAATGACAGCCCGAGCACTCCTCAGTTACAAGACACAAAAAATATGGAGACTCCGGTATTTCCTTTCCTAGCAGGGGAATTCCACAGTCATTATGTCTCTGGCGCAGAAACTGAGGTCATTGGTGTGATTCAGCGGCGATGAATTTTGCAGCACAGGGCAGGGCTCTCAAAAGGTTAAGTTGATGATTGGGCAGCAGCCTATAGCAATGGGAAAACCGCACACTTTTCTGCCTGGCCCGCTGGCAGCAAGAATTCCATGTTGAAGAACCAAGGCTGAGCAAATGCACGATGCAATGGGCAGGCAGACGTGGAGAGTGTGGACGTTTCAACCAGAGCATGAAGTTCACCTCTGGGTCATTGCAGCTGCCAGCTGCTTCTGAGGCTTGATCTAAAACCCACTGACCTCAATACAAAGATTTCCATTGCTTTCCATGTGGCAGGCTTTGAATTAGTCCCTTGGTGCTAAAGTTTTGAAATGATGAAAAAATTAGCATTTCTCACCTGCAGTTGCCCTATTTATATAACCTGCCACGCACTGAGATTAGCTGTGCATTTCTATTTTGCGGAGTGGCCGCTAATCTCAGCTCAAACATCTTTGTGCCTATAACAAAAATGAAATACAACCATAAAACATGCAAGTATCTAGTAAGTTTGCATATTCTCCAGATTTTTGGTGGGGTGGGGTGGGGAAACAAAAAAAAAAAACAAAAACAAATCAAAACTCACATGAAACTATCTATGTTCACCTTGCTTAAAAGCAATGACACTTCTGTTCCCTTCTGTTGAGCCCAAATGACAGCTCAAGACATCCGTGGTGGTTTTCCTTTTCACTTTAGAGATTTTCAGACTTAATCCAAATCTGAATATGGTAACTGTGCTGCTTTTAGGCTCTCTTTCCTTGCTGAAATGATGTAAAGGTATGTAGCAAGTGTAGTGTAAGTCAGAACCAAGCCTTATATCCACAAATGGATGAACTAGCAGTTGATCTGAACACATTTGGAACCAGTTTTATGTAAATATGCTCAAAGAATGTGTTTTTACTATTGGAGGTTGAAGCAAGGATATGGCCTCAAGATCTTTTGGAGGTTTGGGGTTTTGTTTTCAGGAAACCTGAGAGGGAAAGACCAAAGGTCTATTTTGCAGAGTGGCCTCTAATCTCAGGTCTTTCCCTTGGTGAGCTGTGAGAGACTCAGGTCTAAAGTGTTCTTCAGCCACCAGTGAGTTTTCTGAGGTTGTCACTTATTCCAGGGTCTTCTCATGCAGTTGAAAGTGCTGACTCTACCTTCAGACACCTTTTCTATGAAAAGTGGACTATTTTCCAGTGAAGTATGATTTCACTGAAAAAAAAAAATCATTTGTAGGTATAATTGTATACCAACAAGGGAAGCGGAATCATTGTCCCATCTCTTATCCCTGTCAGTTACTGGACAAGGCACAATCAAAGTTGCCCACAGCCAGAGAGCATCGGTAAATACTTTATGAAATGGGCAAAGTTCCCATGCTATGATTCTTTTTTTAGAATAGCTCAAATCCCTGCCGTCAATGGAAGAGTCAGTGATGATCCAACATGACAACTTCATTAATCTACCCCCTTCCATGACCTGGCCTCCCCAGCGTTTCTTGGTGACACGCCTGACAGTCATCCAGGGCATCCACCGCCACGCACACATGCAGAAAAACACAGTCATACACAGAGGCAACAGGCTTGTGAATGATGAAAACAAAGCACTAGTCTGACTTACAGCTTTATGCCTGTACAAGCCTTCACGCTATGTAGCAATAATATTTACAAGGCGCGTGCACACCGTCGGCCGGGCTGCCTCGCTCCGTTACCCACAACGCTGACGTACATTCTGCACGGTTGGGCGCGTGACGTTACCTTATGGCTCAGGCCCTTGATTTACAGCGTCTGGTAACTTCTCTCACGCGCTGAAATTAAAATGTCTGTGGTTTTTGGACACTGAAGGAACATTGGGTTTGCTTTGACCTGGGATTGAAGAGATGGCAATCAATCTTTTATTTTATTTTTTTTAATGAAAGCCCTTTCTCATCTCCTCCCTGCTTTTCTGCTAGTATCTATCATCCTCAGAGCTATTCAGCATTAACTGTGCAAAAAACTGAACTTTTGAAATGTCACAAGTGAACTTAAATGCTCATTAGGGCGGCTAAATCAGAATCGACAAGATGTTGTCCATAAATGAAAATCACCAAAGTACAGACAATCTATACAAAGTATAGGATTTACTTCATCTTGACCTTGCTGTATAAAGGGCAGAGTTGGGTAATTGTATAGGCTAGAGTCAGTGGAGAGGATCAGGGGTCTTGCAAGCAAATACCATCCTGTCCTGAGCTAGGTAGTTAAGAAGTGGGGGGAATGAATCTCATCTTTTCAAGGTGTTTGTTTTTAACCATTAACTATAGAAGGAATGTAAACGAATGATTGGCTTAGGGTAGACAGCAAGCTTTGTGATACCTAAATGGAGTTTTTCCCATTCAAGGTCTTGTACACAGCTTGAGCTTTCTAAGGGCACATAGAAGTCCTTCCAGGATGACATATATGAATACACCCCAGCTCTTCTTCTTGAAATGAACTTTATTTAGCAAAGGAGGAGGATAGCTTCACAAAAGTATAAAACTATTCCATCCTTAAAGGTCTGTGTGAAAAAGGAATAATAAATCCTCCATGAGCTGAGGTCTCATACTCACTCCAGTCTCTGATTGATGGACTTTCCCATCTGCAAATCTTTGGTACACAATATACAAAATCTTGTTTAGCACATGCAAAAGCATCTTCAACTCTCATACATTGTACGAAAGACCTCAGCTCTAGCTTCAAATCTTTGTCAGCTCAAGTTAAGATTGTCATACTTTATGTCTTCTCTGCTAGCTTCAGAATTTAATTTTCCTTGCAACATATCCTGTCTCTGTAACTTTATGTAATTTAAAGTCACTCATACAAACCCTCCCAAACATAGCAAAATCTCCATTCACTTTCTTTAAAAGTTTTCTCATCTGCTCTGACACCAAGCAGTATTCAAAGAAAATATATATTTGCAAAAGAAAGTATAGCAAATAGAAATTTCATGTTGGAATGGTGAAGTAAAACCTCCAGAGAAATTCTCTTAATGGCTGGCAACTTCTGGACAAGTTCATTAACGATGCAAATTGATACTGCTTCTTTGAAATCACTGGAACTGTGACCAGCTGAGGATCTGTCTCTTTGAGTCTTAGAGAGGAAGAATTAAACTTCTCATTCCTCACTTGTGCCTTAGAGGAAGGAATCAGAATATTATCCTTCTTGTAATTTGGCTTTTAATACCATTTTTTTTTTAGGTTTTCTGCCTCACAGCAGTGATTTATGCGCTTTGTGCTCAGACTCGTAGATGTAGAATTACTCTTCCTTGAATTGTTTTGCATTGCTAGGAACTGCTCATTGAGAGCTGTATGTTGACCACCAATTGCATAACAGAAAATGTACTAAACTCTCTGATATATATATAAATTACGTAAATAATATACATATTAACTCTCTTGCCCCTCATTTCAAACTTTTTTTTTGTTTTGCAGCTGTAGAATTCTTCTCTTCCTCTTATATTTTTATGTCCTAGGTCTAGGACTTTATTTCAGACTTTTGGGGGATATCTTGTTTTATTTTTTCCATACTAGCATATGTACATTATTTATTGAAATATGGCTTTATGGCACCTCAAGTGGATTGTAGTGGTAACAGGGAAAATAACTTATAGGTAAAATAGGCCCAGTTCTTACTGTTGAGAAATATTCAAGAAGGGCTTTTAGGAGCTTAAGCAGCCTGGGACGGAGTTGTATAGCCTATCTGAAAGGCTGCTGTGATATGTCTTTTTTATTGCTGATACTCTGAAACACATCAAAAATGAATGTCAATTCCCAGTTTAGTGCTTCATGACAAAACTCTGCCCAGGAAGAAATTATGGTCTGATCCAAAGACCAATGCAGACTCCTCCAGGCTTCAGTGGGCTTTCAAACTGTCCCCAGAGGCTTGCTGCAATTTAATGTATAAGGAGACAGCAGTTCTTTGAATACCGTGAGCAGGAAGTTTCAGTGTGGATTTTGCCAGGAAGCTTCTTCCAGGTCATTCAGGGCTTGACTAATCCTTCAGGCTCAGCCTGAAGCAAGGCACTCTGGGTAGTCATGGTACATAGATATGATCTCTCCAAGATCTGTCTTCTTGCTCTGGGTTTGAGGGAACAAGTAAAGAACTGCAGCCCCTGAAAGCCTTTTCCCCCGAGACCTCGTCATAAGCACTTTTCAGGTGAGTGAAGAGGGCAGACCAAGCATCCACCATTCTTGTTTGTCCCTTGCTTGTATTGAAGAAATGTAGAGATGGGTATCCAAACCTGATTTGATGAAGATTTAGTTAAGATCACTTCATCTTTGCTTGCCTCAGTAAAGCAAGGGTACAAGCTGCCCATGAGAACGATATGGAGCCCTTTTTATTCTCCTGCTTCAGAAGGACCCTGGAATAATTTTCCCATTCCTGTCTGCTGCAACCCCATTCCCACAATAAGGAATCCTCATTTTCCCCGGAAACAGCACTAAGGCACTCACTTCCCCAGCCACTGTCATGAACCAGGTGTCAACAGTTGCAGAGACAAGCTTTGAGACACAACCACTGTTCCCAAATTGTGTATAATTTAAGTAGATAAGAGAGATAAACGGGGTGGCAGGGACAGAGAGTCTGCCCAAGGTCGCATACCAGAGCCAGCTCCATCATCCAGCTTCCTCTGGGCAGGGTTACATGTGTCCCAGGGAGATGAAGCCTTACTGTGAAGTACTAAGAGAAACTGAAGGTGTGTGCCATGGAAGAGCTGCTGCCTTAGACTATTCAGACCAGGATCACACACTGTCTAGCTAGGAGCAGTATTTCAGGGCTGTGTGATACAGAAAATGCTAAATGCAGCAATGCCAGAAAAATGGGCTTTTTCTGATACTGTTTACTGTGCTCAGGAGACAGAGAGGGAAAAAAGGGGACAGAACATGCTAATCGAAGAGGAGACAGGGTGTACAAGCTTCACATGTACTACCATCAGATGATAGTGTATTTCAGCACATATATACTTTCAAAGCCTTCCACTAGGTGCCTCACAAAAAGCCACTCACACTGAATTTTATGTGTCTCCAAAGCATGATTGATGGATTTTCTCAAAAAAACTTTTTTGACATACTCTGTACTTTCCATGTACAACAAACACACATATATTTATGCAAAATATATGTTATACATACATATACTTTATGCTACTATATGTTATTTGAATTTATATATAATCACAGGCTCACAGAGTAGCTGGGGTTGGAGGGGGCCTCTGGAGATCACCTGGTCTGACTCTTCTGCTCAAATAGGGTCGGCTAGAGCACGTTGCACAGGACCGTCTCAAGATGGGTTTTGAATATCTCCAGTGATGGAGACTCTGCAACCTCTCTGGGCAGCCTGTTCCAGTGTTCAACCACCTTCACAGCGAAGAAGCGTTTTCTGATGTTCAAGTGGAATTTTCTGTGTTTTAGTTTGTGCCCATTACCTCTCGTCCTATCTCTGGACACCACTGAGAAGAGTCTGGCCCCATCCTCTCCACACCATCCCATCAGACACTTATACGCATTGATAAGATCCCCTCTCAGTCTTCTCTTCTCCAGGCTGAACAGGCCCAGCTCTCTCAGTCTGTCCTCATAAGAGAGATGCTCCAGTCCCTTAATCATCTCAGTAGCTCTCTGCTGGACTGCCTCCAGTAGCTCCATGTCTCTCTTGTCCTAGAGAGCTGAGAACTGGACACAGCACTCCAGGTGTGGCCTCACCAGGTCTGAGTAGAGAGGAAGGATCACCTCCCTCGACCTACTGCAACACTCTGCCTAATGCACCCCAGGATACTGTTGGCCTTCTTGGCCACAGGGGCCAACACACTGCCACACTGCCTTGTGATCAACCTGTTGTCCACTAGGACCCCAGGTCTTTCTCTGAAACCTGTGCTGGAGTATGAGGTTATTCCTCCCCAGGCATAAGACTTTTCATTTGCTTTATTAAGTTCCTCTCTTCCCATTTCTCCAGCCTGTTGAGGTCCCTCTGAATGGCAACACAACCATCTGCTGTATCAGCGACTCCTCCTAGTTTTGTATCATCTGCGAACTTGCTGAGTGTGCATTTGATCTCATCATCTAGGTCATTAATGAAGATGTTATACAGTATTGGCCCCAGCATTGTCCCCTGGGGGGGTGGGGAGAAGGCAACCGGCCTCCAGCTGGACTTCATGCTGCTGATCACAACCCTCTGAGCCCAGCAGTTCAGTCAATTTTCAATCCACTTCACTGTCCACTCATCTAACCCATACTTCATCAGCTTGTCTATGAGGATGCTATAGGAGACAGTGTCAAAAGCCATCTTAAAGTCAAAGTAAATGATATCCACTGCTCTCCCCTCATCCACCAAGCCAGTCATCTCATCAAAGAAAGCTATCAGGTTGGTATGCCTACATTATCTACCTAAATAGCATATCTTCCTAACCTGTTCCAAGATAACTGGACCATTTTGTCTGAAATATCTCCCCCCACTCTCTTTCTCTCCTCCTCCCCAAAAAACTCTGAGGAAGAAATCTGCAACTGAATATGATTTGCTGCATGGGAAAAGGCCCTGTTTGGAGCAAGGGACTGGACCAGATGATCTTCATAGGTGCTTCCAACAAAATTATTCTATGGTTGGGTTCCTGATTTGGCCATGAGACTTTTTCTAAAACTGTGATAGCCAGATGTCTGCTGTGTTTTTGCGTGGCTTTGCCCGATCCTGCAATAAACCAGATTACAGGTGCAACCTTATATATACAGGGGCCGTTTCAGGCTTGCAGAGAGCTCCCTTTTTTTCCTGTTAATCACTTTGGAAACAGCAAAGGGAAGTCCAAAGGCCAAGTCCTTAACTGGCATAAGCTGCTGTGTCTTTACCGACTTCAACAGAGCTTTGCTAGCTTGCAGCAGCCGGAGATATGGCCCCTGTCAACAGGACTTTTCATAGAGACCTGGTACTTAATGCTAGTCATTCAAAGGCAGTGTGTGTGCACTTCAGGTGGTTTGGTTACAGAGATGAAATATATTGTTTTAATATACATTTTAAATGTGCTGGTAATTTCTTTACTTTTCTTTAAAAACAAGGCAGAAAAAATTAATGGTAAGTGGAAATCCATTTTGCCGTGTAATAGCAATACACTGTATATTATTACTATCCTGCTATTCCACGGGGAAAGTAAATGCCAATAAAAGGGATTATAAAGCAACATGCATTTTCAATTAGGGTCTACAGTGCTGCTCAGAGCAAGCCTTGCCAAATGTCTAGCTGATGGGACATAGCTCACAGCAAGTTCTGGACACATGCTGAGCAGAAGGCGGGTGCCCCTCAGCTGCCTCACGACACGCCTGGCCAAGCAAGCTCCGCAAAAGCTTCTCCACCTCGAGACCAGGCACCAGGAGGAGCATGGGCCAAGAGGACTGCGACTTCCGTATCTCATCTCCAAGCTAAAGCAGAGAGGGGAGGGTACGCTGGGACAGGGCAGGAGGGCTGGTGGGATGAGACATTTCTTCCCTCAGACCTAAGAGGCAGACCGGGGGCCATCTGCATTATATTACATCTCCTGGTCGTGTCCGGGGGCAGTGCGATTAGGGGACACCCCTTACTCAAGTGAGGCTGGAGCTGCCTGTAAATAAACCAATGCATGTACACATGCACACTCATTGCTTCTTGACTCCTCTAGCGATGCAAACACAGTTTGCACACGCTACACACCGTACTATTAAGCTATACACGACAGTGAACATGTATATATGAGACGTGTTGTAATTTGTTATGTACATAAACCTACATGTTATATAGCATGTGCTTGTACATGTGTATCTCCATGCCTCTCAGTCTAGACGCAGAACCTTTAATTGTAAAGAAAGTTTAAGAAATCTGTAAAGTTTAAATATATCTATACATATGCATATACACACACACACATATATATACACACATATACATATTCATACACATTCACACACATATATATTATGGCTATATTTTATATATACACACACACACACACACACACACACATACACATACTATATCTATGTGATGCCAGGCACAGAACAACCAAGACAGGAAAAAGGAGTGTGTGATAGGTAGGAGGCAGGAGAATAAGCAAGCGAGTACAGTGCCTACAGATAGACGGGCCTTCAAAGAAGGCTTTGTCCAAAATTATCTGTTCTTCTCCTAATACGCGCACACATACATACACATGCCAGTTAAGTAAAAGTAAATCTTTCCTACTCTTGCTCCTGTAAGGAATGGGGAACCATCCTCGGTTGCTATCTGGGGCAGGATTTGACAGCTTACATCAGGAATGGGTGTGAAGTTGCCCAGATGTGTCTGCTGAAGGAACCATTTTCCTGGTGACGACAGAAGTCTGGCAAGATGCCTGATAAAAATCTGAGGTGGATTTTTTTTCTCTCTCTCTTTCAAAGCAAAAAAGTGGGGGGAAGAGAAACCCATATGCATCAGCCACACATATATGAGAAATCCCTGACTTTTTTTTCCTTTTGGGTAGACACACTGAGATCTTCAGAAAAGACAGGAAATCATAACATTGCCCTCCCCAAAGTCTCATGCATCAATCAGGTCATTCCTTTGGCCCCAGAATATTCAATCTCTCTCTCTCTCTCTCTCTCTTCCTCAATTTGCTGTATCTTGTACAGGAACCCAAGGCCATGTTTAATATGTTTGTTTTTTACACTGACAACATAGAGGTCAACGTTTAAGTTAGGTTATGTAATCAGATCAGTCCCCAGTGACTAACCACAAGCAAAATAATTCCTGTTTAATTGTTTTCTTCTTCCTCCCTATCCTTCTGAAAAGCAAAGTCCTGTTATTTCTTCCTTCCCTCTGCCTTGGCATTACTTCAGTGCTGATCTCAGGTTTGTCCGAATCTGGGATTAAATTTTCAAAAAAACTTGAGCAAGGCTTCTTTCATAAGACTTTTTTTATGCTATTGCAATGCAAAAAGGATACAAAGGAATTCTCAGCAGGAATTAGACATGCTGGTCTTGTTTGCATTTTTATGTAGCAAATATTTCTTGTGAGTATTGGCTTTCCATAGTGAAAATCCACGGGGATGTAGTGGGCCAAAATGTGTCTGAGTTCTCTGATTTCGTAAGAAAGAGATATGAACAAATGTAATCTCAGAGTCTAGCTTCACATTCAATTAGAATCATTTCTGAATCTGGAAATGTCAGACTGAATTAACCCCGTGCATAGGTACAGGCTGGAAAATGACAGCCTGAATATTAGCCCAGAGAAGAAGGACCTGGGAGTAATGGTGAGCACCAAGCTGAACATGAAGTAGGAGTAGAAGAAGTAGGAGTATCTGTGCGCTTGCATTGTAAATAAGGGAAATCACATGCTGGGCTGCATTAGCAAGTGTTTGAATTTTCAGTGTCAGCTGAAAGAAGCAATTATTCCCCTCTACTCAAGCGCTGCTGAGGCTGCATCTGGAATACCTCACATCCTTTTGCATCCACAGTATTTGGAGAGATGCACTGCAGAGTTCCAGAATAGTGTGGGGCATTGAGCATATGTCCTGTGAAAAGACACCGATGGATCTGGGCTTGTGAATTGGGTGAGGAGGAGGCTAAGGTGGGAGCTAATAGCTACTTATAACTATTTGAGTGGCAGCTACAAAAATGACAAAGCAAAACTCTTCTTAATAGTATTAGATGATACAATAAGGGGAAGCAGTTGTGGTTTGGGAGGTTCAGGCTGGACATTAAGAAAAAAAATAATTTCATTGAAAATCCATTTCAGCACTGAAGCAGGTTATCCAGAGGAGCTGTGGCGTATACATCCTTGGAGGTTTCCAAGACTTGGCTAGGCAAAGCTGTGGCTGAACTGATCTACAGTTGGCCATAGTCCTGCTCCAGCTGGGAGTTTGGACTAGAAGGCCTCCAGCTGTCTCTTCCAATCAGTTTTTACATGATTCTTTGATTCTAATTGCAACATATTTTTTTTAGAAATTTCCCTCCCCAAAAGCACAGGCTATTTTTAATCTCCCTAAATCTTGAATTTGGTAAAAGAAATAGGATGGGTTGTTTCTTTCACCTAAATTCTTATGACATGGCCTATTATGGCTTATTTTTCACTAAATAGCTGGAAGGTTGGCTTTCATTATGCACTATTAGAGAAAATCCAGACACCCATGCCTAGCTACCAGGATGCATTGGCAGGGAGAAGGCAGATCAGGTTTTGTACCAAGTGGCCTCAAAGTTAGGGAATGTCTCTGGGACTCTGGCCACCTTTGACTACCCAACTCAAAAGGTCAGATATTCATTTATAGCTGAGTCAGCTGGGGAAATCTTTGGAAAAAAATCCAGAGCAAGGCTAAAGCATATACCTCTGGATCCATAACAAAAGGTTTTAATCACTCTGCCCCCCAGCCCCCCATAGGTAAGTACACACTGGTGTGTCTCTGAAAAAGAGTGGAGATCAGCAGCTGAGAGCAGCAATAATGTTTCCTTTATTCAAATATAGAAAAAAAACCCACAGAATACTCTCAAAAAAAGTCGAATATTTTATCTCCAGTTATCAGTTCCTTAAAACTATCTTTGACAACTTAGCAGTTACTCCTAAGCTGACCTCTTCATGGAGAAAGAACATCTTGAGTCAACAAGGTACATAAGCAAATAAATTGTCCGGATCCCATGATCCCCAATTTGCTGATATCACATAAGTCATCATTTTCTTCTTAAACTCAGGTGTCTAGTGCCATCTGAATACTCTATAGCATTGAAAATGTCTATATGGGCTTGCTAGGTAAGACCCAAGTTTTGTGGGCATCCCATGCCTTTCTGGAGATGGCATCTTAAGTGGCACTAGATACTTTCCTTCAAGCAACTGAATTCTGCTTCTAGTATACAGGTACAAACCTGCATGTAGCCTTCTAAATATGGAGCTGAATACCACCAATACAGTTTATTGAGATGGGAGCAGAAATCAGCCTGATAATTCTTGAATAGGGTTTTTTGTTTTTTGTTTTCTTATTCTCAGTCCGGATTATTCTCACTGGTTGAAACACATTTTCTTAGAGGAGTCACAGTAGGGAACTACTACAGTTACGAGCAATGCCCTGCCTTCTATTCAGGAACTTTTAAGAGAGAAATCCAATAACAAGGGAAATATTGCTATTGACTGTAGAATTGTATAATACAGAATCATGCCCTGAGCAGATATCTGGAGGAAAGGAGCTCTCTACTTGCATTATTTTAGATATGCTCTACCTGAAAAAAAGTAAAGGGACTCAAGCATGTAAAGAGTCATATCTAAAATACAGCACACTGTATGCTAATGTAGCTAATGGCAACTTTATGCAGATGTCTGCAAGCAGTTTTTCAGGCAGTATAATACTGAAATTTTATTAATGCATATAATGCATATAACAAAAGTTTCTCTGTTTTATTAGTTTCTTCTTAAATGAAATTCAAATAAAGACATGAGAGCCATCGAGGAGTAAAAGTCTCCGTGGACAGGGTGTGCCTTCTTCAGCTGTGAGGGATATAACACTGGATTCCATCCATTATTCCCTGCTACAGGACATGCTGCTTTATCATAATTGGTGGGGAGAGAAACATTTGTTGACTAGCTATAAATTGAACACAAAGAGGTGCATTCAGCAGCCCATTACTGTAATATTGTAATAGGACTGGAGAATACAGAGAAGGATTAAGCATTCTAAGTCAGAAACATAAAACAATATGAAACACATAGAATAACAATGCAAAAAAAAAAAGAAAAGAAAAAAAAAAAAGAGCCTTCAGGCCATGCACACAGTAATTCAAAGCAAATGTGAAGCCATTCTCTTCAGCAAGACAACCGCAGTAGGTCACACGAGTGCTTGTGTTTTTTTGTTTTGTGTTTTTCGTTTTTATTTTTTTCAATACACAACCTTAAGCCAATGTTCTTGGACAGTATTAGTCAGAAACATCTCCTGAATTACTGTGTTTGCCAACTGGCTGTTTTGTATTTATTTTGTAATTATTCTGATTATTTGATATGTGCTTTCTGTGCTTTTTCCCCCCTACCAGGAAAATAGAAGCATCAGCTCCCCATACGTTTCTCATATTTGCGATCAAATATGTTCACGGAAAATATGGTTTGCTGAATCGCTGTGGGCAGGACTCGTACATACTTTTCTAATGCCGGATGTTTGGAGAAAGGTTTTAAATATACACTCAAACCTCTACATTTTTGTGAATAAACCATACGCTGGCTATGGAGACACCTGACTGGCCCTGAGCAGGCCAGCTTGGCTTTGGTGAGGACTGTTAACTCCCACAGCTTTACATGCTCTGCAGCCCTCTGCGAGTTGGCATTGCCGCGGCAAGAAGCATGCTTGCACCGATGCCTGCTCCCACTCCCTTTTGCCAGCCCAAACATTTATGTATCTATGAGGTGGAATGAGAGAACAGACTGAAACTAACCCCGAAAAAAAAAAAAATAGCGTTAACCCAGATTGACTCCCGGATCTGGCCCAGGGTATTGCCACACAAGTGTTTGCACTGGATTTGGCTCACAGACTTGGAGAATGCAGAAAAATATGGCCAAGACTCCTCTGGGCATACGCTGTCTCCCTGTGATGCTCATCCTGAGCTGATAGACCTACCCAGGACCCTAAGGACAAAAGCGCGAGGAGACCCACTCTGACTCTGCACCACTTTGTTTATGGCCTGGTTGTTTGGACGTTTTCCACGTTATCCACACGCCACATTAGTTCTGACATTGCAGAGCTGCTGTAGCTTCACGGTAGTTTTAGGATGAGACCTGCAGCCAGAGCATCTGGGCAAAGAAAAAAAGTCTCAAAAGGGAGCATTTTTATTTGTGTTCTCCTCATTTTCTTCATTTTTTACTACCCTCATCCATTAGCAATAGTACAGTATTCCAGTTTCCCTTAGTCTCGCTGGTGTATAAGGAACAGGGAGTGAAATCAGTGCACAGACCATATCTCACTCTTCTTCAATCTTTGGGTATTATTAAGCACATGGATGAAATCAGGTTATGGTGAACCCAGAACTGGTTCTGGTATGCTGCTGGGGACCATGGTCTATTTTTGTCTAGCTTTCTTTCTCTTAACCACCTTTGATTTCCATGACATGAAGCTGCATAGCCCTACCTTAGGATATTCAAGGTCCAGGTGGAATCACCTCCTACTAGAGGCAAACTTTGATTAGGTCATATTTACAGCATCGATTCAAGCCTCAAAGTATTTTCATTTTGATTTGCTTGTGCTCAAGGCTAGCAAAGAGCTTTCACGTGAACACCTTTCTTAGGTCTTTATTCTTCCTGGGACAACATGAAAACTGATTTGGAGGACACAAGTAGAAACCTGCCTTCTCCCTGCTACCAAGTGGGAGGGGAAGAGAATGCTTTCCATATCATGCTATAACAAATCTAGCCCACATTCAAGTATGTAAAGAATTGAATTATTTCACTCCAAATTCAGTTGCTTCAGAAAAAACAGGTCAGAAAGCTTATAAAGCATGGTAACACCATGCAAAGTCTGTGCTATAAACAGACTCCATCCAAATGGCATAAAGAAAGGAAACAGAAGCAGAAGGAGAAAGAAGACAAACCAAATGAATCCAAACATAACTTGGCCTTTTTCTATTTTGTCTCCTTTTTTTTTTTTTTTCCCTTTCTTTCTCTTTGTGTATCCGATTGTTGCCCAACTGGATATTTCCACTGACATTCAGCCTAGTGCGCAAGTATTTCTTGGGACTCACTTCAAAGCAAATGGAGCACTACACAGGAAAAAAAAAAAAAGGAAAAAAAAAAGGAAAAAAAAAAAAAGACTTTCAGATATGATGCCTACAGCTAGGGCTCAAGTCCACAGACTCAAATCAGACAGTTTGCCAGCTGAGAGCTCTCCTTGTCTTTCCCGCAAGCTTCCTGCCTTTCTCTTTCCCTTGGTTGCGATGCCGTACAAGTCAGTTCGATCCCTCGCAGCTCAGGGCAGGGTCGTATGGCTACACCCCGTCTCCTGCCATCCCTCTCCATCCGTTTCAGGCTGTTGTAGCCTGAATTACATTGTTGTGTGAAAACCAACAAAAACATCGAGTGCTTTGATTCTCTCCCGGCCATGACTATGATGATGTTTCCAAAATGAAAGGAGCAAAAAAGAAAGGGGATGAAATAAGGAGGAAAGCAGAATTCTAGTTTTTATATCTTTCTCTCTCTTTTTTTATGGAAAAGGAGAACAGAGTGGAACGGAGAGGAAGAAATCTAATGAAAATATAGTGACAATAAACAAGAAAACGTTCATAGTAGGTCACCCATAACCAAGCTTTCCTGGAGCATATGCAAACATATAAATGTATTCTTACCACCTTCTCTAGCAAAAACCCAGTGAGAACATGAATCCATGTGTTGTAGCTCTTCCTAATGACCAGCCACCCCACAGGCAAGAGAAGGAACATTTATTTATGTTTTGCTACATAAAATTTTATCTGTCCCTTGCATGTATTTTCTGCCTGGCGAAAGGCCCTAGCATTTTTAACCTCTTTGAAGGAGGCAGGTCCCTAGCCAGGATACAACCACAGGACAAATAGGGGTTCTCGCTAAGACGGATCCTTAGACAGAGGTTGACAAAACATGCTGGGCACCAGAAAAACTGAATAGTTTTTAAATAAATAAAAAATATAGCAGAGGTATGAAAAGCTTTAAATAAGACAGCATATAAAATTAAATCATATAAATATATACATACATATACATGCATACATATGTGTGTGTGTAAGAAAGAAGATGACACAGCTACAACTTCTCAAGCTACAAGGAAAGGTCATGGGCAAAGCAAGGATAGAAACTTCATCAGTTCATTCCCCAATTAGCAGCCAGTGCATTAGAGTACTGCAGCTCCCGAATGATTCTTACTCAATCATTGCAAGAATGGGCAAATTTCAAGCCCTTGGCAGCACTTCTCTTCCAGTCAGGAAAATGGAATCAAAAATGTTGCAAAATGAGAAAACATCACTTGGCAGGTACTGTCACTGTGAATACTGGTGTGAGTGTATCCCTCACTCCAGGCACCCCTCTAACATGAATGCCTAAAAACTAAGGTCCTTAGTCTCCTTTTCCCGTCAATGAAAAGTGACAAGCTCATCCTGAGGGGGATTCAGATGCCCACCTAATTTGCCACCTTTTTCCACAATGCTCTCTGGAGGCATTGACCCTTTCATTACAGTAAGAAACTTGGGAGAGTAATTACCTAACTGAGTGCTTACAGCTTGGTAGCATTAATTCTTCCCTCACTCACTTGCCCACCCAGGTTTCAAAATTGTCAGCATTGCCTTTCTGAAACGTGTTGGATTTCTTGGTTTGCTTTTTTATTATTTACTACGTTTAAGGCTTTGATTTGATCCAGGGAAGTTCACTGTGAACGGGACAGGGGAGACTGTGAACCCCCAATGCTAGTCTTGTGCCTAGAAATAGACCCACAGTACCTTATCCTAAGCTAAACTGGAGATGCTGAATTTGCAACCAGTTTTCTAACCCCTCTGCTGCATTCGGTTCTTAATTGACTGGAGTGTGGGCTACTATGGTTGCAAAGTCCTTTTTTTGTGCAACAAGAGCTAAATTTAAAGAACATCCCTTAGTTTGTCTATCCGGGTGGATCTCCTGGGTCTTTGTTTCTTACTTTGCTGCTCAGGGTGCAGCTTCTGTTGTCCACCTAGTGCAGAGGGACTTTGTTTTGTGGGGTAACAGAAGTGCCTATAGGTATGTGATTCCTCAGCTGGAGAGGTTGCAGCCTCTCCCCTTGTGCATGTCAGGGATCCATCATTCTGCATCGGGGTGCAGCAGAGTCATTCTCTGCCATGCAAATCCTTGCTGCCACTCTCAGACGAATGCCTGCCCAATCGTGCTTCCTCATATACCTCCTAGAATGGATTTTCCACGTGAAGTGGGATCAGTCTGCTCATGGACACATAGGTCCTGCTTTGGCCTGAAGCGTTCCTTGCGAAAAGTGGTCACTGATTCAACAGTCTCATTCTCCAACTGCTGAAAGAATTTATCGCGGGAAGGCAATGTACTGCACTGAGGGTGTTTCTATTTAAAATCATCCTGAGCTAAAAGGAGTCAAGGGAAACCAGAAGTAGGGGGGGAAAAAAAGGGAAGGCGGTCTTGTGAGTAGATGCTGTAGCCTGTTTGCACGACACATGAAGTGTGTGGCATGTGATATAAATACCATGACCTGGTACCACACTGACAATTGCACTTCTGGAACAGTGGAAAGAGTAGCTCAAATCAATGTTGTAAGTGGAGATTAGGGGACTGTGACAATTTCCCTTGGCTAACTCCTTACCCTGAACTTTTCAGCAGACCTGGTCAGTTTTAAATATATGTTATGGTTCCCATGACCTGCAGATAACCCAAAAGGAGGTGTCAGCATGTCAGGGTATGCACAGATAGGAGAGCATTTGATTTTCTAAGCAAGCACACTGTGGAGCAGCTCAGGGAACCACTCTGTAATCCTAATTCCTAATGCTTCTTGAAACAGAGGGAGGGCACTGAAAAGCAAGTCAAGACTGCTGGGCTCATCTTGAAGACAGAGACAAGTAATATCAATAGCATGAAAATTATATTAATTACCAAAGACAGAGGAGAGTTGCATATGCCTTATGATTTCAATTACCACATCTCAGACCAGAAAGCCTCTAAGTGTTGAGTCTACCTCCCTGTTAAGGAAAGCACTTATATTTACACATAGGTTTATGCAACTTCTTTCCATCCTGTAAGAGCAGTTTAAACTTTTTTACCATTTCTTGAGAGTTGTGAGTTGAAGATTTGCCCTGCAGGGAGACCTAAGACTGCTTCTACTTTACCCTGATGTTAAGAAGTTGATGGTCCTCTGGGATTTGTGTTTCTGCACATGCTGTTGGTATCTCACTACTTCGTGGACCACTGCCTTCAGCAACTGAAACACTGTGACCTTGGTAACTCCAGGAGGCATTTCATTTCAGATTAGACCTTTGATATTAAAGTCCACAAGACAGTAAATGAGTGTGTATTCCAAAGTTTTCTGCTGAGTGGGGATGGTGAGAGAGCTGCAGATGAGAAGAGTCCATCCACTGTTTAGGATATTTGTATAATTTAAGCTTCCACTGAGGTCTGTGGTTTCCATTTTGCCGTATAGTCTAAAATACTGCCATACTCAGGGTTGGACTTCCCAGTTTTCCAATAGAAATCTGGACTTCATTCTCTTTAGATCACATCATCTCAGTAGCTTTACGTAGTGTAGACCTTTCCAACCGAACTGGGCAGCCTGCGTTCCCTTTACAGTGAATTAGGAGAAACGGGCACTTCTGAGGAACTGATTTCACCTAACTAGTTTTATATATCTACTTTAGGTTGATAGGAACTAGACTTGATTGACTATAGCTGGTATATCTCTGCTGACTACAGGAAGGGAATATGGGTAACCGGTTCAGACACAGACATCTACAGCAAACTAGACAAATCCTATCCTTTGGCTTGATATGTAAAGGATTTAGACACATAATATGAGAGATTCTTCACTCAGAATTTTAGAGATGGGTCTCAGATCCATATTCAGGCACCCGAATGTGTCTGTCTTTGTGTTCTCTGGATGCCTGAGCTTACGTTATAATCAATGGATATCTAGAGATGGTTCCGTTTCAGGCACTGTAGGGTATTCTACCTGGTTTCCAGCTGCCATTTCAGAAGGGCCACACCTCTTCTGTAGCTCCTGTGTCACATCCTGCGATGAAACTGTGTAAACGTCTCAGAAATCACAAGAGAACAGCTCATTTGGCTAAATGTAGGTGTCAGCTTTAGGGTGAGATGAATCACTGTTTAGATTCCTCTGATCATTTTGAGTAGTGCCCAGATTCAGCTGCACAGAAACACGTGCCAGGTGCCACTGGAGATACCACAGGGACAGCCAAGACATCTACCCAAGCCTGGCACACACCACGTGGGACCTAGGGGAGACTTGTACTTTGTTATCTCAACTGATGTTAGCTTTGTTCAAGTGCTGGACTTGGCCCCTTTAATTGCAAGATGTGAGTCTAGATATCCAACGCAGAAGTAGACACTTCCTACACCCGTTTGTCTAAATTAAGCTGTCTTAATCTGCAGTCTGAATTTAGTCCCTACACTGTTAACCCATAACATTAGGCAAGACGAATCCCATAAAAACTCATGTCCAGAAAACAAAACAAAGGTGGTATTCAGGTGTCCAGAGAAATAATCTAGTAATGTTTGAGATGTCCCAATGTATTGAAGATGTCTTCAAAAGAATGGCAGATACAACACAGGACCTGCAAGAAACCAGTGCGGCTGGTGACACAGCAGGTGACATGTAGGTGAGATACTTAGCGTGTCTCAAAAGCCTGGTTAACCACCAGTGTCACCCCACAGGAATCAACACATTTGGTAGACCTGGTTTTTGTGTCTATGTTAGCTTTTATCCAAAGAGCATAGGGGAGTTTCCTTGGAAACTACATAGAGCACAGAGGGAACTTACAGGTAAAAAGATTCATGAAAACTAATCTTTTCAAGGTACAGCTGGATCTAACTCCCATTGACTGCAGTGAAAGAGGAAGAGCTATGTATATCTGAAAACTAACACCAAAAAAGGAAGGAATTTTGCTTGCACTTCCCAAGTGTCTTGCTTGGAGCTGGGATTGGCCATGCTCAAGCAATGCGCTTATTCCTTTGGCAAAAAAAATCTCCTCCACCTGCGTTTGCTTTAAACTCTGCTTCATTCTGCCTTATTACCATCTTAATAAAAAATAATATTAAGGTCTTCATTTCATTCTGTAGGGTTTGGGATTATTAGACTGGCAGCCAACCAGACTCTTTGCTGTAAATTACAATGCAAAGGTTATGTGCAAATGATATCTTGCTCCTTGGGTTACAAGTAAAGGGATTTTTCATAGTCATACAAGGGAAATAACTGTGTTTTTTAAATAAAAGAGGTTAGCTAAAGTGCTACCTTTTTGTGACCCAGAACTGCCCAATAGAACAAAGCTTTTTAAAATTATTTTATTTTGCTTTGTTTTCCTCTGGTTAGGAATTGGAAAATATTCTGCTATCACAGCATACATGCCAGTGTGAGTCCAGGTTGTGGTGACTCTTGTGCTTTTCTTGTATAGGGTCCAACGTTTAGTATTTTATTTCCTGAACAGCCAGCTCCAGGAGTCATGTGATTGTGTGAGACTCTCAGACAGTTGTGGGTTTTTTTTTCAAAGATTATATTTCTTCCTTGCAGGAGCAAAGCAACACTTTAAAACATCATTTCCTAGCGGCTATACAATCAAAAGTATTTTACTCCCACAGTGACAAAAGAATCAATTCCTTCTCCGAGATGGTGGTACCTAAGCAAATGAAAGTCCTCTAGCTATGTCTATAAATGAAAACACCCAAAATTGCTGGATTTTTGCTGAGTCCTTAGGTGAAAGGTTGTGTTTGCATCTAATGTCCCAGATTAGAAGGCTTCTCAGAAAGTTGGGTGCTTATTTTTACACACCTAGAGACTTCCAAAATGACCGGAGGAACATCCTGCTCCAGGCTAATGCAGCGCTGGAGGTGAGGGCTTTTGGCATAATTTTTTTTGGACACGGAACCTATATTCTGCTTAAATCCCAATTCAGAAAATATGGATCTTACTCTAAATGTCATTGAAGTCACTTTTTGTGGCAAACTGTTCTGTTTTCTGTAAAGCAGCTCAGCTTTCATGTCCGTGACGTTGTGAAGAAAGGAGCAGCACCAGTACCAAGAGGTCAGGGCTTAATGTCCATTTCTGATGCTGTCGTGCATAAGACTTCAATAAAGTTACCTAATATATGCTCCAGATGAAGCATTTATGGAATAGTTCTCTGCATTTCTCAGCATGGAGAGCTTCCTAACAGACACCATGAGCCCATGATGAAGGGTTTTGTGTAAACCCAAATAAAGACCATCTCTTTTTTAATGACTTTCTAATTAAAACTAGATCAGAAAGGGCAGGACAATTTAGTATCCTACCCAGGTGGTGCAGGGGGTTCAGTGGCAGGAGTGCTTGGGCCCTGCACCAGCCAAACCGCGTTCTTGACTTCAGCTATGGAAATGCTTTCGGATCAGGTCCCCTCACGGGCAACTGGTCATATCAAACCGTCCCACATTTCTTTTTTTGTGTGTGTAATGTTCTGTCTGGTGAGGTTTCCGACCTCTGAATTTCACGCTTCTATTTCCAGTACTAATGACCCTGACTTGAACAACAGGATTTTTGATCTAATAATAACAGGGTTAGTGACACACAAATTATCGAGAGAAATTGGCCCATTTCCGTTGACTCTTGCACTCGGTTTAGCAACATTGGGCTCTGCTTGTGGTACTAGGAGCAGTGAACTCTCTCCATACAGTGCTGCGAGTGTGCTGCAGGTCTATGTGCTGACATATCAAGCGGATGAGTTATACGTTCTGCTTTAAAAGCATTAGCTTAGCCTGCAGTGGTGTTTGCTTTTGGCTTTGGACTTCACTGGCTCTATCAAAAAGGTTGCTCTGCTCTAGCATCTGGTTGCTTGAGATCACATACTGAAAAGTATTGAGCCTGGATTCTTCAAGGCTTGTTTAAATTACCGGGGAATTGTGTTACTGATTTCAATGAGGGCAAAATTAGGGCATTGAAAACTAAATCTATTAATCTCTCCCCTTCACCTCCTTAAGAAAGTTATAGTAACAGACCAAAGAGGCTATAAAAGCTTTTGGAAGAACCTCGAGCATAAATCCATTGAAGTGTCAAAGCTGCGATTCACTGAATTAGAAACAGAGCAGCCCCCTTCGTTTTCAGAGTGTGGCTGTCTGAAGAAGCCCTCTGAAGTGGTCGGGCTCCTCTCAGGAGCTGATTAGTGCCTTTTCGAACTTCTGTTTGCAATGAACATAAAGCGAGTTCCTAGGCTGCCGCTCTCTCATTACCAATTTGGGGTTAAGGAAAATTAAAAAAAAAAAAGGGGGGGAAGAAAAAGCAAAAGAAAAAAAAGCTTTTGATTCAATTTCCGTTTGTTAAGACTTCCTTAAATATTATCATTAGTTGATGTTTATTTTACTGGGATTGGAAGGGGCAATTGTGGTCACACGTTTGACTGCTGGTGTAACTCAGACCAGAGAATCCCAGCCTGCAATTACTAGATCCTGCTCAAATGTCTGCCACTTAAAATGAAGCAAACCTTTTGTTTTATAGTTTCTGACTCTGTCAATCCTCTTGAAAAGCCATAATCTTACCTGATTACTGCTGCTGGCCTCTGTCGTGCTACCACTTAAGATCACTGGGGATGTGTTTACAAACAAACTGGGATTCTACAATGGTTTTCTAAGCAGGACTGAACCAAATGTGCTCTATCCTGCTATTTCCCAAGGTCACCCAAGCCCCTGCCTGAGTAAGACCTCTGTTTACAGCACGAGGGTTGGGATTGAGACAATACAGACAGCTGAGACTGTCTGAGAAATATCCAGACAGCAGGACATGCTTCAGCTGATGTAGGTTTAGGGATGCTTACCTTGACCGTATCAAAAAATTCAGTGGCATTTCCCACATCAACTCTCCGGGATCGAGCATGATTATTCCAATCATTTGCTAGCACTTATCTGTGTGAAACTCTCACTCCAGAGATGATAATGTCCCCAAAGTAGCAGCTTACCTAAATGGGGATTAGGAAAGGTATTTCCCAACTGTGAGCAATTTTGTCCCATTGACGTTTATGTTTAGTTTTTGTTTAGTATTGACCATTCACTGAAAGTTTGACAGCGAAATAAAAGCTACAGTTCTATAATCCTGTAATCCTATAACTAGCTGCAGGCATTCATTATATATCTGCTTAAACCACTGAAAATGTATTTGAATTTTCTATGAAATGAGATAAGGAGATAAATTTCTTGAGTCTTTTATATGCAAATTAATGCTCATACTGACCTGGAGTGTTCTTGGTCTGTCTGTATTTATTTGAAAGAAATAAATGCACATGTAAATTAGTATATGCAAATTAACACATTTCCACAATTATATATACTACAGCACGATAATAAGCATTTAAATCCCTTCTCCTTGTCTCAATTCCACCCCCAATTCCCTCCACTTTTACTAAGTTGGTTTGGAGCATGTAAAAAAATTCAGTGAGTTCAGTGGAATATTAGGAAAGCTATTTCTCCCGGTATTGAGAAGAGGATAACCTCTTGTGTGTGAGGATAATTAGCGCTGCAGGTAAATGTTTGCTTGCCAGGGTCAATATACTGGGGTTAAACTACAGCCCTCTGGAGCAATCTCACACATCAGGACAGTAAGAACGAGAGGGTCGTATTTCGCTAGATTCACAGACCTAAATGCAGGTTTCTGTCACAGGGGAGTTTGTGAACCTGATGTCTGAGGTCCCAATATAGTTAGTAGTGATTTAGGGGAGGATTCAGTTGCCGCATTCGGCACTGTTGGGTGCATCTTGGCTGGTGAGCTATCTCAAATTGTAGATTTGCCTGCGTTGCAGACCACCTCGAGTGGTGTCTACTTCCATCTTCTGCCCAGTGCAGGGTCAACACTGAAACTGAAGCCATTTGCTGAGGGATTTGTCTAGCTGGGTCTTTAAAACCTCCAAGGATGGACATCTCTCCAGCTGTAAAGGCAGCCTAGTCCAGTGCTTACTTATCTTCATAGTGGTGTCCCCTCCACCCTCCCTGCCTCTTATACTGAGACACAATCCTCCTTGTTTCAATTTATAACCATTGTCTCTAATTTCCCTGCTGAGTCCCTCAGCAATGAGCCTGGCATCATCTTCTTAGCAACCTCCTCTTAGGACTAGGAATGCAAGAAGGCTTGTGACTGTGTGCATGTGCTGAACGCCTTCTTGATCTGGAGATCTTACTGGGGTTTCAGGCCTCTTCCCATCTTCATCTCAATGGGTGACGAGTCCCTTCCATCCATTCTCCCCTGGTCTATACAAAGACACTTCTGGACAGGTTCAGGCTCAGCCCTTGGTCTGATGGACACCTCGGGGAGGGGTTATGAGGGCATTCATGCTGGCAGATTCAGGACTTTGGCTGGAGGCAGTCACTGTGGGATGACTGTCATCCAGGTAGCATGCAATGGCACTCCTGAGGTCTGTTTTCCACCGATATGTGCACAAACAATCCAGCACAGCAGCACAAATGATCTTCAGATGCCTCAAAGAGCCCATCAGGGGTTAGTCTGTGAGGCTGATCAAGGAATTTGACCTTACGAATGCCCCTGGAAGTGCTGTACTGGCAGTCCTGTATTTTGTAGATGCAGCCTTTGAGCCCAAGATATATCTGGGCTGAGAGCCAGCACACAGGTCAAGAGGCCTGATGTGCTTAAAGCCACTCAGACGCTTACATTTCAGCTGGGAGTGAAGACACAGTCAATCGTCCATTTTGCTGAAACATTCTCTTGTCTTTACCTCATAAATCTAGCCAGCAGACCTTGGGTCTCTGGAGCTCTGAGTATTTGTAATATTGAACCCTAAAAGCGTTCAACACTTTTGCCCAACGCTTACAGTACCAAGTAGCTCTTTGAAGCAATGGTCAACCAAGGGGATGGGGAGAGAATGGGCTATGAAAACAACTATGTATAATGGATTTGTTTAATGCTTCAGGTTTTCTTTGTATTGCACACAGAGAGAAGATGCCAAGGAATAACATCGGTTCACTGAGACACCAGTTTTTCCAGCTGAAAACTAGTCAACCTGAAGAACTGATGCTATGCATGAAGGCAGGTCTGTCAACACGCAGCAGATGGTTGAGCTTTGCAGGGGTGGTGGTGGTGGTAGCGAGGAGGAGAACAGGGGCCTCAAACAGGATCACGGTGGGGAGCAAAGAGTAAATAAACGTCTGGGCATGCACTACAGCAACCAGCTTCAGTGGTCAAGGGCACAGGAGAAACAGCTGTGGGAGATCAGCAAGAAGGCAATGGCCTCAAAACCATCAGGGAAGGATGGTGTAGAGCCGGATGGGGAAGATTTTGTAGTATATCACTTTGGGCTTTTGCGATGACAGGGCTCTAAATAGTAAACTTCATGTTTTTCTTCAGTTAATAAGAGTGCAAAAATAGCCATGATAAGAAGTCAAATCAACTGCTAGAGTGACTCTGAGCAGCTCCAAGCATCAGCTGAGCAATGTCAATTTTCCACAACCAGCAACACAGAAATCTGACCCTTACTGCGGCTGGGTCACACTGCCAGAAGTCCTGCCGTATTCACTCTAACAAGGCTACACCAATTTCCTCAGATGAAGAGCTTCCCTCTTTATTTTAATGGAGTTGTAAAGATTTACCCCCAGGGAGAAGCTGGGTTTGCTCTGGGCTTGCTGATGTGCAGAGCAGGAGTGATTATGACTCTCTTGGTTCACCTATATATACGTCAAAACACACCTGCTGGGTGTCTTGCCCATCACCAACCTTTTATCTTGCCCGACCTTTCACAGAGGTTCCTACCCTTTGGGGCATTCACAGGTCACCTTCTGCATGAATTTTAATGGAGTTGTAAAGATTTACCCCCAAGGAGAAGCTGGGTTTGCTCTGGACTTGCTGATGTGCAGAGCAGGAGTGATTATGACTCTCTTGGTTCACCTAGAGCTACGTCAAAACGCACCTGCTGGGTGTCTTGCCCATCACCAACCTTTCATCTTGCCTGACCTTTCACAGAGGTTCCTACCCTTTGGGGCATTCACAGGTCACCTTCCACATGAAGTACACGAGGCAGCAGCCAATCCATCCAAGTTGGAGGAGGCGACAGCAGGAGAAAATAGCCACAGTGTCTCTAACCTAGAGCATCGCAGCCCAAAGCAAGGGGTGAGGCAGCAGCGTATTTGGGACATTTCTGAGTGAGAGCACCCATGGCCACAGACGTAAGAGGCCCACGACTACACCAAGAATAGCAATGATTGCTTTTTCCCTGAAAGGACTCAACAAAGCTTATCTCTCTGTCATACACTCATTGCATGACCTAAGATAAGTCACTTAAAACTCAAAGCATTGCAAATGTTTAATGCGATAATGGGAGCCAGGTGTCCAAGATCTTGGCAGATGTGGGCTTCAGTATGTAGCACTGTTTACTAAGCATAAATCAGACATGATGTTACCTCACTAGCCCTGATTTTAAGGGTTTTCTGGCTGGTGATGTGCACTTCTGAAATAGTTGCTTTTCTTCCCTGAAAATGTCTCCAGTGTAAAATGCATCTGTTTCTCAAGGGTGGGAGAAGGTGTGGGACACAATACCTTTCTTTCAGAAACCTGTACATTGCTCCTGCCTTCATGCTTCAAAATCCTAGAATCCTGAAGAGCAGAAAAGCACAGGTATGGGTTTGGGTTTGTTTGTTTGCTTTTGTTTTGTTTTGTTTTGCTGTTAGCTGTCCTGTTAGGGGACGATGCTCCAGTTGCTAAGGCCCAAGCTCACGGTTGTGTTGTGCGTTCCCCTGGCAGCCCCATGGCATCACTCGCACCTCACGCAGAGCAGGGAGGGGTATTGCCTTGCCGTAGGTGTCAGCGAGGTCATCAGCTGCTATGGCAAGGGACGCACAGAGCCCTGAAGTCAGCTCTTGGCAGGTGGAACAAGGTGGATCTGAGCTGCAGCCATTTATGTCCAACCCGTGGATCTTTCCCAGCACTCCAGTTCCAGCAAGAAATCACAGACATTTTTGCCTGTTAGCTTTCTTTAAAGAAAAATGAAAGTAATAATGCCCCATTTACCTCTGGCCAAGCCTTGGATTCTTTTATATATAAATATACACACATATAAGCATTTATTTTATGATGATTAAATATTCAATTACAGCACAGAAATCCTTCTTGGATTTTTTTTGGCAACACCTGCAAAACAGAAGGCTCATAAAAACGGGTGGGTCTGTTTTACATGTTGTGTACGTGCGTGTTTTGTTTTCCAAACCAAGCTGAAAGCCTTGTTGCCTGGGCTTTGCCTTTGCCCTGATGGAGACCGTCCGAGAAAAGGCAGGAAGATAGGAGCCCTTGTGAAGGAAAGCAGCGCGGCTGATATACACCCCAAACCGCATGGCCCTGCAGTGGAAAACATTGTTGTGCAAATTGTCATCACCCAAGGCTGATAATGAAGATGCAGATGGGAGTTTGGAGAGCGTGGACGGCGGTGGCCAAGGGGAGGGGGCGGCGAGGCCTCGAAGGCTGTACCAGGGACTGGCTGGATATTTAACTCTTGCTGGACTCGCTGCAAAGGGCACAAGTCTGTTTGACCAGGCCCACCTCCCCATGGCTCTCGCCTCCTCGCTCACCTCTTCTACCTCCTTACCCACTTTTCCAAGCAGGGCCCTAATCCCGTGATGCCCACCCCCACAGCCTGAACCAAGTCTATGATCCTATCTCCCCCACCCTTTTGCCATAAATCCCTCTTTCACCAGAGCTCAGTCATCCTCCTCAGATTGCCTCTGGATGCATGGCCCCAAACTAGGACTTTAACTCCACAGGCCCTTCTCTGTGCTTGAACTGTTGGAAATTCGGACACCTGGTGCTGCAGGGTTCTTCTTCCTGCCCAAGCATCCATGTTCTCCCTGTCCCCACCCTCAGTGGAGGGATGAAATTAGAATGGTCATAAGAGAAGTCCATGCAAATTAAAGCAGCCTCAGTTGATCTAATTTATACCACACGCAGAGTAGCTCCTTGTATATAGGTCTGGTGTAGAAAGCTGCTTAAACCTTCACGCTTCCCCCCATGGCCACACAAACAAACCTTCCAAGGAGGAACTGAGAACCAAATTCTCCATAGCTTTTTGCGTCCTGTGCAGCTGAATGGCCTGTGGTGCTTAGATAACATGTATGTGTGTTTCTGTATTCATGGGCTCTGTGCATGTCCACAGAGGATATGAGTCCTTGTGGTGCTCTCAGAAAGCCCTGGCTCTTTAGCTCACACGACAAGGTATCAGGAGGAGGGGGCCTCATCTCACCTAACTTTATCTGTCTAAAAGCTCAGCAGGTGAAGAGAGGTATCCTCAGAGAGCAGGTCATCATAATAAAGGTATGTAGTAAAGGTCTGATATGTGTGGGCTGGACTGGCATCCTAAATTTAGGTGTCTGAATTTGTGAGAGGAAACCCCGCATAGACACACACATGCACAGAAACACAAATGTGAGTGTCTTAATCTGTTCACTAACTCCTATTCTAAGTGACTACGCCTGTATAAGCATAACGACAGCAATCCATCGTATCTTGAGGCAGCATCTTGCTTGAAAGAGGTGAAATACAGAAAGCAACTAACTGCAAAGGAGAGGCTGTACTGATGTGCAACAGTTACGTTAGATAGATAGATTAAATTCCTATCAGCAAAGATCAATTCACTTGTATATATTGACAGGACTTAAGACCTTGCCTGAAATCACCTGAAAAAGAAAAGGAGAAAAAAACGTAGTGAACCAGGCCTGTCATTTCCCCCTTCCAGACTGCACGCGATATTGCAATGGTAGCTGTCCAGATTTCTGTGTATTGGCACTGGCTGACTGAGGGTTTCAACGCTTCTCAGTTTCCCTACTGAAAAGTCTGCTGTCTATTCCATGCTAGTAAACTGGGCTCCCCTCACAGTCACAGTTGCAGACTGGTCTCTTCAGAAGGGGAGCTGTCATACCTGGAGGTATCTACGTGATGTAGGAAGAGTCACCCTAAGGTGCTGTGGGTCTCTTAATGCATGCTACCTTCCGTGGAGATGTTTTTGAATGTTCAAGCAACATGTTGCAGAGCCTGGGAGCTTTGCATGAGGAAGGAATTTGGGTTTCTGCCCTGTGTTGCTTCCAGATCTTTTCCAGAACAACAGGTTTGTATCATCTCGCCATCAGGGTTTTCCCACACTACATTCAGCTTTGTTGGAAGCAAAATTCTCACTCTTTCTTCTTTCAGTGATTTTATGCCCTACAATTCCTGATGCACAACTGTGTGTGACAGAGGAATATCAGGTTTCAAAGAATCTGCACTAAACCTGAAGCTCCCTCCTGCCTCTGCCATTGCCTCTCCCTCCCAACAGGTCTGGTTACACTGCCAAGAAAAGAAGTTCATCTCCTGAACTCCTCAGTAGCTAAGAGGACAGGTCACACAACACAGACCTTTGTAGCACCCTTGAAACACTGAAAAACTCTGAGTCCATTCAGTTGGCACATGGGGACCTGAGGACACTGCTGGCATGATGTTGTCTGGCAGAAGGAATTTGCTTCAGTGAATCAGCATGTGAAGGAGCTGACAGAAAGCACTGATACCCACTCATTTTCAGAAAACTACATTTAATGTAGATGAGGGCAATATCAAAACAAAATCCATGAGTTTTATACCTTGAGATACCTACAAAGCACAGAAAACAATGACTAAACCCAACCTGCCTTGCATGGCCTCTATTTTGCAGTCGAAAAACTAAATTACTATGTTACTTGTTGGCAGCAGTTCCAATGAAAAGGTTCAAATACTGAACTCAGGTTACGTCAACTGGGAACCAGGCATAACTCCACTTTAAGCAAGGGTGTGACTTTGAATTGATTCTGGATCTGGCTTGAGGACACTGGGTACATCTGCACTTCCTATTGCTCGATTAAGATTATATTGCCTAATAAAGGCACTCTAGGGGAGATATAGGAATGAAAGGGACTAAAGTTAGGGGCAGAGGAGGTTTTTGGCTCCTCACGAGTAGAAGGAAGACTGTCTTCTCAGTGAGTTTACACTTTATTATGATTGAGCTCCACAGTGAGCTGTACTTCTATTCTTGTACCTCTTTCTGATAGTAGTAATGGAAAATGTACAGAGAAGTGTCATAGGGCAATTAAACACATGGAATTGTTTTTGATACAAAGAATGAAGAAACACACTAAGGCTTCAGCATGGAAAAGAAGGGATTGGTGAATGATATGATAGAAAGATATGAAATCAGAAGTTAAATGGAGAAAATGAGCAAGTAATGATTGTTTCTTCCAATAGAAGAACTATGACATAATAAAGTGCATGGGAGGTTCAAAAAAACCCACGTGGAACTAGCACTCCACACAGCATGCTTGGAACTCCCTTCGATAGGATGTCGTGGCTGATAAAATTTTACAGGCATCCAAAAATACATATATATATTGAACAGATTCATGGATTGAGAAAATCTTTCCTTTTTAATGATTGGCATTATATTAGCATCTATAGACCCCAGAAGAGGTTAGGACTCTCTGCTCTGTGTATATGTAGATAGGAAAAAACTGTTCATGTCCTATAGTATGTGGATAAAAGGATCTGAGGCATAGAAGACATGTCAGATTGCCTTTGGAGGGAAGACCCTGTTTCACCTGAACCCGTATTCTCCAGATGTCCAGATTCAAGCCCATCATAGACCTTCAGCAAGCTCCAGGGCTCACTGAAGGGGGCAGATGCCACCAGCTACCCACTCCGCAGCTGCAGCCATGTCGTAGCATTGACACCAGGAAGATAAACTGGATTTAGGTCCTTCCTAGAATGATCCATTGAAAAATCAGCGAACAAGTCAAAGGGTTAGGCTGGATGTCTTAACTCTGGTTGCCCTTAAAATAATTCTCAACCTCCAGGCAACCTAATGCCCTTCAAAGACACACTCAGGTAGAGGGTGCACACTGCGCCTTTGCCCACTCTGACCCATGCTTCCCCAAACATTACTGATTTTTTTTGGACAACAAGATGAGGCTCTGGCTTATCACTAGTTTATAGGCACCCAATCATCATTTTTTTTCCTCAACAACTAGGTGTCTAAATGTCTTCTACAATCAAGATGTCAGTGACCTAGATAAATTATTCAGGATGTAAGTGTCAAAACTAAGAAATGATCTGATTTGCTAATTCCTCACTGATCTATTTCACCAAAGAACTAGCCATTAGCCCACAAAACTGGGAATACTTCCGCATGTGAAGAGCAAACCGTTCCACAAAATTTAAGATACTATACTATATTCATAAAACCACCCACATACTTAACTGCTGGAAAGATCAGGGTTTTATTTTGCTAAAAGTGATGTTCGCATGCACTGGCAGCAGGGATTTTGTTCTTGGAGTGGCAGCAGGAGGAATCCAGAAGAAAAACACATATGTACTCACCGTGCTGTTTCTTGGCCGTTTGCAATATGGAGTAACCGGTTGGCCACACTGACTGCTTTACTGGATACTGTGAAGCTCTCCACTGTACTACCAATGTGATCTTGATGGATTTGGAGTGAGATAGGTGTACATGGTGAAGATGCCTTTCACACTCTTATCCACAAGCTGTGCACTCACACATGCACACATACACTCATACAAACATGTGAACAAAGTTAAATAGATCATATTATCCCCCTTCCTCCTTTTGGGTCTTCACTAGTCTTCACTTAAACCCCATTGCCCTTGGCTCGTTTTATTAACACAAAAAAACCTCTTGAGAATGTCATTCTTTCTCAGAGCGGCACCCACTATAATTGTTAAAAAAGAAAACAAATAAATGGAAGTCGTTAGGCCAGACGAAATACCGAAGGGTTAGTCTCACAGCCATCTGAGGCTCTCTGCACAAGCAAATTCGTTTGCTTCCTTATGATTGACACACATTACTGGCAACATAACCCAGCACTTGGCTGTCAACTGGAGCTTGAAATCAATTGGAAATTACGATAGCTGCTGTTACAAACTGGAAGTCCTCAGAGAGGAAATTCTGGTTTTGTTAACACGGCAACGGCAGCGCCGCCAATCCAAAAAGGGATTAGGGGCATGTCAAACCATTGGGGAGGACTCTGTGTTTTCGAGAGACTGAAAAGAAGGAAGAGGAAAAGAGTTAAGAGAATGACCCATGAACACAAACAAAAAATAAAATCTTCCCCCCAGCAACAAAAATCTCAAAGCTTCATACATTCAGACTATATAGGTGGCAAGTTGGTGATTGAAGCCCATGCCAAGACCAGAGAACTTCCAGCCAAAACAGATGTGGGTTTATAGAGGCAAAGCAAGCCTTTAAAATGGGTCTAGGGAATTCCAAATTCAATAGTGTGTCGATATAAACACGAAGACATGAAAATGGGATCTGAGCTTTTAAAATGAAAGAACTAATGAAGTGGTGTTTTTATGTGTCACAGCCCAAGTTTTGCTTGAAACAAACAGAGTGGTCCTCTCAAAGCATTAACTCTGATTTTTCACCTTTGGCTCACAGGGATGTGGCCTGAGAAATCCCTATGTACAACGATTCAACATTCTGACATCACAGATTTCGTTCTCTCAAGGTATTGTTTTATGCTATAGTTAGACCACACAGGTTGCTCTCACTCATGAAAGCTGAGAGTAATATGTAGGGGACCAGATCCGCGGATGATGTTATGTGCATAAAGTTAGTGGAGCTATGCCAGGCACATGTGAAGCAAGGATGGACATGCACAAATGCAGACACCCACATTGCACATCTACATGCACACACACCATGCACACATCTATACACTCTCCTAATGGAAAAGTTTGACTGGTAGAAGGTAGCTATCGGTTTGTCTACTGATGCTGCACGCTTTCAGCGTTGTCTGCATGTATCACAGAGATGGCAATGGCCTCATTTCACAGCGTTTTGCGTGCTGTAAAAACGGGTAAATGTGATATGCTTAATAACCATGTAGTGGCTGCAGAATGTGCTCCACTGAGAGTAGACACCAAAGCAAGAGCAGGAGGGGACACCTCAGCCCACTAGAAATCAAGTGTAATTTTTAATGAATTTCAGCAATGAGTTGGGAAATGCCTGCTCCAGAGTCCTTTGGCTGCAAATGGAGTTGCTGGAACAAGCCTGAGGCATCACACTGTAATGCTAATTAAATGACAATTGGAGAAAATACTGTAACTTATTTTGTCATCATCCTCCCCTTCTAAGACTGGAACAATATAAATTGCTATTAATAAAAACCTTTAAAATACATCTTCCCTAGTAGATTATAAGCCATGATCTCATCATCTCAAGAGCTGGGGTGTCTTGTCTAAAGATCTGTCAAAAAGAAAACAGTTCCAGCTCACTATTTACACGCAGGAGCCTTTATCAAACTCTGAATTATCTGATTAAATATGTAGGGGGGCAAGAACTCCTGCAAAGTCATTATTTTCCCCTTCAACTTGTGGTCTGAATGGTGTTTTTGGGATTAAATGCATCCCAAGAGGGGCTGGTACGATAGCTACCTTGTCACCCCAAGCTGCGGCAACCAAACTGGGGATCTCCAGTGCTAAAACCAGCAGCCGCTACAGCTGTTGTTCAGAAGCGACGTTTCTGTTAATGAACACGGGAACAGCTGTGCTGGCTCAGAGGAAAGGTCTGTTTAGCCCAATATCCTGTCTCCGACAGTGGCCAGAAGGCAATGTGCAGGGAAAGCATATAAGGAGAGATCATTGATCTTTTCCCCTTTTCTCAGTGTCTGGGGAGAGAGAACTCATAATCTCAGTAGGTCAGTAGAGGTGGAGACCAATGCACATGCACTATAGGCTATGTTTAGGCCACTGGAAATGACTGAATTAGAGGATTCTGGGAATTTTCTGTACCACAGCTGAGAGGGGGCCCATATTTCCATACCAGTGCAGATGCACTGTGAAACAAATTCATGTAAATCCTATTCCTAGGGAGCTACCACTTTTCAGAGGATGGCCAGCACTTTCTGCTTCAAGAGAATACCTGCCCCACCGCGACCCAAACTGGTCAGCTTCATCAGTCATTTAATGCTGTCTTGTGCAACCTCTCAAAGAAGGCTACAAGCAGCAGACTATTTGTTTTGTTGATTGTTCTGCAGACAAGTGGATCTTATCAGTTTAGTCATCTGGAATGTGTATGTTCTTCATCTAATAGCTGTAAAGGCTTTCTCATTGGGAAAGGTATATATATGTGTGTGTGTATATATATATATCACAATCGTCTTCTTTAGTTTTTAAATCCTGTTGATTTCGCAAAGGGAGGCTTAAGACGATCCATTGAGCTAAAATAAAGTTTCCGATTTTCCAATGAATACTTTGCCAAGGTACCAGGAAATTCGTTCGCAGATCTGAGAAAGGCTCTAGGCATAATTTTGGTGGAGCTGTTCATCTCCTGTGGCTCTCTCGCATGGGCATCTGTAAAACGGGGCTGCACAGACTTGCTTTGTCTGGGCTGCCCCCAGCTCTGAATCCTGAACGTCAAGTGCTGCCTCTTACCATCTCTCTGCAGCACCAAGCACCACAAGACCTTGGTGTTGGTAACATAGTGAAGGTCCCACTCCTGCCTCCCATGAGCCTATAGGAGCATGAGCATGGCTTCATAGGACAGAAACAAATTAAAGCCTTTCTGCTTAAATTTGCTGTTCTTTGATCTTGCAAGCACTCCAGAGTTGCTTTAGCCTCCAGCATAAACCAAAGCAGCTGGAGGGCTTTTCTAAACGGTGGTGGCTGGGTGTCAAACCCATGAAGCCATTATCCCACAGGAGTAACAAGATGATGAAGCATTCAGCTGTGCTAGGATACTTGTGGTGCAGCTGAGCACGGTGAAAGCAGGAATGAGATGACGGGAGAATGTGAGTCCTGCATTACCTTGCGTGGGCTGCGCTCAGCCTTTCCTATGTATTTTGGACCATGCACCAGGAGGAAAAAAAAAAAAAAAAAGAAGTTGTACCTGTCTCCCAGCACACACTCCATTTCCATGCTAAGGGCATTGCTTCCCCCATCCCCTCCCGTCCCTTTCCCTGCCCCTGCTTCCACTTATAAATAGCTCTGTGCTCCTTTTCGACTCCCTGCCTGCTTACTGCAGTGATTACAGGGGTCAGCACTGTGTATAAACAACGCCTCCTCTCCACAGGGCTGTTTCGGAGGCCTTTGCCCTGTCCCACTGTGAACTGCAGCAGGAAATTCTCGCTGGCTATCTGCGAGCTAATTAAAGGAGACCCGGTAACCTCCCGAGCGTCCCGCAGCACAGCTCTGGCCTCCGTCAGAGCACATGACAAGGGGGCTGCAGGGGCTTCTTCGGTCAGCAAAGCTCCGGTGGGAGATACCAGCATTTTGTAGACCCTCGCCAAGATTAGTCAGTTTTAATAAATGTGCTTTTGCCATGACAAGCTAAAGCTCTCTCACTTAGGGGTCTGTGCGCACTTCCTGGCAGCGCTCTCTCTAGGGCTAATGACCACTCTCTGCTGTCGCTTACGTGCCCTGGGCAAAGCTGCTCTGGCGTTCGTGCAGTTTTAATTAAAAAGAAGTGGTCTTTTGCCTTTGGTTTACATTAGATGCCCTTTGCATTGCCTCTTTCATTAAATTACGGGTTGCACTGAACAAATGCATTTTATTATTTATTTATTTAATTATTTATTTTCAGGATGACATGGCTGGAAGACAGCATCACTGACAGCAAGACTTCAACAAGTTTGAGGCTTTAATTACCAGGAAACTGTAAATCACATGCATTTAAGGTGGTAGGGAGGGCACCTTGTCTGGAGAAGAGAGAATGTAGCAGTATAGCTGTGGATGGTGCTATGCTGCTCGGCCTCCTGGCCAAGGAAAGCACCAGTTTGGTTTTCTAGCATAAAAAGGGACCAGCTGAAGGCCACCAACCATGGCTCCACAGTCCACAGTGTGAAACTAGAGGTCTAAGGAGGAATGATGTGATGGGAGTAAGTAAAGGGTGTAAGTCTCCAGGGTTCCCAAAGTGTTATAAGGATTTTCATATTTCTTTCTGATCTAGCAGGTAGTATCTGATGCTCTCTGCTCAACATCTCTCTCCCGATCCTGTTTCTACTCAATAACCAACACCTTCTAGCTGATTATACTCTTGGACATCCATAGCCAGCTGGTCCCTGAGGTCAGTGGTCAACTTCTTGGTGGATTTTACACTTTACCTGTCATTACATAGGCTAGCATCTTCTGCAAAGTCTGAGTCACTTTTTTTTTTCCCCTTGAGATCTCCATCACCTGTCTTCTGTGAAGATTTCCGTTCACCACTGTCAGCTCAGTGTGTCTCCCATGAGGGTAGGGACTTCTCAGACGCCTCCCACTGACATATGGACTGGATACAAGCCAGGAGGGGTGAAGGAGGTACCAGAAGCACAGTTGGAGGCATCTGACCTGCCCATGGTTGAATGTGCAAGACGGTTTATATTTCAGGAAGCGTCATTCAGGAGTTGTCTTTCACATCATTTGCCCTTTCGTCACTGCCTATGAGGTAGCGTCTCCAATCTTCTGGGCTGGTTCCAGCTTTGCCCAGGGTGAGCTTGAGGCCAGTCAGTCCAATGCATCAGTCCATGCAACTGAGGGGAGAAGAAGCGACGGGAGGGGTGGAGAAGTGGGTGTAATATTCAGCATTAAATGGTGATAATTATTCTTCTAATAGACATAAAAAAGGGAGTCTGCTCAGGAACGGCAAAGGGGTGAGGGGGACCAGGGGGAATTAGAAAGAGAAGATTCTGAACTCACCAAATTGCATTGCAGCTGCCATCATAAACTCCAGAAAGTTGCTCCGTCAATTCATAAAACCATAGAGCAACAAACAGCCCTGCTTTGCTGCACTGCAAACAATTTTGTCCCCTGCAATAGTTTTAATATTATTACCAAATGAATCTTGGATGGATGACAATTTTTGTCAAGTTCTCCTTCTACTTCAAGTGTCATATATTTTCAATAATGCATTTGTATGTATATTTAATTGTTTTGCAAGTGCAAGCAAGCAGGCACAAACAAAACAGTTTCCTTTTCTAGGTAATGAAATCTGTCTGCCTGGGCAAAGTTTCACTATAACTAGACAAAATGGGTTCATTTCAGCAGTTAAATGTTAGGGCACAGAACTAATTTTATCTCCCTGGTATTGTGCCAAGCTCCTAGGATTTGAAGCCTCATGGTAGTCATTTTCTTTTTTTATTCTGGCAAGTGCCTTCCTCTCTTTCCTCTTTCATTCCCTAAACTTTGATGAGGGACTGTGGCAAAAGGATCCTGTAGCTTAGTTATATTCGTTTTCAGTGAAAACTACTCTGACCAGGGATAAACCATGAGTTAATGCCCCCTACACAAAGAGCACAAAACCGTTTTTAATCAACCCACCAAGAATTTAGTTTATAAAGTATTTGAATAGGACTTAAAGAGTCTTAGGGTTCATTCCATGCTCTGTTTCTAGCCTGCTAGATACCCCTGAGACACATCAGCTGTCCTTCAGTTTCCCCACCTGTAAAATGGGGTCATGAAATGCTGATTGCCTCAGTAAAGCTCTTTCATATTTATGGTTGGAAAGTACTACTGGAGAACCTCACTCCTTCTCCTTCCTTCCTTCCTTCATTCATTCTTTTTCATGCCCAGTCTTTGTTATGCATGGTCATTTTTATTATGGAACAGGATTTTGGGTCCAATTCTGAAGTCATTAATTCCAGTTTTGATGATTGAAGGCTCCATCTATGCCAAAATGACCAGCAAACAGGTTAAACTAAAGAGAAAATCTGCAGCAGGAGTAAATAGGGTCTCCTATTTCCACTTCTGTAAGTGTGGGTTAATATATTTAATCTTGTGCTGATGAGTCATTAGATCATCACTGAAAGGGCCAGATACCTCCAAAACCCCTTCTTTATGTTACCTAAATATTAAAAGTGAAATGAGGTAGCAGAATTTCTCTTCCTACACATTGGTGATCACAGAAGTTGATCACCGTGATAAATGGCCTGGATTCACCAGGGATCCTACCTCTCCGCTAAGGGACAGAACTGGGAGCTGGATTCCAGGAAAACCTCTCAGTGAGGGTTTCAGCTGCCCCTGCCCACCAACCTCCTCTCCACACTGGGCATTTGGATTACCAAAAAGCCCCTGTACAAGCATAGCCTCATTACCTATCATGTGATGTAGACCCTTCATGGGAGCCTTGCTTGCATTTTTGCAAGCTGTATGCAACTCAAGAGCCACTAGGTTGACAATTCCATGTATAGACCATTTCCAGTAAATAATGACTAGCAAGATTTCACATTTCTCCCAAATCTTAATGGCACAGCTGCAACAGAAAATGTAGGTCATTTCATAGACTGTTCTTAGAAAGCTGACACATGTATACCCAGTCAAATTCTAGAAATTGTTTCTCCTTGATGGGGCAGCCTCCTCTAACACATTATTTTATTCTTGGCCTACTGGTCAGACTGTGAAGACAGAGTCTGAACATCGCGAGATCTGAGTTCCAAATGTTTCCACTGCAGATTCAAGAAATACTAGATTCTTAGTCAATGCTTAAAAATAAAACACTCCATGAACAAACGCATTTGATTCAGTCTGTACGAAAAGATACTTCAGCTTTCCACTCCTTGCTGTTTGTAATGAAGTAGTCCCTTGGTCCTTAGCCAGGCTGCACCTTTTATGATGTCCGAGAATTGATTTGCTTTAAGTTCTGCATTTCCCTCGTTAAACAGTACCAAAAAGGTAAGTCAATCCCACAAGACCACACACGTTGGCATTCAGACCTTATATATACTGTGCACAGCTGGCACGATCACATAAATTAATGTTTGCTTCCATCTAGTGGGTGGAAGGAGAAATTACATTTAGGAGGAACATTATGCAAATTTATTTTGCAGTGAGTTATGGGTAGTATCTAGAAAGTTTTTCATTCTTTAAGCTGTACGATTTCATTCCTGGTATAGGTTCTTCATGAGGTGTCTATTATATAGAGTGCGACGTTTTCACTTAGTCCTTAAGCTACAACTTCATCTCTGGGCCTTTTCTTGATTCACCATGGAAGAAATCCAAAGATTAAGAAAGGATTGATTAACTTAATTACATAAACAGTGTGTCATAGAGGGCCACTATAGGGGATAACATGACTAAGTGCATATACTAGCTGGAGGACTGGATTCCGTAATGAAGAGGTCTTATGGAAGTCTGTGATGTTACTAAAAGGGCAATGTCATATAATACCTGGACCATTGGCAGTGGAGCAGTAAGATGTGGACTCTGTTTCCTCCTTGGTTTTCCTATCGGACTTGCCTGTGACACTGAGTATGTTTCAATAGATCAGAATGTGGGACTGGAAGGGATATTCACTGATAACTGATCACCTCACCCTACAATATTCTTTGGGTGTAGTAGTGGAAATCCCAAACTCAAAGCTATAAGATGCCACATGAAGAGAGATGGAGTGATCAACAACAACCAATAGGATCCTACATCTTTACAAGAATATGTTAGATATAGTTCCTAGAGGACCTTTGGGAATGTACCATGGCCCATACATCATAAGAGGAATTTCTTACGTCTAGAAAAATGCAAGAAGCGTGCTCAGACTTTGGAGGAAGGACATAAAGATTGATGAGTATGGAGGAAGTGTAGCTGGGGACCAGAGAGCAGGTCAGGAGGGGCATCTGGATTGTCCTCCTCAGTGTACCCAGACAGTCTGAATTTGATATTAAAACCATCCAGTATAGGTGCCTGACTCCAGGGTGCAAGACCTAAAATACATGCACTTGTCTCCCAAAACCAGAGCTAGTGTGGACATAAACCCAAGAAAGATATTTAGAGTGATTCAGATCACCATAAATGAGACACCTGCATTCATCAGCTAAAATGTTCTTTCAGCTCCATTGATACTATTGACTAGATCTGCACTGAATATAGTGGGAGCTTAGACTCCTTGCTCATATTTGAGCAGCTACAGTGCAATCTAGTTGCCTAACCATGGGGTGTCTTACATTTGAGATACATGAGTTTCCAAGGGGTCCACATGGAGCTGACACATTGGATGCAGGACCTACATGACATCTTGAGCATTCAGGAGCATCAGATGCAATATGACAAGTTGTGTCAAATGCCACTAAAAAGCGATGTTTAAGAAACTGAATCTTTTCCTACAAGCCAAACTTAGTTATTTTAAACTGCAAGTTAAACTCTATCTCAGATGGCAAATGCAACGGAGTAATACAAAGAAGAGTCTTGGCCATCCCTCACCAAAAATGATTTTGACATGTGCATAGGAGCAAGGAGGCAAAAAATATGCAGAATCATTGAAGCTAAATAAATATTGCTCTTCTTGTAGCTGGGATGCAGAGTACAAGAGATAGACCAAAATACTCCACCATTTCAGAAGAAATGTCCTCTGCCAAAGTAAAGAACACAGAATACATGTGGTATTCTCAGTAACTATAGATATCTCATGGACTTTTTTTTTTTTTTTGAAAAACAAAATCGTTTCTGTTAAAGAAAAGTTTCCCCTTTCAAAGGGGAAATTTGCTACCGTCATCCAGACATTTGATTCTTTCAGCACCAGGCAGAGAAGGATGATAACTCAGTAATCAAACCACTTGACATACAGAATGTAAACAAACTTTCTGCGTGAGTATACATTTCCAGAATAACACCTCAGAAATGCAGTAATCAATCCAAAGCACCAAACAGTGACTTGCAAGGCAGGTTACCTTAATAAATATATAAAATCACAAATAAACAAACAAATAAAAACTATTGCAACTTTTTCCTCCTTGATATGTTTTCAAACATCTTCAGAGCTATTGAAATTCTCTATTTTGATTCTTGCTTGTTTGTTTCTAGTCAGGAGAGGTACTTAAATAACAGTTACATATTTTCTAATCCAGATTTTGTGGAGAGATTCCTAATTGGTTCTCTAATGTGATGAAAAGAAAGACAAATTTATTGAAAGCTTTGAAGTTAGAGCTGAATTTATCCCATGTGACTCTAACCACCAGCAATGTCCAAAGCAGTCATCTCGGTTTCCTTAACAGTCAATGAAGTGAGAGAGGCTTCTTAGTCCAGCTATTTTGGACACCTCTGCCAGGACAGGATGACTCATAAACTGGAAGTATCCCTTACTGTCCACTAATTCTAGAAGGAGACTAGACATTTTGTTTACAGTTAGGTGAGATGAAGTTTACCTCTTATCTCCTCAGCCTTGAGGGGGAATGTGAGGTGTGGGCATTTTGCCATAGTCTTTTCCAGGAAGCTGTCTGCTTTTTCTACCTGAACTTCACACTTTCTGGAAAAGGGACCATCTCTCAACTAAGTAGCACAGGACTGACATCAAGCCAAGTCCTGCTCACCAGGGCTTATTAACTCGAGCACAGCATCATGAAAACCTCAGCAACATTGCTTTCAGATTTCTCTCATCTGCTTACAAAAGTTGGAGACAGATGCCCTCCACTACTCTTTGGAACTAATATCTGTAGGATCCTTCTGCAGTCAATAGCTCCTCCTGACAGTGGCTTACTGGCACTAAACCCAATCTTTGTATGAATTGCCCTCTAGAAGAATGTATTAACTGCAAGAGGTCCATAGTAACATTATTTGCAGTGGATTACAATTAGCTTCTAAAATTTCCTGTTATTATCAAAGGAAGAAAAGATTTAGAAGCTAGCAAAAGAATATGGATAAGGTCAAATGTCAAAGCCCGTGATGTATTTTTTCAGATCCTTGTGGCTGGCTTTTGGTTGGTTTTCTTCCTGGGCAACTGGGAAAAGAAGGCTTGAGTGTAGGGACCCAGAACAGTAATCGAACAAACTCACATAATTCATCCCACTTTGCTAAGCAGTCACTGGCAAATCTCACCAACATTTGACTAGATTTTGATGCTTATTTTCTTTACTCAGTGATGCCTTTTTCCTTCTAGAAGCCAGGGGAAGAGTACAGCAACTCATGGTTGTAAAATGTTGTAGCCCTTCTGAAACCAACAGAGCAAAAGTGCTCTGAAGGTGTTTGGGATTCCTTTTCTTCCTTTCAGCGAAGCATAAAACTTCATAAGGTCTAGAAGCAGACACAGCTTTGGTGTTGACTGCACTGGTGCTCACAACCACACTATTTACCTTGGTCCAGAAATTATTTTCTGCTTTGTCAGACTGATTTCAGCTTCCTTTGGTATGGGCTGTATTTTACGTGCTGGCATGACTGTGCATAACTCACCTACCAGTTTCCTGCAGCAGACACTGGTCTTTCCTGTCCCTTGCCTTCAAATGTAACTGAAATCCTTTAGTCCAATAAAACCCTTGGGACTACTATGGTGTGACCCATCAGTCACCTGATGGCTGTGAGAAATGGAGTGATTTAATGCCCCCTTTGGCACTTGAGACTAAGACCGCCTGCAGGTGTAAACTGTTACAGCTTCCTCACATCCCAGGGCCATATTCTCTCATTCAGCATTTTTTGAGGCTTGAATAATTGTTTTCTTGGCCCCTTTCCTGCAGGACCTTAATAAGAAGGCTGCATGTGTCTCAATCAGATGAGCCTTTTCAGAGTTCCCTTGGTCAAAAGCCACTGCTCCCCTCCCACAAATTTCTATAACTGTAGGAAAATAAACAGAGGAGTCTAGTTTTATTTCAGTCACTGTGGGGTATCCTACCTGGCTTCCAGATGCTGCTCCAGAAAGGAGTGGGTCACATACGGGTTAGCTGAATCGTTCTCCAGGCTCCATTGCCTGTACTGACTACAGGTGGAATTCATTGCCTAAACACAGATGCCTTATACCATTTGAGATACCCAAGCATATCCAAGACATTTACACAGACCTGGCTATAACTCATGACTAATATGAGATCCATGCCCTAATGTGCATGCAGCTGGAGGCTAGGAGGGGTGTCTGAGACCATCCCAGATGCGACAAGGTGCTTCTGCACTGGCGACTGAGTCAAGTTAATCAATATAATCAGTGGAGTCATATGACACATTGAATCAAATGTGGAAAACCTACCCTCCGTTTTAGTGTTTCTTTTTTTTTTTTTTCCTTTTGGCAAACTTCCCTCAAAAAATGTGTCGTTTGTTTCCCATTTGATCTTGTCTGGCTTCAGCTTCTACAAATGGCTTTCTTTTTTTCTTTTTCTTTTTTTTTTCATATAGACTAAAGAACACATCATTATCCCAAACTCTGTGCCTGTAAAGGTGCATAAGCATTATAACCAGTTCAGCTGTCAATCTCCTTTCATAGACTAAGTAGATTAGGTTCTAAGTGAACAAATCATTTTTTGTAGTCCTGACATATGTCTTCATAACCCTTATAAAATCATGGATGCAAGAACTGCAGGGAGGAATATAGAATTTTGTTGACACAAGGGGGGTCTCCACTGTGTGAAGAACAGAACAGAGTGCTGAGCAAAGAAGAGAAGAAAAAAGGTCAAGAATGTATAGGAGATAATCAGTTCAGGAACTGGAGCAGAAATAGTCCTGAAGGATAAGACAAATTAAGGAAATTAATATATTATAAGGAAAATATAAGGAAATTAATAATGGAGAAGCTAAACAAGTGAGGCATTAACAGGAATCCTAAGATAACTTCTGCAGTAGATCCAAAATTCTCCCCTGTGCAATAGTTGGAAGATAAATGATTTCCATCAGTGGCCTAGAAAACAATTAAGTTGTACTGGTATAAAGAGTCTGGTCTGATCATCCTTCAGGACAAAAATGCCTGGTCAGGTGGTTAGGATCAAAGAAGAGTTTGCTTTATTGTACTCCACTAATGCTCCTTGAAAGGGTTTGCATCTGAATTAAGAGGGTATCAAGTAGTCCATTTCTGAGAGTTTTCCTAGTTCTTCACGTTCCAGAGCTTTTTAAAGCCCCTCTGATGAATCTTTTAGTACTAGATACCAACAGGTCAGTCCTAGTTCCATTAGCCAAGTTGAGGCTGTGATAATACTGTGATAAAAAGCTTTATGCTGAGGATGCTGAAACATCCCACTGCAGAAGAGCTGAGGATGAAAGATGATTTCTTTTTTCTAGTAGGATACAGTGAAACTGTGCAGTGGAAACAGCTTTCACTTTCCCCCACTCCCTTCCCTCTGCTTCTGCTTAGGATGAGCTGGAGAACAAGAGAATACAGTCTGGAGGAGAGGAAGAGGAAATCACCTTCCAGGATCAGAGAGTACAATGGCCAAGACAGACCCAAAAACTAAGAATAGGTGTCTGAGGAAGGAGGCTGGGGCAGGAAGGAAGGCCCAAGAAGGGACCGATATCTGTGAGTCAGGAGAGACAGCCTACAAGCAAAAGCAGCTGCTCAGAGCAAGAAGAGAGGATTTTAAACATTCAGATATAAAAAAAAAAAAAAAAAAAAAGAGCTCTAGTTTGGGGGAGAAGGGGGCTGTCTTGCACTGCGCGTGGGGATAGGTGTGGTCTGCAGAAGGACCATCCCGACCACCAGTTCTGAGGACCTCCACCAGGACACTGGTCTCTATTAGGTTGTTCTTGGAGCTTGGGTAAGGAGCTGCTTGATGCCATCTCCACGCAGAGTAAAGGCATATTCCACCTTTTACGAGCCCTCCTCTTAGGATTGGTGTCTCTTTCATTTTTCTGCTTGCAGTCCTAATAAAGCCCTCTCTGTTAACCAACAGAAATGAATGTTAATAAAAATACCTAAAATGCATGCCACACAGCTAGCACACACAGGTGGAACGTAGCACTCACCCTCAAAGAGCACTAATCTAAATGTTGCTGCCCACCCTTCCTTTAGTTCATGGTATTATCTCCTTTTTCTTCTCTCTAACCTGAACTGCAGCATTTCAGTAGAAGCCTGGGGTGTGCTGGGCATCAGAGATGAGGCAACCAAAGATGTGTCCATCTTTTATTTCTTTTTCTTTTTTTTTAACTGAGCTAGTAATAAGAACATTAAACTCTCCAGTTTCAAACAAGTCCTTTTGTGTAGCAACCTGCCAGGCCCACAGAAATAATCACTAGTGTTAAAAGAACAGATGTCAGCCATAATATATCCAGCAGTCCAGATGCAACCAATTCCGTAACATTCTTATTTCATTTTATAAGGCCACAAAAGCCCTCTATAAAATCAACCTTTATTTTTCCATGCTGAAGCTGAATAGTACATAAATAGCTTGGGACGTATCAAAAGACACAGGTAATATGGGATTTCTTTCCCTTTATAAAAAAGTGCTGCTTTGTCCCATTATGGATCTTTAAATGGTCCCCAGAACAGAACTTGAGATAATGTCCTGCCATGACTCCAAGACGAATCTCTCTGGCAGAAGGTTGCTCAATGAGGGATTTGTGGGATACTGATATCTTGTGGGAGATATCCAGGCACAAATTCCAGTGCTAACTCCAGGTGAATGATATCCAGTTAGGCCTGATTAGGTCACACTGCCCAGACAGACAGTGGAGAAGAGGAACTTGCTTGCAGGTCACTGGAAGTTCTCCAGTTATAAAGGTCGGGTGAAAGATCCTTATGAGGGCTCCTATCATGCCTCTGTTATATAGGCATGTCTGTGTCGGAAGCTTATTGAACATAAATATGAGCTATTGAACATAAATACTCATCACAAATCAAGATAGAAAGCTAAAATTAAAACAAAAAGTGTATGCTAAAAATCTAGAGAAAGAAATCCAGCTAATGTCATAAAAAAATAAGAATGGCCATTCCGAGTCTGACCAAATTCCTATAGTCCATTGTCCTGTTTCCAGCAGTGGCAAGTAGCAGATGGTTTAGGAAGTAGTATAAAGAACAAGACACATATGGAGTGATACTTCTCCCAGGACACCCCTTCCTTACAAGCACACGTGCACATAGAGCTTCTGTGAATTTATTGCTGAGGGAGACTCATCAGCCACCGCTAGTAGCTGTATCTTTGCATTTAAAGGTCCTTGATGAATTTTACTTCCATAAATGTATCTAATAGCTTTTTGAATCCATAGATGCTTTTTTTGCTTTCTCACATTTGTATTTTGTACCAGTTTCATCTACCTTTTAATCTCTCAGTCAGAAGATATTTTCCTGCTATTCTTTGCAATTGCTTTTAGCGTTTCCTAACTTGAAGAGTTTCTTCTACTGCTGGAAAAGTTCTTCACCTTTTTTCTTACCTCCTTCTCTAGATTATATAGGAATATACTGAACAGTACAAGTCCTAACACATATTTTTTTAGTGATCAGTGGTAATCCCCCTCCTGTGTCAAAACTCATCCTTCATTCCTACCCCTTGTTTCCTATCTTTTACCCACAAATTATTCCTTTCACTCTAAATATTTCATTTTGATGATTGTGTTTTCATGTTTATTACTTACTCTAAAAAAGCAAACTAACTGAAATTTAGTTTCAAAGCAAAAACATGTATTTACCTCCTCTCCTCAGTCGTTTCAGATGTGATGGCTTACGATAAGCACTGAGGCCTCCTGTGGGACAGTTTTATCTGCTTTGTTTAAAGGAGGATGCTGGAGAGCTATTTCTTTGGGAAATTTGGTAGCTGCAGACTTTGAACATAATTTTCAGCATCACTGCAAGTCTCACGCATGAGCTGGGATGGATTTGGAGAGGCGGGAGGTGAGATATTAGCAGTGTCTCTAGTATGCTCGTCCAGCAGCCTGAGGGAATCCCAAACGGGTTGAAGAAATTGAGTAGAGAAGAATTTTAGAGGAAGACACTGTTCCCAGGGGCAACACTATCGTGTATTACAAATAATTAAATATTTGGATTAAGAGGGCTGTGATTCTGAGACACTGTTAATGACAGCTCTGATGGAGCCAGAACCCTGTCGGAGATGTGTCATTTGTTTTTCGTGTGATATCTGGGCAGCTGACAAGTAGCACAAGCTCTACAGACCTCCAGCTTTCACTGCTCTGGCCTTTCCAGCGTGTTATCACGAAGTGCGTGTGAGCTCGGTAGCCGATTTCCCGAAACACATGGCAAGCTGCCATGCACCTGAGCGCGGAATGGCTCCGACTGCTTAATGAGAGTTTCAGTTACTAGAAGGCAGTAAAAAATATCTCTAGAAGTCCCAGTAGGTGTTTTATCAGAGAAATGAAAGAGGCAGGCAAAAGGGGAGCAGGGATGGGACTGGGAGAGAAAAAGTCATGGAAAGAAAGAGTAATAGAGGGAAATAGAAGTAGAGGGAAATAGAAAAACAAAAATAAAGACAGGGAGGAATTGAAATAATACAAATTCATAATCTTACATTTCGCATTTGAATCCAAGGCATTATAAAAATGGATATTTTAGGAATTTTTGAGCTAAAAATAGACTGAAAGCAGTATTTAACCTGCCCTTTTCCTTCATGCACCACAAGTGGAGTGCATGGAAAGACTGACTGATACAACATATTTATAGTTTGTACTGATTTATTTTTGACATTCTTGTAGCATTTACGAGTCCTGTTTGTGCCCAGACTGCCAACCATTGTACAGACATAGAGCAAAAATAAAGAGTCCTTGCTCCAAATAAATAAGTCAAAGTGTGTCACACAACATCATTTCCATGCCCCATCAGCCTCAGTATCTATTTCTAACACTGGCCAGCACCAATTCCTTTAGATGGTAGGAAAGAACCAGTGGGTTATGGGATAACCCTCCTCCAGGGAAACATTCTTCTTAGTTCACCATAATTTTTGCTTGGCATTAATCCTCAAGTCTAAGAATTACGTGTTTTTTCCAGAAGTGCAGTTTTTACTTTATTTTTAAGGTTCACTGTCATAACTCAGGATAATTTTATTGCCAAGATGAATTTTTCAGTGTCTTTTTGAGTCCTGATGGGCTCCTGATCTCGATGCTCCTCTTCAACAATGGGTTTCCAAAAGCAGTGATGGAAGGTGAGTAAAGGTTTGTTCTCTGATTGCCTTTGTTGCAGACAACTCTCAGATTCAAAAGCTACCACCTTGCCTTTGTGTCAGAGGACAGGGAGAAAAGAAAGGCCCAAATCTACTTTCTTTGCACTCTTCATGTGTCTCTTCTCTGCAACAACAAACCACCCTCAGAAGAATAAGGACAATTGTGATTTCTCATTCTCTATGTTCTTAATAAAAAGAAATATCTTTGAAATGTTTGGAGACCTGATAGTGTGAAGAGTAGAGCTTTGCCAGGAAAACGGGTCTTCTTTGCCAAGGAGTTTGGTCATTTCAAAAGTGGCTGCATTTTCATTTTGGATGAAGACCCCCAAAATGCAAACCTTGAGAAGAAGTGGGGGAGTCAGCTACAGTGCAGCCTGCCAGAGGCCCCAGAGTTATCGCTCACAGGCTTTCTGGCTCTTTTTAGGATTGCTGGGAGGATTATTGGAGCCAAAGCCTTGGAGCTTTGTTGGGTTTGATGCACAAGGTGCATGCAGGAAGGCTGGATACTTGGGTGCTTTGGACACGTGAGGCTTGCAGGCATATCATATCAGTCCTAAGGGAGTATTCTGATACCCTACCTCTGTTTGGGTACCACATATCCTAGTGTGTTTTATTTCTTTCCTTTTTGCAGGTTCCCCCCAATTTTCTTTATTCCCTGCTGCAGATCTCCAAACGTCCATGCTTTGTTCTAACATACAAACGTCTCTGTTGATCTCAGCCAGTTAATATCGGTCAATAAGCAGGATAGTAATAGCCATAGATAATAACAGCTTCAGCTTCCCTAAACACTTGAAACAATTTTTTCCTTCCAACTTTTTTGTTATATAAAATCAGCCTTCCTGTATATTTGTTTCTGCTTATATACATAAATATATGTATATATACACATACATGCATGTGTGTATGTGTGTGCACGTATATAGCTTTCTCAAAAATCACTAGCAACATACATATAAGCCTCCAGTAGACACTCTGGGAATATTATTAATGCTGAAAAAACCTGCTTTCCCTTTACTGGACACAGAGGATTTGCATGCTAATACACTGTGAGTGAGCAATGGTCTGCTCTTTACCATCATGGGTGCAACGTTTCTGTGGAGAAAAATTATCTTAAAGCCGATAACCTTTGCAAGTTCAGGTTCTCCATTGAATGGGGATGTTTAGTAGAAAAGAATGTTTACGGTTGTGAAATTAGAGATAGGCACACCAAAAAACAACAGAAACCCACAGGTGAGCTCTAGAAAAAAACTCTGGAAGTGATCTTGGATCATTGTGTGGAAGGCCAAGTGTAGAGGCTGGTTGACTGGTTTATTTATGGCTTTGGGACTTTAACAAGAACAGAGCAGGAGGTGTTTCTAGTCAGGATTTGAGCTGAGACTACTATTTGCGTGCATTGCTTCAAAGCACAAGGGCTCTGACGTAAAACACAGGTCTGAGTCCCAAAATCAGCAGAAGGCTTGGGCCCCTCTCCTTCGGGTTGTTCTGATTTCCATGAATGAGTCAGAGGCTGAAAAGCAGAATTAATTGCAGGTGCAAGAACTGAAATCCAGATCTGCATCCTTGAGACAAGTGCTCTGTTAGAGTCAGGCTGCTTCTTGCTTGGTCTCTCTTTATTTCTATGGCTTTTGTATTGCAGGCTATGCAGTGGCCCATGTCCAAACACCATCTCTGGAACAAGATCTCTGTGGCAATCGGGAAGGTCGCATCCTTGGAGATGTGGATTTGAATCATGTCAGTAACTAATAGGTAATTTGGTCAAAGACCAAACTTTGAACAAATATAATTGTTGCTTGTCTTTTGGGCTGAGCTTTCTGTCCCTGGCATGCAGCAGAAATGCACAGAGTTGACCAGAGCTGATTTTGGTTTCAGTGAGGTGCCACAGATGACTTTGGTTTGCTTTGTGAAGCCCCTTAACTTTACATGCTCGGGGTCTCAGTTCAGAAAAGATGGTTGCCTGTGGAGGGAGGGGGCAGTCAATGTCCAGAGGATTTTCTAAAAGCAGAATTTAAACCCACACATATTCTCAAGTGATTAAGTTCAGCAAGGCTCTTGTAAATGCTGCTCTTGAGCCGCTGGGTTTCGATTTCCTGGCCGAATGTGGACATTTCCATATGAGCTACTCACACCAAGCTCTCTATAGTCAGCAGCTAGTGGAGCCTTGGGTGCAGTTTGTTTTTCCCTTACACAGAACTGATGAATTATGACCTTCAAGTACTCATGTCTTCCCATTGACTCCAAAGGGTACCTGGAATGATTAGCCCAGGCGGACATATCACCCCTGTAGATATTCACTGTTAGGTGATTTGAATCCTATCCCTAATTTCTGCCTCAGGTGCAAGTTGGATGCTTTAGTGGTTTTGTTTTTTTTTTTTTTCCAGTGCGATTCCTTGCTATTCCCTTTGTTGGCTGATACTTTTTCAAAATCCATCGTCAGAAATTAAACAAAACAAACCCATTAGACAAAATATTTCAAGGTCAGGAGGGGTCTTACACAAGGGTCTTCAAGTTTGATCCAAGACAATAATCATTAAAAAGTGCTACCGAATGGTGTTTTCTCATGAACAAATGCACCAGATATGTTAACCTGAACTGAAGTTCCTTTCCACCAGTAAGCTTTGCCTTTGATCCATGAGGAAATGTGTAATGGAAAAGGAAAGGAATGGAAATAAAATAAAGTGAGAAGGATAAGAACAAACTTTAATAAAAAATGGCAAGGACAACAGGTGAGTCTCTGTTAGCAGGACTCTTGGAGCTGTCCATGCCCAATCTGTTCTTCCTGTTAGGGAGTAGGAAGATTGAACAGCAGACACTACATCAGAAAATAAGTTTTCTGTATGTGATTGCTTCTAAAGGTAACGGGTAAGACCCTCAGTGGGTGAAAATGAGCCAAAGTGTAGTGAAGCTGGCGAGATTCATCTCATTTCCAAACTCTAAGGATCTGATTCCATGCCAGGCAGTGTCTCTTTTTGTGTTTACCTTTTGCCTGAGACGCAGTAAACTTTTTCATGGCTTGTTTTCAACCAGGGAGTCACCCACACTCAGAAGAAGAGTCTTGCCAGCAGGCCTCAGGTGTGCTCCAGTGAAAGCAGGACTGTAAAAAGTGGTAGTGAGCGATGTGAAGACAGCTCCAAGCCTAAAATTTATATCTCACCAGCTGCCGTGGTGCATCTGTTTTCTATTTATGCTTGCACGAGTGTGTTTTTTTAAGCTGGCATTTTAGAAAAATTGGAACATTTTGTAATTTCTCTTAGTGCAGATGTACAGGAGTGAGGAGGTCTGTTGAGCCAGGAACTGGTGCTCAGCTAGAAAAGGAGAATTTTCTCCATATTGAAGGGTCAGATTATGATACCCTGAACCTGTGGTTTGAGTCCTCACTTCCAGAGACTGGGGTGGGCTGTAATCTCAGCTGTTATTTTAGAGAAAGGAAAAAAAATTCTTTCTATCCTTTCCAATGCATGTTTTGGAAAGGCAAACCTATTGGCCATCAGAATTTGCAGAGATCCTTAAGGAAGAACAACTGGGGGTCTGAATACTCCCTCTCCCAAGTGAAACTTAAGCTTTTTGACAGGGTATCCCAAGGTTGACTTCATTTGACTTGCCTTCTTGTAATACGAGAGATGGCTTCTCCCCCAGCTTCTGTAGGTGGACAGGATGTGGTGGTAACCATCAGCCAGAATACAGACTGCCAGCACTTGAGCTGAGAGACAAAAATTGTTAACTGATAGCTGTAATAGGCTATTATTCTTAGTCACCCAAAGAGGCACCCAATTTGCCCACTGGGTTCTCCCCCTCCTTTCCTTCCTTGACTAGCACACCGGGAAGCTGACTTTTCACAAGGTAAAGAACAGTACTGAGAAAAGAGGGTTTGAGCAAAAAATAACATCTCTCATGTCAGCTTGAAAGGAGAGGTGGAAAAGAAGCGAATGTGGACTCTTAGTAAAGATCAGTGAATTTCCCGTTCTCCCCTCTGTCTTTTATTTCTAGAGGATGCTTTTTAGCATTGTTTTCTCTAAAGTGGGTGGCTACAGATTCTTTGTCTACCACCTTCTCCCCTGGACCTTCAGACCATCAACGTCTCAGGGCACAAATTGGTTCTTGCCTGCACTCACTACACTGAAGCTTTCCTCATAGCAGGGAACCTGTGGGCAGTGCAGTAATGAAAATTATAATACGATAGCTATTATATTATATTATTATATTATAATAGGATAAGCTTGAATTTTTACTGGGTAGGCAGTCAGTTCATGGGGTGATCTTGTGATGCAGGTTTTGGGTGAAGTATTCTGAGACTCATAAGCCCACGTCTCCTGAGATCTCTTTAGCTCTTCATCTTCCCTTATTAAACAAACCGAGCTCTATGCAACTACAGGTAAGAAGGTTTTCCCTATGAGACTGTTCATATCAAATGCAGGATTCGTTCATGCTTATAGCTCACGTTGCGCTACGTGTTAGGTTACCCTCAGCATTTCTTCTGCTGCCGTAGTCTGCATCATACCTTCTGCGCCCCAGCAGCAGCCTCCTTACCGTATCCCTGTGTCTTTAGTGCTGGGTTGCAAGGCACTTAGCTGATATTCTACATTAGTATTTCCTTTTTGTGGCCAGGCCTGACCAGATCGCATATTTCAGTGACAGCCTGTCCTTGCCAATGGGTTCATAGCGTGCCCTGGTTACTGTAGCGTGTCTGCTTCATGCTAACCATTTCAAATTGGATTAAATTGGAAAATAAGCAAATTTCCACTGACCTAGACACTCTCCTGTGGAAGGGAAATGCTCTTAGGAGAAGCAGTCAGCAATAACAGTTTTGTCTACTAAAGTTTCCAGACGTGCTGCTCTCAGGTCTGAGGGGACGATAACATCCAGCCCTCTAGAATCAGAATTTTTTAGTTCTAAGAAAGCATCTTTCCTAATCAGGCAACACTGAAGCAGAATGAATTTCTTGCTGACACGTATCAATAGCTTCTGCCAAATTATACATGATTTAAGGCAACTAATGCACTATGTGATGATAGCTGAAGGCAAGCATATCCCAAAAGATATATTACTTACCACATGCCTGGAAAAGAAGCACAAATATTATTGCATACAATTTGGGGCAGCTTTGCACTTCTAAAATTATGACATATGAGTTTTGGTTGAGTTGTTAAGATACTTTCCATAAGATGCTGTTCTCATTTTGTCAAAAAAACAGGACCTAGGTTCTTATCCTAGAGGTGATCTGTCTGGAAAATAAATGAATAAATAATAAGCTAATAGTAGTAGCAACAGCAAGAATAGTACTAATAGCTTAGTGAAAAATCTTTATTTTTATATTAATTTAAACACCCTGGAAAAAGGATATATTTCTGTTTTCTTTGCATGGCATCAGAAATTTAATTAAAAAGCCAATCAAAATTTGAAATTGGAATTTCCCAGTAAGGAAAGTCCAGTACAACTTATGTTCCGATGACAGAAATTTTTTTTCAGAAAGGTGATTTGAAGTGTCATTCAGTATCTGTCAAAAAATAGATGCCATTTTTTTAATATATGAAAATGCACCAGTTTAGGAAAGGGAAGGGTTTTTTTTTTTTTTAATTAGAAGAACAACATCTAAAATATTTCAGATCTGTCCTCCAAAAAACCATCAATACTCCTGAAGAAAAAAAATGATTGAAATGGTATCCATGCCCACTCTTCAGAAAGGCTGTGGTCACCATACAGCCAGCTGCTAAATTAAGGCTTTCTTACATATCAACATATATATAATTGGACAAGAGATTTTGCTCTAGATTACCTTTAGTAGAGCCAGGTGACAAGCAACAAGACTTTTAGTTTTGTTAATATCTCATAAAACTAGAGAGAAAAAGGCTTTAGTTGATCCAAGTACATTTTATTTTAATAAATCAAAAAGTTAAAACAAATGAAAAATTCAGAATGAGTCCAAAAGTTTTAAATTCTTTTCTTTTTTCCTTTCAATTCAGGCTTTTGTTTTTAAGATGATTTTCATAATAAAATGGAAGCAAACTTCAAAATGAAACAATAGCTTTAAAAGAATGGAAACGTTCACTCATAAACCATTTCATGGAAGTATTTCAACCAGTTCCAAAAATGCCCATTTTACTTGTTTGTGGTTTGGAGAGGGCTGGAAGAGGCTTGAAGAGATGACAACCAGTCCTTCTGCTAGACAGGACATCTACTGAAATAGAGGGCAGCTAGTCCATGTTCTCAAGAAAAATCCACACTAAACTAGTAGCGACAGGTAACTGTTGAACATATTCTAAAAAAACCCTCCAGATTGTTAGTTCAGAGCTTCATTAGCAACTGATGAATAATTTGGTAGCAGAGCTGGAATTAGTGAAATATTTTGGCTTGTCTGAGATGAATATTTTTCACCTACTTCAACTCAATTAGACACAACAGTCAACAGAGGAAAGAAAAATCATTTTAGAGCAATAATCTGCTATGAAAAATGACTGTGTGGAGATCAAATGACTTGCTGAAGGTCAGACAGGAAATGTTTGGCAAAGGCCAGAATTCAGCCATGGCCCATGTGAAGTCTAGATCAAAGCTAGAATTGATGGTTTCTCCTTCCTTTTTTATTGTGTTTATATGTGGACTGAAGCTATTCCCCAGAGGATAGACATATTCACCACTGAAGAAAAAAAAGGCTTTTATTTTTTTCTTTCTTCCTCTTGGCATAGAGCTAAAGATCTGCCGTGAGTTGAAGGGAGGCTTGGGAATCTGGCGTGTGTTTTACTCATGAGCAGAAGACTCCACAGCATGGCCAGCGATGAGGGGTTCAGTGATGGCTGTACCCGCAAGCACCACCGTGGCTTCCACATTGTCCAGAATCTTCTCCAGCAGCTTCAGCTCATGCTTGGACTTGGAGCAAGTGATGCCAGTGGGGAGGCATGGGGGTCAGGACCTGCCTTTGTGGGCACAGAGCAGTGCGGTGCCAGTGTGCGGTGAAGCTGGAGCTGGAGCACATGCCGAGGACCAGGAGCGATGGCAGGATGGGGAGGAGAGCACAGGGAGCGGGATGGGGAGGCTCTTTGGTCCTTCTAGCTCTGCTGAATGGCCGGGAATAGAGGTGAGGCATGTGGGATGCCTACCTTGGTGTATGTTCTGTTGTTGCAAAAGTCAAATAAGTCCCAAAGTTTCGGGCTATTTACCTCTACCCAATAGTTCTCAGATGTCATAGTGAAAAGCCTAGGCCTTGATGACTGCTAGGAAAAGGAGTGAGACCTAGAAGTCACAAGAGATACAAAAAAAATCTTTCTTTTCCTTCACTCTGATGCTGATTTCAAGCAGGCCAGGTAATATGTTTTTTCACAGTATCTCCCACAGAGACCAAGAAACACCCACAGAGAAGTCCTTGGCATCACCTCACATTGGTGAGGTGCTACTTGCCTCTTTGGGTTGGGGAGATGCTGGTGCAATAAAGCCATCATCAAATGTTTTGACTGCTCCCTAATTCCTCTGACATGCCGGCTCTCCTTGAAGCAAGGCCAGCTGCTGGCGGAAGAACTTTCTCCTGATGGACCGTCCTGTCTCAGAGTTTCTTCCCCAAATTTCACTTCCCCCCCACCCCAGGAAGAGTGGGAAGAGGAAAGAAGTGAGGAAGGCAAAGAACCTCGTCATTTCACATATAAAACAGCCAGTGAACACTAGCAACTCCCTAGATGTCACTTTGCAACTGGGAACAGAGAACGCCCTGGTTTCTTGTAAAGCACTAATTTCAACGCATGCTCAGCAGATTAAAAATTATTCATTAGGCATTGAAAAAAAAAAGACAGGGAAATAGAGACGAGAGGCTTAAATAGGAACAGGTCCAATTTAACTTCAAAGAGCCAAACCAGGAGACCAGTGGCAAATATTGGGTATTCAGCTCTGTTTTGGTTGCAAATGCAGGTTATATTGGCACGGTCTTTTGAAAACAGGTGTAAGTAAGCTCAGTCCCACCTCCAGATCCTGTGCAGACAGTCTATGTAGGTACTTTAGCTGTGTTGAGGGTTTTATTAAGTATTAGTCTGAGTACAGATGCTGTGGATAGAGCTGAGTTCATGGCCAGCTGCTTTGGAACATGGGCAGAGATATTGCGTGTTTTGACTGGGCAGACGTCCTCATGGGAATTCAGGATGGCTCCAAGCACAGCGTTGATGAGCCATAAAAATATGTAAAACACTGAGAACCAACAAATCAGGACTCTTAAGTTCCATTACTGACCTTGCCAGTGACTCATATTATGACCTTGGCCAACTCACCTAATCTTGTTGTGCTGGCATAATTAATTAAGAATGACTCCTTTCACAAATGTCTTATCCTGGGAAGAAGCATTAGTCTCCAGGGGCCCTGTGGCTGCCAGCAAAGTCTTTGCCCATCAAGACTAAGGAGCAATGGCCAATCTGTTTTTTGCAACTGCAATAGCTCTTGAGTCATCCTGGGACTACAGATGATTTACAGAATGGACCAAACCATGTCTGGGAAAGCTGACTTTCAGCAGAAATGGCTGAAACAAATAGTTCCTGCTGTAATCGAGGGATTGGGGAGGTTCTCTTCCCAAAGAAGACTTATGGGGCTTGGATTTCTGAGCCTAGCAAAACAAAAGCAAAAAGAATAAATGTTCTGGTTGAACTTCAAGGAAGGAGATGAGTTACCAATCTCATCAACAGGATAGTCCTGTCATGGGAACAAATGAGCTGAAAATAAGAAAGAGTCCTTTGATAAGAGGAATAGGACAGAAAATCCACATGCCTTTTTATATGCACAATAGATTGTGGGTGGGATCACATGCAGAGGTTGTCTTGTCCTCACCTTCTCTGCAGACATAGTATAATCCATGGCCCAAGATGCTTAGCTGGTGTTTAACTACCCAATACCTTTGACATCACTGGAGTTCTACCAGCCTGTAAAGTATGGTGTAAAGGCAGAAGTAGGAGGAGAAACAGGGCCACAGAATAAAGCCCTAGTTTAACTCATTCTGGTGTCACTGAAACCAGGTGAACTACTTCGGCAGAACATGGGAATGCCCAAATGATGAATGAAGCCCCTTAAAAGTTAAAAGGATCCTGGCAGACAGTAAGATAGTAAACAAAAATTGCTTCTCCCTCAGTTTATTTCAATCCAAAAAGTAGGGAACAGAGCTCAGGACCTGAATTGTGCCAAGGGATAGTTTGAACCAAAGCCCCAAATATGAGCATCCCCTTTGGATGATGACAGAGCTGAAATTGAATTTAGCCCAGTCCTGTAGCTGAGAGGTACAAAGTCTGCAGCTGAAGGACCAGGTTGGAAGCAATTTTTTGCATTATAAGAGCCTTGTTGTGAGTAATATTCGATTTGCAGATGCGGCAAACTGAGATGCAATATATATTGAATGCTCCCTGCCCCATGCCCTCCTCCCCTTCCTTGCATCTGCCTGTGGTCTCTGGTCTTGTTTAGTCTAGACAATACAATCTCATTATGTCTCCTAATTCCTGACCCCTTGCTCAAATCAGACTGGATAAGATTATATGCCAGATAAGGCATAAAATTCCATCAGAGCCCAATGACATGACCTTATCAAATTATGGCTTTAATTCATATCTCTGCTAATTAGAGTAGTATTTTATTTGGAATCCAATGAAGGCAAATTCCATTCATTTCTCCCCTCTCTCCTCATTTCCCACCTGCCTGCCATCTAGGATTTGTAGATGGGGAAATGGTTAAGGGCAAAATGAGTATATCAAATGCATGCATCCTCTTCTGCAAGGCCTTTCCTCCCTTCCTTCCTTTGTCTCTCTCTAAGTGGGATAGAACAGGCTTAAAACTGTCCCAGATCCTTCTTAATTTCACTTTCTGTGAACCTGCATTGAAAAAAAACCCATCATTTTCACTAAAGGAAATTTTTTGCTCTGTGCTGAAATGCAACCAGCTTCAGGACAGAGCATAGCAGGTGTTGTAAACTAAGGGGGACAGTGTAGAGATGACGTTGGCAAGGCATTTTCTACTCTTCCTCCTCCAGTGAGCCAAAAAACATGATGTGCTATCTGGATAGACAAATATGCTCACTTCCGTGTTACAAGAGCCAGTTCCATCTACGATTAAGGAGTCTTTTCCAGTACTCCCCTCACACACACCAAGGACGAAATAGGACCATATCCAATCCCAGGGGTTAGTTTATATTGTGGTTGAAGGTGATAAACAAGCTCGACTTTTCCTCTTTGCTCCGCTAGCTGTGAATCAGCTTTAACTGTGCAGAAGTAAACACCTGCTGGAAGGCCAGAGGTTAGGAACCAGCTGTCCTGGCGGCTGCTCAAACTGGAAGCAAAGCAGGCTGCAAAGACTCAAGCAAGCTTGAGACAGTTTGCTCCAAAAGGATTGTGAGAGATCAGAGGAACACAAGGAGTGCTTGGAGACGTTTTGGCGTTAAACACTCCATTTCAAGAACTGTCAAGGCTCGGTGTCTTCAGTAACTAAGACTATATGCTTTAACTGCCTGTTACTGATGAGTAAGAAGGATTTTGTGTTGCAAAAAGAAAGGATTTCTTGAGGGAGTTTCGTTTCTGCCTAACGCTTATGGGTAATGACAGGTCTAGCCAGGGCTGTGGGGAGAGCAACCTCCTCTATTTGGAGATTATAAGGGGTTTTCAAAGAGGTCAGCTTTTAATGTACTGCTGCATGCCCATCTTCTGAAAATCAGGGCCCTATGAGTCATCTCAGCGACCGTGTCTGTGCCGATAAAAGAGCAAAGAAACAAGCTCAAACACGCATCTGGTGCTGTTTTGGTTCATGTTGACTAGACCACTCCTAGACAATGTCCAGACACAGCTCAGGGGATAGCGTGCACTGGAAACCACATCCAAAAAGAGCAAGACTACACCCTGTAGTTCTCCAGCACTAGCCCAGAAAGCTTTGTGTCCTCAAACACTCTCTTTTGCCCTCATGCCACACCCTAAAGAAAGCAACACATTCATTCAATTTTATGCTATGAAAACGCCGCTGCTGGACTTCAGTAAAGCCTTCATATTGCATCAGAAACTTTGAACCAACAAAACACTTGCAAAACAATAAGGATGTCTTAAGTTCATAGGCAAAGCATGGGAACCGAAGGAGACCCAGCAGCAAGTGCTATGTCATGTGAATGTGTCCCGTCTGTGCCACCTGGACTCAGGGCCAAAAAATGCTTCCTGCAGCTGTTTGATTAGCAGAATAGACACAGTTGAGGATGCAGTGAAAAGGGGAGCCATGGAAAATCATTAATCACTGTGGGACATTCAGGGGGTGGAAGGATGGGTGGGTAGATAGACCGACAGGCAGGTAAGTAAACGCAGAACATTATTTTCTGAGTATCACTTCACAGATTGATAACTTCCCTCCTCCTACCTATTCTAAATATAGGAAGGTGAAGAGATGTCAGGGTTGCTCAGCTACCTGGAGGCGGGAGCAGGAGGGCGATAGCTCTGATTAACTTGCAATTCCCTGGATGCTCTGTATAATATAGAAACTCATCATTAACATCCTGTTGGTCCACAGATTCCTTTCCTTGTACACACAAAAAATGACAGTCTCTTCTCAGCCGGAAACTTAAGGACAGGTATTGCAGGGAGAACCTGTGTAATGCAACACCTCAGAAACAAACTGTTCCTTTAATCTATTGTAAGTCTGAGCAATGAAAAGTTGAATAAATAGTCACCATGATCTTTGCAATGGCTTGGCCTGGCCTTCTTGTTAATTTGAAAATTGGAATAACTTGCAACCGGGATTTTGTATGTTACTGGGGAATAACTGTTGTGTGTACAGATGACTTAGAGAGATGGAGGGAGGGAATTTCAGCAAACAGGGCTTTCTCTGAGCAGCTAATAAAGATTAGAAGGGGACAGGCAAAGTGCACTGACCTCTGGATGAAAGCTGCCCTCACTGTTAACTTAAAACTCACTGAGTGCACAGACATGCCCTCCAAGAGAAATGACTGAGCAATTCTTCTTGGTGCCAAATTCACATTCGTTTTCGGGCCTTTGCATACTCTAAGGTCAAGTTATCTTTGGCTTCCTTTCCCGACTCATCTCCTGGGCACTGTCAAGGAATGTGTGCTTTCTTCCTCTCCAACTCCACGGAATTTGCTCTCACGCAATCCTCTCCTTATGTAGCCAGGTACAACACTGATAAGGGCCATCCAGCTCCGTTCTGGGAGTCAGACCATCTTCATCTGGCTGGGGCCAGTAGCATGTGAGGGTACGACTGGTTTATGGTTGCTTACGTCTGTAGAAAGATGCTTGCTAACCCCTGAAGAGGCCGAATCCGGAGCTGTAAGGGAGTCAGCAGAAAGACACCTTGCACTGTGAGTCAGGATGTGAGGCTCTTCTGGTGGTAAATGGTGACGCACTTGCATCTGATTATTGAACAGGTAGGTTAAAACTTGTAAGACTCAGGTTCACGCCTTTTCATTCTGGGATTTCATTTCATCCACTGTGCTCACCCACCGCGGGTGTCTCCAGCGGAGCTAGTCACCCCAGGCTCCTCCTATAGTCAGTGCAGAGAAATAGGCACTTCTATGGCACATGTCTTCTGGCCTGGTTTAAATACCTGTACAGCGGGAGACGAATCTCCCCTAGACCCTGCATTATATTCACTACAACCCCATGAATTGAAAAGGAGAGTAGAGGTGACTAACACCAGAGGAGGCTGCTCCACTCCTGATATACGCATTTAGTCAGATGAATTCCATCCTTGCTGCATCTCTTCTTTAATTTTTTTTTTTTTTTTTGAACTTCTCAAGCATGCCTCTACCTTCAATGCAAGTCCCGTTAGCCTCATGGAGACAAACTTGGCCTTTCCTGTTCACTACATGACTGACAGATTAACACGATCTGGGTGTCATGGGTGAATTGGATGGACACAGGCATGCACAGCCATGCTAGATCAGAGCAAGGAAGAACAGGACCTTTTCTGCAGCAGTGCTACCGCACGGAAGCACATAAGGAACAGCCAAGCACAGAATATCCCTTCCCCGTTTTGCCTTTCACTGACTGACCAACCCCCTATACATTTGTCCAGTCTTTTCTTTTTAACTCACTCCTACTTTTACCTTTCCTAGTCTTATTTCTTTTCATGTCACAAGGAGCAGTGGGAAGCTAAAGCAAAGGCAGCTCAGGCAGCTACATTACAGTCCAGACATTTCTGTTGCAGCAGTTCTCAGGACTACATTATGCTAGATACTGCCAAAGAAGAAGAAATGGTTTTTCGCTTGCAGTCTAAGCAAATCTTGCTTGCAGTGTCTGCAAGAAAACAGGAATAGCTTACACAAGACACTGTACAAAACACCGAGCATAACAACCAGAGCTGGAGAAGCAGGAGACATGAAAGCACACCACAAACTGTAGCAGAGAGGGATGCGGGACAGTGGTTTTAGTTAGCACTGATTTAAGGGTTGGAAGGGCTCATAATATTTCTTCTGTCACAAGAGAGACTGCAGAAAGTATTCAGGCAGAGCTCTTCCTCATGGAAGTCCCCATTTTTCTGAAATTATCACACTCCTGTGTGCATCTGGCTAGAAGGAGGGAAGGAAGGAAAGAAGGAAGGAAGCAGGGAAGGAAAGAAGGAAGGAAGTCATAAATGAGAAGTAGAGCCTTGCTGCTTCCTTAAACTTATGCAGAAATGGGAATCCCATCCTGACTCTCTGAGGATCCCCTTCTTTGCTTGTCCTGCATTTTTGGCAATGGCTTTGAATGTTAAGTTCAGCAGAAATCAGAAGGAACAGTTTCACTAACACAATACAGTTACTTTGCAGTCCTCTGACATACCATTTGCAAAAATCAAACTGGTTATAAGTGCCTTTGTTTTTTTTTAATCACTCAAATACCTGTACTAGCTTCTTTTGGGAATGGTTTAGTATTTCTGTATGGAATTATTCTTAAACAAGAAATAATCCAAATAAAGTGTTAATACCACAGAGATGACAAGGATTTGTTTGGATTCTGCAAGCAGTTAGAGCATGGGGAACGCTGTCTATTGCTGTATATGAGCACTTTGTTTAGCATTCTTGAAGGCAGGCAGTTTAGGAAGGAAGGCGGTGGTTTTCAGTTTTTGAAGACCGATTTTTAAATAATTTGAAGGAGCTTATGTTTCACAGAATGGATACTTAATGCTTGGTGGAAACTGGATTTTTTTATCTGACTGATTGATCAGAGAAAATGAGCAATTTGCACCTGAATTTTGATAGTAAAATACCCAAACGTTTTACCTCCCCAACAAAAACTGAATGTACTTTAAAATCACATTCATAAGAAATATAATGGTCTAGAAACTTTGTAGATCTTGAAGCAAATTCTGAGATAGAATTCACTTGATTTTTGACATGAACATAGAGTGTTCTTAATCTTGTATTTGTTTAAGGACAGTCACAGTACAAGAGGCAATAGGCACAAACTGAAACACAGGAAATTCCATTTAAACATGAGAAAAACTTTTCCACTGTGAGGGTGAACAAACACTGGATGAACAGGTTTCCCGGAGAAGTTGTGGTGTTTCCATCCTTGGAGATATTCAAAGCCCCGTGGAACACTGTCCTGGACAACCTGCTCTAGCTGATCCTACTTGAGCAAGGGCTTGGACCAGATGCTCTCCAGATGATCCTGCAAGCACCAATCATTCTGTGATACCCCTCGCTTCCAGTATCACCTGCTGATCTCCCTCACGACTGTGCTCACAACCATTTGCCAGAACGACACTACAAGTTGGTGTTATGCTCATTTTCACGTAGGAGGGAAACTGAGGCACCATGCAGCTGAAGTGATATGACTAAGTTCTCATATGGGGTCAATGGCAGAGCTTCCTCACCCCTCCTTCCCTAACCATCCTGCCCTCCAAATGCCCCTGGAAGGAAAGAATGGCCAGCCAGAGCTAACATGTCCTGGTCCTGGAAAAGGGCTTGTTCTTCTTCCTGAGGCCAGGTGTGCTGCAAGTGAAGTAGGACTAGAGGACATTATACTGAAATTCAATTCTGCTGAAATTCAGTAGAAGTGGAAAGGTCACAACAGGGAAGCAAACCAGCAGAGACCTAGCTTGGATAAGCATGTGGAGAAGGGGAGAAAACGGGGGGGGAATAGAAACGGCAAGGGGGTTGGAAACAACAGGGGGATAAACAGAGAGAAGTCACCTACTGAGCTAACGCACCAGACAGGAAACCAGGTGAGCTTGTTTTTTTATTGCTGGCTTTGACACTGATCTTCAACGTGGCCTTGGAAGAACCACTGCGCCTTACCTTGCTCGTCTGTAAAACTGGGGTAAGCTTCCAGGACCAATTCCACTTGCCGGTCCAGAGTGACGGCTCAACATGAACTTCTTGAAGTGAGGAGACATTGAACTGCTGTGCATGGCTCAGGTCCCCAAAACCTCACCTCTCAGGGCTGCAGGGACCTCCCAGCAACAGCAAGTCAGCTCCGAGGAACAACTGGTGCCTGGGGCTGCTGCCTCCCCTGACAAAGTCGGTGGGAACTTGGACAGGGGCCGGCTTTGCCGCTGAAGCTGCCTTTTGTCACCCCGACGAAAGAATGCAGTTGATTTCCCTTCGGTTTCCCAGCTCTGGCTCACCTGAGTCTCCTGCGGTTTGGGCTGAGGGCCTCGGGGGCTTGAGTTGGTTTCCTTCTCGCTCTCCCCCCTTCTCCCCTCGCCTCCAATGGGAAGCCACACGAGTTTGAAGGGAGCCCGTAAAAACGCCTCCCCTCCGCAAACAAAACCCCTGACATCAAAGGGAAGCACAAAGCGAAGCCAAAATCTCAGAATCAAAAGCACTGACTCATTCCTGACACATCATTCACTCTGCCAGGAGGGCCACAAGCCACCGCAACCCCTGAGGTGAGCCGTGCACCTCCCCTCGTGCGTGCTCTCACCGGACCCTTGGCTGCTATGGCTCAACCCGCTCCCAGAGACACCCTTTTTCCATGCACCACCTCTACTCATGAGCTGCAGAAAGAGAAGCAGTCGAGGTCCAGGACTCCTTGGGTGTTTGTTTGCATTCTGTTCTGCACAGACACACACCGACAAGTGATGACCAGGGAGGCGCTTCAAAGGCACATTTTTTTTCATGACCGAAGTGAGGGACAACCTCTGACCTCCCCATAGGGGAAACAATAATTGTTGACAGGGCTGGAAAAAATGTTCTCATTGTGAACATAAACAGGCTGCAAGGAGCTTGCAACCACTGCCAGATGTTGCCAAGAAGTGTTCAGGAGCCGAGACAACATATGAAATTTCCATCACATTTTTATTAATCAGAAAAAGGGTCTGGGTGGTGACTTTTTTTTTTTTTTTCCTGGTCAATACCAAATTGGAAAACAGGCATCAGCAACATTCCTCTTTCTTTACCTTTTTTCCCCTCCCCTCTCCCCCTTCTCCAATTTTAATTGGAATTTAAAGTAAATTGGGGGTTGTCTTGGGAATGCTATGCTTGAAAGAATTTTCCGTGTCCTTGTTCTGATGTTTTTCTTCCCCTTTCTCCAGGCTGCGTGTCCCTTGAATTTCTGAGAAGTTATCCACCCCCTTGTTTGGGAAATTAAGAGTTCCCCAACGGAATGGATGCAAAACTGAGTTCTCCCGTTACAATGTTCGCCCTGCACACATCTCCCTCAGGGATGCGATAACAGAGCTTGAAGAAAGGCAATGGGAACTAGACATGGACTTTCGTTACACTGTGTACCAGTCTGCTGGATAGGTCTCAAATTTTGAGCTCGTGCCCTGCTGGAGACTTTGAGCCTATAGGATCCCAATTACACATGGGGAAACTTGGGAACTGTAGCCACACAGAAGAGATTTTACTGGTCTTGTTCTCTGAGAACCTATCCTGACTCCATAGCTTGGAAACTCTTGGGTTAGAAGAGCTCCTGAGGCTAGGTGATATCTCATGGTGTCTAAAGGAATGACCCCTAAGACTTGCTGTCCTATGGACCACAATACTGAGAAAGCCACATGCTGTTGTCAACACCATCTTTTGCTTTAAGCATTGGCTCCAAACAGCAAAGAGGGGGCTCCTGAATAATGTGGTGTCATCAAGGAAAAGGGACCGTGGACCATTTAACACACTTCCATGGGATCCAGGTTCCCAGTCCCTGTTAGGGTTGGAGGACACCATTGTGCAGCTGAGCTTTTTTGAGAAATGGTGGGTTCCCAGTACCGTCTAGGGAACGTACTTGCTGCTGTTCTTGCTAAGCAAGGCATTTGGTTTGAGCTAAGAACTGATTTAGGGTCCGAAGTCTAGGGACAGGCTGAAGAGCTGAGGTGTATGTGGGGAAAATGAGTGGATATTGTTTCGCATGTGGTGGAGATGGTACAATCTTTGCAGTCAGGGGGTTGGGACTTTTCCATGGATTATCTGTGTTGCCTCCTCCCTGTCTTTCTCCTCCCCGCCACATATGAGCAGCATGTACATAAAGTGGGTGTGTTCCCTATTTTACACTGGTGGCTTTCCACAGTTCCAGTTTACAGAAGGTAAGAATTCACCAGTTCTGCCTATACGGCTGTGTATTGATCCAGGCAGAAGCTGGTTGCTCTGAACCTAACGCATGAGGCCATGCTCTGAGCTGGTAACTGGTATATTGTCATTGATATCAACAAAGGTACATTGATTTACATCAGCCAAAGTCTTTGTATTTTAATTTATTTTTGAGAAAAGGAAGGTTTATAGCTTTGGAGAATTAAGGATTGCAAAGATTTTACCCTCGACAGAATGGTTCATGGTCTCCAGCTGCCTCAAGAGTTACCATATCTCACCAAAACAGGGGCCCAGCTCCTCAGTGGGTGTCATTCAGTAGAGCTTTGCTGTAGTCGTTGGTACCACACCAGTGTCATCTGGCAGGGAGAGGTGTTAATGGGGGCATCAGCTTTAGGAGTCTTAGAAGAAATGGCCACAGAAGCCAAAATGTTCATTAGCTAGGGCTGGATACCATTTCTGCTTCCAGGCTCCAGTTTAATAAATCTTTATACACCTCCTTCATTCTTTCAGGGTGAAACTCTTCCCCATTAGGTCTTCTAACTCAACCTGTTTCAGGGGTTCAAGACCTAGTTTCCCTCCATTTCCTTAAGAGCCAGCAAGCTCTGAAAGTCCCTCTGCATCCACAGGTCTGATGGGAGAGCTTCTTCAATGGCTCTACTCTGGCCTTCAGCCCCAGGTCCACAGCTCCAGGCTCCAGGTGATCTCCAGGTGATCAGGCATCCCACAGATCTCCACCTTGGGTGTGTGCGCTGATGCAAGTAGGCTTTGCCAGCCCTGTCCATCAGTCTGTATTGTGCAAGGATGGAGCCCTGGTTGTCTCTCCCCTTTCAAGGTGGATTGTGATCCTTGGAGTCATTTCGGAGTCCACAGTTTCAGTTTCCCACCTTTTACCTGTTTCAGTCAGAGTTATCATATAGTCTTTGTTCTGACAGAGGCCACCTGCTTCTAAAAGTGACCGTACAACTAGGATTTACCATGTTCACCCTGGTGAACACTGAATATCAGTCCCACCCACTACGTCTACAGTGTCAGTAATAGACCATACAGGGTGTCAACGTGTGCAAACAGGTTATACACTTCTCGAAACCTTGCGGCAAAACTCACCAGAGCATGGATGTTCAATAGCAGTGTGAAATCAGGCCACTACGGCTCAGATATCTCAAACGTAAAACCAGAGATGCAGATTTCCTTTGTTACAAATTTTGGATATGGGGCCTTACTTTATCCCCCTCTTTAATCTGACTACTTCTCCATAAGATCTGAAACTTCTGCAAAGCTGGGTCTTCTTCCTTCGAGCAGCTGCAAATCTTCATATCTATAGAGACAAGAAAGCTTCGAGCTTGGCAGGTCTCAAGGAATTCTTGCTGTTTCCTGACACTTGGCATCACCTTTCCATTCAATAGTTAGGTAAGCCATTTTGATCTTCAGCCAGAACATAGCTATGAAGAAAGGAAAAAAAAAAAAACATGCTCTAAAATCTACAGGCTTCTCATTAGATATAAGTTCATCCCAAATAAAGAACAGAATATATTTCTTATTTTATCCAACTCAGTCAGTTCACTGTGGCATGAAAATAAGAAAACAAAGAATGGCGTTTTATTCTCTCTCTCTTTTTTTTTTCATTTCAGAGAAAAAAAAGAGGGACAAAAGAGTTTGTGCTGTTTTTTAAAGCCATTGATAGTACCTGTTTGCCTGATTTCTTTTTAAGAAGAATTATCAGAATTAATAATGTTTTTATTTTTTTCTGATCTTATGTTATAGGAACAAAAGAAGTAGACATCTCCCCTTCTCCCTACCTGGATACTATTTCTCAAACAATAAATTTTATAATCATATAAGGTAAATTATTTTTTCAGAGTCCATTATCCTTTAAGGTCCTGAAAGAAAAGACTGGATAGATCACACCTCATTTTCTACATTATTATGTGAGCAAAATACCCAATTGAACAATGGACTTTTATCTTAAAACAGAAAGAAAGAAGGAAGCAAATATAATCTATGTTTTATCTTCTAGACATCACCTTTGAATGAGCCTATATTTTTTAGCTACACCTTTGAGACACATGCAGTGTAGAATCACAGAATCACAGAATGGTTGAGGTTGGCAGGGACCTCTGGAGATCATCTAGTCCAACCCCCCTGCTCAAGCAGGGTCACCTAGAGCACGTTGTACAGGATTGTGTCCAGACGGCTTTGAATATCTCCAGAGAAGGAGACTCCACAACCTTTCTGGGCAACCTCTTCCAGTGCTCTGTCACCCTCACAGTGAAGAAGTTTTTCCTCATGTTCAGATGGAACTGTCTGTGTTTCAGTTTGTGCCCATTGCCTCTTGTCATATCTCTGGGCACCACTGAAAAGAGTCTGGCCCCATCCTCTCCACACCATCCCATCAGACACTTATACACATTGATAAGATCCCTCCTCAGCCGTCTCTTCTCCAGGCTGAACAGTCCCAGCTCTCTCAGCCTTTCCTCATAAGAGAGATGCTCCAGTCCCTTAATCATCTCTGTACCTCTCTGTTGGACTCGCTCCAGTAGCTCCATGTCTCTCTTGCACTTGGGAGCCCAGAAATGGACACAGCACTCCAGGTGTGGCCTCACCAGGTCTGAGTAGAGGGAGAGGATCACCTTCCTCGAACTGCTGGCAACACTCTTCCTGATGCACCCAGGATACCATTGGCCTTCTTGGCCACAAGGACACATTGCTGGTTCATGGTTAACTTCGTGTCCACCAGCACTGCCAGGTCCTACTCCACAGAGCTGCTCTCCAGTGGGTCAACCCCAAGCTGGTTATTCCTCCCTAGGTGCAGTACTTTGCACTTGCCTTTATTGACCTTCCTGAGGTTCCCCTCTGCCCATCTCTCCAGCCTGTTGAGGTCCCTCCAAATGGCAGCACAACCATCTGCTGAATCAGCCACTCCTCCCGGTTTTGTATCGTCAGCAAAGTTGCTGAAGGTGCACTCTGTCCCTTCATCCAGGTCATGGATGAAGAAGTTGAACAAGACTGGACCCAGTCCTGACCCCTGGGGGACACCGCTAGCTGCAGGTCTCCAACTAGACTCTGCACCGCTGATCACAACCCGCTGAGCTCTGCCATTCAGCCAGGTCTCAATCCACCTCACTGTCCACTCATCTAGCCCACACTTCCTGAGCTTGTCTATGAGGATGTTCTGGGAGACAGTGTTGAAAGCCTTGCTGAAGTCAAGGTAGACAACATCCATGCTCTCCCCTCATCTCCCCAGCCAGTCATTCCATCATAGAAGGCTAACAGGTTGGTTAAGCATGATTTCCCCTTGGTGAAGCCATGCTGACTACTCCTGATCACCGTCTTTTCTTCCACATGCTTAGAGATGGCATTCAGGATGAGCTGCTCCATCACCTTTGCAGGGATGGAGATGAGGCTGACTGGCCTGTATTTTCCTGGGTCCTCCTTCTTGCCCTTTTCGAAGACTGGGGTGACATTGGCTTTCTTCCAGTCCTCAGGCACCTCTCCTGTTCTCCATGACCTTTCAAAGATGATGGAGAGTGGCTTAGCAATGACATCTGCCAGCTCCCTCAGCACTCGTGGGTGCATCCCATCGGGGCCCATGGATTTGTGGGTGTCAAGTTTGCTTAAACGATCTCTAACCCGATCCTCCTCGACCAAGAGAAAGTCTTCTTTTCTCCAGATTTTGTCTCTGATCTCCAAGGTCTGGTATTCCTGAGGGCTGGCCTGAGCAGTAAAAACTGAAACAAGGGTGGCATTCAGTATATCTACCTTTTTTGTATCTTTTGTCACCAGGGCCCCTGCCCCATGCAGCAACAGGCCCACATTTTCCCTAGTCTTCCTTTTGTTACTGATGTATTTAAAGAAGCCCTTCTCACTGTCCTTGACATCCCTTGCCAGATTAAACTCCAGATGGTCCTTGGCCTTTCCCGTCCCATCCCTGCATACTCTGACAACATCCCTATATTCCTCCCAAGTGGCCTGTTCCTGCTTCCAGCTTGTGTACACTTCCTGCTTATGTTTGAGTTTTGCCAGGAGCTCCTTGTTCGTCCATGCAGGTCTCCTGCCCCCTTTGCTCGACTTCTTGCTCATTGGGATGCACCATTCTTGAGCTTGGAGGAGGCGATCCTTGAATATATGTACCTGTGAGGGAGTGAGACACAGAGATACGCTGATGTAACATCCTTGCTGGGTAATTCCAAGAAATCTCCAAGTGCAACCCTTGTGGGACCTCAGCATGGTGCTTGCTGAGCAGAGCGTGGTTCATTCTGTGTGCAAAACACCTGGAGCTCCTCTTCAGCTGGATAAACTGATGCAGCTCTATGAAGAGCAGCAAAGCTCTGTTAATTGTACTTGTGATGATGTTACTTCCTATTTGATTTAGTTGTACATTCTTCGGTTCAAGTCTGCAAAGCCCAGTACGCTGAACCAGACTTTCAGGATAAATCTCATTGCAGTTCAACCAGTGATTCTCAGTCCAGACCTGCAAGGGTAACCTAAATCTACCTCCCCACTACGTATGTGTCCCCCTACCATGTCTCTTTATTTCTTCACTCCTCTTCTTAGCAAAATCTCCAAGACTTGTCAAATTAATGAACTCTCTGGATAAACAGGCAATAAGAAATGAGACATCTGGCTTACTCTTTATTTCTGGTGAATCTAGTATGGGTTTATACAGCATGGTAAAGTAAATCATGGTTTTATGGCTTGCCTTAGAGATAGACTCTGTGAACAGGCTAGAGAGGGGCTGCTCCAAAATCTGAAGTTTGTTGTTGACTGGCACTAGAAAACATTCCTGCTGGTGCAGTATCCAGAGAAGTCAGGGCGAATGAACCAGGTCACATTAATATTGTCTGCCACTGAAATGAAGCCCTTCTGAGTGATAAAGTGCAGCGCTCAGAGGCCTTGATTCATCAAAACACTTAAGCACCTTCTTAGCTGCCAGCATGAGAATGGTATCTGGGAATTTGTGTACCTTACTGGTGACTCTGGTGGGTTGCCCTTGCAATCACACATAATTGTGACACAGTTTAATCCAGGAGGGTCTACAGAATAGCCGGTGTTCACAGCCCCAAACACCACTGCTAACACTACAGTCTCTTGCATCCTCACAAAAACATATGGCTTAGGACAAAAGATGAATATTGAAATTGATTCCCCAGAAAAGAGAATAATTTGACTTAGGTTAAACTTCAGTGTTTTGTCTGAATCAGTAGGGTCAATAAAAGAATTGAAATTAAATATGGGCTTAAGGGTCTTAAGTCACCTCTCTTAACTTTAGACTTGGAAGTGAAAAAATGAAGTTATCAAAATACACTATACAGATTCCTATAGTCAGTGGAGACCTTCTCATGCTGACATTGCAATCTGGAGTTCTGTTTCTCCCTCTTTTTACTAACTCTAGTGATAGGGCAATTAACTAAGTGTCTTAATTAAGAGGCTGAAGTTAGACGACCTTAAATCTTCTGTCCTATGAGTTGCTCAAGGTGAAATTACTCAGAGTTTTGTATATACCACCCAGTCGAGATGACGCAGCAGGAGACTTACATGGTGATAATCGGGTAATGCTGCCATCAGATGCACATGTTGGGATGTGGGTCAAACAAAGCATTGGCACACCTCCTTGGATCTAAAACCTGGTTGGATGGGAAATGCCCTGGCGTCTCAGTTGCTATCTGCACTGCAGCTCCAACCTCCCTCCTCCCAGCTGGCTGGAACAAGCCAACTCTGACTCAGAGGGAAGCTTGCCATTTCTTGCATCACCAGAACAGCTTTCTCCAGCAGATAGGTGTTTCTTGGAGGTCGCCAATGAAACCGCTCACTCAGACTGACCTTGCTAAGCTTAGGCCAGACAAAAAAGGGATTGTGGCGAGACGTCCTGCAGCCAGCCAGGAAAGAGCTGGACTAGGAGAGAGGGAAATCAGAGGGCAGCCCACATATATCAGCCAGTTTCCTGCCAGTTCCAATACCTCCTGAGTATTCCCTTTGTTGGAAAAAAATTCGCAGGCATTCCTCCCTAGCCCAGGGGTGCTACTGTGTCTGTTCCATTAAGCAAACTTCACACCCCCATAACCTAGGATGTTTGTTTTATCACTCAATTCCCTGACTTACGTAGATTCGGAAAGTCAGCGGGGTCTGCAGACTCCTTTGGAGATTCCTTCTCTCCCGTTTAGCTCATAATGATGCTTTGCCATTTTGGAATTTAACGCAAAACACTCTAATGTCAACAGGTCTCAGCGGAACCTTTCGTTTGAGGACTTCAAAGGATTCTTCAAACAAGAATGAGTTCAGCGTAATAATAATGCCAATAATGCACATAACAGCAAGAAGAAAAATATATACTGTATTATTTCTTCAGAGTCCCAGTCATGAACTGCTCAGGGTGCCGTACAGACAAAACAAGAAACTAAAACCATCCAAAAAGGCTTAAAATCTGAGGCTGAGATCCAGAACTGTATTTAAGGCAACTCTATTCAGTTTCCCAGTTTACAAAAGGAAAATAGTAATAAGTACTAAGAAATTAAAATCCAAAATCTTCCAGGACCATCTGAAAAGTTTGTTAATTAGTACAGTTTGTTCTCCGCCTCTTTTTGCTGTTTTCTAAATTTATAGCTGGGACCGGGACTTTCAGTACTGGCCTGCCATTTGGGCTGGACTTAGCTCCATTGGGGACTGAAGGGCAGGCATGCTCTAAGTGTGGGAAATACTCTGGGCAGAATTTCATCAGACCATTTTCCCCAGTTTTTCTAATTTCACTATTTTTCCCTTCAGATTTTGGCAAAGTCAGACTACGCAAACTTTTCAGATGAATATCTAGGCACTTTGCATGGTCATATGTGTCTGTGTTAACTTGTGTAATAACTTCACTTCAGAAGTAGCTGCATTTCAGGGAAAGATGAAGTGATCCCCTGTCTGTACTACTGCACTAAGCTTAAAAAAGCAACTTTCTGTTTCCTAGGGGAAAAGGTGCCCAATGAATGTAATTTACTCAAGTTCAAGTCACACAGGGCTCCTGAAGTTTCTCTCTGGCATACATCATGGATGAAGTATGTGTTCCTTGGGGGATTTTAATTCTTCAGCATTGTAAAGACCAATCCAGTGAGACATGTTTGGCCATGTGACACCTTCAGCTTCTCCTTCAGCACCATAAAGCTAGAGCTGGAGTAACCAAGCCCTTGTAAAGGTGGGTTTGTGACCCATCCCTACACCAAGTCAAAATATTTGTCTAAAGGATGTTAAAACAGGATCCTAGCAAGAACAAATTTTAGCTCTTTTGCTCCTTTTGGGCAAGTAGGTTTCTGCTGTGTGGTTGGAAGCAGAGTAGTAAATTCATGCCTGTAGAGAAGTAGGGAGGCAGGGAACACTTTTATTTTTTTTATTTCTCTTTGAGAAATATCAATCAGGAGACTTGTTAGTATGCAGGCTTATCCAGAAATCTTCCCTGTCCTGAGACTTTAGGGCTAGAACTGCTTATTTGACAGGCATCAACACAAACATCTTCTGCAAGACAATCAAGACTTCTGTCAGTAGATTAAGGCCATATTTCTAATGCTCTTTTCTTCAGGTGCTATCAACTAATACTCTTGCGTTCAACAGAAATTGCCCATACCCAGCAAAGAAGTTGTAGCAGGAAGGATGGATGTGTAAGAGGCACCTGGACATCAGTCTCAGTGCACACAGCAGCAGTATTTTTAAGTGATGTGGTTTTTCTCATAGTTTCTCTCATGTCATTTTGCTCACATTTGAGGAAACCCTGTGCCATTTCCCATTTCACATCAGCTTCCCCATGACTTTTGCAGGTCCTCGGGCACCTTTATCAGTGATTCTCCCCAGGATGAACCTGTTGAGTTTATCGTGGCACTTCTAGCTAACAAACCACTGCTTACAGCAGGCCCCTAGGGCACGGGCAATGCCCTCAGTCTCTTCTGCTTTTTTTTCCGGACACATCTAACTGGATTTTAGTTACCGCAGGCCCTGACTTTCCTTCAGGATGCTGACAGCACCCTTTGTATTTAGGATAGGGGGAAAAGTGTGAGACCTTCTTTGGGCTCTTAGTGGGAGAGGCATCAGGAACTGGGCTCGGAAGTTTATATCCCATCCAATAGAGCTCCCTATTTGTTAGAGAAACAGTCTTTCGTATCCTCAGAAGATGCTGGTCTCAATCCATCATTGTTTTTTTTATTTTCAGGTAACCATCTCCCCTTCCGTATCCATCCACACCTGGCAGGAAAAGATGACCTGAATGTCCAAACAAAAAAAACTAACCTTTTTCACAAGTACACATGCCCTCTTTCACAGCAGCAGCCCAATGGGTCTCAAAGCTGTTCTTGCTCTGGGCAGGGAGTGGAAAGCTGCAATGTCAGGGTCTGGTGGTATAGCTCATTCAATGCTTCTGGAGCTACAAATGCCCTTTGGGTAGGCTAGAGCTCCTTCTGCTGGGCAGCTTCTCATGCAGGTCCTGGCCTCCAGCTGTGAAATTTGAGATCGTGCTTACTGGTTTCTCACAAAAAAAACCCTGCCAGACAGAAAGCCTGGTTAGAGGAGTTTTCTTCCTTCTCCCATAAAAAAAAACAATGAGAATGTCACTGTTATACTGAAAGCAATAATATCAGATATTTATCTCCAGAATATTTAGGAGAAAATGAGAAGGTTAGCCACTTCAAAAAATGCAGCAAAGTCTAGGGAGCAACAGGGCAGCTGTTTAGCAGCTGTACCCAGCAAAATGAGGTGGAAGATGCAGAACCTCATGGCCAGCTCGCATCACGAGGAAACTTCTTGTAGGTGCTGAAAGCTCCGTTCTTCCCTACCTCATACCAGAGGCCTTAACAGAATCCCTTTATTAGAGGCTTTACACCTAGCACTGGCATTATTATTAAATACAGCCATTATTACCAAGATGTCCTAGTGCGCTAAGACATGTGAATACACCGTTTCCAGAACCAACTGCCTGAAAAAGAAAAGAGAGAGGAATAAAAGCAGAGCCCTGCAAACCCAGAGCGGCTAGCGCCCAGCTCCCCACAGCCCTCCTGGCTCACGCTGTCGCTGTGTTACGCCGCCAGTAAGTTATGTGCTTACTGACAGATTCATTGCCAGCCGAGATTAACACCGCCAAAAAGCTCAGCCAGCCTTTCAGGGTAGGAGGGTACTGAGTTTCTTTCCCACTTTCCTGGAGCAACTGCAAGGTCTCCATATGAGCTCAGACCAGACATAATAGGCAAGACATGTTTGGTATGGTCAGCTCCTCATCTGACACAAGCTGGCGGTGGGCTATTGATTTCAGCTGCAGAGCAGCAATAGGCAGTCCAGGAGAAGGATGAAGAAAGTGGCTTTTCTCCTGAATGCAGCCCTGTTCTTTCTTTTTGCTCCCCAAATAGCTGTTGGTAGCATCTGAAGGTTATGAGTTGCTTTTCCAGGGGTGCTTACTGCTTTCAGCTGATGGCTGTGGGCACATGGTCAGCCTAAGTCTGCAACAGGTCTCTGCCAAGCTATGGAAAACAAAAGCTTTGCAGCTGCCAAAGCTAATCTTGAAAGTGGAAAATGGAGGGAATGGGACAAGAGTAAATTTTTACTGAAGGATCTGTAGCCGCATAACATGACCTCTCCAGGATAGCCAGGCACCACTCTTGGCACCTCCATGGTATGACTGTGGGCAGGTCATTTTGCTTCATGTTTGGAGGAAACACTCAGTGCTAGGTGCTGTAGACATGGAGAAAGAGAAAACTATTTGCATCCCAAAAGGGCACAATCAGACATTATCTGATTAATCTTTCTGCTGAAGAGTGCACTGTCCTTCCCACCCCTGCAGGAGAGAGGATAGAAAGGAATGGTTGGCCCATCCTCAGTTTAGTACATTAGTCTCCAGGGTTTAGACTAACATAGGGATTGTGACCAATGTTTTGTCCTCCCTCTACAAGGCCAGAAATCTCTGTGGACAGTAGTAGGTAAAGTCTTGAAATTAACACAAGGACCTTTCAGAAGACTGCTGTCAGTGCTGAGTTCCCTCAGTATTTGATGTCTTGTCCTTCTCTTGAAAAGGACTTGAGGTTTACGATGGCAGGTATTCATTGTGGGAGGTTATGTGCTGTTTACCCAAAGCATGATGTGGAAGACCTTTCAATTTGCTGTTCCTAGTGCACATGAGGGAGGGAGGCCCGCAGTCTAAGAGCCAGATGTCCTGGATGACTGAGGCTGGAGACAAGATACTGAGCCGCCAGAGTAGAAGAGGGAGCAATGGATGCAGGCACATGAATTCCAGGTTCTTTGCAAAAATTATCCCAGTTCATTGTTAAAATCATCTGCCTGAGCCTCTCCTACAGTTCGAGTTAACAACCAGTCAAGAATTCCTGTTTGCAACTTGTTAGTCCATAAATGACACTTTTTCTCTCTAGGAAATTTAAAGTTCAATGGACCTGTCTTCTGCTGGGTGATGTGTACTGCTGGTGAACTCAACAAAATTAACAGACCGACTAAAGATCTTGCTCCAAGCCCAGAGCCTGTTGGGGGTTTAGGACATAACAACAGCCAAACTGGTCAGACCAAATATCCACCTAACACAATATCCTATTTCATAAAGTTGCAAATACTGAATGAGTGCAAGAATGTGGTGAGCATATTTCTACATTTCCACCAAATACCCTCGCAGTCTATAACAATTTCTGCCTTTGGGACTTCCTAAGCTGGACATGATTTCTGTGCATGTAGTACTTTTAAATGAATTTTTCTTCTACCAATTTGTTTAGTTTCCCCATGAACTTGTGAAAACTTTCTTCATCTAAAATATCCAGTAACAGGGAGTTCCACAGTTTCATGACCCATTGTATAAAGAACTACTTCCCCCTTTTGCTTGTTTTGAACTCCCTGCCTGTCTGTCAACATCATTTCATGTCCCCTATTTCTTGTACAGGGAAAAGTAAAAAAAAAGTATCTAAATCCTTTGGCAGAAGGGATGCTAAGCAATTCTTTAGTTTTTAGTTTAAGGGTATTGTGGGGTGGGATTCTTCCTTTGCTAATTATTTTTTTATAAAAAAGCATCCTTTAGAGAGAACCTTGTTCTGCATAACAGGAATAGTTTCTCTTTAAATGCCTGCATTTTCCATTGAAGTGAGTATTTCCCTTCACTTCAAATCAAATTGAAAAGGAAAAAAAAAAGAGTTCCCCTGCCCAGCTTTCATCTATTTCAAAACCCTAGAAGCCAGGTACTATCTGATATAGCTGTGGGCATTTCATCACATATCCAAGTTAGAAGGGTAGAAACCTTCCAGAAAGGGAGGTTGGGATCTAAGATGGGCTAAGTCACTCTCTGCATATGCCTGTCTGTCTCCTTTGAGCACAAAGTAACCCAGAGCCCCTGCCTTGCTGTCTGCTTCCCGTCCTGCCTGTTTACATTATCTTTAATTCCTGCCTACATGTAGATCCTTGTATCTGTCCCTGTTGAACTTTTTTTTTTTTTTAGAAGACCATTCTCCAAGGTATCAAGGTCATTTGAATTTTAATCTTGTTTTAGAAAATACCTTGCAGTCCAAAAGAAGCTTCCTGTCATCTGTAAATATAATAAGAGCCTTCTCTATTCCGCCACCCCTGTCCTGAATACCACTAGAGACAGGACAGATGCCAGCAGGTCCCAACTTGATGCATCCGTCCGTTTTGATGGCAAACCCTTAGTAGCTACCCTCAAGTACAATTTTCTCTCAGCTCCTGTTTTCCAATTTTATCTGGGTACTATTCTCTTCTCTTGCTTGTAAGACATGTGAAACAGTGTCTTGGAGCCTTATTACAGGTAATAACTCTTACTTCTCTGCCATCCCCCAGGCCTCTTACTCTGCTCTGGGACACTGGTACATTCGACATGTTTTATTCTTGACAAATCTATGGTGTCTGTGACTCATCTCTGTGTCACCTGCTAGATGATAATGAAAGCTTCATTTGATTACTATCCCCAGAATTTTGCAAGGATTACAGCTAAAATGACTGTATTATAAATTCTCTGTTCTTTGCTTTCAAGGAATAGAGAAGGGAAGCACCATGTTCTCCTTTTTTGAGTCTTCCAGCACTCGCCTATCTTCCCCGACTTCTCAGAGAGAACTGCCAAGAGCTCTGAGAGCTTCTCGTTGTCTACCTAGACACTGGCAAATCCTTGTGATTGTTGTATGGCCCAAAAACCAACTGACATGGAACAATGGCTTCCAAGACACATGGCCACATACAAACTGTCTCCTACAAATGCTCCCTGACACACACTAAATCCCCAGAATCTGCCTAGGACAGTTCTGGCTGATCTGGGCCACAGCCATGTCAGGACAACGCTGATGGCTTAACTGTGTAAGTGCTCACATTTTTGTACCAAGGAACATTCACTATCATGGTTAAGCTTATCAGTCTTGATTTAGTCTTTAAACATCCTTAAATGAGATCCATCATTCCCATATGCCTGGGAAAGAAAAAAAAAAGAAAAAAAAAAAAGAAAAGAAAAGAAACACATTAGCCTAAGAGCTTTTTAGCACACTCTTTCCTGATTCCAGGCTGAGTTCATATCCCTTTACCATTAATATCAGTTGTCCCAGCCTCACATGACAACTTAGCAGGCTTTCCTTACGGCTCATTGCTCAGCGACACTGCTCCAGACTACCTGTCTGTCTGTCCTTCTGTGCTGAGAGCAGGATAGAGCATGGCTCTAGCTATTCCCAGGTTATGGAGAGTTGTGTGACACGTGGTATTTTGAGTGGTGTGATGAGGGACGGCCCGTGTTGGGCTGCTCAGTGGGGCAGGAGTGCAGTGTGGTGGCTGGAGAGGGTCACATCGCAGGGCTTCCCTGGGCAGACGGTCTCTGGGGAACTCTTCCCTTTGCCCTTGTTACAGCACAGCGCTATCACCTCTCCCCAGGTTCCCTGGTAGATGTGTTGGATAGGGCCAGGCGGTGGGTCAAGGTCTGGCGTGACTGGGTGCATCAGGGCTTGCACCAGGCGGGAGGCTGCTCTTTAATTGCATGAGTTGCAGAAGCCACTTATGCAAGACTCGCCTGAAACCTGTGAGACTTGACAGATCTGAAGTGAGCTTTTCATTTCTGCTCCCTGATGACTCTGGCTTAGCTGAACTTGCTTTTACGATGTTCTTTTTGGAATAACAGCCTATGAGTAACTGTTGATCTTGCTGTAGCCCTGGACACTGCTTGTTTACTTAAACTTCCCTTGGGTAAGGTGACCTTCTTGAATATCAGCGGCAAAGTTGACAAGTTTATCTCTTGCCACTGATTCAGCTCTCCATTCTCCTCACAGGCAAAATACTGTCACGCGCTGTGGGAATCTGTTTAGTACGACAGTTCGTCCTCCTGCATATTCGTCATCTTCAGCTTTCAATTGCAGTGAAAACAGGCTGGAGGAGTGAGCAGAAGATAAATGCCTTTCCGGCTGGAAAGGGCCTGCTGTGGTCTTCCTCTGCACTTCAGACCTTGCCATACACCAGCGCCTGATCATTTATCATTTTCCTGTCTGCTTTGCTCATTAGCTTGTACTGGACTCAAAGAGCAGGGAAAGAGAGGAACCAGAGCCTTGGTTTTCCTATTAACTGTCTTCTTCACCTGCAGGAGGTCTGTGAGACTTGCAAACTTCAGGACTGCTTCTTGTAAAAGAAACATATCCTACCAATTTATTTCTATTGCACTGGAGTAGGGTGCAAGTCAAGGTTAGGTCATGTTGGTCTTGGCATTGAGCAATGCACTGTACTCATACACTGAGATGAACTCCTTCTCCCTCCCTTTTTCCGAGGTACTTGTGGATCAAAACATGCAGGACAAGCAGAGACATCAGTGGCATGGAGATACTGTAGAGGATGTTGAAATGGAAAGCACGCCTTCTAGGAAGTTCTTAGAGAGTTCCCGCAGGCCAACTTAATCCATTGCCTGAGCCTTTCCTCTGTCATGGCATGCCATGCACAGGTAGCTGAATGATCCTAGCCCAAGCCCACCAGCTGCCCTCAGCACACAGCTTAAAAAAAAATGGAGAGAAGTCATGGAGCTGGCCTGCAGATGTTGGCGATACAGCCCAGTTGTGTGCATTATTACCTGTGTACATTTCATGCATTCTCCGTGATGGACCTCTTTCTCCTTCATCTTTCGTATAAGAACTTTTATACCAATATGTCCTTTGTCACCCTATCCTTTGTGTTAGTGGTACCGCTGACAACACTATCAGTTTGGCCACAAAACTGTCTTTGCCTGCAGAGACTCCTAATGTTTCAAACTTGCAAGAGAGTGATCTCAGGATGGGGCAGAGGCACTCAAAGCCACAGAATGCAATAACAGGAGATCTTTTTGCCAATTTCTGCATCTTTTTTTCGTAGGCTATTGTTATATTATCCTTGCCTTCCAGATGGAGAAACTGGAGAACACACATCCATCTGCGGTTCCTCAGCTGCTACTGACTACTAACAGTGCTGAGAGTACAGACCTTCCTTCCTGAGTGCTAGCACATTGCACCATCCTGTGGGCACACTGCTCCTCAAAGAGCAAATTTCAGCCAACCCTCTGGAGTGCTGCGGGTTTTAAGTCTCTGTTTTCATGTCTGAAGGGCTCTGAAGGTAGCATTAGGTTCCCGAGCTGAACCAGCTCTCATGCCTTGTGGTCATTTTTTAATTCCACAGGAATGGCCTTTGATGGCAGCATTTCTAACATCTATGTGAACAACTTCTCACTTTCCCCACTCTGGTTTTCCTGTTTGTGACTGAATTCCAGGCAGTTTTCTTTCCTCAAAGCCTACATCTCCAAAAACAACCACCTTAAGCAAACAAAGAAGAACCAAAAAACAAAGAAAAAATCCACTACGCTCAAATCATCCTTTTGGCAGACTTTCAGCACCATTACAAAACCCAAAGATGTTTTAACATTACCAGCCAAAGACTTTCTTAGAGAGCAGTGCTATTTCACCATATGGATATTTTACACAAAGTCGACCCGTGTGATAGTTACAAAAGTCTACGCAGTGCAGACTCTCACTAGAAGGGAAAATGGAGTGACCTGGGATCTTCCAGGCTCCCAGGTACTACCCCACCAATTTTATGGTTAGAAACTGCAGCGTTATACTTCAGCTACTTCCAAGTATCAGCACCCACTGCCTCCACCCAACAGCAAAGACATCCAGAGCTGTATCCACCTCCTCTCGCTCCAGGCATCTCAAGTTTAGACATGTCCATACGAGCTAATCATCTAGTGTCCCATTAGAGTCAGTGTGCAGGCCTACGTGCAGACAGTGGCTCCTCATCCTAAAGTAGAAGCCTGAAATAAAAAGAGATAATTCATGTCTTAAAAGTGTCTATTTCTTGTCTTTATCTATAATGGAAGATAGAGCATCTTGTCCATGAGTAGACACCCATACTGCAGATGCTTAATTTTGGGTAAGATATAGCCAGAGACTTAGGAAGGACTTTGGGGGAAACTAGCCAATACAGCAATGGAGCCTAAAGAGAGATTCAGCCCAGCAAATGTAGCTTTCTGCTGTAGGGTGAGATGAATCACTCTCTAAACTCCACTAACCGATTAGATCTCCATCTGGTATATTGGGAGTATAGACACTGATATCTTTGGTGGAATTAAGCTTGCATTTTAAGACATACAAGATGGGATTCAGTTACCTAAATGTAAGGTCTACTGACAATTGAGAAGCTTTACAGTACCTGTAGTACCCAGACGGAACTGGCAGAGGGAACACAGGATCTACAGGAGGCTTGTGCCCTTCTGGACCAGGAGGTGGGAACCAAGTGGGATACTCTAGAGTACCTCAAGGGATACTAGATACCTAAGTATGAATTGAATTAATCATCTTCATCTGTTAGTCTAAATACATTTCTGACGTTAGGAAAGATATCTCTGTATATTATCCCAGACAAGGTGAAATTTCTGCTAAAGAAACACTCTTAGCCCCCTCCAAAAACAAAGCTACTATCCAAGCTGAGAAGTCTAATAGGTCAAGCTCTAATCTTGCACTTTCCAGTGTTATGTTTATCTATTAGTTCAAACCATCGCAGTATTATCAACATTATCTTCTGGTGGTTCTTAGCTCATTGACACTAGAACCATAATTAGATCCAATCTCCAAAATTAATTATGTTGTCTGTAACTATGAACCTTAGCTGCAACTGATTTGTATTCTTGTCACAGTAAGAAGCAAAATCAGAACTACATTCTGCTAAAATAGCAGACAATCCTAGCCAGAAAACTTAATTCCAACAAATATGACAAATGGTGAATGGAAGAATATTATCAAATGATGAATTCTTAGATGTATAATGTGAGCTTTAGGATTCCTAGAGGAAATCCAGAGGGCAAATGATATCATCCTAAGGCAGACATCTAAAATAAGTCAGATGCATCACTTTGAGTTCCTGTTCCTCTCCGGTGACTATAGACAGAGCCATGAGTGGTTCTTGGGTAATTCAGTCCAAGATATCTAACTCTTTGATGCCGCTGTTAACTTACCTGGCAGATATTCTGTAACTTCATCCAAATAGTCCTACACTGGGCCCAGAGAGAGCTTTAAAGCCAGATTATTAATAGAATGTTTTATTCACTGATTTTAGATGTTATTTCTCCACTGCACTGGGCACAGAGCAGATGCAAATAGTGTATCTGAGGCAGAAGGGAACGAACCTCAGAGGCAAACTTGAATAGCCCCAAGACACTCTTGAGTGTTAGAGTATCATATCCAGTGTTGTCCACTGTAATTCCAAAAAACTCATGGTCTGGTTAACATGACCTAAAAGGAATAGTGTAAAAAAAAGAATGACAACAAACAGTTACACCAATTGTTTCTATGGAAAGCAAAGGAACAAATTGCTCCCATTTTTTTGGTAAGGAGAAAAGAGGTCAGAGGCTTAGAAGGCACCTATGGAAACTCAGGTAAGAGATGAGGGTCATCTTTCTAGTGATAAAGCAAGAGAAGCATTGGACTTGATTGGCAGTGGGGAAGGGAAGAGTATTTATTACTGGCAGTTGTAGGAGGAGGTTAAAAAAATCTGTCAGGAATGTTTAACCCAGCTTTAAACTGAATGGCTGCTTGAGTTTCTTCTTAGTGCTCCTTTTCTGTGATTCTTTGAAATGCCTTCCAGATTGCTGGTCTTTCTTCATTTTAGCTTTGCTGACTCTCCTGATAATTTTTTTTTTGTTTGTTTAGAGCAATATATCTCAAGCATGTCTTTTAACTCAAAATGCATATCCCCAATCTTAAAAACAACCAAGACATGAAAATAGTCACTTCTTTTCCACTTCACTGAAATCTCTGGGTCCTGCTAACTACCTCCTTAACATTGCTAACACTAATTTAGCATTTTACATGGAAGTTGTGCATGGAAAAACTTTGGAAAAAGGAAAGGTGTGGCCATTAACAGGCTTTCCTAAAGAGGTATTTAAAATATAAGTCATGGTAGAAGGTGTCTTAAAACATTAGGTTTGGGATAGAAATATTTTAAACATATATATATATTCAGACTGTGTCTGATGAATGTGTCACTTGAATGAAGGATTAGGTCTGGGTTCTCTAAGAGATACAGATGTCTGAAGCAGAGAACAGTTGCATGAGGTTCTCCTCTCCATTCAAGAAACAATCTTTAGAAGTAAAAACCCTGAAACAATGAAGAACTATAGGTCAATAACAAAATGTTTATCCTTTCAATAAAAAAAAAATTGATTCCTCAATGTGGAAAGTACAAGAGAAAAATGAAAATCCAAATTTTTAACTTATGGGAAAAATGAACATTTCTATATCTGCTATCCCAATCCCAATTTCGGATGGGCTGTTACTATATAGATTTCATTTACACTGAATGAAACCTTCCAAATTATTCAAATTAGGAAGTGCTGCTTTGGTTCATTTGACTTAGTTGTACAGAATTGAACCGAACCCTGTTTCTTAACATTTTGACTAATCTCAGTTCTTGTAAACACAACATTTTGGTGCTCTGGTGGCCTTATGGGCATGTGAGGACATTTTGCTCCTAACCTTCCTGGTATATCTTCTGTTATAATTTCCACATGATTGTCTTTTTAAGCCAGAAAGAAGCCTGCAATGCTATATATAGTCCAGCCATTTTTTTCCTACATACAATTTATTTTATTTTTAAATGAATAAAATAATTCTTAGAAAACATTCAGAAAGCACTGATTAGGGTGGACATGATAGACCCTGCTGCTGTTTTCTCTGTCAAAAACAAACAAATAAAGAAAACCCAAGCAAACAAACAAAGAAAAAAACAGAGCTGGATGAAGAGCCTGAAGACTTCTGAAAGGAAGAGGGTAAAAAGTGTCTGGGGAATCAAATTCGAAGAGAAGAGACCACGCAAAGAGTAGGTCAGATGCTGAAGCATAGTTAAGGGGTCTGAGGTTTTCTTTAATTTTGTTTTTTCTTCTTTTTGTGTACTCTGAAACTGTGGAATGAGTTACAGCAAAGCTTCCTTGATGATAAGGGAACTAAGACAATAGCTGCATTTGATGTCAGGAAGACAATAGCACCATGACGTCACAGCCCTGTTTACGGTGACTGCCAACCTCACCATCTTCCTCGGGACCAAACTACTAAACTCACCACCACGGTCAATCCCTTTAAGGCTTTGGGCAACTTTACCAGTACAAATAGAAAGGAATTGGGCCCCTGGGAGCGCAGGTGGTTGGAAGCGATGATGTTGGCATAAGGGGAAGTGGCAGTAGAAGTGGGAAACAATTTGCATTTAACACAGAAGGAGGCATCTGTTTTTTGTTAATTGGGTAGCAAGGCAGTAAAGCTATAGGATGTGCTAATTTGTTGGTCTGGCATGGGCTGAGATGGGGTAGTGAGGATGTTTTGGCAGTGCATGGTGAGGAAATATTCCTACGTCGTTTGTTAGCCAAGGCTGTTTTGACATTAGGAATTTTGATGGAGTATTTGTAAGGTCACTGTGACCCACATGGTGATGTTAATGTGGAGCTGATGTAAATACATCCAAGTTGGTGTCCAGGTATTGTGAGATATATGCCTCTTAATTGCTCTCAATGAATATGTAAATCTGGTGGTTTAGATATTAAAAGGATATTGTTCCTTAGGACTTTCTTCTTATGATACTTTGCTCATCTGTTACTTGTTTTGGCAGGCCAAAAAGGTGGAAAGTATGAAAGGGATGGCAACCTCCCAGCAAGGTTTTGCTTTGTATAAGTCCTTTCATTTCAGTAATAAAGAACACTAATCTTGCTTTTCAATTTCAATAACACTGTAATATTTTTGTAATTATTTGAATGGGAGTAATTGCAAGCATATATGTCAAAATTAAAAAAAAATAAATAACCAAGCATTATTATCAGTGTAGGATAATACTCTGCTACCTCCAGGAGCACTCCTGCCCAGCCCTGAATGTTCCCTTTACAGCGAAAGGGAAAAAATGGGCTGTTTTAGATGGTGATTCATCTGACATGATTTAGATATTTATGTTAGGAAGAGATGAACTGCACTTTTATTCCATCAACAATACTGACCATAGTGACTTATCTCTTTTACATGTGCAAAGAGCTTAGACTGACTAACCCATGTGCAGATATCTGTGTGCACTTATAAACTCTAACCACGTCATACCCTTATTTTCTCCTGAGAAACTAATGGACTAAGCTCTTCATTAAAATCTCTCTTTGATTTATCAACATCTTCCCTGAAACTGGACACTAGGTTGGAAAGGGGAAATCCAGTAATAACTGTCACCTAGTCCAAGTAGACAATGTAATGTTATACTGCATCTCCTAGGATTTCACTGGGGTTTTTATGCATAGCAGCTCTAAACAGATCTAATTAGGTGAAATGATGCAGAAAAGGAAACTCTGTTTCCAGACCAATTTTTATTTAGTCATATCCATTACAGAGGCATCATTTTTCAAGATGACGAAGTGACCACTAGAATTTTGGCTTAAACTGGAAACCAAAGAAGCTTTGTGGAAGTCATCCAGCAGATACCAAGCCTGAGAGAGCTGATAGCTGAGATCTCATGATAACCACTGATCTAGGTTCTATTCTCTGTTTCCTTGCATTTTCCAGCATGACCTTAAGTAATTTAGGGTAGGAGATGTATATCTAAAATGTCCCCTTTTGTCAGGGACTTGAGAATACTTACAGGCCTCAACTGCCCCAACCAGCCTTGTCTGGGACCTTCACCCTCTGCTCAGTGGTCCAGCAGCTCCATTTAAGCTCCATGAAGCCACTGTCCAGCCTGTGCTATGGTTGCCTTCAGGTCCTGGCTTGTTCTTCCTTCAGGGAGCAGCTCTGGTTTGCTGCTCCCTGACATCTCCATACATGACAGTCACTTTAAGCTCCCTATAGTCAACTGAGTGAAGCAGGCACCTCCAGGGCATGATTTGGCTTGCCCCAAAATGGACATCTAAGACAATTCAGAGAAATGGGATTATTTTTCTCTTCAGACTGTTCAGATGCAGCTGTAAATTTAGGCAGGTAAAAGTAGCTTCCCGCATTTTGAAAATGGTCAAATAATCCAAATCAAATAAGTGAATTCTATTTGCTAAGTTAATTTTCATCAGGTGATTCATGGTAACAGACCAGTACTGCACTCTTAGTCCAACCCAGTTGTCAAGTATGATGTATTTAGCACAGGCCACCAACGGACAGAGAGGGTAAGAACATACACAAAGTCATTTTCTACGACTGTGGTGTTTTTTTCAGCTATAGCAACACACCCATTAACTCCCTCTGTTTTAGTTTCACTGTCAATAACTGTGAAAATATATCTTTAGCCTGTTTGAATGGTAAGTTTTTCAGGCCATGAACTATCTCTTACAATGCATCCTGTAGTGCTCTGAATCTCAGCTGAAACTCTTTTACAAATAAAGAAGGTGCCCTCAGCAAAGCTAAGTAAAGAGTGGAGCCTGGGCAGGAACCAAGCATGACTGCAGATGACAAAGAAGAGCTGTAGATGTGCAGGATATCACTCTAGAGAGGAAGGAGAAGAGGTCAGAAATGATTAAATGATTCTTCCTAACTGTGCTTCACATGGCTAATAAATGTCAAAGAACTATGAAGCATCATGAGACATGGAAAAGGAAATGGACAAGATACTAAATACCGGGAAAAACAGCAAAAACAACTGACCTGGAAGGCACCAAGTCAAGCTGTTTACAAAGTGTTTTAATGAGAGATTTGTTGACACACAGTAAATACCATGGCACTCTGCCTTTTATGTGCCACTTCTATGACAAATGCCTTCGGCCTTTGGATGCTTCCCAGCGGACACTCCAGTAGGAGGGGAAAGGAGAATGCTTGACACTAAAACCAAGGGACCAAACAATTGGAGGAAATGCCTTTCAGATAGCTCCTGGGCAGCATGGCTATCTTCTTACCTAATAAAATTAATTTCCCTGGCCTACATATGTTCACTAAGACTGCTCTTCTCCTGGCACTCTTCCATTCTTTGGGACCAATGGATGAATGACACTGACACAACTGATTTCCCAAAGAAGGCTCAAGCCTGCCTCCTGTCTTTCCTCAAAGAAGAATTTCCTACTAAGTCAATGAGAATCTAAGTCTGAAGTCCATTCCAAAAGTAGGTGGCCCAGGAAGCTCCTGGCACCAAGATACTCCCATGTCTGTAGCCATTTGCAAACCAAGGAGCTCCATGGCTACCAGTCATGTCAGACAACACTGGTTCCCTTCCTTGAACAACCAGATCCTCAGATACATCTGGGTCATCTGAAGGCAGCATTTCAGTAAGATCCTGGAAAAAAAAATAAATTCACATTATAGTCAATCATGAGCTACTCACTGGAATTCTGTTAAGCACATAAGTGCTTGCAGGACAAAGCTTTAACCAGACAGCCAGGATCTGGAACGAACTTTTATTATAACAGTATTTTCATTTGTTGGCCATTAGTTTTGTGTGTCAGCTCAATCTCTGGTATATTGAATAAGAATGATTCAAATGTATGTCACAAAATTTTCTTGAAACAGTCTAAAATGACCATCCTTATCTTATGTTGAAACAGTTTGTAGACAATAGGATCTGGGTTATTTTCCTGCTGCCAACTTGAAATTATGAGCCACAGACTGACATCCAAGATAGTCTTGGAAAGGTCAAAGCATTTTTCAAGAATTTAACATAATGTGACTTAAATCCAGCTTTAAAAAAACATAGAAATGTTGTCTGGCTCTGTCCTTTTCAGTTGTCAATGACATGAGCACACACAGGGTAAGCATCATAAAAATCGAGGCACGTATAATGACTCATTCTGTACCAATGTCTTGTCTGGGGAATGATTCCAGTTTTGTTTCTCTTTCTGTATTTGTGATTTTCCCCGGAAAGCCATAGTTTACATTTGGAAGTCCATTTGATTCGGTATAAATTTCAGTCACTAATCAATTGAAATATGTACCTAACAGACTAAATCAGTGTGTCACCACGCCCATGAAGGTCATGGAAAGATTCAAAGGGGACCACAGAGTGCTAACATCTTTCTCACAGCCTCTTATATTACAGAAAGTCGTGTTCTCCAGGATACTGGAATGAGAAGTGACTGCAACTGCTGCATAAAAGACTGGGCTGCATTTTGTCTAACTTCAGGTGGCTAAGATGTAGGTAACTACAACTGAGCTAAATAACTTAGGTACACTTCATAGTCCACAGAGATACATAGAGTGCAGAGCATCAGACTTATTTTAGATGTTTATTTTATGATGAAACAAATTAGTCCTCAGACTCCTCAACTATTGATTAGATCTCTGTTGACTAGAGTGTCTGTTTCAAATATAAGTGTCTACATCATATGTCGAATGTGATTTGGTGTACCTTGCTCACAGCTGTAATCGCAAATAGCAGCTCAGTTCCTTCAGTCTGGCAAGAGAAACAACTGTAAGTGCTAACCTTAATTGTTAATACATGCTGCTCCATTACTGAACAAACTGAGCTGCTTCTGAGAAATCCATTTGCTCTGCATGATGGTGGGAAAGTCAAATAGACAATCTGAACTGAGCTTTTGAGGTGTACGGAGTGTGTGACATGAACTATTTGCAAGATGTAAAGCAATTTGTTTTAAATAGAAGTGACTATTGAACCACAGTAATTTTTTGAAGCAAAATCTGCCTTGCCTGTGTTTGAGTATGAAAGAAAAAGGATGACTAAATCATAACTTCATCATTTTGCATGATTCTAGAGTATTCAAGATATGCTCTTACCCTTCTCAACCACTGTTCTGTCTCCCAAAGGAGAGGTGTAATTCTCCCACTTTGGGAAATATCCAACATTTGAAAGCAATTCTCATGTGTGAAGCTGATAAATGGAGAAAAAACAAACAAACAAAAAAAGCAGTTAGCAGTACTCACCTCAATTCATTTAAATCTATGCACACAACATGACATTACATTCACTTTCTTTCTGGGCTCAGTTTTTTAGGGGGGACTTATTTATTATAACAGCAGCCTGTCTTTTCTTTTCTCTAAGTCCAACTGCTGGTAGTACCCAGGGACATAAGTATGGCTATATGGGTTGAAACCACAGATCCGTCCAGACCAGTATCTAGTTTCCATAAAAGGCCAATACTGTCTTTAAAAGCAGATGCCTGGGAAAGAGTATAAGAATAGACATAGCACGTAGTGATGATTCTCCAAATATTCCCTCAGCCTCCAAAAATTTGCAGCTCAAGTATTTCCTGAAATAGAGAGGCTGTCTTTGCGTTTAATGTTTAATGCTCAGTGGATGCTATTTCTGTGAACTTGTCCAGGTCACCCCTAAATCCATGTCAGCTTTCAGTGTCTAAAATATCCATTGGTAGGGAGTTCACCTCTTAATTTCCTCTTCTCTCTAGGACCTGGTTGTAGGTATACCAACCTCTCTGCCCAGATAGTTAACCAATAACTTTTACTCCTCAGGGTTTTTTATGAACCTTGCCTGATGTAGTGTAAGAAGATTTCACAGAGACTGCATGCACTTTTTGAAATCCTAATTATAGGAAAAATCAGTAAAAATTTGAGTGACATGCCAGCAGAGATATAGCCATCTCTATTGGAGGCATCACCCTGAGTATTCAGTGATGAAAGAGTCAACAGAGTCTAGGACAAGATTTATCTTATCCTACAGAAAGGAAAAAGATTTTCCCTTAAACTGCCTACTTCTGTCCTTTAATTGTGAAATCAACCCAAGGAGATTGGCTCAGATTAAGATTTTTTAAAATAGGTCAAGTAAATTGCACCATAGGTGTTTCTAGGTAACGATGACTGAGATTGACCCACTGTCACACGGTGACAAAAAGACCCCACAAATAAACTGAAAGAGCAAATCACTCAGAGCTCTGCAGGAAAACAATCATGTGTGTTTAAAAGTTTTGGAGTTCATGCAAAGAAAATATTTTCCTTTTAAATCTATGACTATTGTTTGACCTGCTATACTGGACATAAGCAGGCGACAAGGCTAAATATATACCTGCATGGTATAAATTCAGCCGACACTTCTTGTCTTTCTACTCCTGCTGTAGACGTCTGTGCGAGACTTGTCCGTCAGATCCCAGCAGCCTCCGGGCTTCAGCAATCAGGTTGTTAGACATCAGAAAGGAACGCATGGCTTTGAGTGAAAAGGGCAGATAAACAGGGGCTGAGGAGATTTATGCATGCTAATTCTTGGATAAACATCCTCATTTGGACTCCAGTCTATCAGTTACAAGCTGGAAACCCTGCCCTGCCTCTACTTCAGGGCAAAGTTTCCAGCTTGTGCTGACTCTTCCTCAGAGGAGCTGTCTTCACTGTTCTCACTCTTTTTCAGTGCAAGAACCCCATTTCATTAACCCCATTTCATTAAAAGGGAAAATGGGTCATGGAATAGGTAAGCTGTGGAGTCCATCAGCTGAAACACTTTCTGAGCCAGATCAGTGCTCTAAGACCAGGCAGCATGAGAGAACTTGAAATACTGGTCCAGTTTCACATATTTAGCATAAAATCGTCCCTTTATGCTTCTCCACGGCCGTGCTCAGGTGTCCACATCCATGTATCTCGATCCTGTCATCTCTTCCCAGATCTGTGAACCTTCATGCATGGCTATGAGCTGTCAATGATCCAGGCTGGGTTCATGGGGTCACTGAGCAAAAATCAAGCTACAGCTGCCTTGCACCTTCCTCAGTCTTTACTCTTAGACTCTCTCTCCAGTCCTGTCCCAACATACTGTAGGTATGTCCCATCCTAACTTATCCTTGCTCTTACCCATCTTTACCAGTTCTGCTCTCTCTTAAAAACTGGAGAGAGCAATGCTAAGGCATCACTTTTCTGTTCTTTGATTTTGGTGTTTCTTGCTATCTGTTAAAAAAAAAAAAAAACTTAAGTTTGGTGTCCTACATCCTATTTAGGCAGTGGAATAAAGACCAAGGTTTAGGGCAAGCACAGGGCCACCTCAGCAGCTTGTGTTGATTTCAGCTCAGCTGAAAATCAGGTTGCTTGTTTTCTCTGAATGTGGACGTAGGAATATAACCTAAGGCAGGTCTTGGCTTGTGGAAGGAGCCTTTTCAGGCTTGGGCTGAAACATAACACTCATGAAGGAGTCTAGCTTGAGGGGTTTAAATAGTTTGATATGTACTTCCTGAAGAAGTCTCCTTTTCTACAGCATTATATCTCTATATGAAGTCCTCTCCTGAGCATCCCTGATGCTACATTAGTAGTAGGATGCAGGAGGGGTTTCTCATGTACTGTTGCTTGAGCACACTGCAGCTTATGGTGCTTTTAGCTCCTTCAGGTCATTAAATGAACTCACAGGCTTGGGAGAGGATTAATAACCAGGCTTACCAGCTCCTCCCAACAGGCAAAGGATCAGCCGGACTCCACTGGTTCATCAAGGATCAGTTGTACCAGCAAATGAAAGGACTCAAGGTGCATCCTCTGGCCCTGAGGGCAAGAGGCATGGCAGATCCAACGTCTGCGCAGCTGAACTCCTGTCCTCACCCCACAAATACAGCAGTGGCATCCGCAGCAGGGACCGGCTTGTGCTACCCCCAGGCTGGGCATAGACCTCTCTGGGAAAGTGTTGGCTGATCCAGGTGAAATCGTGCCAGGGAGCCAGATCCGGTCCCAGGCCCTTATTGCCTTATTAATGGAGAGGTAGCCAGAAGGTGTGACGGAAACAGAGGGACCTCAAACTATTTAAAGGCATACTGTCTCATCCCTGCATACTCTTTCTCCCTACATATATTCATTTATTTACATGCACATGTGTACACACACATATATATACATACACAAGTGCATATGTATAAAATATAAATGCAAATATATAGCAATCTTTGGGAATTGGGTACAAATACATATAACAGTATGTGTAATACATGTGGGTGTGCGCACACACACACACATATATATTTATACATATGTATATACACATACACATATTGATACAAACCCTTAAGCTTCTTCCATTATCTAAATTTCAGCCATGAACATCCTTTGGAACAACAGTCCATCCTTCCTATAGCTAAATCAGTTTTTCACCTTGACAGACAGGGAAGAAAAAGCCCCTCTTCTGTTGAAAACAAAACAAAACAAACCTACCAAAGCATATGAATAAAAAAAATCAAAATGAAGGAGGAAGATGATCTGGAACTGAATCTGCCTACGTGACATGGAGCGGCAGGTATCTTTGATGGACAGGAACATGCACTGCCAAAGTGACCCCCCGCTCGGCTTTAATGCAATTCCAGCTGGGCACAGTGCCTTCCTGTTGGGTTGCTGCGCTCTCGCAACGCTCGCTGGGAGCCGCGGATGCTCAGATACATCCTCTGCAGAAGGTGATTTGGGACGTCAGCTCCCCTCCGCATTGTATCTGGCTACACAAGGAGGCTTCGTGGGTTGCTGCGCGCAGCAGGGGCTCCCCGTCTGGTTCCTCTCCACCTACTCATGTCCTGTATGCAACAGCACAGGGCCTGCCAGGCAGCAGAGCTTTTCTCACTCTCCCTCAGCTGTGCCCCCCTCCCTTTCCTATGCTTTCCTGACCAAGGTCATGGGGAGATGATAATAGCTGTATCTCAGGAAACACCGCCACGCTTTGCCTTTTCCTCCCTTCTTGGGAGCTGGGAGGTGCGGCCGTCACTGAAATGAGAATTAGGAACGCCAAGCAGCCTCCCACTTGGATCGGGATCCTGCAGAGAGCCTGGGGCAGCGCCAGGAGCTGAGCCCAGCTCTTCTAAATGCCGCAAGACACTTTCACCTCTGCCGGAGGAGGGGGACACAAAGGTCAGAGAGGAAGGGCATGTTCAAAAATACACAAAACCTACGTATTCTGTTCTCCTCTTCGGTGCAACTCTCAAATGCTTGTAGCTTGTGCTTCTGTTAAAGCACTAAGCATGTGCTGCCTCTCCACTTCTGGAAGCTGAAGTCTCTCAACCTGAGGGTGCAGGGTTTGCAAGGGGTATAGTGAAGATGTCTGAGCTTCATGGTGGGCTCAGAGGAGCCATGGTTAACACAGCATAGGGGGTGATAAGAAGGGAGTGCCATGTCTGTGAAGGGGGCATCAAACGCCCAGAGACTTGTTGCTCGTTGCTCCAGCAAATGTAGGACACTGAAGAGGGGGGAGGCTTGAACTCGAGCCTGGACTCCCTGCTCTCTGTCCTACAGTGAACCTGCACAATCCCAGTGGAAGCTGACCTGCTTTTCATCTGCCTTCATGCCCCAGAGTAGAAACTGGAGGGGGATGACCACAGCTAAGGGGAATTACCTCCCACTCAGAAAGGGAATGATCTAGTGGCTACAAGGTGAGAAGGTTTGGTTCATCCCCTGGATCTGACACAGATATTTAGCTTTCAGTGAGCTACATAGGTAGGGAACATGCATCACTTCTACTCCAAGGGCAGATTTACTTTATTCACACTGACCAGGACAGCACACAAGTCACAGGGGAACTCCTGTCTTGCTAATCATCCCTTCACCTAGACCATGGAAACATCCAGCCCCACACTGTCCTTCCCACTCTATAACCTGGAGGCATTAGTTGAGGTAGGATAAGATATATACCTCCTGCTACAAATAGCCTGCCTTTCCAGAAGTTAGCAACAGAGGAAGAGTTCTCAAACGCATTCATGAGAAATAAGCTACAGCTCAAGGTGCCCACTTGCGTGGTGCAAGCCAGAACCCTGAGGTGCACCTCCTTCTGGGTGATGCACAGAACAGATGACCTCAAAAAATGCTGAGCTGCCCCACCACTGAGAGAGATAGATGTCTTCTAGAAGGATCCTGGCGCTTCACAAAGGAAGATGAGGGTATCCCAGCACCTGCCTTGAAAAGCTGCACCTCTGGCACCCTCTTTCAAGCCTTTGGGAGTACAGAGCCTCCAGACACTGGATGTTTATCATAGGGAATTCAGAAGCGGATCCAGAGGATTCAGCACAAGCAAGCCAGGAGAGTTTGAGTAAACAAGGTGTCAGAAAATACCAGCTTTTTCCACCTGTCCCCACCCTTTGCTGACAGTCTGCAACCATGTCAGCTCAGGGAATGGCGTCCAGATGCATCCTCCTTCCCCAGCAATAATAAACACCTCAGGGGCTGTCTCTTCTCAAGGCCTATGACAGCAATTCCTCATGCGAGCGTGTGTTTCCCTGCGTGACTCATTTCCTGTTTTTCTGCTGAGCAAAGAGAGGCACCTGGTGACCAGCAAGAGCCAAAAGTTGCATCTTTGGGGTTTAGAAGAGGGTGTGGGGAGGGTTACCGGCTTCCCTGGATCACCAGGCCACTTTTCTTGCCAGGACAAACACCGCCTGATCCGTTGGCAAGTGGGGCAGGTGCTCTGGAGGTCCGCAACTCTTTGCAACCTGCTCATGTGCATCCTAACCTCTGCAGCTCCTGGAAGTCGGAGACCCCAAGCTTCATGCCAGTGTGCCAGAACTCTGGCAATTATGGTTAAAGTCCCAGAACAGGAAAGAGAGAGTAGCACCATGACGTGAATACCCAAATCAAGCGCCTCGGTGGGGAGCATATGGTGGCAGATGACAGAACGGGTTTTACGCTCAGCGTGTGGCACTTCATGGATCTCCTGATGCAGCGAGAGCAGGAGGGAGCGAGGGAATTGCTTCTTCTGTGGTGACAGGTGTTGTAGACACATCTCTCATTGTCCCTGACCCTTCACGGGCACACCGGAGGAGGAAGAATCTCTCTCTAGAGAAAAGAGTGTCACAAAATAGCTTCCTCTCCTTTTCCATCTGTTATAAAAATAACCCCAGGCAGTGCCAGTGGAATCAGCTTGGATACCCATATGAGGAGTGAGGGGAAAGGGAGAATAAGACAAGGATGGCTGTTATTAAAAGGCTGTCCCGCCATGTGACTCGGAGCAAGCATTCTCCAAGCCTCCTGAATAACGAGAGGCTGTTAGTGCCAGCTAATTAGCAGCAAGCTAATGGCTTGGTTGCTGGAGCCGCTGGCTGCAAATAAATTAAGTAAGAACAAAGGAAATGAAATCTACTGAACAGAAAGAAAAGTTGTTGGGGGTGGTAGCACAGGACAGTTCCAGGAATAAACTTAATAGGCTTAGTAGTATTTAGGTGTAACTAACAAGAGCAGAGGTTCACACACTGCTTGCTAATTTATTCCATCCTCTTGACTAAAGGCAAAGAGGAAGGACTGAAAATGAAGAAATCCATGGAGTGGAAGACAAGGAAACACAGCAATGTCTTCAAATGAAAGATAAGACATTTCAGGGAGCCATTATACATTTATCCCAAACAGGTCTTCAGGGAAAAGTAAAACAGGGAAGGAGGCTAGCAGCTCAGGCACAGCTCGAGAAGCCCAAAGGTATAGAGTCAGCCTTTGAGCCCACCACCTTTCCCTGCATAGCCATAGACAAGTCACCTAATCTAGCACGTACCTTCATTACCTTCTGCTCCTGTCCCGCTTCTGCACTGAGACCGCCACCAGCCATTCCAGAGGAAAGTCTGACCATTATAATTGATACCTTGGGAAAAGGTTTTCTCTAATCCCTTTTAGTTTGAAGTTGGCATTTTCAGTCAGGTTTCTCTCCCCCTCCTTAGCACTTGTGTGCTTTTAAACTACTGTATAAAAAAAGGATGTTCTTGTTCCTGACTTAACTGATTTTTATTCCAATCATTGCCAATCCTTTTTATTCATAATTAATCAACAGGCTTCAGAAGATCGTTAGCTTTCGGAAAGCATTGTCACTGGACAGAAGTGAGCTCAAAGCCTAGATTTTTCAAGCAACTGATGTTCCTGACTCCCACTGGGCTGCAGGAGAGGTTGTTGTCTAAATACCTCAAAGAGTCCGGGCCCAAGAGCTCCATGCAAGGTTTCAAATATGAACACGTGAAGTTAAATCCATGATTCTTTCCTCCCTTTTAGCCCATGTGCAGTCTGAGATTTAAGCCCTAAAATCCTTACTTTTTCCCTGTTTTCTGCCCTTGCTCAGGCCCAAGTCAGAGAACGGACACTGCAGAGATTGCATAGGCAGTGGTGGTGCACTACCTAGGCTTCAGATCAGTGGGTTTTCTTTTCCAGATTCTCTCATTTCAGTGACCACATGTCAAATCAGAATTTTCTTGGATGATGTGTGTAACTGAGTTTTAGCTGAACTTTCTCTAGCTGCAAAATCCGGCTGCGTTCTGCTATTCAATCTCACAGAAGAAAAAGAATGAGAAATTGATGTGGCAAAGCCTCTGTAGGGTGATATCTGCCTTGGACACCTGAAAATTTTGAGCCCAAGTTTCATGATCAAACGAAACCACCATGATAAACCACCAGAAAAAGGTGGAAATTACAAGTTGGATATTAGCTTGCTTATATTAACAATAATGTTAATAATGATAACAGCAATAGTATATTGGCAGATATAAATTCATGAAGAATAGAAAAATATTTATTTTCTCCAGTCAGGGAGCAAACTCGTGATTAAGTGTAGCGGCCTAACGAGTTCACAGCCAACAGCTCAGCTATAGTATCTGTCTGTGTGCATAGTCCTCAGCCTTACGATGTGCTGTGGCTTAGCTAACCCTTAATGGGAAAGAGGTGAGCTTTGACCTTGCCTTTGGGGGTGGGCAAAGAGCATGTTCACACAACCATGTAACAGATAACAGGCAGACACATGCTAAGTCGCATTACCTTGATTGCATGTTTGAGCTGTACCTCCTCCCCATGAAACTCACTGCTGTAGGTATGTGGGGTTACCCTCTATCATCCTGCTCTGCAAAGGTGATGAACTGAATGCATTTTTGGCAACAAGGAGTCACTGAAGCTGAAGGGTTTCATCCTTGCTTCTCAGCTCCATCCACATCCGAGCCATGAGGCTCAGGATTACGTGATGATCCCAGAGATCATGCTAGTTTCTGCCATTTTCTATTCTCTGGGAACACCATGAATTCCTTCTTGCACACCATTATCAGGGTCCCAGCCGCAGGATCTTCACTGGTGATGTAAGTTCAAGAGTTAGAAGGGACCCATGGAGACTTTCCTGCCTGGCTCATTCATGGCATTGGCTGCAAGAGAAGACACCCCCTACATAAGGGGTTACCAGCACACCCTGCATCAGTCCAGCATCAATTGGATTAGTTTGATTTATTGATGAAACTGGTTTAAGCAAATCTACTTGTCTTTGCATTTCATTTGATGAAGAGCACTCACATGATCCCTTAAACGAACATTGAAGAAGGTAGATCAAACAGTTAAATGTATTGGATAGAAGTTATCATCTTAACCATTACAGCTAGCTGCATGGATCATCTAAACTTTCAGGACATAACAGAGGCTGCTATCAGAGACGGTAGGAACTTCAGTCCTTAAAATAGACTCTTCTCTCTGGAGTCTTGCTGATATATTGGGTTAAGGTACTGGTAAGGGTTGGTGGGGTATTTCAGGGTTAGGAGGCCTTGTATTTATATTGTTTTTATTAGGCTGAGAGTTTCATATACGTAAAACCAAAATCAAAATTACTTAGCAATCACTTTTAATAGTGCAACTCAGAAACAGGCTCAGTCAATGCCTTAGGGGAAGATAAAGGTGATCCTGGCTTACCGGTTACCTGCCCAGCTCTAAATAGTTGTAAAACTTCTTTGGGAACTAGACATAACTCTTGTGGGTGAATGAAATGGAATCTCCATTTAAACACCTGCTAGAGTTATTCTAACAGTTACCAGGAACTCAGTTGTTCCCATTGCTGTCCAATAGTCAGTGAAGATCCTCAGGGTCTCCACAAAGACAGACTGTTCGGCTCAGGTATCTAACCATGGATTTGGGTAGCTCTCCTTAGTCAGCCAAGCTGGAAAGCATTGCCCTGTCTCCTTGGTTTCTCAAAGAAAAAAATATATATATTTCTTTTAAAAGGTCCCTCACTCTGTTCTGATTTGTGCTGTTTTAATTCTGGGGAGAACTCCTGGAATCAATTTTCTGTCCATGGTTAAGTCTGTTAAATAATCTGTGCCATATTTTTTCTGTGGGGCAGGGGCTGAGAGGTAGGCACCTGCAAGTGAACCAACAAATGAAAAAACAAATAAAAAAAATAGTAAAACAACAGTCCTGAAAAACTCTCCCAAGTGAGTCTGGAGAATGCAAGACTGAGGGATTCCCCTCTGGTACTGATGGGCAAAGCCGGTTAGCAAACTGTAATATTGCAATGAAAAAGATGCCAATTTCAGTGTGGGCTCCGAAGTTCAAGGACAGATTCCCTGCAGGGTCTTGTACAGATAAGGGAGCACTCCATGTTATCATGAAAGTTTTGAGCAAGCCCTGCTACTGTGGGATAATTCCCTTACTGGGTTAAGACATCGAATTGCTTGCTTTCCTGACCTGCCAGCCAAAAAGGGGCAGCAGTACGGGTATCCAAGCAGACAGGCAAAATTACACAACAGGTTGTTCCCCTCCATTGTAACGAATATCTGACATTTTATTTTTCCTTCTCCATTACTCCCAGCTGACAAAGGCTCTCCCTTTGCAAGCTGCAAAGCAGCCCCTGTTCAGGAATGTCATTACTAGAGGGGCTTTAAAATAAAGCAGGGCACACAAAAATGTGATGACTTGTCAAAAATGCAGGCTGCAAGGTGTTTAAGGCATGAATTTCCTCTTAATGAAGCCTCGCTGAGGGAATATTGCATTCAGCCTCGAGTGCGAGCGATGATGTATCACAAATTTATGGCTGTCCCCTAGCGTTTCCCAGAGTGAGGAAGGGGGCATGAAAATAGCCACACAAGGAAGGGCTTGTAAAATCACTGCCATTCAAGCTGTTACTTGGCCCCGAGCCATATCTGTCAGGAGTTTTCACAGCATTTGGGTGCAGCGCAGCTCACTGGGAACGCTGGTAAGATGCAGATTTCCAATGCTGATTTCCTCTTTGGGTGGAGAATCTTGGATGGGTAGAAAGGGGGACATAAGACATTGCAGAGGGGTAAAGGGGACAGAAGGGCTGCACTGAAAAGGACCATGAAAAAATACATTAAAATACATCGTCTGCCAGAAAATTGCTTCCCCCACTCCTGGCAGCCACGTCCATCTCTTCTACCCCAAAATAAATGGCCTGTTATTTCCATCTGAAACAGGACAGAGGTACTGGCTTCAGTAACAGGGGAAGTGAAGTCTCCCCCTCTCTGCAGATGGGAAAAGCAATGGACTGTTTGAGTAAGAAGAGTAGGTAAGCATGCTGGTGAATGCAAGTATCCCAGATATCCTGCAAGGTCCATCACCAGGGCTGCCAAATTCAGAGGCCCAGTTTTCTCCCTGCACTTTTTACCATTCTTCCACCTACTTACACCCCCCAAAAGGTACCTTACTAGGTAAGGGGATCTTGGAAAAGTCAAATTCACATGTGAGGTGAACAGCAGCAAAGCCTGTTCTGCTCTAAGTGATAGTCAGTGACATTCAGTTCCCTGGGGCAGGGAGTAGAGCAGGTTGCTTTTTTCAAGGCTCCCAAAGTGAGGTCCAAACCCACTGGTTTGTGCAGGATTTCCTTAATCTTCAGGTAGTTAAGATGTGGGAATTTCTATTGCTGGAGTGAGCAGGAATTAATTCATACTGGGTTATGTCAGCCCAGAAGGACAAAGCCTGGTAGTGGTCAAGTTTAGATCACATGTATTTTTCATGCAAAAGTGCTCAGACAAGGCAGTGGCTTCTCTGGAGCTCATGAATCCAGGTGGGACACAAATGATTAGGTTCCTCCACCCATAGCCTCGTGTTAATGGGAGGCAAGAAGAAGGGCAGCTGTTTTGGTAATCCAGGTGTTTCATGAGATTCAGCCCTGAGTTCCTTGATTCAGAGTGACAGAAGGTGAATGTGAGGTCCACTGTGACGCTTCTTGATTTTGACAACTGGTCCTATTGCATGTGTGTGGGTTCACAGAGCAGAAGAAAGGCTACATTAACGGGGAGGAGAGGCAGAGAAGCGTTTGCTTTGGCAGAGCCCTGAACCCAAAGGAATTGCCCTAGGAGAAGCATCTCCTTCTGCTTTGCCACCATCATGATATGCTCTCTCTTATTTTAAGTCATAACAGGGCTGTATTTCTTTATTCCATGCATCCCTTCTGAAATACCCCTTGAGAGCAAGATGGAACTCAGGATGGTACAGAAAAAGAGGCCTAAATTTTGCAGGACTCAGAAAGATGGCTTTCTTCCCACAGCCTCACCAGTGACTTCCAGAACTGTGTGCAGTCAGAGCTGGGACTAACACTGATAAGGATGCGAGCAAACTTGTCTGCGCAGGTGGAGTGCAGAGATTGATTTTCTTTGGGCTATATTTTCTAACTGGCTGAGTTTCACCACCAACGTCCCTCAGGAAACAGCGTGTGCACATTGGACTATGTTCAGCACCATTCGGCATCAGCAGAGTTGCAACAGGGACAACTCTGGCCCCATAATGCTAAAAGTGTCTGTGCAACGTGTTTCTTTGACTACTAAATAACCTTTATTTCTAGGTCATTTTTCTTTAAGGGGGCAAAGGTGTCTTGTGCAAAGGAGTGTAAGACCATTAGAGGAGACACAGGTTATGGCAAAAAGGGGCATTGTACCTCTACTTCACCTAGAGGGATACTGAGGCACAAAGAGGTGAAGCAGGTCACACAGCAGGTCATTGGGATTAGAATTCATGTCTCTTGACTCCCAGCCCAAAACCTAATTTGGAGTCATATCTGACTTGACAGTATCCTTTTAAGCCTGGAATATTACAGGCTATAAAAGTAAAATGATCAGTTTTGACTAGAGCACCTTACTGACTTTAACAAATGAAAAAAGGAGAAAAAAAGGAATAGCATAAATGCATTCAGTTAATGGAATGCCCTAATCCAAAGACAGAAAAAAAGTGGAAAACCCCCAAACCCACAGGACATTTCCAAACAGAAGTTGGAGTTTTATCTTTTCTCATTCCCAATATTTGAGATCTTTTGCAGGTAATTTGAAACAGCTGACATTTTCCCTACATGAAAGAATAAACATTTAATTTGCACTGCCGATCTGGGAGGAAGAATTCTAATCCTATTTGCTCAGCCTCAGTAAAAGCCCAGCCGAATGCAAGATCTTCTGTAATTACTGCCTCAATGCTGCACAAGGCACAAGTAATTCAATTAGGAATCCCGATGGGGAAAATCAGGCAAAAACAATAGAAACCCAATATTTAGCAAATGGGTTTTAAGTCCCATCTGCTCTTCTGGGTCAGTGGTTCCACGGTGGCAAAGGCCAGCAGTGTCTGAAGGTCTGTTCCCAGAGGTGGCTGGGACTGATGGCTTCTATAAAGACAAGTTGGTGGTCCCTCTTAGGCGGGTGCCTGTCATGTCCAAACCACCATTGCTCACTGGGAGCTACTGGCCTTCTCTTTGGCAGTCTCTGTGGAAGAGTTAAGGCTGAAATGTGCCGCTGAGAAGAGCTAAACTCTAGAGGTGCTCCAGATGGGGGAGGCCTACAGGCAAGAATTAGGCCAGATCTACAAAATTCATGATTATCTGGCCTTATCATTGGATTATATGTCCTTCTCATGCCTCTATAACCCACTTTTCTGGACTAATTTATATCAATATGTTTTGTTTCTAATATTGTTATGAGACCAGTTAAGGATTTGGGGGTGGCACTATAAATTATCAGAGATCAAAAAAATGGTTTAGATCAAAGGTTGATGGAAACAGTTCTTCACTCTGGAGGTGAAAAGACAGAGGGAAGAGAAAACAACCATCTTAAATATGTAAGACACTTCTGTAAAGAGGAAAGGGATAGGCCATGGACCAGACTAACAAAAGAATACCTCTTCCAGGGAAACGTTAGTGATAAAATAAATGTTACAGGCTTTGTTCTGCTGACGATAGTCACAGAATCAGTGGAATGAAGAACAGAGTATGTTATCATGGTGCAGATATCTAAAATGGGTCAAATGAATCTCACCTTCAAAGTGCCTGTTTATCTTCATTGACAACACAAGGAACCCAGGGGGCAAGTTCATCTGTAGATGTTTAAACTGTATGTGTCTACAGAGTGGGGAGATGAGTGTCACCTTTGGAAAAACTTTCTAGTAACAACAATAATAAAATATAAGGACATACTGCCTTAAAGAAGGTATAGAGCCCTTGTTATTACAGATTTAAATACAAGTTACGTAAATATTTGCCAGGAATAGCATTTCTATATTTGATCCTTCCCTTGGGCAAGACATGGATTATAACCTTCTGAGGTCTCTTTCAGGCCTTGGTTTTCTGAGCTCTCTCCTAGCAGAAGAGGTTATGGACTCAGACAAAGAAGAAGGTTTTCCTCCAAAGTGAGCAGGAATTACAGAGCAATGAGTAGAGCTGTATCCTGACACAGAGAAGACCAGGGCTTACTGCTACAGTCTTTTTGTGAGATCCTGGATGAGTCATCAGAGACTTGATTCAGTTGTCCACGCATAGGTACATAGGGCCATTTGAGATGTCCTGGCTGGTCACCAGCTAACTCTCCAGAAGGTCTCCCCTTGGCCCTGGGTCACATCTGTCAGTGATTTGTGTGTCCGAGAAACCCAAGCAAAATCAAGTGGCACCTGATTCTGTCCTCTGACAACTGAACAAACCTCCTAAGAGTCTTCTACAGACTCTTAGGAGAGATGGCATTTCCAGTGAGCAGTTCAGCCCACATATTCAGTCAACCACCTTGCTGAGGTATCTCTTGCTCTCCTTTGTCTGTTGGTTTAGCTAAATTTTATCTTATCCTGAGACAAAGAGTGGCTGAGTTGTCAGCCATGCAAGAAGCACACAGAACACAAGAATTCCCTTTCTGTCTGAAATGGGACACTTCTATATTTCTTTTTTAGCTCAGAACAGTCATGGAAAGTCAAACAGGATCTGTTTTTCTCAGGAGTGTGTCTGATTCCCATTGTTTTTTCATTACCTGAAATTTCTCATCCACCAGACATCCTCATGATGTCACTGTCTCCATAGCAGCAAACTGACATCACTGTGCAAAGATGATGGCTGAACTCAGGTTTGAGATTTGCAGGTATTTCAGGGAGGGTATTGTTCATGTAGGTGACGGCTTTAAAAAAGCAATCAAATAGAAGAGATGAATGAAAACCAAAGAATATAAGCAGAATGAATCCTATGTACAGTATGACTCAGAACTCAGGCTAATTAACGTTCCCACTGAATGGACACACATCTCTTTGGGTGTTATGTAAAAATAATTTCTACCTCAAATCAGCAGGCAGTAAAAAGAAAGGGTGGAAGAAGAGAACTGAAATCAGCATTTCCTCTTTCCAGATAGGATACTGAAGTGAGCCAGATCACAGGCCCTGCAGTAGAGGCAAGAGTTGGATATGGGCCTTTAGAAACAGTTTTGTGCAATAACATTTTTCCTTCTCCTTTTAAATATCTAGTAAAGGTCATAACTCCAGAACACAACCACCCAGACAAAATGTAAATCAATATTGCTTTAGTGTGGTTCCTATTTTCCATTCTAGTGCTGCTTAGCTATCTTTTCGAATCTTTGAACATATTTCTGAGCATCTATTTGCCTCCATACCAAGTTCCAAGCCCACATGAATCTCAGTTTTGATTAAATATCATTCTTTCCCTCTTAGGGTGGTCAGTTTGGAAGAGAACATGACTGTTAGGTGTTCATCACGTGAGGTACAATTATATGAAAGCTTCTTTTAAGAGCAGAACAGCCCTCTGGACAGCGCAGTAGTCTTGGGATGTTTACCCTGGCACAGCAACACCAGATATAGCAGCTATACAACTTCACCATAAAACAAGGCTTCAAAGTGGCATACTGAGTCATACCTGTGTGCAGCATTGCAATCTGTTTAGGTCCTTATACAGACAGTGCTACCACAGTCAAAACATGATAGTAAGCACTACCATGCAATAAAAACAGGCTTTCTGGAAGTCCTTAATCACCATGAAATTGCAACAGACTCCTCTCCTACCCTTGATCCCTCAAACAGCTCCCTGGGTAACTAAGGGTTAACCAAGCTGGCCGTTCTCCACTTCCGAGCAAAAATTCCTCATTCTCACAGGCTATCTCATTCTGTAAAGGGTCTTTCTCCAAAAACTACAGTTTGGCGTGGAGGAGCAAAGGGATTGGCAGGGCAGCAGTTGTAGGATGTGAATGAAGAAGTGATTGGCAGCAATTCCTCATTCTACAGCTGGGACACCATCACGATGGGATTTTTGTCTCTTGGGACAGGACATCTGCATCACTTAGAGGAGGGGTTTTGAAGATGCAATTCAGTGTCAGAGTTTGGTAGGGATGCACTGTTCAATCTAACCTTCAATACCTATTTTTATTCCCCTAGTGGAAAAGACAAAAAAACTCAAAGCTTATGAAACTGGAGTATGTGGGGGGGCAGAGAGTAAAATAGGAATAAAAAAAGGAAATTATTTAAAGTTGACCTAAAAATAAGCTGTTGATTTTTTTTCTCACTGAAATAAAAGTAGTCCCCCCCAAAATACTTGTTAAGTTGGAAATGAAACAAGGGTTTTTATTCCATATGTAAGCCAAATAGCGTTTTTTGTTTGTTTGTTTTTGATTAGATGTGGCTCATTATAGTCTTAGAGAATTAATTAGAACCAAAAATATGTAACTGCTTGATATTTAAAACACCTCAAAAATCATTTCAGCTTTCTCTCTCGTTTCATGGAGGTGTACATGTAAAAGATACTATTTGCATATCAAGTCACATAAGGACAGCTAAGTGATCCCTCCAGAACCGGAGCAGGTGGGCATACACCTTGTCACAGCTCCAAACATATCAGGAACATCCCAGCCACTAGGCAATGACCCACCATCCTGCACAAACCCAGGCTGTCTCTGAAGATACCCTGCACCCAACAGACACAAAGAGAAGTTTTAGTTTCTTCTCCCGGGACCCATTTTGAACTTTCTTTCCATGGTGCTGGCAGGGAGAAAGGTTAATAGGAGGAACAAGAGATGGAGATTTCACATCGTCTTAGGGCCTCTTTCCCTTCAGCTCTCTCTGTAAATCTGCACCATCACTAGGGTCTGTTTTACCCTGACATGTTAACAAGGGGCTTCAATGCTGCCACCTAAACTGTGTATTCATTTTGCTTGCTTTGTCTGATTGAAAGCAGCATTTAATAATTTGTTTTCTTTTCGGGTGTACGAGATATTTAAACAGATTTTGTTCCTCTGACTGAACGCATTTTGATAAAAAACAGTTTATTTTGGTCAACATTTCATAATGGTATGAGACTAATATAATAAATGACTACAGACAGAGCTGGCCTTCCATATCCACCCGTACTGGTGTATTGGGTTACCTGTCCTGGTCAATGGTCATCCTTACTTTAACCCCTCTCCCAGCCCAGCCAAAGATATTGCTCTACTGACTTGTCTTAACTGGTGTCTGAGATAATCCACCTTCCTGAAATGAATGGTGGAGCACTCACATGGGCTACACTACATGGACACATTGCATGGAAAATGCAAGTCACCTCGTCCAGTTTTTGTTATATATACCATAAGCCATTTTTAAAGTTTGGAAATGCTAACTGATGGAGCATTAAAATGTGTACATGTGGGATTTCTCTCATCTAATTTTGTAAGTGTCATTTAGCTTGCAAATTAAGACAGTAGGATGTAGATCCCTCTGCGTTGCTAAGCTCCCTGTACAGTTAGTGAAAAGTCAGTCAAAAGTCAGTGCAGACCAAATATAGGTGTGTCTTGTAGGGTGACCTGAACTGTTCTTTGGGGTCCAGTGACTCTACTGATTAGAGGTTCAATTCAGTCACATAAACAGAAGGGCCTAGCGCTGAAAAAAAGCAACACATCCATATGGAGCTGGGAGATACGGCCAAGGACCCATGTCCCTTTGGATCAGCAGCTGGAAGCCAGGTCATCTCAAATGCACACATGGACAGCTCTAGTTCACATGGAGACACTTACCTGTATGTTCTTGATATAGGGAAGATTCAGGGGCCTAAATAGGCATCCAGTGCCATTTGACACGCCATGGAGTGTCAATGTGACCTCCAGCTACCGCTTCAAAGGTCTAGGTCCCCTGTAGGTCTTGTGTCATATCTGCCAGGCCCCTGTCACAGTCTCAGATGCCTTTCTGCACCCCAGGGTCTTAGGTAACCACGCTTAGGCAGCTGATCCATGACCATTTTAAACTTCTGACAGAAAGCAGATGAAACCCATGTTCAGCTGCTTGCTCAAGTCACCTAAGAAGGCAGCAAGAGAGGAAAGAAACTGAATTTCTGGTGGGTGACAGAGCACTGGAGCAGGTTGCCCAGAGAGGTTGTGGAGTCTCCTTCCTTGGAGATATTCAAAAGCCATCTGGACACAATCCTGTGCAATGTGCTCTAGGTGACCCTGCTTGAGCAGGGGGGTTGGACTAGATGATCTCCAGAGGTCCCTTCCAACCTCAACCACGCAGTGATTCTGTAAACTTACACTCCTTGATTTCACAGTTCTTAGCTTTAACAACTGCCCTATCCCAGCTCTGCTGGTTCACATCTAAGCATGCATCCTGGGCCTGCCTGCTCCCCTCAAAGCCCAGGGCTTTTACATCCCATGCAGGGCACTTTGAAATAATCCCAATTGCTTCAGAAAGAGACAGTGCTTCCTGTTTCTACAACCCAGCCGACTCCTTAATCCTTTTATCCAGCTACGATTGTGCCAACTTGTCCTTGTGTTCCTGTTTGACCTCATCTCGATTCGTTCATCCACGGGCTTCGTTCCCACCCCTGCACAAGGTGGGCATGTACTTTAAACTACTGCTCCATGAAATGGAGTTATATAGTTTATAGGGAAAGACACTCTGCAGCGAGTGTGCATAAACACACACGTGCACACACAAACACACACACACACACATGCCCCAGGTCAGCTTCTGCCCGTTGCTTCGTTTCTTCCATTCCCCAACCAACTGTGACACCGAACAAGTCACTTAACCTCTTGCTGTCTGAGTTTACCCAGCCGTAAAATGGGGATAAAAATACTTCACCTACCTCAGGCAGGACATGTGGTTTAATTCCTTCATGTTTTCAAAGTGCTTTGAGTTCCTGAGCTAGACAAGAATTGGCTTAAATTTTCTTCAAGTGACTAAAGTTTGTGGTGCCCAGTTTAACATACATTAAAATGGTCTTGCTTGTGCTTGCTTGACTGGTTCACCACTAGGACTTGCCAGGGGACAGTAAGCAAATTGCTTCTTTGTGCCTTTTCTTTGAACAGGGAAATAGATTTTTGCCACAGAGGGTACAGATCTCTAAAAATAAAAATCATTATGTTTTAGATATTACTCGTGTGCTTTCTGAGTGTGTATTGTAAGATACCAGGCTTACTGAGAAACAGTTTGCTTGCCCCAGGATGAAATCCATTTTTACTGATTTGCCTAGAGACTTTTGTTTGTTTGTTTTAATGACAAAAATTCTTTTTAGACACATCATTGATGAGAATGGCAAATACCATTTTTTTCCATTTCATACAAGTTGGGAGGGACTTTGCTGCTGAAAATTAGCTCTGTATTGCTGTTGTCTAACTAGTGGTAGATGCTGTAGTTTCTGTGGAGGAGACATAACAGGGTCCAATGACAAGAACCTGAAGTTCAGCTTATTCAGGCTCAATGAAAGCCCAGATTTTTTAGAGTCTGGGGAATTTAACCCCTGAACCAATTTCCCTAAGAGATGGTGGGGTTTGAATCATTCAAGCTTTGAAATCAAGGCCAAATGTCCTTCTGAAAGTGATGACTCAGCTCAGGCAGAAGTTCCTGGAGATGCTGCATAGATCATTGAAGGAAAGTTCCTGGTCTTGATGCTTATACTACCTTACTGGGAAGTGTAATGGTGCTGCTTTGTAACAGCTACCCTTTCCCACTTCCCACCTCCTCTCCAGTCCAAAAGGGTAGTGATTGTGGTAGTAAATACGGTATGTTTTATTGTGGTGACCCCTGATCAGGTGTGTGAGGGCTAATTACACCAGCGAGCTTCCAGCTGGGATTGAGGTGGGATTGAGAGGTACCTGATAAAAAGGAACTTTTCCCTTCTGGATGGGAAAAAAAAAAAAAGATTCCCCAACACTTACCAAAAATAACAAGATAGCAGCCGGCTGAAATCCCTGCTTTTATTCTGTCCTTCACATTTTCCCTCAACAGCTGTTTGTAGTTCCATGTTTTTCAAAGCTATATAGATCTCTTTCTTTTTTTTCCTCACTTTTCTTTAATGTGTCTGATTGCTTTATAGCTGTTCTCCCCTCTTCTTTTCTCTCCCCCCACACTTCTCCCATCCCCTTTGCGTGTTACTGTGTCCTAACAGCAAATCAGTCACCCAGCGCCAAAGGCAACATACATCACCCAGTGACGGCTCCTTCTGCTTCCACCCGTGACCTTTAGAAGCAAAATAGCCAAACGCAAACAAGAAGAGATAAGAGCTCATTCTGGACGCAGCATTTTTATTTGCTTCAGGTGTGATTTATAAAGCTGTCACCGAATTCTGTTGGCAGCTGCAGATGCAGGAGGAAAAGTTGTTCCTGTATCCCGCTCAGACGGGCATGGGAAGTGATTTAACTCTTTGGCCGCGTCAGGAGGTGTGTGAGTGGCCCTCCACCGGGTCTGCTTCTTGAAGAGACACGAGAGAAGGCTTCAAACCCAGCAGCTGGTGGATGAGGAGGTAAATTCAGTCCTGGTGTAAGGGAATATAATTCATGTGAAGTCCCCAGAGCTCTGACCCACTCCCTTTAAATTGCTGCTGCATTTGAAAGGAGATGATAAAGCAGGATTTAAGCACTCGGCTCCCTCTGGCTGGGATGCAGGAGAATATAGGGTTTTTCCTGTCTTTGCTACCAGCTAGCTAAGCCATTTTGGGCAACTCATGTTGTCACTCTGTGCCTCAGTTTCCCCATCAGTGACATGGAGATAAGACTTTGTGCTCCCCCATGAAGCTCTCAGGGCTTTACCGGCCAAGAGGGCTGCAGGACAGCTGGTCACGCTCATTGTCACCCTGTCATTTTGCTGAGGGAGGAATAAAGCACACAGCGAGAGCCAAAGAAGGGCTGGGTCTAGCTCAACACAAAGCACAGCCCTGAACCTCGGGGGAGGCCCTGGAGCTTGGGGAGCGTTAGGTGCCTCCAAAGCAAGGTTAACACCAGGCAGAGGGCTGTGCGGAGTCATAGGGCCAGCATGCTGCAGGGTCCGCTGAGCACGGGAGAGTCCCAGCACACACAGGCTACGCAGCAAGGAGCCCTCCCCTGCCAGCCAGGCCTCTGCTTTCAAAGAATAAGCAGGGCTTTTCTTAACGCGTGAGCAGAAAAGAAGGATCCTGCCTTCCTTATATAAGCTTGGCCTTCAGCGCTCTCCTCCAGGAAACCAGGTGTTTGTTCCCTTCCTTCCCCTCCAGGGCCGGGATCTGACTCTCGAGCAGGGAGGAGGAATGATGCGTTCCTTCTTGCAGAGCTTTATGGAGCCGAGGAAGCACAAGGAGAGGTGTGAGCATGTGACCTAGTTTCTCCAAGTGTAGGGGATAGCATCCCAGGCCAGGGTCCCATCAGGCTCTGTTGAGGAGATCTGGGAAACACCCACACCCACTTTACCAGACTTTACCAGACCAGGTTACCAGACTTCTGGGGTGACAAGCATGCTGTAAACCAAGGCATCCTCTGAGGTGGAGCAGCCCCGAAGACTATCAAATCTCCAGTCAAAATCCCCTGCGCTCATATCTCAGCACATGAGAGCACTCTTTACTTATGGTGCGATGATGTGCTCTTCACCCACTCAGCTTTTGCCTTTCTTGCCCTGTTTCAAGCCTTGTGCTTAATGCAGTTGTTTACACACAAAAGCGTGTGAGTTCAATGCAGGGCTCAGTCGTAAATGTCCCCACAGACTCTCTGGAGCTTAAGTGAATCTCTTACCATGTTCTTTGTAGGCATCATCCCTTCCATATTAAACCTTCCTATCCATGAAGATAACGATCCTTCCTCTTTTCATTTTGTATAACTTGTAATGCCGTGGAGTCACGAAGCCACTGGAGAACTCCATGCACTTCTGCAATCTACATGAAGCATTGCCGAGAGACAGGAAGTGGAGATTCCCATTTTGACACATGTAGACCCTATATATGGTGATGCAAAGTCATAGTTGCAAGGTGTTCATCAAGACAGTCACCACTTCTCTCCCACAGAGCCAACGCAAGCAAGCAGCAAGACAAGGAAGAGAAGGGTTATTAATGATCTGGAAAATCAACAGATTGCAAGAGTCTGGGAAAATGAGTTTGTAACATCAGTCCAGGGGGTGGTTCCTCTGTTTCTGTGTATACTTTGCTCCTTTATACTTCGGATAATCACATTCTGGCTTGATTTCTGGCTGACCTTATCTATGAGTTCAAACCATACTGGTATTTCCTGTAGGGTCCATGCTTTCCTGGCATTCAGAATGAGGCAGCTGCTATGCTAAAGTGGCAGAAGACAGCAGGGGAACAGCAAAGTGGCCCTGCTCCACTGCCTCCTTCGCCGACATCCAAATCCTCAAGAGCCAGCCTGGTGGCTGCTGCTGCCCTGGATGGAGGGACTGGAGAATATGTGCATGGCTGGTTCTGGGAAGGGACCTCTCTCAGCAAGAATAGCAAGGCTGAGACTCTGCAGATCTCCTGCCAGCTCTATCCAGCCTCCGTTTTTAAACTTCCCTTTCCCATGTCCTCCCCCTTCATTCCAGCATGTCAAAGCCCAGCAGTGTGCAAGTTGCTGAGAAGCCATGAACCATGTCTGGTGGACCAGAGAGACACCTCGGTCTCCTAGGCAGAGCACACCACTCTGAGGATCCATCAAGCATCGGGCTGCCTGTCCAGCCCAGAGTCCTGAACCAAGCATCAGCAACCAAGAAAACAGCTTCTCTCCTCCCCCTTAGTCATCTGGCAGGGAATATTTCCACCAGTTCCTCTTAACATTTTTCCCCCCTGCATTTTTTTCAAGTGCAGCATGTACAGTTCACCTGATCTTTCCTAGGGATGCCAGTGGGTCTGAGCCTCATGACACTATCTCAGACTGCAGACTCATTATTTCTGACTCCCCCGCCCCCTTCTTGCTGCTCATTTGAGGTCTGAAGGGTGGTTGGGTAGGTAGAAAGTGGCCTTTAGGTTGTTTTTACAGACATTATTACACTGTCAAGGCGAGGTGTAAGGCAAGGCTGTTGAAGAAAGGGATTTGACAAGTGAATTTATTTTAACAGGCAGCACAATTCAGTCCATTTAAAAACAAGGCAGATTTGTAAATGCTTTTGGGAATCAGCTCTGCAAATACTGGTGTCCTTAGACTCTCTAAAGTATAATTAAGGCAGGAGTTGATTGACTGAAGAAAAATAGAACGTCAGCAATGAAGGCAATTATAGAAAACAGCAGTTCCTTGCATTACTGTTCTGTTTTGTGTTCAGACTTGGAAACTTCCTCCAGGAGAGATCCTACGGGCCAGAGCTTAACCACTCTGAAGCCAAGAGCAAAACCCCCCATTGACTTCAGCACAGCCAAGATCTAATCCCCAAAATAAAGTCAAAGCCAGGGTAGGCACTGATGACACTATTTATTTTGTGAAAGATTCCCTTGGACAGCTTTCCTGTAAATCCTAGTGCCAGTCTATAAATCAGAGCAGCCTTATACTGAGCTGACCTGGAATAATCCAGGCCTGACAATTGCATGAGATTCATCTTGTGCGAGGCTCACCCAGAGCAGCTCCCCAAGTCATACTCCCCCACACTCAAGGTTGTATTTCGTGCCCTGGTACCATGCAGTGCCCCATCTTCTCTTGCTCTGCAGGACACCAACTGCAAAACCTGTGGAGTGTGTTCACAGAAATGGACATAGACCACAGTTACCCTGACAGGTACCTTCACCTTCTTCATGGATGGCCCTTCTCACCTCTGCAGCCTCAGAGCATGCCCATACTTTGCACATACCCTCTTGTCCCAACCTCTCACCCACCATTTGACCCACTGTGTGGTCTTTTAAACTCAGGGAAGATGCTAACTAGACCTATACACCATGTTCAGAATGGATCTTCCAGCTTAGACAGGACTACCAGAGAAATAAAAGGCTTTTCCTTCAGAGATCTGGCATTCATAGGCCTGACCCCAGCAGCAGCCTCTAGTTGGCCTGCTTCAAAACTTCTCTGAAAAAAATAAACAAGAGGTTCTTTCCAAATTCATTAAGAGAAAAGTACCTCAAATGTGTTTATTGACAGTGGCTTTTTTCCCTCCCAGATAGGGTTGGAAGGAACTTCTGTCTCTGGAACCTGACCAGTATCTTAGACACAAAGTTAGAAACACAGCTGGGCCATCTCTTGAAGCTCCCTTTCTTTTCTTTTGTTTTCGTCCTGATGTTTCTTCTCTGAAAAGCGTTACACAGACCATATTGTCTTCTGCAGTTAGGTGCAGGCACATTAAATGAAAAGCACAAAGTTATGCATTTGGAGAGGGGAGAGAACCTCAGCAGTCATCAATGGTCTTGTGTATTGAACTGTATTGTAAATAGTTCTCAAAAGTCATTACTATTACTCTTAATTTATAGATGGTGAAACTGATGCCCAGGATGGGAAATTAGTCACTGAAGATCGTTCAGCATGTTCGTGGCAGAGACAGAAGTCTCCTGAGAGCTATCCGATAGTCACAAGACCTCACATTATTGTTACGCAGTGTTTTTAGCAGTTACCTATTTTGAGTTTCTGGAAAATACCCTTATAAATCCTGCTGTGATCCCAGAAGATCTTTCTTCCCATCCTTTCTTTCCTAATTTCTACCACAGTGTCCTGTAGCTCTTAGTAAGGAGGGGACTTGCAGAAGTGACCGTACCATCCTCACCAGAAAGAGCCTCTGTGAAGGGCTTCCAGGATCAGCCTGTCGGTGAGACATGATGAGTGCCATGTGATGTTGTTGGCAGATCACAGAAGCAGATGCACACATGCTGACAGGAATTTCTGTTTTCCACTTCAATTAAGGGGCAGAGGGAAAAAAAAACAACCACAAAGAGCTGTTAAACCAAATTGCTAACAACCTTCAGCCCATCAGGGTTACTGACAGTTTCCTCAAACCATTTGTGAAAAGGACGTCTGGTAGAAAAATAAAGCAATAGGGCCAGGCCTGGCAAAATCTCAGTCTCCTCTGAGAGGTGCTAAATGTCCTCAGATTCCTATGGAGACACTTGCTAATGCTGCATGGTTATTATGGGATAAATAATGGCACAGTCTGGGCAACTTGCCCAGTGGGGGAAAAAATAATACTTTTGACACTGTGTGTGGCTCTGACAGGAAGAACTGACCCTCTAGATCCAGGTCCAAAGCCAGCCTTGCTGGTCACGGTCCCAGTGAATGCGGCCCTGAAGAGTGCTTGAGTTTTAGCTCCTGTGGCCAATGGCCCCACTGTGTTCTTTAGGTGCCAAAATCCACCACTGAGACACCACCAACATCCTCAGAGCTCTTTCTCAGCTTCTCATGTGGTGGGCAGCTGCATTTCACCCAACCATCTGAACCTAGTGTTGTCCACAAACCGAAATCTGCTCAGAGGCCTGGTTGCAATCAAAGTAATATGGCACCCAAAATGGGTCTCTCAAAATAGTCAAGGATGTCTTTCTCAGCGATACAGTCCAGTTCCTCTGACACACACTAGTGCACATAAACCTAAACCCGGCCCACTACTTGAAGGAGGTATGGCTGGTGCAAGCACCCATTCTCAAGAAGAAAAGAGGCTCAAAGCTTTGGCATGGTCATGAATTCATCTCGCCAGTGAGGATGCCAAACTCTGCCAACCTCTGTGGCCTTATAATAGAGAATTATTGCAATGAAGCAAAAATTTGAAAACCACTCCAACAATCCTGCACTCTCTGAAATGGGGATTTAAGCTTCTGCTCTAACAGGGAATTGGTTACATCATGACACAACACCTAATTGCTAGGAGTTGCAATGCCAATGAAGATTTGACCCTAGGAATCACAGATTGCAGCAAGGAGTGCCGAAAAAATGCATAATATAAAAGAATTTCCTTTCTCCCTAGTACAGATGCTTCAGGGCAACAGCTCTGCTACTTGGAAAGGGGTATAACTGGGTCTACAGGACTTCCTTTAGTGCAAATAGGTGAGGCAGATGCTGCTTGGTGAGTCTTTCACTGTGATACTGGAGAACATCCCTTAAACATGCACAGAGCACCCATCACCTTATCACCAAGGCATTTGGGGTCTCTCTGGGGACAGGACAGTCTGTGCCCCAGAGCCCAATATTTAAGATGTCTTTCCACATCTAAAAGACTTATGAGAGATATAAAGACCCATCCACACTGGGAGTCTTAAGGTTGAAATTACACTCAGTAATTCTAAGCCCAGTCTGCACTGCAGATACACACAGATACCATACAACTCTGGTAGCTCTGCTGAGTTATCAGGTAAGCGAGAAACGCTCTTGAACCTCACTGTCTTTCAAAAGTTTGAAATTCCCTGAGGATATAGGCCTTGAGAGGAGGAAAACTCTTGCCAGGCATCTTATATTTCCTTTTTCCTAATTTCTGGCTACTTGCACCCGAATTCCTCTGTCCTGGCCAGGCACAGAGGCAAGTCAGAACACCAAGTTTAATCTTTCAGTTTTCAGACTTGTGATTAAAAGACTATATATGATACAAGGGAACCCAGGATACTTCTTGAACAAAGCATAAGAACAGCTGGAGATATTTGGCCTACACTAAATATCAATGTAGATATAACGTAGGGAATCTTGAATTTACAAACATGGCACTTTTGCCACATCAAGGCTTATTTTTCCAGGAATCAGAAGAGCTACCATGCATTTGGCCGATAGTGGGATCCACAGCCTCCTTGAGAATTAAATACCAACACCACCAGGCAAAACAGATACTTCACTGAACATGCTAAGATGACCTCACCAGGAGGTCACCAGTTACAGACCTGCACAGACACTGTGACATTTCAGATCCAAAGGGAGATTTAAAGTGAATGTCTTGGAAAATGCTAGGTTCTTCTATCACTTCAAGATGGTAAACAGCCCCAAGTAGAAGTGAGATGCAGCTTTGTGCTAGATTGTGTGTACATGTTTGCCCTCTTCTGGGACATCTCAGAACAGCTCACCCCTGCTTAATGCCTGAGAGTGTCAGAGGACTGAAGGATCTTGATTGCAGGAGCCAGGATTGCTCTGCCATCACAGGCAAGTCCCCTTTTCCATGAGAATTCTGAGCTGAAATCCCACCACAGCCTTTACCCTGTTCGTTTGCTGTATAAAACCTTTCAGAGATGAACGTTTTGCATTGCTATCATCCTAGTCCCTCACGTTTATTTACCAGCCAGAGTGGCTGACAGAAGTCACCTGGGGTCAGAGGAAAAGCCCACAAGACCATCAGGACCCTTCTCCTTCGCATATTTCCTGCAACACCAAGAGCATAACAGACTCTCCCTCCTACCGAAGGCACATGTTTTCAGTCTCCTATCCTAACGATCTTGTGCTTACTCTGTAGTATTAAGGACAGATATGTGACTGGTATTGTCCAAGAAGACCATGCACTGTGGACCATCTGTGGAGAACATAAAGGATCATATCCCTGAACAGTGACCATTTCATTAAGGCTCACACCCAGGACACCAAAGATGGAGAAGGGCATCTGCAGAAGTGCCTTATCCCCACTATCCTTAGAAAGTGCCTATCCTTTCTTTTTTTTAGGGAGGAACTCGGGGTAAACAGGTGCTTAATTAAGGTGCCCCAGTTACACTGTGCCTTAGTAGCGTTCCTAAGGTGAGGTAAGGTCATTTGGAGCTTCAGGAGTCCAAACTCAGCAGTCTTCTCTTCCAGTCCTGTGCCGATTTTGGAAGCATCTTGCCCTCTGCAGGGGGGATGATGGATCAGGGCCTCCCTGAACAGCGCTGCCTAGTTCTAACACAATAGAAAATGTCCCATGATGATTCCAGGTGCAGACATGGGTTGCACTTTCACCTGTAGCAAATAAACACGCACGCAAAAAATCTTTCTTTCCGTGGGACATTGCCACCCACCTTGTGTCTATCAGGCTAAAAGGTCTCTAAAAACAGGAAAGCCCTTTGCTAGCTGCTTATTCCCATAATTGCAGATCACCGTGGCCCCTTGCAGCTGAACACCTTCCTCCGGTCCCGTTTCATGCAGCAGTCCTATACCAGCTCTGCGGGCAGCCACAAGAGAGTCCCTAAGTTCTTGCAATGCCATGCTTATATTTAGCACTGCAACATTACCTTACTTCTTTTTAGGTTGTTTCCATGGCAACCAGCCTGGCAATAAAAATCAAGTGTTGACTGCAGGATAGGGGAATGAGGGTGGGGGAGGGAGTTTTGTGACAAATGAGGAAATATAGGCTCTCGAGTTACTCCAACCCCACCCACTGTGGCATCTCAAGTAGGGCCGTTCTTCCTACCTCAGTGCAGAGCTGCCATCAGGTGCAGTGGAGACGTCGGTGGCCCTGGTGGCTTGTAACTGATTTTAAGGGTCCCGTAGGATTTTCACTGTCAGTGGGAAAGGCTCGTTTTGTGCTGCAGTGGAGCCCATGGGAGCAGGACTGTGAAAATACACACAACTGAAAACACATTGCACTCTTTGGGCCATTCTTTTTCATGGCTTTTCCTCTGGGCATCCCAGAATGAAGGGTCAAGCACAGCAGAGCATGTGTGTAACAGAGAAGCAGGGGGAGAGGACTCTGCTCCCAGCTAGATGCTGGCAAATGTAGGGTCTGTGTACGAGCTTCTGGTTTTGAGAATTTTACAGAAAACCTGTCAGCTCTGTGACAGCATGTCTGGACTTCTTCTGAAGGGCTGCAGAGCAGATCTTTGCAGAGGAAGAGTTCGTAGGGACTTGAAACCATTGGTGTTACCATGGTGTGATGAAATAAAATAGTTTGTGAGCTATGAAAGCTGGAGGAAAAGGTTTTGCAGATAAGAAGGGTGGCAGGTGGTAAAAATTGTTCTGACTCGGAAGTTTTGTTTCAATAACACAATGGCCTGCTTATATTATGATTTCCCCTCCTTGCCTACTTTTTGCAGGACAGAATTCACAGCTTATGAGACAGAGCCTTCCACTGTTACTTTGAAAGCCAAGACAGCAATCGTGTCTACTGAACCAGGAGTAACTCATTCTGTATTGACGTCCTCTCAGAAAGATGATGAGTCCACAAATTCTCCTGGTTGTCCTGTTTTTTGCCCCCCAAGATAACCTAACAGAACTTTGGGGACAGAAATGAATTTATCATGCCTGTGACCTCCTTCTTCAGGGCATACTGCATGAAGGTGGTTGTTTTTCAAAGAGTTTGTTGAAGGTCTGTGGTAGAGAAGGGTCTTCCACTTGGTCTGAGTGAAGCTACTGTCAAAAATGGTCAGGGCTGATTGTGGATGTGATAATAGCGAAGGGACATGAGGAAACTGGGATCAAAACAGCTCTGGAAGATGGAGCAAATTAGGATTGAGAAGGACATCGGTGCAGACTTATGTTGGAGATGAAAAAGAGAAAAAAGGAGGGAGGGAGAAAAGCCTAGAGATTATGGAAGAGGCCTTGGAGACTTACGATCATTTTCCTGTCGTGGAAGTGAAGTGGCTGCATCCATATCCAAGGCATGAAGCAATGGGAGGTATGTGAGACATGAAAAATAGGACAAAGAATAGGGAATGCTGTAGTAACAAAGGCGGTTTGGATACAACCCTGTCCTCTCACTATTCCTCTGCTCAGAGGATGCAGCTCACTAACCAAAGTATACCAAGCTGATGGGGGACTTTGTGCTGCCCTGACTCACAGCTGCTGCTCCCCAGCCCTTGCAAAGCTGCATAATCATGAAATTTTTTCACTATCTCCCTTTCTACACCCAAATCTCTCCTTCTGTCATCTCAGCTCCCTTATATTCATCTTTGCTACAGCACCATAGGGGAGCAAAGGTACCATATTGCTGATTAGATCTCTGCTGACAATACAAGGTGCCAAGGCGACTTGATCACATTTTCATCCAGATCCTGTGTCCACGAGGACTGATCTGATCCTCATTGACTTTACACTGTGATAACGCATGGACTTCAGGTCACTGGGTTTGCACTGGAGGCAGAATACCTCTGCCCTGGACATTACTGCCCAGAGTTTGAGGATAAGATTCATCTCACCTAACGTTATGGCCTGAATTCCTTTGCCAAAGCATGTCTATTTTAAGGAAACTGAACTGAGCCCTTGATATCTATAACATGGGTGTTTATAGGTCAGTCCCTTCTAGTCATTGCAAGGAATGGGTCTTATGGCTTCTTATGGACTGATTCACCTGATGTATTTTTAATTTCTGTTTTAGAATGAGATTAATTGCTTTCCATCCTGACAAATGCTTAGCAAAACTCCCCAGCATCTTCCCAGATGACGTCTAGTTTGGTTAGCATGTTTTCAGGATTCCATTCCTCGAATTGATTAGATTTTCTTTGACTATAGAAAGCAAAAATATGACTAGATCATGTACACCTCTGTACTGAGATCTATATTTAAATGGATTCTATGCTGGCTGAGTGATGAACAGCAGATGCATTTGTCGTTGATGAATGCATGATACAGAGGCCTGCTACAGATTGCTTTGTTTCACTGCAATATCACTTTTAATAATATCATCTTCAACACCAAGAGTTGCTTTTATGCATACACAGTCTTCCAATATCATTTCCTACCTTTATGACATTTATGGCATTTATGATCTATGGGTTTTTTGGCTTCTTTTTTTTTTTTTTTTTGAAAAAGGAAGATTTTTAGTTGTAAATATGGGAAAATGATAACCATCAGATTCTCTGAGGAGTTCAATCCCTGTCTGAGGCTGAGTCTCTCATTTGGAGTGAAGCACTGGTGCTGATGAGAAAAGGCCTCCTGTCCATAATCCATGTCATTTGCCTGTACTGTCTCAGGACACAGGAAAAATTTTAGAAGAAATATTTCATGACTCCAAATGTCTCCAAAGATGACAAGCCAAATTGCAAAGTTTTGAGCTTTTCTACATCAAGAAGGCAACACTTAAATCTGGAGCCCTCCATGGTATCTCCAGGTGCAAGCCAATATATCATTCATCTTGAGCAGTAAGAGACATTTCACTAGCTGGCATTATTTGGCATAATCCACGAAAATGAATTTACATCAATTTACTCCAGGAAAAGGCCAGGCCTATTGTATCTGAAGCAAACAATAAAGTGTATATCTAGCAAGGTGTATGTAGTAAAGAGTGCACAGAGGACTACCAGCCTAGAGCTGAGCTAGCCTTCAGAGGTAAAGGTGCGAGTCCCTTCAACATGAACTCAAGTATTGGCTTGTCTAACTGTAATCCTCACCCACCATGGATGGGGACCTCACACCACATGATAGCTGGTGGGTTCCAGAAGCAAGTTTCTACCAAAATTTCTTTAATTTGCCACTAATATTTGCACAAGACAATACAAGTGGTGTCATTAATCCAGTCTCCATAAATTGCACACCATTTTCAGTACATTCCTAATAAAATAATGTATTCAATATAGTTGAGATGCTGTCCTGGACTTAATCAGGCACCAGACAACATGGTTGATGAACAAACTTATAAACAGGAGTCAAAGAAAGCACTTGAACAAAATGGACATATGACTTCCTCAGAGAGTAAAACAGCATCGGTGTTCTCACATCAAAGATTGTCTAGAAAAAAATACTCAAAAACATCTTTTTGCATCTTATTGGTCTTAAAAGAAAAGGAGAATTCTAGCTGTTTCCTAAATTAGTTTATCGGCTTTTGATCAAGAATTCTTATAACCACAGTATCCCAAAATAAGGAGATATATAGTTATATGTAATTTAACCATTTCCTAAAACCAGATCTCACTCTGAAGATCAGAAATATACATATGCATGTGTATACGTATGTATATAATGAAATCAAAGCAAGTGAGGACTACAAGAAAAGTCCCTCTTTTTCAAAAATAGGAAGTTAATGTAACTACACCAAATTAAACTGCAAATGGCTCTAGTTCATTTGCTTTAGCAACTTGGATCCTTAAGAAGCTGAATATGACAAAATGACACTTTTTACTGGATGATTAAAGGAAAAAAATTATGATAAAGAATGTGTAATGCCTGGGTGAGGAGGCGGACATGTACATACGGCTATATGTGTAATTATTTACAAGAAGTATTCAGTGTAGATGTGAATATGAACATAATATTATGACATTATTTAAAGATATGTGACCCCATTTGGCCTAAATCTTGCGTTGTCAGCCACAACATCCATGTAGGTCTTCTGCAGGGGCACACAGAAACTACTGAACCTCAAGTTTCTGAGACCTACCTGATGACCAGCTCTCTCTTCAATCTCTCTCAGTTTTCGTCCCAATTTAACAAGCAACAGCCACCAGCACAACCCCAAACATTTACTTTTGAAATCATCAGGTTTTCCCCTGAGGGGAGCAAAGCATGACAAGTTAATGAGTTCGGTAATCCATTACGCCATATAATTTACAGTGCTACGGGGGGGTGGAAGCACACACATCTCTTCTGCTCATACTCGGTTGCTCCTTACAGACTAGAGCTAATAAACTAGAAGAGCTTGGAGATGAGGTGAGGGAGGGGAGGAGACGAGACTCCCCCATCGTTTCTTCATCCTGGAGGGGCTAACCAAAGAAAATGGTTACCAATCACTTGGAGCAGCACCTAATTAACCAGAGTGGGTTTGCTCACTTCTGGGAGCAGGGAGAACGTGCTAAGCTGCACAGCCCTGCGGTAGCATGAATTTGGGGGAGGTTTGAAACAAAAAGTCCCTTGATGCAGAGGTTTGTTGATTGGCATTCCCCTTGTGGATAGCTGGAATTAAAATTGTTCGGGAAGGTTAGTGGGCCAAGATTTTTGCTGGTGCAATAGGATGTAGTTCCTTTCAAATTTACTGTGATTTGTACCAGCTTGGGGGATGGCTCAAAGAAGCTGGAAAAAAAAAATTTGCAACAAATTCAAAATCTAGTATAGGAAAAAGGTGATTAAATAGAAACTTTATCATGTTAATGTCAGAGAGCCTTGACGGGCAAATGCTTCTTCTGACAGAAGTCCAAATTGTTTTCTGTAAGACAGGATGTCCACGTTAATACCTCTTCACTTAATAAGGAAATGAAAACTTGTAAATTAAAGCGTGTATGTAGAGTTCAAAAATGCCCACTAGCAGTGTTTTATTGGCTATCGTTATAGGGACAATCCTGAGACCAAACCAAAGGTGGGAGCATATTAACATAACTCTGTTGATACAGCTAAGCAGCACAGATTTACACTCTCAAAGAACAGCCCTGTGTTTTTGTCCAGGAGACAGAGAATCAGATATTAACAGGGCTGGAGGAGACCTCACAAGAGCATCTGGACTGCCTGCAAGGCAGAAACAGTTCTAATTGTTTTTCTCTTTCCTTAACTGTCTAACGAGTTTCAAAAATACACCAAGAAATAGACACTTTCTCCTCCTCACCAGGTAGTCAGTTCCAGCACTTTGTTACTTTGCTGGTTGTGTGGTTTTGGTTTTGGTTTTTTGTTGTCTTTGTTTTTGTTTCTTATGGTTTCTAAGCTCATTTTCACTTGCTGAATTTGATGTTCAGGATTTCTTCTTGGATCCACTTAGGGATTTGGAAAGCAGATTATTTGCTTCTCCTATATGAAAGATTTTACCCATTTCCTCAGACTTCTCTAGACTGAACAACCCTGGCTTCTTCGGTTTGCCCTCATTATTTTATTATTGTTATTGTTATTGTTATATTTTATGATTTTTTTTCTTAACTTCTGATCTTTGCAATTACTCTACCCCAAACTTTCTCCAGCTGGTCCTGAATTTATCCTAATGTGGTTGCCTACAATGGATCAGACAAACTGCTCTTAGGCTCCACTAGCAATATTGGCTATATCTCCATAGCCTGTAATGGGACCTTAGACACTCAGCTCAAATGGAGACACTTAGAGCAGGGCTCAGTTACCTAAAGATAGGACATTTTAAATGCCTTAGTTCTCCCTTACAACCTTTATCCTATCCACCACCTCCACATCTCAGATAACATTCCAGCAGCTCAAATGACACTAAATGTCTATGTATGTGCAACCAGATGTGATGACTTAAGTTCAGCATTGAAAGCTTTACCAAAGCCACAGAATGTGGCATCCTAAAGAAGTGAGCTCATCCACAGGATTCTGGGACTCAGACAAGTGAATGAGGTTGACAAGTCTCCTGAGTCTGATTCCTGATGATAACTTAGTTCTTGCACTTCCCTGCACCAACATGCTCTGTGATGTAAGTGGTTTCATGAAATTCTCTGCATTGCTGTGGAATAGTCCATAGCTGTTAACCTGTCTTCTGGGGTCTGTGGTGGGACTGCATTTTTTCACAGAGTTGCTTGACCATTAAATTTGACTAACATGTAAATTGAAGGCATGAGGAGAAGACCTAGCTGATTTTCTTCAGTTAGTGCAGAACAGAGGGTTTTCATTAGAGGAAAACATGATTCCACCAAACTTTCCTTCTCAAACACTTTTGTCACAGTTTGAATGGATCTTTTAAAGTGTTTGTGCTTGTTGCCAGATCACCCAGTGCAACAGTATTTGCGGCCTCTTTTATCCAAGTTAAACATTGGTGAACATATTGTAAAGCCAATATTTATTTAATATCTAATCATCATCATTAAATTATCCAGGGCCTGCCAAGATCAGCAATATAATTTGAGCTCCATACTCACCCGCCACCACCATTCACCTGGTGCTGGGTAGGAGCTAAACACATTGAGCGACTGCCACGGCCATTAGGATTCTGAGGTGATCATTTATCACAGCAATCGAGTAGGAGTTGTATTTTCTATTTTCCATGCCCCATTAGGCCTGGGGTGTTTGCACTTCGTGAATCTCACTCTGAGTAAATACATTTGGAAAGTTGATTTCAGTTGAGCTGAAAGAGTTTCAGCCCAAACTTCAAGCCAACATATGACCAGCCTGTGTAATCCCAAAGGGGGCATCACAAATTGTTTTGGAGGTGTTTTGACTTATTTTCCAAAAGCCACATTCTATCAACCTTGTTCATATTGTATTAAATGCATAATGTTCCTATGATGTTTAGTCCATACTGAGTTGAAACCAAGACTTTATTCAGGAAAAATAAAACAGGAAAAGAAACAAAACAAAAGAAAATGAGAATCAACCAAAAGGAGGCAATAGGTTGATAGACGACCTATTAGCCCAAGTCATGAGATTCCACTCAAGTCATTCATCTGAATTAGGTGGAGGATGAACTTGAGCGGGGATGTCTTACATCCGAAATGAATGAGATCCCCCACTGGCAGGAAACGTCTGTTCTTAGGGGAAATCTCATCCTCCCACAATGCTCAGAAATTTGTCTGGAAAAAACTTTCCATGATGAAGGTCCTTCATCAGGATCTTTACAATCCTGAGAAAATGTTCCATTTCAACACATCCACCTTTTCCAGGCCAAAAAAATGAAGTCAAAACATTCCTAAAAAGCATTACCATATCTAACCAGCCAAGAGTTGGATTCATCTGTACAACCTAGACATGTCAAAATTTGTTGGGGAACTTCTATCACCAGAAGGTTTTAGCAGGTTAGAAAAACATGTGTTCAGCATGTTTTAGGTAGAGTTGATCCTATTCTGGAAGAAGGACAAAATGGTAAGTTATTTCTCAGAGTTTCTTCTTGACTTTTTTATTATGATTCTATTCTGATGTTAAGAATTTTTCAGTGTTTCAATACATAAAAGCATTCTGCTGTGGTACCAGTTACCCAGGAAAACATGCCAGGTCAGAAAAGATCCACGATGCAGTGGGCCCATCTGGGCGAGCTGAAATTTTTGGTTTTAAGGAACTCACGTTCCATTTTGACATCTCAGTCCTGAGCTCTGCTCTGTTCTGGGAAGGGTAGAGATGCTTACAGGGAATACTTCTGAGGTTACTGGAACTATGAATGAACCCTCATGTTGTCTTAATGGGATGACACTAGGTTTGGGACCAAATACTTCCCACTCATGCAAAGCCTAGATTCCAGAGGATATCCAGATCTGCTGAAATAGAAATTATACACAGATAGAGCAAGGTAACTCATGCCCACAAGATCTTCCTGTCTTTCAAGACCAAGAAGAGGAAGAGAGTCAAAGTACTTTTACTTTATGTGACACAGCACCCTTGGACTAGAGCTCGCGTCCCTGCTAGCCATCACCATGGTCTATATGGTTCCATTAATGTCCACAGTTCTCAGACTCACCTGTTCCCTTCTTGTTTCCTTGCAGAATTACCATCCTCTGAGAGATGTCAGACAGCACACCATGTCCCAAAAGGTAGCCTGGGCTGTTCCCTCCTCTCTGCTCCACTTCCATAGGCTGGAATCACAGTCATTCCTAGGTGCCTCCTCAACAGCCTTCTTGCACAGGCTTACGATCAGCTGCAGGAGCCTTTATTTTCTTGTGGTCAACCACTCTCCCCTGAAAAGTCTCTGGAGGAAGCATTACATTTCCTCATACAACCTTTGAGTTTCTGGATTAGCACTTTCCTTCCAGCCTGAGCACTTCCTGTACAGAAGGAATTTGTTCTGCAGCCTTTGGGGAAACCTTGGGTTAATATGAATGAGTGAAATCTGACAGCAAGGGGCTGTTCCCAGTTTCGCTCATTTTAACCACCCATAGATTTTACTTCCTTTCAGTGCTGACTCAGGATGAGCTAACTGCTTCGTGATGCTCCCGCCCTGCAGAAAAAGGCAAAACAGCTTAAATTGCTTTCACTGAGGGCTTCATCGCCTAAAAGAACCTTGCACTTATCTGATGGAAGAGGTCAGTGGCCACAAAGCAGCTCACTCAAATTATTGCCTTAATATTCTTACCTTCTGGGTTCAGACCCTTAACATGTTGTGTTTATCAAAGGTCCTTATGGTAGTGTGAATATCCTCTATCCACAAGCGAGCAGAGACTGAAAAACACCAGGTTTGGGGTGACCAGACTGCAAATTTGTCTCAGTTTTGACTATATGTTTTAGCTGAGGAAACAAAAAAAGCAATGCAAACATTCTGAAACGTACCTTTTTTTTTCTTTCTAACATCACTATGCTCTGACATATACTCAAGTATTCTTAAGATTATTTGATAAAAATATTTTTAAAAATTCTTATGAAACAAAGTTGCTCAAACCTAGGTATTTCCCTTCAATTTGGTAAGAAATTAGGAGAAAGACGAGCTCTTAAGTCTGCAGGACAGGTTCTCTGTGGTACAAATAGAAGGGCCAAGCTAAGGAGCATGACCCTTGTATCACAACTGAGATCTCAGCAGGGAACTCAGATCATTTCATTTTATCTGTCCAAAACTCAGGCATTGCTCCTTCCCTCTTAACTACTTCACCTAGTAGGATCACCCTCTGGAGATGCTGTTTTTTACCTTGTTGGTATTAGCTTATGTCCCTAACTTTCAGATCACCACAGTGCAATTATATGAATTTCAGCTTCCATTATTCAACTTCCATCTGCCTGGGGGCAGATTCATTCATTGTCTTACTGTACACAAGAACATTCTCTTAATAACTGTTAGATCCGAAGTCATAAGCCAAGCAGAATTTAAAGTACAGACATCTTCCTCCAAAACTCACACTGAATTCCTTCCTGGCAAATTCCTCTGTGGCGGCGGGGGGCTGGGATTAAATTTACTAATTAGTAGAGTCACTGATTTCATTCTTGGTTCATAACATTTCTGCCTGCTTCTCAAGGGGAGAAAATATTTGAGCAGAAGAGCATCTGTGATGACATTAGTCAAATATTTAAGCATTCAGTAAAAAGCCAGTTTTAAACTCAATGGGGATACAAACAAGACTTTTTTTTTTTTTTTTTTTTCAAAATGCCTCTGAATTGGGCATTCCAATAAAAGAAACCTAGAGAAATTTAGGTTTTTCTGTTGGAGGGCTGGGTTCCCTCCCACCACCAAGGGAGTCCTGATTCCTTACGTTGCACCTTGGGCTACTGCTGTATGGATGGGCAGCCTGTTCCTGAGCCGAACACAAAATTCAGAGCCCTAAACAGCCTTTGATCAACCAGGGCAAGTTCTCCCCATCCTTCACAAGGGTCCAGAAATACTGAGAGCTTGGGGAAACAAAGCTCTCACAGATACTGGGTTCCCAGGATATGCAGGCACCCATCTCCACCATGGGGTGTCCATATGGTCTGGAAGTCTTGGGCTACCTCGTCTGGGGGCAGAGTACATGATAGAGGCCCTGATGAGGGAAATCCAGCACATTTTTGAAGGACTTCTGCCTGGTTAATGGATGGGATCCTACCTGCATTTCAAAGAAAATTCTCTGAAAAGGGAATTTTGAACAAATTTCTCAAGTTTTCTGAGCAAACCTGCTTAATTGAAAAGGATCCACTCTGCTTCACTACAGCGTTTTTGAATAGTTTGGGCTATCAATAAGGCAGAAGAATAAGAATGAGGACAGGAAAATGGAGACACTACCATTCGATAATATAAATAATGTTATCCCAGGAACAGGATCAGAGAGCGAACAAGAATTCAGCCAGAGGATGGCTGGTCTTGCATGTGGGTCATTAATTTGAGGGTCAGTTCTTGGCTGCATTCTTGTATGACCAGGGCAATTTATTAATTCTCCTGTGCCATAATTCCTCCTCCATAACACAGCAGAGTAGAACTGCTTGTGTCCATGCAACTGTCCAAGACCAGGGTTGCTGCAGGTCTAGACAGAGTCCAGGACAAGTTCACTCGGCTAACATGGGCACTGCTGCAATGAGAAATGACGGCCTCAGCTGATATGAAACGATAGCCTCAGGCTGTCGGATGACCCTGGCTGCTGTCACCGGACCTGCTCGTCTCTTCTTGCTCGAGTGCTGTGGATGCAGTGGATGCATCCATGCTGATGGATGCTGCTGCCCCTTGGCATCACACTCTGCTCCCCTTCCTTTGCAGGGCGGCTGCAAGCGGGACTGGGTGCTCTCAGGAGCAGGCTAGGTCACTGAACAAGAAAAAAAAAACAACTTAGAACTGGCACTTTTCATTTCATTGGCAGCCCTCCATGCATTTTCCTCTCTCTTTCCTCCTCCTCACACTTGCTTGCACAGGAAACGAGGAACGATGGAATTTGTGTATTAGAATTGGCTGCGAATTTTCTGCTAACACATTTTTCCTAGAAAGAGCCCTGATTCACCCAGCTCTAGCCATTTCCATAAAGTTCTTTAAAAAAAAAACTCCATTAAAAATAGAAAAAAAAATGTTTTGAAGTTATTGTCACATACAGATTTGAGTTTCTTTGAAGGAAATGTTTTTACTTTTGATTTGAAATGGCTCTTGTTTCAACATTCTTATTATCTTTTTTTTTTTTTTTTAAGGAGAGGTCTTAAAAAATATCTCAAATGACCCAACCTGAATTTTTCACAGATTACTGGATTGCAAAAATTGTCAAGTTTTGACAGGAAAACTTTTGAAACCTGAAGTTCTCACAGGACAAAAGGAAGTTTCACAACCAGCTCTATTTCAATATTGTGATTATTTTGTTTATAAGTGTTTGGAAGAGGAGGGGGGAGAGGATTTTATGGAAACTGGATTGAAAAATGTGCTCACTGTATCTAGCCACATCCTGCGCTCTTTGTCCCACAGCAAATCCAGAGTGACTTGAATAATCTTCACGGCTTTACAGATTGTACTGAGATAAACAATAGCAGAATGATTTGTCATGATATCCCTAGAAAAAAAAACAAATTTAGATGTCACATCATATTCATTTCTGAGCGCACAAGTTTGTTGCTCTGGATCAATTGTTAGTCTGGTGCTGGCAGGCTCAACAACCCCTGCCTTTAAATTATATCAAAAAGAGTGGTTACAATATTAGTTTTGAAATGACTCTCTGCAGGTTGGGAAGTACTGATCCTCCCAAAGTGGTGGTGGGGGAGCAAGCAGGAATGCAAAGTTTATAATGGGCATGGAGCAAACCGGAAGAGACCGCAGGAAGATTTCTCCGTGAGGACTTTGAGCATCCGCTCCCTGATGTCTACGTAGGGACTGCAGCTGGACCAGCCTGCCGTAATTCAGAAGCTGTTTCCTATTGCGAATGGTCCTGGAGGTGACCAGGATTTCTCAAGTGGAAGGACTTCATCTAGGGGGATGGTCCTCACCACTTCGTACCTACCTCGAGGTCAGGTTGCTGAGCTCCAAACCTCACCATGCTTTTTCCAAGTGGGACGTGCAACTGCAAACCTGTTACGCACCATGACGGCATATGCAGAGTTGCGACGGCCGTTCTCCTCGATGACTGACTTTCAGTGGGGCTTCAGCATCTTTTAGATGATAGCATGAGTTTGTCTGTGGTTAGGTTAAGGTGGTGGGTAGGACAGGAACTGTAGGCTACATGTCTCTTAGACTGTTTAAAATTAAAAATGAAAGACAAGGGAAACACCATGAAGACACTGATGCAAACAACATACACCAGCTGAAGACTAACCCATTTATATGTAGTATATATGTACTTAAGTCTGCATTCACATTAATGCATATGTGATTTACTAGGGAGGCTGAACATCCCCAAGCAAATAATGGCTACAGAAATGGATTCGGTTTGCATCATTCTGCTTGGCTTTTTTTTTTCCCCCCAGTGGAAAATATCCTGTTCAGCATGATTTTCTGTTTAGGAGATTCAAAATGAAATAGTCCGTATAGGTCAGGCTGACCTGAAACGAAATGGCAAGCAATGGCTAGGGTGCATTGGGGAAACAGGAGAGACAACTGCTCCTAAAGGAGGACGGAAACTTCCGCTCCCTCAAGGCACTGTAGCAGTTCAGGGAGGTGACAGGTTCATTTTCACCTGGCCTCAAACCCATCAGCATTTTCAAGTCTAAATAAAACTGTGTTCTATTAAAACATTGATCCTTTGGATTTTTCATTCCTCTTTTAAAGGGCTGTAAATACTAAATTATCCAAATTTCCCATAGGATGAAAATTCAATTTTCAATTTTCATAGAGTTTACACTAGTGGAAGAGCTACCCTCTGTTTTAATATTTGGATTAATAAATTCTGGAAAGGCAACGTCCCACAACTTAACAAAACCCACAACAGCTCTTTACGACTCTGACGTGCCAGTTTCACCAGAGCCTTTCCTGGTGAAAGGTCACACTGCTCCAGGCTGGAATTCAAGATCAAAACCAGAGGGGATCAGACACATTATAAAATAGCTAGCAGTGTGGTGGTTAGAGAGCACATCTGAAATGTGGAAGACACTGTTTAAGTTCTCAGCCTACTAAAAACAGGGGAAGGCATTGGTGTTCGTAGTTCAACTGGATGCACTCACCATTGGGCTTCTAACTGTTCTGAACTTTTTCTTTTTCTCTTGTCTTCTTTTCTCTTCCCTTCTCTTTCGAGGAAGACTTCAGACAGCCTTCACTATGTGCAGGCTGGAAACATTTTTCCCATCCCAAATTTATGCAGAACAGGAAGACTGATTCCAGCACAGCTAGGATAGCAGGACAAACCCCCACCAGCAGGATGAATGATGCACTGGACAGTGCTCTATTCGTATAAAAACTCTTGCGTTGCAGAACACAGGAACCCCCAGCCTCAAATGAGTCCGCTGAGTGGTTGGCACTATAAAAATGCAGAAGATTTGTTACTGGGTTGAACTATGTGTTTATCAGCTACTATTTTCTCACTCCAGCAGCAACCATGGTTTAATTGCAAAGCCTTGATATATTTAGGAAGGAAGATGGTAAAGTATTCACTTGTTAGCAATTTTCATTGCCAAAATGCATTTTTGGGGGGGGCGGAGGGGGGTCACTCACCGAGTCTGAGGTTAGACTTCACTGAAGTTTATAATAAAACATTTCCCCTGCAAAAGTGGAGGGACTTGAACTCAGTCAGCAATTACTAATGATGTTTATTCATGTTATGGTATTTATTTAGCTGCATAAAGTGTGCCGGGGATTGGAATTTCTCCTGGCAAGTCCTGCATATGTGTTAAGGAAAAAAAAAATCTCTGTTCTGAATTCTGCCAGTGGAAAGCCAAAAGAGACTGTGCTTGCATTATTTGCCCTCGAGCAAATATCTCCAGTGAATTAGAATTGTTCAGCTTGCACGTGACAGCGTAACCCCATGGAAAAGTTGAATTCAGGTTGTGTCTGTCTAAGGTGCTTCCGTGACTCTCCTCAGCACAGGGCCTCCTAAGCCTCAAATATGTTTCCTGCCAAAAATCCCTTGGGAGCTAGGGAAAGGTCACTATCCACATTTGCCAGAAGGCAAACTGAGGTACAAAGATTAAGGCCTATATATATATATTTTTTTTAAGGGATGTGGATGTTTCACTCATACTGGTTTTACTATAAATTAGGTACTTCTGTCCCATTTAAAATCCTCCTCATATTATTTGCCCTGTATCAAATAGCGCATTGAGCCACTGAGGCCTTAGTCAGTAGACCAGCGTTCCTAGATCATGTGAAGACAAAAGGTCAGGGCCTCGGATTGGGCACCTTGAGCACAAATATGACCGTAGGACCCGCAGGCAGAACTGCACTTTCAACCTTTTGAGCAATAGCAATTGCTTGTACCACTGCAATTGCACCACTCAAAACGGCTCTGGTACATCTGTAAGCATTGTGGTCACACTACCAGGACTAAGGAGGTGCAGCTGGACTTGTGTTTGGAAAGGGTATGGGTTGATACCCCACTGAACCTTTAGCTTTGATACTCCAGGCATGAGTGTCAAGGCATTTCAGCCACAGCTGGAACTAGGGAACTCACCTTTGAGTCTGGGGACCTGTGATGAAACGTGCTCCCAGCCTGCAGAAAAGTGCTTAGGTCTTTCCTCCACTGTGAGCCCTCAAATAACTATCAGTGTCTGATGTATCGGGTGCAGAGCAGGAGGGAGGCCAAGGCATGGATCTGCAAATACATATAGTATGGCTTTACCTGCGGTGGAGCGTAAAGCAGAAGCCAACGGTGTGAGTCTCAAGGCGTAACACTTGGCTAACCTGAGCAAAGGGTGTTAAAAGGCTCCTGTCTCCTTTATTTTGCATTGCTTCATGCTGGATCTCAGTCCTTAACTGGTGTAAAGGCACATGGCTCTAAAGAAAATGCAAATATGCCATTTTACACCAGTTAAGGCTGTAGCCTGTAACACCACAGAAGCAAAACCAGATTTCCAGTGACACAAGGGAGCAGAGAAGCATTCCTGTGGGTGTCTAAAAATGAACATCTAACGATAACCATTCAAAAATTAAAGGCTACTGTGAGTATGTGAATTTAAATGTCTTTCCAGCACCTGAGATGTTGTTGTTGAGAGAGGAAACTAAAAGGAAGTTTTGGTTAAAGGAAAATGCATTCATCTCTCAGAAAATTCATTTCAACCCAATTTCCATTCTAGAGTGAAACAATTCTCATTTCCTTGTTTCTAGGTATCATCTTTCCTGGATTTGTACAATTCTCACTGCTTCCCATTAACATTATAATTTTCCTGATCCCATGCTATTTGCCTCAGAATCCGAGAGAGAAATTAGGAAAGGAGGCAGCAACCAGGGAATGTCAAACTATCAGCAGCCCTTGTAGCTGCCCCAGGGGAAGCGTACAGGCATGTATTTGTTTGAATTTAACCCTGTGTAGTCTGGCTTGGAGAAGTAAAGAGCAGGGAGAGACCTTTTTTTTCTTTTTTTCCCCTCAAACCTTTTCCTTCAGTTGAATTTTAAGGCCTCATTTCCACACCTCCACCTAAGCCCATCGCTAAAGCTAACCCCTTGGTGAATTATGAACATGTGCCGTTCTAGTGACATCTGTAGAAGCATTGACTGGCCTCAGTTAAAGTTTTAGATAGATGTCGACCATGTAAGATCACCAGAACCTCTTCAGAACTATAGCCTGAATCTGCTCGTATCAGTGTCACTCCATCAGTGGCATCACCTCTGCTTCATACAGCAGGATGAGAGCAAAATAAAATTCGATAAGAAAACAATAAAAATTATTTCTGGGAAGAACATGGTTAGTTCAGCTGGGAGACTTGCTATTTGAAGTCATTCCCAAGTAGAAATTGTTCTGCACTCTCGGCATGCCCTTTCCTCTACCTCTTCAAGCCTAGGCATATTGGAGAGTTGAAAGATAAAAAGTAATCTGTAATGAGGTTGGAGAAGACTAACGCAAAAAGTTGCCAAGGAAAACAGTGAATGTCTCTGTGGAAACCACATCCTTCGAAATATCTGCAGTGTAATCTTATGCCTTCAAATCTCATTATCCTATCAGGTCTGTGTGTGTCACTTCAGCTTATTCCTTCCCATTGAAGAATCCCCAAATGCCCTGCCATACACTTGGGAAGGTTTTGCAGAAGATAGTTAAAAGAGTAAATAAAAATTTCACTGTGCAGTGAAGTAATAGTGAGGAAAGGATAGGGTGGGGTTTTTTGTTTGTTTTTGTTTTTTTTCTGGAAAACAATTGCATAAAGTTGGTGAAAGAGCATTATTGAAAATGTTCATTGGACATGGAAATAAATGGTCTCTCATTCCTGCCATTACTTGCCCCTACTTTGTACTATTGTAATTGCTCTGTGCCAGGGCTTTCTCTTATCTATGGGTCCCAGCTCCAAGGACAGATTTGTTCTTGAACTTTATGACCAGAAGACTACCTGCTGGAATCTCCTAAGTCCTCTAATATCCTTTATAATCTTTCCTTATCATGGGCACAGCACCACATTAATGCAGCTATACAGGCTCCAGAGGAGACTGGCGTAAGGATAGCTTGGACCAAGAGCAAGAACGCTCCAGCTTGAATGCATCCAACCAAATCATGCCCTTTACACCAACGATACAGCTGCTATCCCTAGAAACCACAGTGTGGCTCATGCTGTTCCCAATTTACCTATGGAAACAATAAGGACAGCTTCTGGACTGCAGGACTGTTCTGGTGAAGCCAGTACATTGTAAATGGGACTAATCTGACCAAATGTATATGGCCAGAATGTAGATTTTTTGCAGCTGAACTAACCTTCCTAAGCTCCCCTTGGATTCAATGGAGAGCTAGTCAATAGAGTTTAGGGTATGATTCATCTACTCCTAAAATAGATGCCTAAAATAGATATGATGAATCACATCTAAAAGTGGCTACTTCTCCTTGTTGACTATAAATGGAGCCCAGAGTACCTAGCTCAGCAGTACACAACTATATTGTAGTTACCCAAAGTTAGGTGGGAGGAAGAGATTCTTTTGCTTATCTATCTGAACTGGGCTGCCCTTCTTCCTGAAGCCCTCTTTGGAAAGAATCTCCCTTGCAGGAAGAGAAAAATATCTTCCATGGAAGCTGTCTCCATCACAAAGACTCAGCACGCTGCACCTCATATAAACAAGACCTATGGCAAGGATGCTCTCCGAATGCTTGGAGATTTACTTTTTGTAAGTGGAAGTAAGTTGTACACCTGTCGAATCTTGTCGTACCCACAAAACCTAGCAGGAACATTTGAAAGCACATCTCTTGCTTAATAGCTGGCACAGGTCTTGGCAGCTCAGGACCTCTATAAAATTTTCTGGATGTGGATGACCCATGTGTTTATATAACATTGTTCTTTTTAAAGTACCCCAGTGCACTTTACATATTTTGCAAACTGGCATTCAGTCTAGGAGCGGAAAATTCTCATTTCCTGTGTTGCTGGAAGATATTTGGATAGGGATGTTAAGCAAGAGCTTGATTCACCTGAGTAGGAGCAGTTCCAGTAGTGTGGCACACCAGCTGTGGCATTCATTCCGCAGCGTAAGACAGATATTGCTTTTGCATGTAGGTGTCTGCAAGCGAGCAAGGTGTCTCAACTCACGTTATAGGTGGTGGAGGGCTAGTCAACACAGTCAACAGTCTAGCAAGGGACTCCACCAAGCCTTGATTCACCTGTCTAAATACAACCATCTAGTGACACTTGAGAGCAGCCAGGACACTTGCACAGATGTCATATATGGCAGACTGACAGATTTATAGGCTGTCCTCACTCTTGCAGTGGGGAAACGTGGAGGTCAGGAGGGATACCCTGCAACACTTGCATGATACTGGACACCTCTGTGTTTAAGCAAATGAACATTGCTATACGATGGATATGGATAGCAAGGTCCCAGCTAACCACTGATTTTAAGAGCTCTGAAACCTAGGGTACCTCTGGATATGTAATTGTGGACACCACATCCTAAAAGGTGAGCTGAATTTTTCTCCTAAAATTATGTGGGAGTTGTATATAGCTGGACCCATGTACCTTAGAGCCTCTACTAGCATTTCCCTGTCTTGCAGAGCGGTTGTGCTAAACAGACTACTTTCTGCAGTGGGCTGTGTTTAATATAAATATCACAGCAATAGTGACCTCTGAGTGTTGGGACTTGATCTCCACTGACTGCCATGAGGGTTTAGATACCTAGTGCCCATATAGAGAGTGTTTAGTTCTCTCTGTTGACTATAAAGGGAGTTATGGTGAATTATTTCAGCTGTAGGCAGCTACATTATGGATTTACACTTTCTCAGGTGTAGGCATCTCAATTTGGGAGTCTTAATCTGTGAGTTAAATCCCATCCTGGCTTACCAGCTTTTACTACTTCAGAAAACAAGCTCCACCATACCACTTGTAGTAGCATTTGGGGGTAGTGTAGGCTGTAAAGGCTGGCAGGAAAATTGTGTGTTATATCTCCACCGTTATACGAATGTTCCGCTGTGGTTGCATGAGAGATGGCTGAACACATGATGAGTAATAGGTGATTTCATGATTTTTTTTTTTAATGTATTTTTGCGGGAAAAGGGTTCACAGTTTCTGCAACTAAAGAGCACTGTGGGACATCTTTGCTCACCGCATTGCTAAGTCTGGCAATATATACCCATTTGTTTGCTGAACACTTTGTAACCTTACAGCCACTGCGGGCTGTCTGAAGGCCTGGGCAGATGAACTCATGTCTGCTCCTGTCCACCTCCCGCTCCTTGCCCCCATGCCCACTAAATCCAGAAACCACAACTAGGAGTGCTGGAACCAAGTGGAAGGAGAGGGGTAAGGGCACGGAGGTCGCAGAAGAGCATTTCGGAGTGAGAACATTTTGCAGGACACTTCATGCTTCCTATTACTGATGGGTTCAGATGCCACTTGCCCTCTTCTGCTTACAGCCATACAGGCAAATCAGTATCTATTTGCTTATTATCAGACTTTTCAGGCCTTGTCTGGAAGGGGAAACTTTCAATATCACTGCAGAATTTCTGTGTATTAAACGACTCCACATCTGCCCTTCAGCAATTAAAACTGAACTGAAGCAGCAACGACAACAACAACAAAAAAGGAGTGTTTTGTCTTTAAATTTATATGGCACAAAGCACCAGCAGCTCAAGAAACGAGAGAGCGTTTAGCTCTGTCCTGGGGCTCGTGAAAAGAAGTCTGAGACAAGTCAGTCATTGGACTAGTGCTGAGAAATAAAAAGGGACCTTTTCTATCTGTGCATTCAGCAATCTCCGTTTGCACTGAGAACCTCCTGGCTTTTCCACTTTACCTAAAGTCTCCAGGTGTATTTTATAAGCCTCATAATAGGTTTGGAGCCTCAGTTCAGGAGTTTAATTTTCACATACGATGCCATCTGCTGTCTGGACAGCCCTAAGGGGAATCCTTATTAAAATAACTCTGGAACAGTAAAGCCATATGTGTAGCTTTACAGCTCATGGAAGGAATTATAATCATTCAGCCAATAAGAAGAATTGCTCCATGATGGCATGATAACTTTTCTGTGTATGCAGGGCCTTTAGTTCAAAAAGAAGCTGCTCTCCAAAGTGCACTGTGAAACTTCGGAGTAAAACCTTGACAGGTGAAATTTAATGTAATGAAAATTATTTCAGTGCAGCTACAGGGTTTTATAATGCCTAGGAAACAGCTTATGTTTACAAACAGAAGAATGAGAAGAATATGATTTCCCCTATGTCATCCAGCTATTAGCTGTCACTTTCTGCTCTAAAGTGGGAAAACTTCCAGAAATTAGAAGACTTTAAAAGCTTTCATGCCAAACACTTCTTTTAGCATGAAGGAAATTCAAGCTTCCTGCTAGCCTGGGAAGCCCCCGCTGAAATGACAAAGCAGCATTCAGAGTGGCATTCATTTCATTTAACTTTAGAGAGTCTATAACACATACATCGTCATCCAAGCCAGTCATTCGGTTCTACAGTCAATGGAGACTTATTCAATTTAGTCACTGGAGCTGAGGGCACCATTCCTAAAGCAGATGTCTGAAGTCAAATTAATTTTATCCTAAAGTGCCTATTTCTGTCTATTTTCTACACGGAGACATACAGGGGACCAGCTCAACCTTTGGTGATTGCACCCTAGATGTCTACATTAGAGGAGCTTTTTTACCCATGTTCATGCATGTGCCCTGAATCACTCCCACATGAATTCCAGTTTATTTTGACTTTTATCACAGGGAATCCACTTGAGGATGCCATTCAGTCACTGGGATGAGAGAATCTGATCTGCTTACCCATGATATGAGCATGGGGAGGAATAGCTGTAGCATTGCCATAGCCATGTTAACATGAAAGTGTATGGGAGATAAGGGTTGCAGGCAGAGGTAATTTCTTTTATTAGACCAGACAGTTTCATTAGGGAAAGCGTCAAACTGTTGGACACAAGCCCTTCTTATGACAAGGGGTGAAGGCTAAATGTTGACTTTACCTCTATATTAGGCCCAGGGAAATGCATCTGAGAGCCGGCTGCTGGCTAATTTGATAGCTGTGCTTCCATCTCCTTATCGCAAAAAAACGGAGGAAATTATACTTCTCTGATGCCGAAGTGAAGTTTACTTGATGCTGCTCCAGTGAAATGAATAAACTGTATTTCTAGAGAATTGTTTGAATGAGGGTGTTTGGAGGCAGGATTAAACAGAGGCGGGAAGGGGCTGTGCAGCCTTTTGGATATCACACAAGAATGCGAAGAACATCTATCTGCCCAGTGCTAATTGCTAAACTAAACACCCACTAAGCCACCTCCCCACTGCTAATTACATACTTAGAAGGTTTGTCCTACACAGAGAAGTGGAATAATACTATCTGAGCGTTGGCCTTTGGTGGCAATGAAGTTGGGGTTTTATGATGGCTTTAAGACATTTAAATCTATGCTACCCTTGAACAAGTTTATCCTTTTCCACTTCCCTTGTGAATGAAGCGAAGGAAATCGATCTACCCAAAAAGTGAATGGGGGGAAAAATGGTCAGAGAGGAGGGCTGGACCATACCTTTCTCAGTTTAAACCAGTAACAAACCTGGACTCTAAATCAGTTACTTAGGAAGGGCCAGGGTGCCTAAAATTAGTGTGCCACAATTTATTTTAGGTGTCTGGCTGCCAAAGTGAAATGCAGAGACATATACTGGGAACCTGTGCAAAGTCTTGGGGGAAATGAGGGGCTTCAAAACCAGACCCAGGAAAAAACAGATTTGATCAGCGTGCGCTTTATGACAGAGGAAAAGTCCTAAAAGATATTCTTCAGGTGCCTCAGGCAGGGCTGCAGGGAAAGGCCTTCGACTGCTTTAGAGCTGCAAGTTTGGAGCGATCCCTGAAAGCTGGCACCCCCTGGTGAGTGGAACAAATTCAGTGAGATGGTTTATGGGTGTTTTTTTTCTTTTCTTTTTTTTTTTTTCTTTTCTTCAAATGTGGCCACAGGCAGAATTGCCAGCACCTTTTGAGAACAGCAGCATTATGGCTAGAAGATTCTCCCAAAAGATGGGTGACCTGGACAGCACTTGAGAAGAACCTGACAAGATTCACGACACATTTCAAATAGTGAAGTAAGCAGGAGAGGGAAAATAAAGAGGATGCTAAGGACCAGCCACTGTGTGAATAGGGTCTTCCACCCTCCTCCTGAATCTGCACCTCCAGTGAGCATCTCCCAAGCATTGGTTTGAGTGTCCCCAGCCTGATGAGAGATCTGTATTCCAGTTTTCTTCTTCCTTAGCAAGTTTAACGTTTTTTTCTCTAATTTCTTTAAGCTTCAATTTCTGTGGTGGGCTAGGAAAGAAGCATTTCGGCTTTGTTTGTTCCATCTGCTTACTCTGAGAAGGTAGCAGGATAAGTGGTGCTCGAAAGGGCCCCAAACCTGTAGGTGTGTCTCCAGTGCCCTGAGGTCTTCTGCTGCATCAGGCTCCTCAGATCCTCTTAGTAGCAAACCATTAGTAAGGAGGTGAAAACGTGGGTAAATCAACCTGGTTTTGTAATGTAATAATTGTGCTGTGACAATGCCAAAGATTTTCAGCCATACATCAAGCCTCCCTGCCCAGTCTAGATGCTATAGAGTGCCAAACATGATTTCTGTCCTCAGACAAAATAAATACAGTTAAGAGGGCCCTAAGGGAATGAATTCATGAGATGAGATGAACTGATCAATTATCATGACTTATAGTAAAGCTCCATGTATTTAATAAACATCTCAGCTTCCAGTTTCCCAGCCTATTCCTCCAAATATTTAAATACTGCCTCATAAAAAGAGAAGCAGAGACATTGCTTAAACTGGCTGAAGACAATAAAATGGAGAGAGGGGACCAGCCATTATTTTCCTCGGAATTACCCTACTTGCAACTATCTGGCCAAAATTAATAAGAAGTTGGCCGCTTCCTGAAGGCTGCGTGAAATGCACAGCAAGGTTTTGAGCTCTAAGGAGCCTGCTCTAAGGTATATTCACTCCCTTGCCCCAGCCACAGTCAAAGCCTGTCGCCTGTCATATGACCCAACACAGATTTTCATAGGCCACACGTGCCCAGTACAATCAAAGCAGAACAAAACGTGAGAGAGATTATGGCTGTGGAGAAAAACACTCTACCAGTCCTCTTGACTTTAATTAGGCAACACGAGATGCATTCTGGCTGCTGGCTGCTAAGTCCAGGGAATTTTACAGGCTTAACTCCCACTAAAAGCCAGGAAAATTCAGGTGGTCAAAAACAGCAATAAGGATGCAAGAATCACAATCATAATAAGCCTACTCATGGCATGGACCTGTAAGGTAGGAAGATGTTTCTTTTCTCTTTTCACGGACAGGCAATCCCATCCCCAAAGAAGTGAAGCAATTTGCTATATTCTACAAAAAGCTCTGTGGCAGCATAAGGAACAAAATCTTAGTTGTTTTTTTGTTTGTTTGTTTGTTTTTTAATGAGCAGAACATCTATTCTTAATCTGGTGCATTTACCTTTGCATCATGATTCCACCCAAATTCATCCTGATGGAAAATTCAGGACCATGATGGAGTATCCGTACCTAAATTTAATTCTGGGACTTGACATCCCATGGAGTTAGCTTCGAGGAAGGTACCTAAATAACCTCATGGATTAAGCCTAAGACTTTTGCTAATTCAAATTATTATAGCTGTATTGACTTACTGGACTGGCTGAAGTTCTGGCTTCAAGTTTGCAAATTGCTAATGTTTATACTTTAGTCTTCTATAATTAGAAGTCATCAAGACCCAATCAACACACTCTATCTTGCTTGCTATCAGAAAGCAAATGCTTCTTGGAACTAGATTGTTTTGTTTCCTAACCAGCTGGTATATTAATCCCAGAAATTCAATATTTGCTTAAGATAAAATGTCCTCCCCAGAGAAGTCAAAGCCGGAACACCGTTGTACCAGGCAAGTGCAAGAAGAACCAGTGGGAAATGTTCCCCTTTTCCAGAGCTCAGCTCTGACAATGGGAACATGGAGGAAATGGCAAACAGATTGAAAATAGGAGGGAAAAATGCAAAAAATGTTAATGCGAAAACAAAACTGGGAGTGGGGTGAATTGCACGTAATGGAGTGTGACAACTTTTGAGCTTTAGCATTTGCTGAAGGACTTTCAGACTTTCCTCGGTGGAAAACATAGTCCCATGTGTCCAAGCGCTTCCCGATGGAGCCACTAGCGTTCTCAGGAAGTGGTTTCAGACACTCAGCTTGTTTGTTAGTTATTCCTGCTATTTGGATTACGGTAGCACTGAAATGCTTCAGCCAGCAGTGGGGATCTTCTTACGCCCAGCACTGAATAAACATATCACAGGCAGCTGTGGTCTGAGGGGGCTTTCAGTCAAGAAATAGTGGATCACAGATTCTGCGGGTTTAGGGTAAAAGCTGAGTCCATAACCCTCTATTCAATAAGATGTATTGGAAGGTAAAGCCTTTTCAAACCAGCTGAACAGAGTCATGAGCAACAGAGAGTAGGAAGGATGTTTTCTTTCCGTTTTCTAGCAGGGAGTGAAAGCATGGAACCGTATTTATACTGTTACGTAGAGTCCTGCCCCTGGCCAGTCCCTTCACCGTGAACTTACAGCCAAACAGTCTATATGCCTATATCACTTATCTGCCAGAGCATATTCCTGGGATATCCCATCAGAGGAAGGAAATTCTTCCAGAAATCACTTTACAGGGAATTCCTCATTGCTTACTACTTTTTAAGGTTTCCAATTAGTCCATCTGCCTCTTATGTGATTAGAGTGGTCAGCCAGTAGAGCCCTAATTCTAGCCTAGAAGGGGCTTGACATGCTTTGCTAGGAGGATGTACAAACAGCTTGAATTAACTTCCCAGAAGACAGACTCCAATTTTGGCTTTCTCAAAGACAGTCTGAATGGAGAGTACTCTGGAGCCTGCTGTTAACTACAATATATGCAAGGCTGGCAAGACCAAACTATAAAGGGCCTCTATCACAGCAGCATTATCTAATGGCACATTCGTTAATGTAGTGAGACTGAACATACACACATGATGCAAAGCAAGAACTAATATCCTCATTAATAGGGCTCACTGAGACATGACAAATCTGAGTGATGCCCACCTGCATCCTGAGGTCCCACCTGCTCTAGGCTCTAGCCCATGATTCCTCTGATGGAGTGCAGCAAATATGTGGCAGATAAATGGATGATTACAGCCTGCGCTTGCTGGTGGGATTATAAGGACAAGCCTGTGGTAGGGGTTTTAGCTAGCAGTATTGCTAGTGGTAACAGCAGAAACCCTCCTGGGAAAGTCACTCTTTTCTAGCATAAACTAATAGTGCTACATCCTCATTGCTCCCACCACCCGGGCCATCTAGACCCAGCTAACACAGGTGCACTAAGGCAGGTTACAAGCCCATCTTCTGCTGATAGGTAGATACGTCCTTAAAGTTACTCTGAACATTTTCCAGCAAGTCTATGATAAGGATAAGCAGAGAAGCCAAATGTTTTAACTCCTGCTCAGCCACCATACCCCGTTGTACTGCTTTTCCTTTAATGCTAATATTGGATATCTCCTTTCCATATAAAAAAGAATGCAAATTATACATGTATGCAAACACACACCACAAAGACAAAGCACACAACATGCAGAAATATTTTCCTGCCTAGTCTGATAGTAATGCTTCAAGCCAGGCACACACAAAGTTGTTTGAGTTTCAGGGTGAGTGCCTGAGCCATGAGAAATATAGAGCCAGACTCTTCATGGGGAATTATCTCTCAACAACAAATTCTGTGTTGCCTAAAGTGTATCTGCCCTCCTGCAGGTGTTCCCAGCAGCCAGCATCTGCTGAGACCATAGGGAAAATACAGAGGTTAGCAAATGAGGGGAGAGATTCAAAAACACCCATTTGTTGATTGTTCTTAGATTATAAGAAACTCCATCTGGCCTACGGGAACATCCAGTAGCACTGGAAACCATATTCAACAGGTTCATGCAACTAATGAGGGCAAATAAGAAACTCATTCAGACTACTCTGTGATGAAATATCTCTTCAAGCGCTGTAGCTAGTCCCTAGGACTGCAAAGGGCAAAGGCTACCAGAATTAAAAAAAATAATAATAATAATAAAATCTATCTCAAAATCTATCCTAACATAAATGACTCTATGACAAGAAAAATTCCATGTGAGCTCTTCTTTTGTTTTTTTTTTTTCCTGGCACAGATGTGTAAGAAAAACATCACAGGAGGGAAGGAGATAGGAAAAGAAAGTGCTACACATCCCTGATTTCAGAAGTCTGCTCTGGACAACACAGAAAGCATACTGCGGAAATTCACTTTTCTCTCATATGCCAATGTTTATCATGGGATGTTGTCCTCACCTTGCTGGACTTCAGGACCTTAAATGTGTCACCAACACATTTAGCTTTCTCATGGTCAATCTAGTGGAGCATCCAAAGGAAGATGTAGTGGCCTCAGACGGTGCTACGTATATGGCATAATATAGCTCCATGCAGATTTATCTCAGCCAGCTTTGAAATATATTTTGGTTTGCCAGAACCAAATCAGTGGAAATCTGCAAGTGCAGCAGTGCAGAGAGGGATGAAATTCCTGGGTTACATGTTACACCACAGCAACACTTCTTTGTTGACAAAGTTTCAGGAGGTGGAAAGTCTTTCTGCCTGAATTTCCTGGTCCCTTCCTAGGGGGAACACAGTTTTACTATGGGTAGTGAGTTATTTATGTTAGGAAAATCTGTATCTCACTGAAAGATTCTGGAAACCTTTATATATCAATAATTTAAGGGACAGATGTGTATGTCGAGGAGAGGGAGAAGAGAAAGCTAGACTTCAGAAATGTCTGGCTGAAAGTAGGGAACTAACATCCATAGTCATAAGGGACTACTGAGCACCTCACTACCATATATATTCCAGGTGCAAGGAGTGCCAAGCTCTCCAAATTAAACAAAAGACGACTTCTCCACTGTGGGACTGGATAAAGGGAGGGGAGCTTAGACAGCTAGTTCAGTCACAGACACTGGTATGCGGAAGTATAAAAGTAAGCATCTTAACCTGGGGCTGAATTTTTCTCCAAATGTACAATTAATTTGCCTAAATACAGGTGTTCAAAGCCATTTTAAGCACCAAGGTGCATCCTGCTGGGCCTCCAGAAGAAGGCAAGTGACCTTTAACTCCTGCGTAATATCTGCTAGTCCTTTGCAGATGCCTTGGGTACTTTAGGGCATCTCCAATGACATTAGATGCCTATGTATGAGGAGCTGAATCAAGCCCTATGTGCAAATATTAACCATGCATAGATGTGTTCAGCATCATTGGGAAAAACAGTATAATACAGCCTATGTAGAGAAGTTAAGGGAGCAGACAACATGGGCAGCAAGAGTTCAAATTCCCTAGCAAGTCTGGAAGATCTAGATCTTAAAATATCACTAGGTCCTCAGATTTGGATGGTTTGGAGGTGTAAAGATTTTTCTAACTGTTAAGCAAGCTGGAAAATGTTCATTTCTTCTGACTTGTCAGAGCTTTTTCAAAAAAAGCTTCCCCTTTTAGTTACCCTTGACAGCCATACTTCCAGCCCTGGTATTATTTCCACCATGGTGTCACAGAACTGGGGGTGAAAAGAATAAAACTTCCAAATGCTAGTCTAAATGGAGGATGTACCAGCTGTCAGCAGAGATTCAGTTCCTATTTGTTATAAATGGCTTAATTTATCAGTGTCCGTTACCAGTGCAATGCCAGCTAAATGGTAACTTTCTTGGTTCTCAGTGTTTTTACACTGAAACCGGATGTCTCCCTAGAAAAAACAACTCTGATGTCTTTTTATGCAAGGATTATTTATTTTGCTAAGGGAGTGACTAGGTGGACTATCACCCATCTAAAGCAGAAGGCCGCAGTAGGTGTTTATCGTGGTACCTTCTGGCTTTCAATCCTGTGCAATGTATAAGTTGCATGTAAGGCTGTGGATTTCCAATTAGTCACACTCTTACTGAGCATGTGCTGTCCAAAAAGATCCGGGTCAATATTGTTCTGTTATTAATGCTGCACTGCAGTTATATATGCACATACAACAGGCACCACAGGTGGGATTCTGCTCGCAGATTTATATGCCCAAGCGTGTTCACAAGAAAGTGTCTCCATATGCACCAGGGGTGGGACTCTGTTGCCTGTACTTAGGTGCCTAATGCCATTTGAAATGCCTTAGAGTATCCAAGTCATCCACACAGCAGATGCAACAGAGGATCTCTAGGAAATCTCCTCCCTTTTGGCAAATTCCAGGAGCCGAGGTGGAATAGCCCAGGGTATTTTGAATGGCCCCAAACATCTGTGTCCAGACAACTGAATCCCATACAAGACACCAAACCTCCCAGTGGACCTTAGATGGATGATGCAGATCTAGTGATTTCATTTAGTGGAGCCTAGAGACAAATTCAGCTGACAAAATGTAGGTCTGTACAGCTTCTTAACTTTATTAATCCATCAATTAAAATGAGGTCATAGATACTCAGCCCACATGTACCTACCTACATTTATGTATCTGAATCTACTAGCTAAATCCCTGCCTGAGAAGGTAAAGATTGTCAGCGAGGGTCAAAGAAGAGCCAGGACCAGGGCCAAGGTGGTCTCAGCCTTGTTCGTTACTATATGTACCGAATGAAAGGCTGTAATCAAGCCCCCAAACACCTCATTATCAAGAAATTTATCTCTCTCCTCAAACTACCTCTTTCAATATCACACTGGAGCACTTCATAATCATAAATAAATGTGTCCTAGAATATCCTCTGTAAAGTATGGAAACAGCTTTTATCCCAATTCCAAGAGCTGGATGAGAGTTGTTAAGTGACTTGCCAAAGATCACACGAGAAGTCTTTGGCAGGGGGCAGCGATCTGAACTTAACTCTGCCCACCCCCAGCCAGTGACCTACCGAGAGCTCCTGGGGCTGCAATAATTGTAGTCAGCCGTGTCCTACAGCTGAAGGAGCCTCACGTACACGGGTCTCAGGCTCTTCTGAGGTCTCGTTGACCTCCGTAAAGGCTCCTTCCCTCATCTACCGGATGCCCTGAGAAGAACAAAACATACTGGACAGCGGGGTGAAACCAATCGATGCTGAAGAGCACAGAAGGGGGATGGAAAAATGGAAGGAGATGAAAGTCTGAAAAATGTCAGAGGAGGCAAAAGAAGCCGCAACGCGATACCCAGTGCCAGGCAGCTGGCCTGGGGCCAGGCTGTAATGAGGACCATCGCCGCAGGAGCGTTGCGCTGCGCCTCTGCTCGGCCGTGAACTTGGGTGTTCGAGCAGCAGCATGTGAAAATATTTAGTCTGCTGCAGACGGGAATGTTTGGGAAAAGAGATAGGAAGGCCTGCATTCCTCCAACCCCACAGCCCGATCCTCCCCGCATTCCCTGGCGTGCCGCCAGCGCTCAGGCTCGCCGAGTTTTGGGGATCTTTTCTCGTTTCTCCGTCTTTCGTGGCTCAGTCGGATCAAATGACGAGCGACTGTTGTTCTGGTATCGGGCCGTTGGTTAAAAATAGGAGAGGGAGGACTCGCTGGGTGGATGTGGAAGGCTTCTGGGGAGAGGATGAAAAATCTCTTTCTGCTCTAGTCCTGTTTAATACCTCTTTCTTCTGTCTCTGCACTCGCTATTTAGACAGGCAGCTTTGCCAAACGAAGACAGTCTTCCCATCTCCCAGAGCCTAACATAACAGAGGCCTGATCTTGGCCGTGACACCTAAAAGGCTGACATTCCTCCGGGAATAGAGACTACTAAAACACAGCCTTTCGTCTTCAGAGTTGTGTCGCAAATGCTTTTCCCCAGCTCAAAAGGTAGCCCGAGACGCTTAGGCAACAGAAAAACGAGCACTTTGGCCATATCCATCCTAGGGAAAACAAAACAAAACAAAAAAACATCAGTGCCAGGGAATATTACCAGGCCCTGAAATCGGGTTAGTCAGATTGGTTGATTGCTGCAACTGTCCCCAGCACGGTTTTGGCCCAGACTAGAAATTAGCACAGTCCAGGGACCATTCCCCACAGGCAATTCAGATGCAGCCGCCCTGTTTTGTAGACTATGGGAGTTTAGTAATATAAATGTGGTCAGACCGTGCTTAGTTAGCCTCAGAGCCAGAGAAATGCCTGAGCCAGAGCTTGGCTGTGTTTAGTTTACTAGCACAGATGAAGCCATTATTTGCAACTCTTCAAAAGAACTCACCAGCCACAGGAATGGAGATATCCATGGAAATCAAAAGGGAAAGCCTGGCCACAGTGGAATTGGTGGGGTTTCGCTGCTGATGGCTTTCAGGAACAGAGTGTTTTGTGAGGCTTAACGAACTAGGAGAGGAGACTCCGCAGCCCGCACGGTCTGTTCAGCAGGCCTTTGAATCATGATCCACCTCATCCTCCCTTCTAGCCGTTTTTCATACTTTGGAAGAAATCAGTTTTTGCTAGAGCAGAGCAGGAAGCAGTTTTCCATTTGTTTGGAATTATCAATTTATGCAAAAAAGCCTCCATTCTGATACAGAAAGAAAGCAATGAAACTTGAAAACATCTCATGCAATGAAATTTATGACCAAAGCAGGAGGTGAAAAGGGAGAGGCAATTTTGTGGCATGGTTCATTCTAATTTCAACTGCTTTTATTTGACATACACGCCTCTTTAAAAGGAAATGAAAATTTGTGTGGATGCATTCCATCATGGAAAGGTAAAAAGGGGGTGTTGCAGCCTACAGAAGCAATCTCTTTAGGGGAAACTCAGTGTTTGGTAAATGACCCAGAAATACCGAGGCAGAAAAAGTTGTCCAAAAGTTTCAGAATGATAGGTTATTTATGGATCTCAGGAGGAGACACTTGAAAGAGTCTGTTTCTCAGAGGGCAGATATTCACCGTATTCTGAAAATGAAGTCCTTTTGAAGTAGCTCAGTTTGGGCCTTTCCACATCTCTAATCACTTTCGAAACTAGTCACCTGCAATTTTTCTCTCGATATTGTGGGGTGACTTTCTCTTTTCTTTTCTTCCAAGAAACTTGTGGAAAATAAACTGTGTAGGACTTTCACACCTTTGGATAGGAGGCTGCTCAAATCCAGAATTTGTGTTAGCAAATCTTCCACTGTGTTGTGGATAAATGAGTAAGACTGCATAGATTCAGGCCTGATTCTCTCCCATGTTGTGTAAGTCCGGAGTCATCGCAAGTCAGCGGATGGAGTTCACTTACCAAAGTCAGCCAAACTGAGGGCACGGACCACCACCAGGAGGTGTAGGAGTTGCTGAGGAGGTCAGAGAAGACCCAAAAGCAAGGAAGACATAACCTCTACTGGCATAACCTGCTCTGGCCTCATGATTTCGATGGGCTTCACCACGCATATCTCTCGGGGCCTTGGCTCCAGGGTGCAGGTTATGGCAAGCCTGATCTGCAGCGCCGTGACATAAGTCAAGGAAACTCACCCGCGTGGTAGCTGAAAAGTGAACAAGTCGAGAGAGTTCTCCCACCTTAGCAGCCTCAGTTGTAGGATATTTCAGAGGGGCAGTTTCTGGCTGGTGTTACGTGTGGGTAATTCCATTTACTTCCACTTGTCGCTGACTGCACCACTGGACACAGGCTCCAAAGAGACAACCTAATATCAGACAGCCTTTGAATTGGGGAGGGATGGTCCTGTCTCCCGTCTGACTTGATCCAGCCCAATCCCCCTGATAATCTTTTCTAAACACGAAAGCGTGTTCTCAGGGGCTGGAAACCCAGACCAGTGCAGAGGTGTATGAACCAGATTAATCGCACCAGGATACGGGTGGGGACCAGCACGGGGAAGACTTCAGTCCAGTTCACACCAAGCAGATGCTGAGACGTGAAAGCTTGAACCTCAGATGATTTCTGAATTGAACTTCTGACCTATCAGACAGCTATCTAATTCTAAACACTGAAACTGCATGCAAAAAAATACATATACTTTTTTTTCAAATGCACATATACCCCCCAGACACACCCAAAAGAAACAGCATGCCCTGGCTAAAACCTGGTCATATATATTTTATTCACTCTGAAGAGCTGAGGCATAAACCTTGCAATACACTACCAGGAAGCCAGAAACTATAAAGTTAAAACCAAAGCTATTCTGAGTTAATAGGATCCATTTGTTGTACGAAAGAGGCACCGGCATATATTTTCTTTGAATGTAAGAATTAGGTAAGTGAAATTGTCAGGCGTGCATGTATGAAATGTAATCTGGCTAACCCCAGCATTCCAGCCAGCCTGGATTTCAATAGCTAAAGTATGCATGATAAGTCTTATTTAAATGCAAGCAGCCTCGTCTTAACAGCTCCCTTAGTGCACCGAGTCCAGTTCTTCGGGACGCGGAGAAGCCTGGGCTCTATCCTCAGTAGCTTGCTGTACGATTGCAAGTAAATCTTGAAAACAGAGATAGCAATGCCCATTTTCCCAGATGCTGAGGTCTCCAGATGAATAGAGCTATAACAGAGCAAAATCTAGTCGTTGTTATTATCATTTATTTATTATAGCTCTGGTTGACACAGTGGGATAAGAATAAAATCAATCCAGAGCCTCTTCACAGAGGCCCCTAGCATATTTCCCCTAAGGCTCACAAATCAACACTGCTAAGTAAAGAAATTGCCACTTAACACCTCATCACCCCCCCACACCCTTGCAAATGTTTATGTACATACTTACCTTTATTAGCGGGAGGGGAGCCCCTGGGATTCCCAGTATTGGTAGAGCAAATGTGCGCGTTTGCAGGGTAAAGGGCAAGCTCAGGGTTCTCCGTTGGCTGGGTCGTGTTTTTAGAGGTTTTGGGGGTTTTGTGCAAAGTCTTCTAGCTGAGGGTCTGGCAAAGAGGTCGTTAATCTTGAAAGGAAAAGGGAGAATCAGAGGCCAGAGGTTGAATCCAGGTAACAGGGAAGAAGAATAAGAAAAAAGACCTGACAGACAATTTGGTTTATTTGTCCTGAAATGGCAGTCACTGGCTTTTGTTAAGGAAATCTGATTTAAACAAGTCAAGTGTTTTCTCCAAGTCTTTACAGTGTCTAAATCTGTCTCTACTCTGAATCAAATTATATGTAATACCTTCTTTATTAAAAAAAAAAAAAGATGCAGAGAGGCAGGCATTTTATTTCATTATAAAAATACAATTTTGTCTACAGGATCAGTTTTGACAGCCTTGCAAAACAGAAATTTTCTCCACCAATGCGAGTGCTCTCAGGGTGAAACAGGAGTTCAGAAGTGTCCTTTCCTGGGGGTCTGCCAGAGACATGGATGTCTGCACCGACTTCCTTTACTCAGAGGTGAGGATGCCATTAAACGAAGGGAAGGGACGGAGTGACAAGGGATGGAGACGAAATTCCATCAGAAGTTTTGAGCTGTTACTGAACACTGACACTTCTGGATAATCGGATGAGATCCTTTCCTTTCCTCTCCCTTTTTTTCTGCTATTTAAGCTCTCAAACATGTCATCAATGCTGCTCTTGGAAATGCAAGTGTCTGCTGCATGAAATTAGAGAAGGGAAAACATTTTCCAGGAGAGGAAGAGTTTAGAGGTTTACATGCACATCAGGGTGTCCTGCTAAATTTAAACCCTAAATTTGGAATGAGCCAGTATGGAGTTTGTTGACTCTGGCTGGTACCTGGCTTGATCATTAGCCATAATTTTTGTTTGTCTGTGGCCAGCTGTCTCACTTAACCATCTGGCTTTTCCACAAAGACATCCATCCATCTCTTTATTTCCTTCTGTGACAGCATGTCCTACTTTGTGGCTATGTCGCCAACAATAAACTGAAGACTAGGCCTGAACTTCTCAAGATTAACCAAGGTCATTGTTGTACAAGCCACGCAATCACAAGCCTGTTTGCTACTATAATGACGGACCGCTTAGGGGTCTCTGGAACTGCAGGGTCAAGCCAAGGGATCTGAATCAAATCCTTGCTGAGCAGTCAGCTGCGACGCAATCCAGTGAGCAGAAAGAGTCCATTTGGCCCCTTGCTTTTACTGAGCTAACGGGTGGGTTAATTAAAAGCTGCATCTAGGGACCTCAGTTACAGTCAAGGACCTGTGTAAAAATGCTAGGTCTTCAAGTATGGCTTATTTCTCCTAATTAATGCAAAAAGCATATCCACAGTTGAATGAAAAGACTCTTAGAGATAGTTTCAGCTCAGCAGATGCAGACGTCTACAGTAACAGAAGATTTTATCAAAGGCTGGAGAGAATTTGTTCCAGTTTGCTTTTATGGAAGTTTTCAGTGGATTGTTTTATTTTATTTTGTTCTTTTTTTGTTTGTTTGTTTCTCCTGCTACTAGCCTCTGCAAGAGCAGTTGGTTCCCTGAGGCAAGTGTAAGGGAATACATTTAACACTCACTTCACCGTTATCACCCAGCGCTCTTGCTGGTGAGGACAAGGCAATTTGCACATTGAACTCTCATTAATGCAATAGCTGTTGCACTCAGAAACACCTCCCTCCCCTTCCCCTATCCCCCCCCCCCCCCCCAAACACACATGCACGCACACAATCACACACTTTGACGGGAGCAGGGAATTCTCAGTTTGGCTCTAGAAAGCAAACAGAAATCCATCGATCCTTGATTGCTTCGTTCCCATTCTCAGTTCTGTTCACTCTTGGGTAAGAGAAATAAAGCATGTTGCAGTCATACATGAATTCTCCTGCTGAGCCTTTTATACCTGTGAGTATATATACCTCTTCCAGGATAGCTATTGCCCTGCTTGAAGAAACCTATAAATCCCTTTTGAAATCAAATGTATTCGCTGTGCATCTTGCAGTATAGCTATGCATATGTTACCCTAGCCATGAGACACCTAGACTGACGTCACTGCTATTTTACATCCAGCTTGGCCTATGGACATCACCGGAGACATGGTAATCTGCGCTAAGTGGAGGTAGTATGTTCTTATTTGGGGTGAACGTCCAACCACCAATTTTAAAAACATGGAGATTTTGCCCCAATAAAGGGTACGGAAAACTCCCACAAGAGTTCCACAGTATCAGTATCCATCTAGGGAAATAGCAGGACATTTTGGTCCTTCTGATCCCCAGATCTTTTGATAAGAGGCTGGGAGAGCTGCTAGTGCCCCGTGCTCTCCCTGGAAGCCAGGCGGTGGCTGTTGCTTTGGTCTGGCTGTTGGTCTGGCCGTCTGCTGAGTATCATTCCGACTGCAGATCTCTTACCTACAGCAGCCTTCACCAGGCTGCAGAAGAAGAAAACAATGATCAAGGGCATCACTCTTTCCAGATGTACATCCTGCCCAAGATGTGTCTCTAAAAAGCTTCCTTTTAAGTAGCTCGTTTGAATATGAGGGCAAAGCAAGGATAATCCTGCAAGGATATTATTCTTGGGCAAATATTTGCAAAGTTATACTCTACTGTTTGTGGCTTTACACAGCTGGAAATCTTACGTTGCCTCACCAAAACTGCAGTGTTTTGAATGGAGAGGGAAGGGGGTGACTCCAAGCATTCAGCCTTTTCGTTCTCCCTCCTTCCCTCCCTCTGAGAAGGAGCTCCTTCTTTCTTCCCTTCCTCCCTCCCTTCCTTCGTTCGTTCGTTCCTTCCTTCCCTCCTTCCTCCCTTCATTCCTTTCCTCCTTCCTTCCTTCCTTCCTTCCCTCTCTTTCCTTCTTTCTTTTTTTATTTCTCTCTTTCTCTCTGTTTCAAGAATGGGCCTGTGAGAGGGTAGAGGTGAATTTATCGAACAGTTCATTTCCCCTCCCAATGCTCCATCCTTTTGGTTTGTCAGAAACTGTCCGACTGTCCTTCCACCTACCCTAAAACATAAGATTTTGCCCAGTCTTATCCATTTTTTTTCTTTTCCCTCTGTGTTTATCTGTCACCCCTCCCCATCACAGTTATGCATGTGAATGAGCAGAGTAAGTTGATTTTGGAATAAATGCTTTCCATTTTTCCTATCTTTAAACAGCTCCTTGCACAGTTGGAGTCTGCTCTGTGTTACTGTAAAGTGTTACTGTAAAAATAATAATAATCTTAGTAACAGCAGTACAGACAACTCTGAGGTTCCTAAACAGGGGTGTGTTAGTGAAACCTGTTTGCATTTAGGACAATCATGACAGTTTGCCACCCCCCCCAGCATCCTTTGGAACCAAAGCCACTATAAAAGTCCAGCTTTCTCCTTTCATGCTATTTTCTCATATTTCAGCTGTAGCCTTTGCACAATGTTTAAACCTCAGTAGTACAGACATCATTTAGCTTTTACTTCTTTCCCCAGCAACCCCAAACTTTTAGACAGAGCTGCACCTTGCAAAAGTTTTACACATGACAGCTCATCAGTGCCTGTCCCAAATGCCATGTCACTGTTATTGAAAACTCTCTTTGATTTCATTTGCAAGCAGGCAAATACTTAAATGTTATCATATTGTTACCCTTATCATGTTAGTTACAACATGGCTTAACATGCTGAAGTCTCATTCCAGGCAGTATTTCTAGGAGGAAGTATTCATGTCTCTCTCCAAGTCTTCTGTAAATCATAAATGACCCTGCTTCGCTCCTTGGGGTCATACTTGGTTGAATGTTGAAAAGGTTGCAACGCACCGGGATTTAGCGCTCTGCCCAATGACCGCTGGCCTTTTTGGGAGTAAATGTGAGTCCCTTTAGGGCTTTAGATAAAATCTACCGAACATCTATGGATTTTTACTGAGTTTCGCTTTGAGATTTGGGATCTACTTTGGCTGAGGGAGCTGTCAGTAACTCACTTCAGCTCACATTACTCAGTAAATCATATTCTGTGCTCCAGGATGTCAGCAGGGAATGAAGCAAAGAAGGAAGAGAGGAAGGACGACTGCTCCTACTTATCATCTCTTAGGCGCTTTGTGGAGCTGGCTTTGTAATATCGACGACCATGCTCTCTCTCCAAATAACGGAAAATGGTATCCTGCCTGTCTTAGATATGCACCCACTTTTATACAGATTGGTCCTCCCTCTGGACATCTCTTCATGAAGAACAAGGAGGGAACAAAGGCCTCACTTTAGGAAGATGTCAGCACATGACACTTAGACAACCGAGGTTCCCAGCGGAACCAACCTGGCTCATTTCCACCATGTCCATACATTTCTACCTCAGCAAAAGTCATCTCCAGCCTACAGTCAGGTTACCTGAGACTTGGAAATATTTAAATGCACCCAAGATCATTTTCTGGCAGTGAGACCAGCTGGTGTAGGACAAGGAGCACAAGGAACCAACCTTCCTGCTGGAGGCAATTGGCGTGGTCCCATAGATATCAGTGAAATGATGCTGAGTTACATCTCCAGAGGATCTGGTTTAGACTGATTAAGCTCCCTCCACAGGCTTGGTTTACTTTTCCTTTACTGGAAAGAAGATGTCTAAGGAATGTGATGATTTCAGTTGCCTCCACATTTCTTGAAGTGGAAGGCTACCCACATCATCTGATTTTCAGTATCATTATAGTCTCCTATTGTGCTTTTCAAGATACTGTGGGAGAAGGCAGTATCCATATGGCAAATAAAAGCCTCCAGACACCTGATCTTGGGGATGGAGCAGAGCCAGAGGGCTGTCAGTAGAAACCATCTTGTTCAAAGGGTGAGCTTGAAGCTGTGAGGCCATCTGATGTGCCAGAACCATAAGGTGGCATTTAATGGAGTGAATACTTCACTCACTCTCTGCCTTTCTCCTACCATGTCTAACTCTGTGCCTGCTCTGCACATGGGAAAACACATTCCTCTGTGCATACTGATTCGCTGTGCTCTGTCACGCCAACATCAGTGTGGGTGCCTGAAGTTGCTACTGAGGGATGCAACCCTCATCTGATTCCCTGATAACTGCTGCCGCTAATGCTCTCAAGGGGCTGTGGGCCGAATACTCAGTTCCCTGTGATGTTAGAAGCTGGAAAGATTCCTGCATCTGGTTTTCATGCAATCCTGACATAACGGGACAGGAATGCAAATGGCTTTGGGTGCTTTTCCTTCCAATGAATCCTGATCTCCAGTTCTGTGTCTTTGATCCTGGACCCCAGTTCTTCACTTCAATGCTTTCTCAGGAATGGATGACGTTCATTTTCTAATTCCTTCACGGAGGAATTGTCTTTGTGGTGTCCAGACTGGTCTTAGGAAGATGCATGCTACCCTTTGATCACCTTTGAAGGAGGAAGCCAGATCCACAGCATTTGATCTCCTATTACTGCAATATAAGCTTGGGTTATCTACACTCACATTCGTTCTCTTAAGATAACCCCAGTCAAATGAGATCAACTCCATTGTGAAATGGCACAGCTGGTCACAACACTAGGGCCTTTGGAGACCCAGCCCATGGTTCTCTGTGCTGCAAGAAGCTGACTCAGCCTGGGAATTGTACCCCAGTGAATCGTGTGGAAAAGTGCCTGTGTTTGCTGGGCATGTGATTTAAAAGCAGATAAGTTCTGGCAAACCTTTTGGAAAGATCCTGATGCATTTTCTGTGCTTGCAATGTGTTAGATTGCTTCTTCACTTCAGCAAAGATGCTCTAGATGCTCATGCTTAGGCCAGCAAAATCCTTTTAAAAGCACCTGCATCTGTCAGTGAAGTGATGGAAGATCCAAATTTTATTAAATAGAGTTCAAGTTAGAGTTTAAATTCACTCTCATGGTAAAGACAAGTTCCCAGTGAGAAAAACATGAATCAAAAGGACTCTGCCTCCCCTGCTTACGAGGACAGGAGGTGACTCTTTAGGAGCCATGATGGAGTGGGAGGAAGCACTTACAGATCCTTTCCAGAGACCTGTTCATCTGTTCAGTACCACCCTATATGTTTTTTGCTATCTGCTGGCAAAACATCTTCAGCCACTAGATCTAACACTTTGTCTCTATTCTCTGTGCTTCTAGAGTCCCCCAAACCATGTGTTGAATATGTTAGATTTAAGGATGGCTACTGATACACTGAGTTCTTGTGAAGTAGAGAGGCTTCCTGACTGTAATCCATAAAACTGAAAATTGCTGGTTTTGTGGTTCAGGAATGTGTCTAAGCAAAAACCTAGCTGCAGCAGCAATAGGAGTAACAGTATTCCCATAAAAGTAGCCTCTAGAAACACCAGCAAAGAGCTCCACTGTTCCCATTCTCCAAATATTTTCAGCTGAGAGTATTTCCTGAACTTAATCTGGTTTGTCTATTTAGTAATTCACAATGGATTGTTCTTTCAAGTACTTGTCTAGTTTCATCTTCAACCCATATAAGCCTCTTGCATCCATGACATGCTTCAACAGGAAGGTCTACAGAGTTATTACCTGTTGCATGAAGAATTATCCCCTCTTCATTTCAATATGTCTCCTACTAGCTTCATTTGCTGGCCTCTAGCTTTTGGATTGAAAGAAATGGTGAACAGCCAAATCCCTGCTCAACCTCTTTCTGCTTCTCTCCATCATGTTCCTTTTAGGACTTCTTTCCTCCAAGCTGAAAAGTCCAAACCTTCTTATTTGTTTCTCATATGGGAGTCTTCCATACCTTTGGTATTCTCTTTTGCCTTTCTCTGAACATTTTCCAGGTTTTTTGGTCAGACTTTTTGAGCAAAAAAAAGACCACAAACAAACCCCATAGCAGGTCAAACTAAAGTCTAAGGAAGAGCTAGTCACTCTTTCAGTAGTAACTGGGATCTATCCATAGTGTTAAGAACTGAAGGAACTGTCCAAGGCACCCAGATGGTCAGAACTGAAACTGTAAATGTTGGAATATCTCTCTGGTTACTAACATAAAAGCTTGTCCACACAGCATTGCTCAGTGGCACCAGCAATAAGACTTGTGTTGTACCACTGATCATATGCTGTGAGCTACTGCTCTAGATGTTATTGCATCAAAATCAGTAGCCAGACTACAGTCTTGGCCTCCTGCTCATCCAGACCAGAGGACCTCCTGAAGTGCTCTGCAGCTCATATACTGCTCTTTGAAAGGGAAGTAGGGTGTGAGGGGCAAGAATGTGCACTTTTTCTCAGTCTGCAGTTAGGACAGGTCAGAGCTCAAACCTGGAAATTGGGATTGCAGGAGGCACTGTGGAAGTTAGCTGAAGAGAGCTGAAGAAGAAGTTTGGGGTTCTTCACTAGGTGAGAAATAAGAGCTGATGCCTTATCCAGGGGAATGATCATGCCAGTGGAAGGATCTCCAACTCCAAGTTTGGGGAAAGGTAAATATCCCTTGGTGCTCCACCCTTCAAAGTCTGCAGACAGTTGTTTTTCAATATTATTGACAAGCTCTTGCCGGTTAAAATCAGGAACGCGTTCATGTTTTGTATCCTAAAGGAAAAAGACACACGATGCTACAGGAGTTCTGAGGCAGGTTTAATCTCACTACATTTAAAAGCCTGAGTTGGTCACCCACAGATTTTCCTGTAGTCAGTGTAGAGGAATAGGCAATTCACCTGAGCTAATGAAGGCACTATCCCTAGGATGACTGGAATCAGTCCCTGTGGCTTTCAGGTGCTTTTGGGCAGGTGAATCCTACTTAGGTCCCTACCCATCAATCCATCCAGGCTCTTCAGTAGCTGCTGGTAGCCTGGTTTGAAATTCCTGCTGTCCCTGGAAGACAGACTCTTTATCTTCTCCAGCCTTGATGTCGCAGGGTGTGCCTTTGCTGTCCCCCATCCATGGCCTTGGCTTCTAGAAGGAAAACAAGCCAGGAAACCCCACCCTTCACCATGTGTCAGCCTGCATGGCAGGTTGGGAGGTGATTCATGTCGGCTGACCTCATGTAGCTGTGGGCAAGTGTCAGACTTATTGAAATGGCCATATGAAATCCAGCGATGAGCTAAAATATTCATAAGCATAACCATAAATTAAGCAGGCTCCTAGAATTCCAAGGGAAAGCTCAGAGTTACTGGGAATTCAAAGTCGTTTTGGAGACCAACAGCTTTTCTCCATTTCTTCATGGGAGAAGCTCCTTCCTGTCAGCACAGCAGATTTTCCTGCCTTCCCAGACATCATCCTAAAGGCACTACCCCCCCCCCAAAATCTTCAAAGAGACACTACTTGCCTGTGCTATATTTCACTGTAGCTTCTGCCAGGAAATTAGTTATGGAGGGATGGTGATAGTGTTGTGCTTACTCAGTCCTCACCCTGTTTAATTGGGAAACATTTGTGTTTTACAGACAACAATAAAAAAGATCCTTATTACCCAATAGATAGCATAAATAAATAATTTATGATGAGGACATGTGTCCTCATTTAAGATGACAGTTGAATACTTCTCAACTATTCCAGGAAAATGCTTGCTGTGTTCCAGTGCAATATATCTCTTATGAGCTAGAATTTTGACCCTTTTCGGTCACATCTGCCAATGAAAGAATTGTGCAAATGGTTTCTTGTCTCCAAGGAAGGAAAGAAACACAGTGTAACACTCAAACTAAAAGCATTCAGGAGACTTGGTCCGATTCTCCTTGTCTAATAGACGGTTGTCACAGATTCCCTTCACTACAGTTTTCATATATGACACTAATCCTGATGTCTCTCAGAAAGGCCTCTGCAGCCAAAAAGCTAGTTCCTTCTTTCAGCTCTGTCAGATGCTCAAATGGAAGATAACATACTTTTGCCTCTCTTATTTCTCTCCATCCCAGCTACAGCATCATTGCTGTGATTGCTTTTGATGAAAAATGTTTGGTAAGGTCTACATGACGTAGTTAGAGCTTAGAAAAACAGAGCAAACGCAGGAGACCTGCTTTACAAATTTTTGTTCATCAGTGATTTGACTCCATGCGATTCAAAAGAGCAAATCTGTCCATGCTAAGGAAAGCTGACAGTGACACGGACCACAAGAAAAACTGAGACTGAACAAATGCAAATTAGAACTGGGAGCTATTAAAAGAAGTGTATTAAATACTTGTAATTCCCAGTCAAAGAATGTCTTTTGATAAAAATCCATCTGGCTTACAGAGAAAACGAACATTGCAAGTAGTAAAATACATAAAGATATAATTTCTGTTCATGGCAGCGTTGTAGCATTATCAGTGGAGTTAACGAAGCCAAATTTCATAGACTCGTGTTGTGTACCCTGTCCCCTTCTCAAAACAGTGTCCCAGCTCCTCCCCGGTGTCCAGTGTTTCCCCCCCACACCGCAGTGCCCACCTCCTCCCAGTTCACCCCATCTTTGGCTGTGCTGCTCTGACTTGTTGGCCCCATGGACCGAGCACATCGGCTGCCCAATTTTCATCTCAGGAAGGATGAGGGACTGAGGTTTTTGTTCCTTTCTCCTCTAATCAGTCAACAATGTTCATAAGTCTCGTAGGTGCTTAACTTCTTGGAGAACTTTACCCCTCTGTCTGGTATGGGCAGTCAATTCAACTAGCGATAGGGAGAGGCAGACAGACAGATGGAAAATCAACATGATCTTATCAGCCTCGTTTCCTGGCGAATCCAGGTTAAAATCTAACAACGGGGGAAAGGGGAAGAAGGCACGAGGCCAGTAATTTAGAAGGCATTAAATGGAGAAATATGATGAGAGAAGCTACATTCCACAGCTGTCAGGACCCTAGGAATTTGTTTTGAATATTTTTAGAAAAGACAGACATTGTAATAAAAATAAATGTCCGTTTCCAGACAGAGATGACCATGCTTTGAGGAATGATGGTGGTGCATTCAATACATATTTGTGTTCTGCAGTTAGAAAGTCACAGGAAGCTGGATTCGTATCACAAGAAACAACATTCCAACCCACCTGTAATGAAAAATTGTGTTTAATATTATCTGCTCGGGTTATGCATTTTCAAGTCAGTAGGCCCCGATAACTCCCCGGAGAGCTCGCTGGCTGCAGGACTAGCTCTTTGGCGGTTTCCTGCGCAAAGTAAGCAGTTCCCCAGACATGTGCAACTGATTTCAGGGGTCATAAATAGACTTTGGCCTTCCTGCTGGCGTTGCCTAGGCCTGAACCCTGGAAAGCCGGGCTGGCTGGGCTCATGCCAAGGGAGAGTGTGGGGATGAGCAGTGAACTAATTCATCTAATTATTTCAGGAGGGTTTAATGAAGCGATAGTACAGGATCCAACCAATAAGGAATTCATACAGGAGATTACCATTAGCGCCTGTCGGATAAGCCCATAGTGTGTTTCAATTGGATGACCAGCCTGGCTGATAAAAGTAAATGTGTAGCTTATTCTGTGTAGATAGATGCCTTTCTGGAAGAAAGAGATAAGTAAAATATAAGTTATGGGGTCCAATGCAGAGACCACTGGGTGAAATTACAAGAATTGTTTTTTTACCATAAATTAGGCAAGATGATCTAGAGGTATTCCTTGCTTTAAAATCTGGGATTGGAATAATTAGACTTTGGTATAATGCTTCTCATCAGGTATGATACAATTATATCATAATCGAATGCTAGCTTCAACATGTCTGTGTTTACTGCTGTTTTATTTTGAACATGATTAATTCAAGGCCTGGGTGTTTTGTTTTTTTTTCTTTTCCCTGTAATTCTCCACTGAAATAAATATTGAAAGCCGTCATTGAAAGCCTTCTCCGGTGTCTATTTGTGTTGAAAATATTTCTCCTTAGGATGTTGAGGGATGTGTGTATTTAACCCCATCTGAAAGTCAAATGAGTCCTTGACTATTCTGTTGGTCTAATTTAATTCACTTTGTTTATTAAATAGGAGCCAGATGGCAAATGGCCTTTGGGCCACTTAGTGATGTAAAAAAATATATATATTTTATTTATCATCACTGATCTCCACAGTGCTGCAAAAAAATGTGAATAGACTTTCATTTGAAAGTGGTAACTCTGAAACATTACAGACCACATCAGAATCACTGCACTGAAAGGCTTCTCTTATAATAATGTTCGTAAGTGCTATTATTAGGATTTTATTAGGATTTGCAGCTACTTCATCAGATTTAATTCCGCCTGGTGGTTTTAACAAGCTGAGACACTGACAACTCCCTCAAAGTGACAGTTTCGTCCTTGCATCAATGCCATGAGCATCGCGATCCTGGGTATTTTGAACGGGTATCACCCACTCCAAGGGAAATCTTCTCATCCTCTGAGCTACAAATTTCTGCTCCATCCTTTCACCATAGAGGTCTGCCTTTCACACCAAAAAAAAAAAGAGGGTTATCTCCCACCCCTTGGCCCTCAATATTGCAGTTAACTGCCCTTCCTGAGACGGAGGCGTTCAAAGACTGAATCTTCTCAGGCTGAGGAGAGACCTGAATCCAGGTTTCCCATTTCTTGACACTAGGCTCTTCTGCCAAAAGTTGCACCTCCTTCTCCAACCATTTTCCAAGGAGAAATGAGTAATGAAGTTGTCTTCTTAAATGCTGGAGTTAGATGTCAAAGCCTAGGGTTTGTGAATTTTCCTTTTACACGCTTTAATGCTTGGTATCGTAATGGCTGAATTTGGGCCTTAGCTCTTCAAAGTGGCATAAGAGCTTCTTAGCAACATCCGTACTATTAAATTAACTACTGGAATGCAATTGTCTGTATGGTCCCTGGCATGTTTTTGCCACAGGCCAAGGACCAGCACAGGTCAAAGCACATTCCCTATTACCGGTATGGACAAGGTCATGTCATTTTGGCAAGCAAGGAGGTGCAAAGCTTGTGCGTCCCTGTCTGCATCAGGACCTGTGACAACTAGCTCGCTGCTATGTGGCCGCTGCCTTTTTGGAGGTCAGAGAGTTTATTAGCATAGATTCAAGCTGCCCTACACCAGTTCGCCTGCAAGACAAAGAAAGCCTATGTGTGTTTAATTTGTAATGCAGACACACCTTTCACGAAGCTCCATCGAAAAAGCTAGATTCTCCAAATCCCATCTAATCGCAGTCGTGCCTGCGTTCCACAATCCCATGCCTGGAGGGTGCTAAAGTGTCCAGAAAGCGCTGCAGGATACACAGACTAGCCATACCCTCCTCCGTTAAGTGCAAACACACGTACTCTCACACAGAGCAGCATTAACAGAAACTATAACAATGCCTCTTTTATAGTCCAGCGCTAAACCATTCCACAGAACGGGGAAAACCTGTGTTCAAATTCCCCTCTTTGCTTATTTGGGGCAGCAGCCAGGGTCCCCATCTCCCAGAGGGCGACCTTGCGTTTCCTAAGAGGCCTTGCTCATTACTGGCTATCAAAACTGTTCCTAGCAGGTAGAATAATTAACTGCTCATTAGAGGCAGGGGCTGGAACCCAGTCCACCACATGAACTCTTTAGCTGCTGGAATATAAAAGCAATCGCAAGTTTTCCTCTCTTGCCTATTTTGTGATCATCCTTTATAGGTGCCTAATCTGACAGGCAAAAGCTTGCCTGTTTTTTCCAGCCTGCTTAAATTTGACTAATAAAAGTCGTTACCTCTCTGCAAATCTGCTGTTGGAACTCAGACTGGAGCAGGTGCACAAAAAGGTTATTGGATACCAGGGCTGAGGAGCCTGGCTGGTTTGGGGAGACTAAGAAAGCTGGATTTGTTCAGGGCAGCTAAGCCAAGGCTGAAAGGTGATAAAACTGCTTCAGGGGAAATAAGCACGAGGGGGAACTTTAATCTAAACCTACCACTATTTTAATAGAGAAGTTCCCACAGTCCAGTCTATCCTGTACGTAACACCTCCTCTGATAAAGCATTTTCCACTTGAAATACTTGGATATATTTTAAATGCCACAAAGAAACTGATCTGTGAGTTCAAACTGATGATCAGAGCCCTTGACATCTCATTTCTCCGTCCTCCATAATTCATTGTCTGATGTGCCTTTTTCTGTGTCTTTTCCACCCATAATAAGGGAGATTCGTCCTTAAAGCAGGCCTGGTTTTATCAACTGAGCTAGCAGAAACATTGCCTCCATCAGCCCAGCTTAGCATAGGACTGTCACACAGGTTTCTTTTGGCGTAGTTTCTACTTTTGCATACAAAGATCTTTATTTTATTTTTTTCCAGGTAAAATCTGAAGCTGATTATTCAGCATTAGCACTCACCCAGCAGCCGAGCTTTGAGGAGGTGGGAGGGGTCTGGAAATCTTAAAGAAATGGTCACGGCTCACCTGCATATCAAATGCACAGTGCAAAGAAGTGTTAAAGCTATGCAGTGCTTTGGGGAAGCAGAAGGGCAAGTCCTAGGTGGGAATACGACAGTCTTCACCTGGTGGGACACGGATGCTTTAGGATTAAAGGGCTGTGGTCACAGCTATATGGTCTGTTAACCTCTTCCATATAGACCAGGGAACTATGTCTATCCGCCGTAAATGGCTTGGAAATCTACCACTGAAAATAAAATTGCTTTGCCCTTGTGTTTTTCCAAGCAAAGTAAGCCATCTCGGCTGAGTTCTGCCCCACAGGAAAGGCATTTTCTCTTTGTAATAAAAATGTTTAGGCACAGACAAAAACTGTTAATATCAATGATCTTTTCCAACTTTCCAGTAGGAAAATTCAAAACAAAATGCCTCAGCTGTAATTGCTCTTTACTTTTGCTCCTTTTTTTTCCTTTTTTGTTTATTAAAAGCATCAATTTTGTCGCTGTTTCCAAGCAGAGCTTTGTTGCAAAGTTCTGTTCCCTGAAATGAATGAATAAAGGAATCACAATCAGACTGTTGGAAATCAAAGGCTGCCAAAATGTCCCACATCTGGCACAATTAGGCTTTTATTTGTTAACCACTTGTAATTTCCTTAAGACCCGGATAGACTTGATGGGGCAGACTGATGCCAGCCAAAACCAGCAAAATCAATTCTTGCTCAGTGAATTGCTGTTCTAGGCCAGCGAATTTCAAAATTTGCTTGAGAACTGTGGGGGAAAAAAAACATTGAGAAAACATTGCCCACCTCTACCGGTGCATGGAACAACCCCTCTTTTTATTGATTGCATTTGTTCATAATGGTGTATAGAAATCAAAAACAGAATCCAGATGTATTTGAATGTCCTTGCGTTCTTCTCTCCTTTGGCTTTCATCTTCACCTCCATTCAGAGCTTCAGTATAAGCGTAACTACTGCGTCACAAGCTGCGTTCTGAGGAAACTTCCCACAAATATATCATTTTTGGTCTTACTGAAAATGCATGATCTACTCTTGCTGTTCCGCAGACTTGCAAAGAGAATTCAAGTTGCTTAACACAACCGGTCATTCCAAGTGCACGAGTTATAATTTCTCTGTTCAGCTAGTTTTCTCCCTAAAGCTATCGGGTGCTGGGTAGCAATGCTATAAACCTGACTTGTATCCGTTGTGGATCTACCGCTGCTGACTTCATTGGCGCTGTATCCCTTGGCACAGCTAGAATTTAGCCCCGTGGGCATCAGTGAAGCTGTGCCAGTTTGCCCCATTGAGGATGTGGTCCACAGCTGTAAATGGTTGCAAATTCTTGTAGATCTTGCAGAATGCAAGCACTAGGTAATGTGTTAAGCTGGTTCAGAGATTAATCAAAAGTGAGGAGAGGAAATAAAATAGACACACACCCAATCTCTGGTCATGAGCGGCAATTCTTAATTATCTTCTGTTTGGATTTGCAAATCTGAAAAAAAAAAAATGCCCAGGGATAATGCAAGGAACAAAACTGTACAGTTTGAGGAGTACTGCCAGGAATTCCTTCCTTCAGAATCCAGTTGTGAATGTAAACGACTGGCAGCAAACTCATTTCTAGCAATAACAGCTATGTCATGTTTCCTGGAACATAGGCAGTGTGGAGTATCATAGGAAAAGGAAAATAAACACCAGTTCACTTTCTGAATCATCAGTCATAAATTCTCACTGAGAAAGGGAAAAAAAAAAAAAAAAGAAAGAAAGAAAGAAAGAAACACAACCCAAAGGAAGCGAACACAGAACCAGAACAGTTTTCTGACCCCCCCCCCCCATCAGTGCATGAAGTGGAGCTAACATCCCCCTTTTCAGTGTGGGGACAAACCCATAGTACTGAGCAAAGAGAATAAAACAAAGACAAACCACATCCCCCTTCGCTTTCTGAAGTGGGACACGTTGTCAAGCCAGTCACTAAGTCTGTTTTCTCTGGTTTTTAAACCTAAGTCTCGTTACTTTATAGGACTTTTTTTTTCTTTTTTTTCCTGTAGTTGCTTTCCTTCCAAAAGGGATGGCAAATTGTACAACGGCGCGGTGCTCTCTCTGGCTGCCAGGTGGGCAAAAATCTCACTTCACACCTTTAACAAAGCATTAGGGATTGATCCTGAGCTGGCGAAAATAAGCATAGCGCAGTGGAACGACGCTGATCTGCCCTATCAGAGCATCTAAATGCACAAGGGCCAGGTCCCATCTCCCATGGTCTATAGCACCGGGGGTACCAGGTAGATACTTGGCCCCCGGGCCATGTAGATAGCTGGTACCAACAGGTTTGGGGTTTAGACCTCAATCTCATGCTCTGTCTGAGAGGTATTGCTGGGTGTGTATTGTATCACACTGCTTCAGTTGTGCAAGGCTCCCATGGAGCGGTCGTTCTGAGGAACACATGCAGGATTGCCAAGGCCGATGGCTCCCTGAAACAGAAACTTGGCTGGACCAGAAGAAAGTAGTGTGCATACCCTTGCATAGACCTGGTCAGGGTCAATCTGCACTCCAGTTTTACAGTGGTTTCATTCTGCCAAAGTCAGAGGAAGCCAGGCACTGTAAAACCTGGAAAATTACATGGTGAGATAGACCACCAAAGTCCTCAGTTGCACCCTGGTTTATGCTAATGGAGAGAAAAGGTACCAGACTGTGGCGTTTCTCAGGGAAAGTTCTACCTGGAGGAATAACTGGGAATATAAATGCAACCTAAGGCTTGGCATGTCTATCCAGGACCCACAAAATCAAGCCCCGGGAACCTGGTACGGAGCTGACAAGATACGTCTGCGGTGAAGGAGGGGACCTCCACTCTGCTCCCAACATCGGATGCCTTCTGAAGCCGTTCCAACACGCTGAATGAGCCACAGAAGCTGATGGGTATCTCGTTCTTCACTCAGCCCGGTCAGATGGCTCTCCAGAGAGATGGCAACAGATCCTTATCTGTGCACTTCAGAAGGGCAGATTGTTAGCCCTGGCATGAGCAACAATAGCACCTTTGAGGACATCAGTGACCAACTGCACCTAAACATTCCTTCCAGCACACTTACCTTCATTATATCCCCGCTAATCACTCCTCTGCCTGTCAGCAGGGAAACGTTATCACCCTTCAGCGAGGCATCAAACCAGAGCTGCAGAGGGATTGCTAACACCGACCTACCTTTGCCGTTAACATGAAAGGAGAAGGAGAGAAAGTCCATTTCAGGCCGCGGCGTATTGCTGCGAAAGGACAGATGCCAGACATTTTGGTTTTGTTAAGCAAGAGGACCAAGGCTGCCCCGACAGCTAAGATTAGAAAAAAATTCTCCTCAAGGGTGGGCTTAAGGAAAGTCAGATGTGTTGTCTCTCTTTCTCTCCCACCTCTTGATGTTTCTCAGGCCTTTTAGTCCTTTCTTTTCACCTTGTTGCTCACTCTTCATATTGCATCTTAGCAAAGGCACAGACACGTTCTGCCTGGAGTTTTGTCAGCGTGGCCAGGGGAGGCCTTGTCAAAATGCCCCATCAAAAAGGACCCTGAACAGGAAATCTGGCTATTGGAAGTAGGATTTATTTCTTGTGAGAAGGGTCTACTTCCTGGGGAAAAGAAACACTATTATTTTAAAATATGCATTTTAACCTAAAAGTAAGAGAGATACATAATGGAAATATTTTAGTTATCATGTACTGCCACAGTGCCTCAAGGGCTTTATTCTGCCTTATGCTTCTGTTTCCTTATTGGCAAAGAGGGACATTCAGAAATAGTCTCGCCAAGAGAGCGGTTGGGGCAAAGGACCTACCTTGCTTTGAGAAGAAGCTAAGTGCATTGTAGAGCAAGGTGGTTTGATACGCATTATGCTTGTGGGACTTTTAAATCCCCAGCATTTGTTCTATACTGGCCCCTAAGTAAATTTACTAAATCAGAGTCCACACTTCACCACACGTTAAGTAAATCTGCATAAGCCTGTGATTTTTCAGCATGAACCTTCTGAACCTTGATGATATGTCCAATGACAATACTGATGGCTGCTTTTTTTCTATTCCTGCTCTGAGTGGGAGGTTGAACTAGAGACCTCTAGAGATCATTTCCAAACAGCACATCCATATTTCTGTGGCTGTGCTAACTAGTGTTTATCAGCTGTAAAGGAAGCCTGGGATGACTCAATGGAGACGCCAATGTTAGCAGAGATAAATCCCCGTTCCATATGTGTGAGAAATTAAAATCACTGATTTATTGTCCAGTCACTCAGTATTTTATGAGCCTTACCAAATCGACCAAGCTATGATTGCTTCAACACAAAATTGATTTAAAATATTTCTGCCCATTGTTACCTGTTCTTGCTCTCTTTTTTAGTTTATATCACTGGTGGGACAAACTACCACGTGACGGTTCCTTTCTCTTTCTCTATCAACTATAGAGGAAGGTTAAATATCTAGGTTCTTCAAGACACACACCTTTTAGGGACCAAAGTTAGGTAAGATGAATCCTATAGAAGTATTTTCAAGAAATTAACAGACTTTGGTGGTGGAATCACACGTAGGTATTATGGACATGAAGATCCAGAACTTATATCTAATATTCTAGTTCAATTTTCCATGCTAGCTGGAGGTGAAACTCTGAAACTCAGATAGCAGTGAGTTAGCCCATCTGCCGTCTGGACTCAACACCATAGTAAAACACTGAGAAAAGCTTAATTTTAAATTAAGCTTAGAAATTAGTGTGAGCTAGGGACCACTTTGCATAGACTGCTTGCATGAGGCCATCCTGATTTGGGGGTAAGACATTTTAATAGTATGGACACAGCCTGCTTTAGCCCAGCTGGTCTTAGTGCCAGAGTACAGCCGTGCAAATATTTAATTAGCATAGGTGCAACCAATGATACAGGACACCCTTCCCAGGCCTAAGTCACTATTATGAGGTAGCATTAATTTAAAGTTTACCATCCAACTAGTATATCTAACAGACATTTAATTTATTTTTCTTATTTTACTTTCTTTTTCATGGAAAACCATAAGATGTTCAATCCTTTCCTTGCTGGATTGTCTGCAGTGAAACAACCTAACATTTGAAGGCAATGAGACTGTACATTAAGAAACGTGCTGTAAGCAAAGCACGGTTATGATTCACCCAGACAGACTCACCCTCCTCAGTTCTCACACTTCAGTGTTACAGAACAAGAGTCCCACTGTTTAGCATCCCCCCTAATTCTTTGGCTTCTCACTATTTATACTTTTCAGGATTTATTCCAAGGATGGAGGTGGTGGTGTTGGGAGATGAAATTGCTCTGTTTTTCATGAGCAGAAGTTTTCAATGGGAAATTTACTACTGTATAATTAAGCTTCAGATTTTGTTTTTACTTGGAAGTGTTTTAAAAGGAAGTCAACTATCCAGTCAGATTTGTGATGCGCAGCTGATGAGAAACAGAAACCCAAAATGCTGATCAGAAATCCAGAACTGGTTCAGCAGAAACAGATCTCAGATTCCCTGGAAGGAGGTGAGCAAAGCTTAGTATTTCCAGTAAGGTTCCAGTATTGTCCTAGTGGATGTACATAACAATTAAGAGACCGCTCTTGTTTTGAACAACACTAGCAGGGTTGCCTAATATAGACAGGGAGGGTGTCTCTCTGTTAGTCCCTCCTTGCTGATGTAGGAGTGAAATATAAGAGGGTGAGATTCATGATACGGCTATCTACAGTGTGGCTGAAACAGTCACTCCCAAATCCCTTTGCAAGCATTGGAGAGAAGTAAGGTCCAGCAGGGAGCAAGTCCATTGCCCTGTTCTAGACTTTTTCTTAAGAAAATCACAGCCCAGACACCACTGCCTGAATCTCCACAAACTGCAGAGGGAGACAGTGAGATTAGTTCAGGTGAACATACCTGCATTTACCATATGACTCTCATGTAAGAGATGAACTTGATCTCCCCCACTTCCACTGTCCTGAGGTTTAAATTCTTTCTGTAGTCAATGGGAGAAAACAGGCACCCTAGAGCTTGGTTCGTCCCATCCCTTGAGCAGTATTTGAGACTGATGAGAGCACTTCTGTCCAGGAGGAGTCTATTACTCTCTATTAACCGTAAGGAAGGACTGGACAACTACTTGGAGGAAACCTATTTTATCTGGCTGGTTGAGATGTATCCTATACAGAAGGATGAAGCTGCTGATTTAGCTAGATGCTTTAGCTCATGAGGTTTTCCACCATGGAAGGAGTAACATAGAAATCCTGCAAGTGCATTATTCAAACCAGTAACTTCTATCCCAACCATTTGGCCACTTTTCCCTCCCTACAGATCCTACTACTTGATTTGTAGGTCTACTGTAAGGCCAGCAAACTGAAAGGTGTATCTCTATGCTGTATCCCAAGAAAATGACTAGAGAAAATACAAGAGACAAGGAGTTTTCTCATTTCCATAGCTTCATGGAGCTCTCTCTTCTTTCAGTTTTGGTCCTATATGACTGCTAGTTACACTCCTCCCATTCTGTATTAGATGTTGAAACCAGATATTATCATGGATATCTTCTTGGTAATCCAATACAAACACCTCAACAGGAGTTAATCTCCCATGCAGTGTCTTTCCCAAAGCAAATGTGAGTTCAAGTACTATAATCTCCAGTTGCTAGTTATGAATCTCTAGTCTAGTTTACAGGGACTCCTACTTTTAGCATGAACCACTCTTTGTCTGCCAGAAGAAAAATTCCCTTGAGAGCGTTCTATATTCATTTCATACAGAATTAGCTACAGCTCTGTGAAAACTGTGCATTTGTAATTACATGACTTTGTGAAGGCCAGGAAAAAAAAGTCTTTAAGAAGCATAAGCAAACACAAAAGGTGAGTTCTCAAGGGGCAGCAAATATATCAGTAAGTTCCTAAACATTTATTGTTGGAAATATGAACAAGGAGGAAGATCCCTGTATTTAAACATTTTCTAACTATTTATTACTCATCACTCTTAAAGACAAATTGCTGAGCTATATGGGTCTCTATTCTTCCATATTTGTCTCTGGAGTGTCTGTAGAAGTCAGTGCTTTTGGTTAGTTGGGGCTAGGAAGCCTTTCTAACGCAAAGTCTTCCAACATTTGTGTTTCTCTGGGCTGCTTCTTGGAGGGGCCCATCTGACACTGAGCTAAGGTGAGGGTCTCGCTGTGTGACTTACTGTAGAGAAAAAAATAACTGACGTTTGCCACCCAGAGAGAGGTTCTGTCTAAAAAGACAAATAGTATGAAAGAAAGTGTGGCAAATAGACCTGGTCAGGGTCAAAGAGCACTGCAGTGCTAGAGGGAAACCAGAACCCAAGTTCATCAGTTCCTCGGTTGGGCACATCACTGAGCGGGTTGAAAAACTCATTTCACCATAAAACAGTCCAGCAGCACAGTGGCCTGTCTGCTCCCTTGTTTCTCCAAATATGGCAAAGAGCCTGGCCTTCCCCTCCAGCAACTTGGGTCCTTGCTGGGTACAAAAATAGCAAAGCAGGCCAGACATCTAGTCGGCAAGACGCTCGTGTTCCCCACCATGAAGCACGGGGCAGCCATTTGTCATGAGTCATCACGGCGAGGATCTTCTTTCAGGGGGTATGTCAGCACGATGGTTTCAAGGGGCTCTCCCAGGCCACGTCTCTTTCCTTGGTATCTGGGGCTTGTTGATCCTGGCACTCCACCTGGGAACAGGCAGGAGGCCAGCCCAACAGATTGGCATGCATGCAGGCAGGGAAGGAAGCTGAGCATCTGGCTTTAAACACCAGGGCTCAGATTTCTCTCGGAGGGTGTTGACAGGAAAATGCATGCCGGGGCTCTGCTGCTGCAAGGACTGCTGAGGGAGTAGGATGTCTCTGAGGGATCTGTTGAGACAATTTCACTTCTAAGGTCTTTCCTTCCTGCCTCCTGATCATCAAAAGCTGTAAAAAAGGACCTGAAAGAGAGTTCACCTCTGGAGATCCAACGGACTTGGCAATGACAGAAAGTTACGTCCGAGAGCTCTAGAGGAGTTTGGATCTGTCAGATGAATGCTATCATCAGCCTCAGCAAGTGCTTATAATAAATAAGAAATATAATAAATAAGAAATAAGCAATTAACGCAGCTGAGGTAATGTGTTCAACAAATCCCTTATTTCCCAGGCATTTGGACTGAGTTTCCCTTACTCACGTATAGCCATCTAAAGCTGGTAGATCATCTAAGCCAGTCATCCTGGCTCCAACCACAGTCTATGGAGACAAAAAGGCGCCTCAAGAGGTTTGGTTTGTCCTGCCCTAGTAAAGGTGAGGTAAATCATCTCCTGGAGGTGCCTATGTCTCTCCCTTGACTAGAGAGCTCAGATTTAGCTTACACTTAGATGACTGACACTGAGCAAGATGAATCCCAGCCTATGTTTACAATTGCCTTTTTCCATCTAGTCCAAAGGGAGAACTTTATCGCAGAATTTGACAGAATTCAGCTTTGTTAAATGGTTTGAGACCCTGAGATGAGAGACTTTAATGGCAATGCATTATCTAGACATGGCTGTCACAATAACTTTGCTCCTTTCAGCTTTAAAACACTTTCCAGAGCTGCTAAGGAACGACAGAAAGGTTATTTAATAGCAAGGGCTTGGCTTCTGTGGAGGCAGCTGTTTAAATGACATCAGTATTACTAGCCAAATAGTGAGCCATTTGCTGTTCATATCGCCACTGAGAAAGAGAAATGGTAGTATCTCCTTTGACACGTTAAGAGCTGATGAGCACAGAGGTTGTGGGGCCTAGGTGATGGCCCTTTCCTTTTGCAAGGATTGTGGTGCTATTTTCTCCAATGAGTTTGTCTGAGCAACTGCTCTGTGATGAGAACAGGTCTGGAGAGAGAGCAAATAAAAAAACTATTTGTCCTACACTGAGTTATTAACATTTTGGAGGGAAAGGGCAATAGGTTTATTTATGAATGGGAATTTTTGCATAAAATTCCAACTCTAATGGGAATTCTAATAGCTCTAACTGTTTTAGTTTTTGGTTGGGAGATAAGGTGCTTTCTTTTTGTTTTTTGTTTTTTTAGCCAGAATAATTCATCCCGTAGATAGAAACATTTTGCACTCACAGTTGTCAAAAATAAATGAAAATTAAAATTTGTGGTGAAATTTTTCAAGGAGTGGAAAAAGATTTTTTTTTCTGTTCAACAAAAATTGATGTTGACAGGCGCTTTCTCAGTTCCATCACAAATTTTCACAAAAAAAAAAGAATACTTTCCTAAGTATTTTTCCTCCTTAATCTTAGACCAGCGCCTTAACCACAAGATCATCTTTCCCTTAGGGAATGAGCATGATAGAAAAGGCAAATATCATCAATAAAACTATTCAGAATGATGCTGGCACAGCAACAGGGGCTGTGAGCATTTTGTGGGTTTCAGAAGTGAGTCTGGACGGTCTATGTGGTTTACGCACATACGTAAACCAGTGGGAGTCCATAGATCTGGCTTTTTGTTCCGGCTCTCCCAGACATTTGTGGTGTAACTTTGGACAGGTTCCCATCCCCAAGCTGTTCCTCAGTTTCTCCGTCCTTTGAGGGTTGCATTACGTCCCTTTCTCATGCAGCCAGGAAGTTCCACAGGTTCCTGGGGGTAGAGAGAATGGTCAGGCTCAGACAGACATAGGCGCCACGAGGGCCTGCACCCCCAATATTTGATAAATTCTTGCAGAAAATCCTAATGATTTGGGTGTTTTTTTGTCTTCGCTCTGATCTGTTTTGGCCTCATGACAGCAGACAAGAGCTGAATAACCTTTTGAAAAAAACACGGTGGACCCAAGCTACCCTTCAAAACGTCCAAGCAACTCCCACTGAGTTCAGAAGTCATTCTTCTTCTTATCACTGTTATCACCTACCAACACCAACCAAGCTTCAGGCATTGCATTTCCAGGCTCTGCCTACAAGACACTGTCCAAAGGAGACCTCAAGCCAGATGGGAAAGGAGAGGCATCAGGACATTAAGCAACTTATTCAAGGTCATATAAGGAATCAGTAGCAAAGCCAGGAATTAATCCTCCCCCCCACCATCTTACCAGCGTCTAAGGCAAGTGCCTGAACCAGACATCCCTGCAGCTATATGCACAGGCACTCAGGGGTAGAAACATGCCATGCCTTGTTTAGGCTTAAGAAGGATTGTCCTCCAGACAGCCTTCTCCCTGGGTTTCCATGAAGCATCAGCAGATTTCAGGAGATGTGAATGCCCCAGGGGTAGGGGTGGGCGAGCAGAGAAGAAACCTGCTTAATATGCTAAGGCAAGGGAAATGGCATGTAAATCAGAGCTGTCATCCTTTTCCTGACCTGCACTGCAGCACATACTTCTGTCCGAAAGTATGTTTGTACTGGAAAACAGATATATGTCCAGATTGCAAATACATAAGTGAAAGAATAGAAAAGGGAGCCAACACTTCTTTAGTTCAGATCCTGGTATCTGAATTATCCTAGGTTTTATACCTGGGATATACATATATCTATTTATCTATCTCTATATATGCATATATATAATATATATGTATATATACACACTCAGACACTTTTACAGTCACAGATGTGGTGATATTAGAGATAGTTCCAGGTCAGTAAGGATGGTGACCCCGAGAGACAGCCTTGGGGAGATGGCTGTAGTGCTGCCAGAGCCGATCCAGCTTCAGTCCCATACTTTTAGCACGGAGAGCATTAGGGGCACCACTTGGATGTCCCTCAGGAGCTTCCACCCCAGCAGAGCCACCTTGCATCCAGCAAATTTCATTGCTGGCACCCCATCATCGGCTTTGCCATTTCAAGTCAAGCTTTCAGAGCCATCCAGGTATCTGTACTCCACATGTCACCCCACTTCTGGTGTCTGGCTCCAGGCAGAGCCACTCCAGTGTCCCTGCTGTGTGCTAGTGCATCCGTGCTCTGGGTTTTGGGACAAATTGTTATCCCAGGAGAAATGCCAGATCTGAGCTGGTTGTGGACATAGCTGGAATTAGTAGAGAATATCTGCTATGTTCAGGTAGGGCCTGATACTGAATTTGGAAGTTATGGTCCTATATACTTGACTTCTGTCTGATAACAGAATGGGATACTAAATAAAGGCATGTCACTGAGCAGCATCTGGCTTGGAGGGGTGAACTGGTTTAAATGAACTTTAAGCTTGTTCCTCTAGGGAAAACACCAGACTACAAATGGACAGTCAGAGCTAATCGTCACCAACTCTGGTTCTTCCAGGGGACCGTCTGCTCCTGAAAATGGCCACGACCCTGGCACAGTGAGAAACGTTCCAGCTGAGGGATGTGTGCTCTTGCTTCGTTATACCACACCTCAAGCATCCTTTGCCTTGGTCAAGCTACGTAACAGGGAATGGTACTTTCCGACAAGACTCCTTTGGAAACTTCATAAAGAAGTGTGCCCTCAGCAAAATGCTTGCTCTCTCCTGTTTTGTGGTTCCCACTCATCTGGTACTGCCAGTTGCCCCCCCCCAAAAAAAATATAAAGAAAAAAAAAAAGGAAGAACAGGCCTGCTGGTGAGGGAGCACAAGGAGAAAGCCAGCTTTGTGTGTCTCCTGCTCAATACATGAGCTTCAGCAGGTCTGCCTTGGCACCCACTGGTTTGTTGCTATCTTTGCCTGCTGCAACGAGCACATCACCACTGCTGAACCCTTCTTCGTGGCACAAACGTTTGGCGATTCTCAAGGAGGGACCACCAGGCAAGGGAGATGGGTGGAGCGGAGAGGAGAGCTCCCATTTTCTACGGGAGTGGGATCTGCCCTTTGCAAAGCTCCAGAGGCTGCGGACGGCCACAGCCAGGGATAAAGAGCTGCATTCTGGAGGGAGTTACTGCAGGAGTGAACTCACACGCTGTAAAGCAGCAAGTGCTTAAGGCCAGACCCCATAAATCCACCAAATTAGATGCTGGTGACATTATAGACCTGTTTTGTTAGTTTTTCCAGCTGAGCTGCAGACCACAGAAAATGATTTATACTCAGAGGGTTGGGGTGGTTGGGGGAAGGATGAGGAGGGTGGAGGGAAGGGGACAAGGGAGACTGACCCACAGTATTTTAATTTCTAATCAACACCTTCCTCGAAGAAGGAGGAGGAAAAGAAAAGAGGAACTTGTTCCTGGTGCTGCGAAGATGAAGAAGACAAAGCAGGGCAGTGGGAAGGAGAGAGCAGGGAGCTTGCTCCCAAGGGAGCACTTGGAGGGGAGCTACCCAGACATGGTGGCAGGGGCAGAGGACAAGCTGTGGCAGAGACAACGTAAAGGGGAGAGGAAAACGTGGACCCAAGGTTCGTCCTGACAGCCAGCCCTGGTGTAGGGGCTTGTAGGGTTACTACAGAAAACAGGTTTGCCTCTGATGCAGACGTGGCAGAAGATAACCTTGAGAAGAGGATCGAAAAACGTCTTCCTCTTGAAAACTAGGCACTAGTGTCTACAAGGCTGACATGGAGAGTGAAGCTGGAGGGGAAACAAACCACCCTGGCTTCAGCTTGACTAGAAAAAACAAACTGTAACTGAGAGTAACTGTTTGTCTGAGTAAAACTTCAGAAATCTTCCTGGACAAACACAGATGTTTTTCAATATCACCTGGGTTTTGTTGGATAGCAAAGACTTTAATCTAAAGAGTATCCACAACAAAGACTAAAATGAGTCAGTCCCATGCATGTTACCGCTCATATGGTCAGAGATGGATGTCCTACAAAAACAAATGAGATAATTAGTCCTTCAAGACCTGCAACATGATACACTCATTCCTGAAAGAGTCACCTGCAGAGGGAGAGAGTGTTACACAGCAGCAAGAACCACCGAGCTGTGAGTCAGAAGTGGCTGGATCTCTTGCTGACTGCTGCTGAGTAGGTCATTTAAGCAAGTGACTAAAACCTGGCACGTTTTCTCCATCAAATTTAAAAATTAAGGATGATCACAAATTTTCCCTTCAAACAAGTCTGTAACAGAACTTTGTGGGTTTTTAGTTAAACAAGCTCCTACATTTTGCAGAAAGTATCTTTTCCTGGGTGAAAAAGGAATTTTTTTGTGAATTGAAAACCAAAAAATGTTTAATTTTGGACCAAAACAAGTTAAATCTTTATTTTCAATGGAAAAAATATAATTTTTTTTTTTGCTGTTAAATGACTAAAAGTATGTTTGACTCAAAATATTCTAAGTTCAGTGGAAACCAGCCTACTTCAGTGAGGACTGAGATAACAGAAAGAAACCTGGTTGGGTTTTTCTTCTCCTCTCCCTTATATTTCTGTCAACGAGCACATTCAGGATGAGGAATCATGAAACAGTCTCAAGAGAACACATTTGCATGGAAATAGCAGCCTATTTTTGATACTGAACTGTTTCAGCTTCGATTTGTATGCTGTGTCATCTGGTTAAATGAAAGAAGCAAAATAACCACAGTATTCTGAAAAGTGCCTGACTGAATCAGATAATTTGGCAACAGGAGTCCACCTCCCATGCGTGCTGCTCACTGTGGTGTACCACCAAGGATATGGTGGTACTACCCCTCATGACCAGCTCATGATACTACATGTAGATGTGCCATGGTCCAAGCAGCCACAGGAGTGCTTCTTTACTCCACTAGCACCATACGGGCTCCCAAACCAGTTGTGTTCAATCAGCCCACCCTGCCCAGTGCTCTCTGCATGGCCTGCTAGCTCTGACTGACTCCTTCCTGGATGCCCTGCCTCTTTCCCTAGGAAGGGGGGACAGCAGGAATGGAGCCACTGGTGCCCCGTGGTTCCTCCACACTCAAAAGGAAGACAAAGTAAATGACCTCTTGGTTTCGTCTTTCCTGCTGCCCACACTGTAAGGCCTTATGTTCCTGATCAGTCCCATGAGTCACCTCCCTTTGGTCTCCAACAGTGTATTATTCCATCTGCTTCTGTTCTTCACCAAATTCGTTCAATTCCCGACCTGTCTGAAGGATGCACAAACACTAAGCATGAACAGATACACGCCTTCATAATAAAATCTTCCACTTTGCTGCTGCCTCAACTCCTGTTTATGCGCCTAGGCAGAAATCACGCCTAAAGTTAGACACCAACAATACCTAAATGCAGTTCATCAGCCCAAAGCAGGTATCTTACACAGGTCAAGTGAATCACTCCCTAAACTTTTGTCTCACCTGGAAACCTAGTGTGAATAATTCAGTTGCAGACATTTGAAGTGAGGGGAGATAAATCCTACCCTGTATGAATCTCATTTCTAGACCATAAGAACTACTGCTGTCAGCAACTGTTTGTATTTGCCACTCACTGCTTTTCCTAGGCTTCACAGAAACTGCTTGACATAGCCAGCACAAGCTGCCATAGCACCTTCATCTTTTGATGGATTTCTCTGGAAATCTGGGTCTACAGGTAAAACAGATCTTGACCACACATCCACAAAATTCTGTGGTCTCTGTTGCTGAGAACGGGCAATAAAGCCTCCATAGGTTGCATTGGCAGATAGCTCCTTTCTGTGAGAGGAATCTATAGGCAACACAGGCCAATCCTCTGGAGCGGTCAAGCAGAGATCAAGTAGGCTAAAGCGAGGTATTACAGTTAGAATAACAGCCGAATATGTTTGACTTGCTCCATCCCCTGAGCCTGCCTATCTGGTATGTTCCTATCATGGTTTCCAAGCCATAAAGCTGATCTCCAAACAGATCCTCAGTGATTACTATTGATATGATGTCCTAGTGGTCCTATGTGCAATGAGGGGTGCTGTCCAGACACAGAGAACCATAAGATTTTACACCACAAATATGAGGCTCATCCTTTTCCATCGAATCCTTTCTCTCCGCATCTGCATGGCACAGTTTCTCTGCCCTTCCGCAGATGGTCAAGGGGAGTAGCAAGACGAAAGCAGAACCTCGGTGCTGTGTTGCAGTTTTGGGTGTCCAAAAGGCATGTGGTGTTCGTGTTTTCCCATTCCCCCAGGTGCCTCTCAGGAAAAATGAAGGTTATAGTCAAAATGGAGAAAGCTGATGAAAAAAGGGACTCTTATGCTATTTTGGCAGATGAGGAGAGACTGAAAGATGAAGTCATGTGCCAAGGGGCACGCAAAAAGTCATAGAGAAAGCTAAGACTTGAACACAGAGCTCTGGAGTGATAGGCCACTAATTCATGTCATCCTTTCTCAGCACAAAAAAAGATGCTTTCCCTTTCCCTTTCCCTTTTTCAGTCTTATACTCCAAATTAGCTCCCTTTCCTAGCTGGGCTTGGAACCCACTTCCTTGTTACCTAGCTTTGCTCAGCACAGTTAATCACAATCTCAACCACAACTTAATTTACTGGAAAATGTCCAGAACAACATTGGAAGCAGTATCGACTGTCTGGGTAAATCACAACTGCTTCCCAAGCTAGCTGTTAAAATATCCTCCCATCAAGCTATCCTCCCTGTCACTGTACTTTCATTACTTTCAAAGTTTAAACATCTTTGCTTTATTTTTATATAAGGGATTCCTACCTACCTTCCAATCTCTCTTCTCTACCCACACCTGTCAGCGAATGGGTGACATAGATTTCTACAGTGTGGTTGTCACCATCTGGGCTCAAATTCCTAAATGGAAAGAAATAAACGTTTGGGGGGGGGGGGGCATTTCAGCTCATTCAGAAGCAGACATCTAAAAGTAGGTCAAATGAATTGCAACCTGCAAGTGCTAATTTCTTTCCACTGATTACAAAGGGTCCCGGGAGTCACTAGCTCAAATGGAGACCCTACACAATAGATATCTAAAATGTGATGAGAGATCTCTCTCATTAAAGCTTCCTGACCCAATTTCTACTCAAAGTAGATGGTCCTGCTCGCAGTCTGAAGTATCCACTGCTGAGTTTGTGACTTCTGTCAGAATAGTACCTAGCCATTCAAATTAGAACAGGATACCATGTATTTAAAGCAAATGTTAACTTTGCAAGCAGACAGACCCATTTCATAGGGAACACAGAAGCATGAGTCAAGCAACTCTTTTCCCCATAAGAATGTTTATGGAAGAGACGGGCAACATATCTAATTCAGATAGCGAAAAATATAATTGAAAAAGCAAGGTCAAACTGAAACATGAACATTTTAGTCAAAAGATAAAGTCTGTGTTCCTACTGTAGGATGGGATGGGCTTTGTCTAGTCTATTGTCTCGAGTACCATCTACACTGAAGGAAAAAGGTTGCCAGCTCAGATGCAGATGTCTGTATTTGATCAGATAAATATCATGGTGAAAGCCTGATCTTCACATTTACACGCAGGTAAGACATATTTAATAAAGTCATATGCTATACGCAGAGTAATCTGGAGAGCCTGCAATTGCCTACTAAGTTTTGAAAACCTAGATTTTGGCCTTTCTGGCAATAAAGAAACATACTTGAATAACAAGGGAGAAAAAAAATAGCTAAAAACAATATTTAAAACATTTTCCTTTTTTGATTGCCATTTTGACATGTGAAGAAAAGAGAACAGCATTAAAATGAAATGAAATAGTTTCCCTTCCTTTTTTTGTAAATATCCTAATGGAACATTTTGACCTGATTTGAAAGATTTTGACGAGCTCGTGTTGTGACGTGCGTGCTCCGCGAGCGGGTGTCAGGTTGCCCAGCAATGCCAACCCATACAAGGAAGCAGGCTGGATCCTGCGTTCAAAATGGCTTTGGGTACAAAAAAGGGCCGTATTCTGCAAGGAGTCCGGAGTCAAGGGGAGATATGGAGATCAAGGGGAAAGCATGAGACTTGATGAGGTAAAATATTTAGTACCAGAGTTTAAGGACCGAAATACCTTTTAGAATACAGGTCTTAATCATTATTTACCTAGTGATTTATAGCTCAGTTCACCGTGCAGCAAGGAAGTCTGTTCTTGTTATGACCTGCTAAACTAACTCTGTGTGTCTCTTCCTTCTTCATGCTCCCCTTACTCCTCATCTTTCTTTTAGTGGACGTTCTTTGTATACCCCCTTCCTTGCAGTAAGTTAAAGTTTCCCCACCTTTACAGCCCTTAGAGCCACCAGAACTGCCAGTGTTGAAATGGTTATCACCAGTGTGACCTTCAGGACTTTGAAGCTAACCTTTGGATAAGACACCAATGGAAGAGAGGTGGCATGATCTTCAAGAGGGAAAGTTTCAGGGTCTCTGGAGATTTAGGCAGTCATCACAGTATCGATTTTTTGAGAAGTTTTTCACAGCAGCCACTAGAGTTAAAAAAGGACCTTGTTGGTGGCTGAGATCCCCAAGGGTTAGACCATGCTAAATGGGCTATAAAAATATAAACCCAGAAGGATGGATCTAGTCTGCAGGACTTGTGACGGCCCACTGTGAACACTCAGGCTCATGAGAGGACTAGAAATCCATTAGTGAGACAAGCTAAAGGTGTCACCTGATGCAGGTGAAAGAGACCTGTGTTTTTACAGCTGAAGAAGCAGGGTTCTAGGTCCTGTTTCCCCAGAGTCCACGCAAAATTCAGACCTAGTGACTGTGAGTGCTACCTAGGGAGCATGGCTTCGTTATGTTTCTTAAGACCCAGCCTCGCTGTCAGAATAAGTCTCTCCCAGATCTATGCCAGAGCATTAAAGGAGGGGAAAGGATTTTCACTGTGCGTATGTATGTGTGTGCGTGCGAGAGAAGATTTTGCTGAAAGAAAAGGTGAATCCAGAATGAGGAGAGCATTTTGTCCTCGTATCTTCCCTGGCTCGTTCCAAGGCTGTTCTAATTCCCACATCTTCGGAACATTAGTTCAATTGTTTGTCGCTTTAACCAGGTGAGTTCACGCTTGCAATGAGCTTGTTTTCACCTGGGGCTGCAGTCGGGGTCCAGACAGGCCCTTTCTGTTCCCTGTTGTTATCCACCCAAGCATTGTTCCGTGCCTGTGCCTTCCTTTGCAAGAGGGGGGCGATCCACTGCAAATCGTTGGGAAAGGCTGACCTCTTCTGGGAAGCCGAAATGCAGCCGCCGCAGCCGGCCCAGGGAACCTGAAACCAGCCATTGTACCCTGGAATTTCCCCCAGGCATTTTGGGCAGCGGATTCTTGGCACTGGCTGCTAAACATTTAAAATGATCTTCTAGGGATACGTTCCCAAAGATGCTTTCTGCTTGCTGGTTGTGTAAGCCCCAACGGGTTGTGGGCTTGCACTGACCAATTTTATATTCTCCCTGACATCCCTCATGCTTACTTTTAAGATCAGTAAGGTTTTCTCACTCTATTCACCTCTGTACCACCCTCCAGCTTTTCTTTTCTGCTCCTTCCCCTAATACTTCAGTCCTTTTCCGAGTGCTCACCCTTGCTGATAATCATGAAGTCATAGGTGTTTTCATTAGAATTCCTTCTAATTTCATTAGAATGATCAGTCTGCGCTAATTCCATCTAAGTTGTTCAGAGCTATGCAGAGGTGTCCACACGAGTCCTTGAAACAGTCTAGCCGTATTAGCAGGTGCCCTGTTAGCCAAGCTCTTTAGCTTGGGCAGAGTGCTTCACTGTGCAGTACAGTGACATGCCCATGCTATTTATTCCCTACTACACTGAGCCATTGCTCCATTGCTTCTGTTCTCCAGTTAACACAGGCACAGCAACCCTCCAAGGCATTTGTAGAGGGTTTCAGATGGTTGGGAAACCACCTTGATTGTAGCTTCAGGGTATACCATGAAGGACCAATCTAATAATGAAGAAGAAGCATGTGAAAGTGCCCACAACCTCTTCTCTACGGTGCTGTTTCACTTGTTTTGGAGCACCTTCCCATAGTTTGGTAGCTACAGCTCTAACATTTGGCACCTTCCAAATGAAAATATCTGCTTCAGCCTCAGAGATGCTCGTCCTGCCAGGGACACCTGGATGAAGCTGACCAGCTGGCAACCCAAGGACCTAGTGCCCCATAACACTTTTTCTTGCTCCCAAAATGCGCTAGTTAGCAGGCCAGGATGTGACTGGGTGATGTTTCAATTTTTATGTGCATGTTGTCAGGGCCTTGAGAGCACCAATAACCATTATTTGGCCTCACCAGCCATACCTGGGACACCCACCCCCAGACCCCTGAGCTCCCTGTAAGCCCCTGTCCCAGGCCCAGATGACTGCCTGAGCTACGCTGCAGATGGGCCCGTGCTTACCCCAGACTTGCCATCTTGCTGTGGACTTCTCTGGTGATTGCTAGGCTGCACGGTGGCCAGACCCCACAGCTGTCCCCCAGCCAAGTGCCACAGGGCCTGGATCAAGCCTCTGCAGGACCTTGTCCTCGCAGCTGCCCCATAGCTCTGGGCTGACCTGCAAACCCTGCAGGAGACTATGGCCAGCCATGGAAGCAAGTCCCAGCTTTGTAGGCATCTCTGACACTCCTTGCAGCCATGGTGATCCCTGCCCCCACACCAGTGCTACCATGAGTTCAGTGACTACCAAACCACTGCAAAGTGATGAGGCAAGTCCATCTTCAGATCAGGATCAGCAAGGACCAGGGCTGAGCACAGGCCTCCCTACAACAGGGTCAGGCAAGGACCAGGATCAAGAGCCTGAGTTTAAATCCAGTTCCTGAGCTAATGGGTGGAGAGCAGGTGTGCAGATATAACTGGTCAGAGCAATTAAGGTCTATTGATGCATTCATGGCCTTGAGACATGTGCTGTATGGGAGATAAAATGCTAAGCAGGGTTTGCTAGGAAAGATGCAGTCCCTTAGCAGATATGACCGTATAGGCCTGTCCACCAGAAGAACATCTTAAAATAAAAGTGACCACTAAGTTTGCAGAACCATCTGATTTTTTGCAATCAGGCAGCCCGGTATAATGAAGAATTACATTACCATAACTGGCAAAGTACTATGTAAATCCACTGTCATAGCTTAGACAATTCATTACATTTCAACCACTTTAAGAGCCCAGCTTTGACATGTCTACTCTGTTTCGATGTCCCTTAAAGAGAAGCTATAGAGGGACATAAGAGTCCTGGTCCTGGTGTGCACTCCCTTTCTTACTGTGAGCAGAGCTCCTTGCAGAGGAGATTTTGGAAAAATCTGTGACCTGCTAAGACTCGCCCCAGGTGTCTCATAGACACAGATTGCTTCAAACTTGAGGTTTAATAAAAGCTTTAATCCATTCATATTAGTGATGAACTGCCTGTTTTTTCTAGCCAGGTAAAAGACCAGTCTTTGAATCCTATTACATTCCTGTCTTCAATACTCTCCATGGTCTACTTTCATAGTGTATAGAAAAGGTTTACTTTTTATCAGGTTTTTAATTTCCCCATCTTTTTATTCACGCTGACTGTGTTGTCAAAGAACCTCTGCAGCAGGTCAAGGTGCTAATGGTGTGTATGCAAACACATACAGACCAAAATAAGGTCCTGCCCACAGAAGCTCACTCATGAAACCAGCTGTCCCCTTCGTCTCTCAAATCCACTGAAAACACCATTAGCTTCCACTGATTTATTTATTTATTTATTTATTTTTTGCCTTGTGAAGAATTAATCACCCCCAGAAATAGAAAGTCAGGAGGAGAGGACTTTGCAGTTGATTCAAGGTGAACACCTGGATACTGACCTGCCCGGTATGGGTTGGATGATCCACGCCATCAGGCAGCTCAGCAAAGTCCAGTAGCTGATGATAAAGACCCACAGAGGGTTTACAAGGGGATGGGATGCAATAAGTGACCAGCAATATTTGCCTGTGTGGAGAACAAACATCCAGGCAAAGAGACTCTTTCCAGGCAAGGGCTATTGATATTAAAACCGCAGAACTTAATTAAAAATGAAGGTAATTAAAGCCAGATGCAAGAAAGCTTTTTTTTTTTTTTTTCCTCCACATACCAAGTTGTAGACTCATTGCATGACTCACGGGGAGAGAGCAGTAAGTCAAGGTGACTGGGAACATTCAAGGAGCGATTATCTGGGATCGTTAGTGGGCGGCAGCTATAAACTGGGAACAGGTCCTGATGAGGTGCATGGCCTTTAACTCTTCTGGTATGTAATGAGAGCTGTAAATCTCCCCATTACAGGCAGCGGTGATGCCGGTGCGCTCAGCAAGCAGCCAAACTTTAATCTTTGCACGACATCAAGAGAAGAGGAGGGGATCCTTGCTCCAGGAGGATTTCTGCCTCCTGTGTCAGTGGGCAAAACTACCCGTTTTCTTGTGGGAATTATGTGCAGTAATGCGAAAGCTGAAATGGGCCCTTGGGAGTAAAATTCTGGCCTAAATAGCTTTGGTATGAATCTTAAGGAACTGCACTAGATTCTGGGGATTTACACCTTTCAGAGCAGAATCTGGAGTTTAATATCTAAAATCCCTAAGCTTGTCCACAGTTATTTTCTTTCCTGTCTGTGTATGTCTGAGTGCTCCAGAAAGGAAGGGAGACAGGGTGATCGTGTGGTGCCACAGTACCAATATGGTCCATGAGCAAAGTAAAATGCAAGGGACTGTGGGCGACTAAAGTGTGAAATCCAGGGCTAGGATGACCTCTGCTTGCAATTAGTGCCTTGACTGATTCTGACATTGATTCATGGTATGATCTTGAGCAAGCCGTATCATTCCTCTGTGCCTCAGTATCCCTCATGGTAAACTGGGGCAATCACGGCAATCTCACCTGGTGCTCAAATCATTTACCTGGAATGTCTGAGACATCTACATGGGGCCGGCACATAGGACACAGGACTTATAGGAAACCCGTGTGGTTGCGGAGCAGCAGGTGGAAGCTAGATGTGGCCCCCTAGGACACCTCAGATGGCACTGGGAACCAACGTGTGGTGCTTGTACCATCATTTCCTAGCTGATTTCAGTCCAAATGAAATGGATTATTTTATACAGCTAGTCTTGGCTCATTTGTCAGGAACAGCCAAAGGCGTGCTCACATGAGCAGTGACATCCACAGGATCAGAAAGAGGAATCTCCGCTTGCTTCCAGCCACCGAGAATTTTAACAGTTAAGATCCACGAAGGATCTGAAGTCCCAAAGCAGCTCAGACATTTCCCAGATTTCCTGGACAACTATCCCTGCAGAGGCCTGGTATAACGGTTTCTGCTTCTGGCAGCAAGAGTACTTATGTACTGCAAACCAATTGCCTACAAATCATTGGCTTCAAATGGACCACATCTCTGAAAGGAATTTCCACAGCTTTTCTGGGCACTGATCACACGGCTATTAGCCATCTGCAAACCCAGACTGATTATGAGATCACCACCTCGCTGGGCTATCTCGTATTGCAACCTTCTAATTTTCAGACTCAGTTTTTCCCACTTTTGGAGTCATACGCATTCCCCAGTGACTATCTCATTAGCGATAAATCAGGAGGTTCAGTCTTGTGCCTCCTATCCCGCTGAGTTCCTTCCCTGTTCCAAAGCTAGCCAGATTTAAGCCAATATCAATGCTTATCTGCCCTTTCACAAATTTATTACCTTTCAGTAGCGTACGTCTCCTCAATATTGACTTCTGTGCTCAAGTCTAAAAAAGACATTGAGGTTAACCCTTGCTCCTCCAAATTTTTGCATGGAACTTCTCCATCTAACCTTTTCAGTTTAGATAGATTCCTCTTTCTCCAACCGGGCGAATGTTTTTTTGAAAACATACTAGACACAGCTGTTCAGTCTTGGCAAGCTTTACATTTATTATAAGGGGAAAAAAGTCTTCTCTCGGTGGCTAGTTTTCTGTACAATACCAGACATTAACAGAACTGCTTTTGTTAATTTTCATTATTTTTAAAGTTCCTTCATTCTACAGACTATATATATCATTTTTCTTGGTTCTTCTTAGGTAGGTCACATTGTTATTTTTTTCTTTCTGCAAAGCTTGAGGTTCTTTGTCCTTGTTATAACATCTGTAGTTTTCAGTCCTCTTCTATAAAGTTTTGGATGCTTTTAAGTTCCATGAGCTGCACCATTATTTCCTCCTTGAGGAACAAGCCACAGTTACCAGAACCCACTGCCAGTGCCAACACTGGCATTTTTTGTGCTGAGAAATTAGCCAATATTTATGATGGGAGAAATGAGCATCAGGTATTGCAGGGATGAGATGTGATAATTTACGGTGACTGCAGTTAAGGCCCCATTTCTCAGAGCACGGCAGCAGAAGGTTCTTTTCTCATAGTCCAAAATCTCTTTCTAGATAGCAAAAAAGGTTCTCTTATTCAGCTTTTTTTCTCAAGACTTATTATCGATGTGGGTTTTCTTTGTCTGCTTGGCATTCCTGAGTACACACCTGCATTTCTAATTAGCCCCAAACAAACCCTACCATTCCCAAAGCTAAACTTCTAGCTTATCAAGCAGCCTGCGTTTGAGCCTCTGATAATTTTAGCTGCTTTTCTCTGTAAAGAATTTTTTTTTTTGCATTTATCCCAAAGATTGGTATCTGTCCTTAAAAATATTTTACACAAATACACCATGACGATGACTGGCCTGACACTATATTTAGAAGCATAATGTAGCTGTTAGACCAAAGGTCTGAGCCTGGTAGGTCCATGCTGCTAAGAGCTGTCCCCCATCTCCCCTGTTCCTCTTCCTTGTCTTAATGAGAAGAAATACACTGTACTGCACTGCTGCAAAGCTGTGACAGCAGTTTTCTCTGTCCTGCAACTACACCATTGTCCCCCTTGCAGGTTAAAAAGTCCCAAGGTTGTCTTTAAAATCGTAACATTTTCATCAACAAAAAAATCAAGACTTCGGACTTTGAAGGTAGTCTTCTTGACTCTTTCTTGGCAATTACAAATGCTAGAAATCCCTTGTTGTTTCCAGTGGAATCTGAGCTTTTCTCCAAATCACCAGACTCCAAGAGCTGGGATTTTCTCAAAAAAAAAAAAAAAAAAGGAGAGAGAGGAAAAAAAACAAAAAAAAAATACTACAAAACATTTTTTTTAAGAGTGAACAATTATGTCTATTGCTTGCTTGCTTTGCTGTCTCTGATCTTCTTTGAAGCCTGAATGTTTGAAGTGCCTAAACATATGCTTATCTTGGAACACATGGTACCACTGATTTCTATGGGAATGCCGACGGGCTCACAAAGTTACGCACATGCTTAGAAATGCTTTGTTGGAACAAGGATCAGGGAAAAACCTTGAGTATAAATTCTGCTTTCTGAAAAGGACTGTGGAGCCATGGACTCCATGCCACCCACATGTCCAGTGAAACTGAGACTTTTATTAGCATTTTCCACTTCCTTTCCTCTTTTTCCCCTGCCAAATTTCAAGAAAATTGTCTCTCTGCTTTTGTCCCACTTTTGTTTATTTTTATTTTTATTTTTTGACAGGGTTATACTTCAGGAGCTCTTATAGATTGAGCCCTGACTTCAGAAGATGATTTTACTCATCTGAAGACCAAATAATATTCCTGAATTAGCCTCATCATAAGGATATTATGTTCAGTTTAAGAAACTTTTGAGATTGTCCTAGCAATGATCTTGAGTAAGATTTTTCTCCCTATTTAACAAAATTTCAAGGTTAATAAATACCTTTTGCTTGGAAGACAAAAAAAGGGCTAGATATTTTAGCGTCCAACTCCATACATAATAGTCAGTTCCTGTTAAATGTTCTGATCCTGATCCAGAACTTACATCCTTTGTGGCTAGGTCCTGAAAAGTGTTTAGGCAAGCGTTTAAAATATCCCAGTGACATCAACAGAATTTAAACACTTCTTCCAACAGCTCTCTGCATGGGGATGAGCACATGCTTAAGAATAGGCTTCAGATGCCCTGCCGGATCCAGGTCCTCAGGCCCGTTGGGATGACTATATGCTAACAGATAAGCACACAGATTAATGATTTACTATAGCAAGAGTTCCCAGTGAAGGCCGAACTCAGCATCCTTCCCACTTTTTCCTTCTAAGGATGCTGGTGCAAAAAAAATTTCCTGGAAATAATGGGTCCCTGTCAACTAGCTCCAGAGCATTTCGGATTAGGTCCAGTCCCTGGTGACAATCACGTTTCCACCAGGAGGTGAAGTAGCTAAGTCAAGATCACTGAACACAGCCACCCAGGTGTCTTTGGAGTTCAAGGCCTCAGGAGCTTGCTCATTTTTCCACCCCACTTGTGGATCAATTGACTTTAGATGCCTATTGAAAGTGCAAAACAGGAGTTTGACAGCAGGCCAACCACTGTCTTTTCAGAAGTATTGTTCTTCCATTATACAAGAGTTTATTTGGCCTGCAGATTTTTTCTTCTTTAACTGCAAGCAATGGAAAGGTCTTCTGGTAAACAATGTGCTGTTGATCACAAATTTAACAGCACTATATACTGCTTGGCAAAAGGGCTGTTTTCTTCCATTCTGCACAGTTAAAAGGACTGAGCTGCTGTTTCAGATGTAGCATGTTTCTATAATTTAGGAAGGCATGCAACCAGACTGAGCATGAATGGAAATTCTAAGCTCCAGCAGAAATTCAACATGTAAATGTACTCATAAAAATTGGACATCAATATCTACATGGTCTGCGAGTCACTGTCCAACCATAAAGCTAAAGAAAGAAATGAGGTGCAGGTCATGAGCAGATTAAAATCTCCACTGGCTGACTGCATCTGAGTTTATATCAGATTATATCTCAAACATCAGAGATTTGGAGCATAGTTAGCCTTTCGCCCTTTCACTGAGGAGGCACTGGTCTGGCTGTGGGGAAGCTTGAGGAAGGAACTAGTTGTGTGTCTCATACTCGCCGCACAAAACTTGATGGGTCTGGAGAGCTGCAGAAGCAAAAATCTAATTTTTCTCCCTCTTCAGCCACAAGGCTGGATGGTTGCACCAATTTTAGTAAATTGATTGGGCCAAGGAATGTTCCTAGGGACTCAACTCTGTCTACATACCAGAAAACTATTAGAACAATCCCTGGCACAGTTTAGTCTTGGTCAGATATCTCTTTCCCAAACCATTCTTGGATATCCTTTGGAAATTTGAACAGTCCCGGAACCAACTCCAAAAGGCAGGTGGGACGTGGCTATCCATTTTGGGAGGTCATAAAGTTTAATAGCACCGATGCAGATTGCTCCATCCCATGGCCTCAGGGCCAGAGAACAGTCCTTGGCCCTTGCTTAAAGTCTGGCTGGGACTGTCATGGCAGAATTCCTGCCTCCAGGGAATTTAGGCTTGTGAACAGCAAAGAAAGGGAAACTTTTTGAAAAACAATGGACCTGATCATCATGTAATATCCAGAATTTATTTAAAGGAGGAGCCTTTGTGCCTGTCCTGTTAATGTGCTGAAAGTGGCCTGATGAAAGTGGTGGGAAGAGATATCAGTGGGGTTGTGATTCTCTGTGATGCAGACACATTGGAAGGGGCTGCTGGGCTGAAGAAAACATCTCCTTCCCAGTCGGCCTCAGACCAGTATATTTCTGGCAAGCATTTCTGTTAACTACAGGTCATTAAGCTAAGCAAGGTCTGAAAACCTCAATAAACCAGATTAAAATATATTTTGGGATAGTGAAAGACCAAAAGAATGGAACAGCATCCTCATGAGAAATAATTAAAGAGAGTAGGACTATTCATCATAGAGGGCTATAAAATTATGCAGGGCAAAGACAAGTCAACAGGGATTGACTGTTCCCAGTCTCCTCCAGTGCAAGAACAAGGCGGGGTCAAATGAAATTAGGATGTGGCATGTTCAATATTTGAACAAACTGTGTAACCCTTTGCCATAAGAATCCGTAGTTGTTTAAATCTGGCATGGTTCAAAAAACAGATGGAAGAAATATCTATCTTAAACAAAGATACTACCTCCGGCCATGAATTGCTGGAGGCAGACTCATTATTCAGGCAAAGAGCACCCCATTCTTGCCCTGTTGTTATATTCCTTCCCAGGAATCAGCTGATGTCCTGGGCTAGATGGCTCTTTGGTCTGGCCCAGTGTGGTCATTCCTATGGTGAGACTTTGATTTGGGGATGGGGACCTATTCCATCAATGCCGATCTGGTAAGTGAAATGCCAGTCACTGGCTCTGCCTCCCACTTCTTTCCACCCCACCAGATGTGAAGCTTCTCACTTAGCCATTCTCACTGCTCCCTGCTCCTGCATTTGCAACGTCAGCATCTCTCCAATTCAGTGACCCTGTATGCCAGAAGCAACTCATTGGTGTAATCTTTAATTATGCCAGCTATCTGCGCATGGGGTCCTGGGGCAAAAGAGGGGCTCTGTATCTGCTGCTGACACACCATCTAGCAAGATCCTCCCTCAGAAGGGCCCTCCTTGAGGGAACGTGCTTTATTGCAGCTCAGCATGGCACTTCCATAAGTCCCAGCTCCTGCCCTCATCCCATAACACCATGAGGTCTTCCTAGGTGACCCAGGGTACAAGATGCATTGCTGCTGATGTGCATCAGGTATGTGACTTGGCATGATGCTGGCAGGGAGGTGAAGGGTCTGGTAATGGACCAAAGCAGAAGTTCTTAGACTTGCCGGAGTCCTCTGAGCTCCCCCAAGAACCCTGCTGAGTTCCCATTCATTCGAGGTCCTCAAATTCTCCATCTGCAAACAGGTTAGATTGCATCTTACCTTCCTTGAAAAGCACAGGAGGATATCCCTCAGCAGGGATAAATTGTGAACTGCCTAATCAGGACCCTCTGTGTTTGCTATTGTCCCAGGCTGGACAATGTTCATCTTGGCAGCCTTAAGGGGAATGGCTCCCTACCCCATTAGCTCTCCATTGAGCCATCCAGCCTTCCATGCCAGGCTGTTTTATTTGGAAAACGTGACAGCTTGTGGCAAACAATATTTACAATTTAACTTTTTGTTGTTGTTCCGGCTAATGTGAAAATCCTTGGCTTTACAATGCAGGTTTAATGAACTCTATTAAAAAGGTAAATATAGCAACTACCTTTTGGAATTTCTTCCTTTTCTTTTTTAATTGATTATTTCTTAGAGGTAAAACTTTCATGCAATGGCAAAGTATCAGCAGTAATTACATTAAATATGTGTGTGGGGAAGGAGCTGCTGATTTTCTTTTCTTTTTTTTTTTTTTTGGAGGGCTATAAACCAGAAATGAAACAAAACTTACTTTATATTTGTAGACAAGTGTGTGTGTGTGTTTATATATTTCTCTCATACTTGCCAGTTTTTCTCTTTTTTCTTCTTTCAAAGCACTACAAGCAATAACACCGTGGATGATAGAACCCTTTCTGTTTATTCTTGTTTTCTTTCCAATAATGAATAAGCTCGAAGGGCATTATTTTAACTAGGCTCTTGTAATCCTTTAACGGGGCTTGTTGAAAATAAGACCCAGCACTGCCAGACACCAAGCAGCAAAAAGCTGCTTAGTGCCAAACTCCTCGGCACTGGAAAAGCTTGGCTGATTTTTCTCCCTGTTTTGTGTTTGAATATGCTCCTGCCTGGGTCCCAAAGAGTTCAGGCAACACCTGAAACCTGGTCCCTGTCCTCACAGAGTGACCAGAATAACACGTTGTGTCTCCCTTGGTTTCATGCACTCTCTCCAGGATGGGCTGAGATGAGCAGGGTTGGCAGTTCTCAGTGTTTTACTGAGCATCTGTAAGGTTTGTATTATTGTGTGAATACGATGATGTGGCAATCCCAGCTTCTGCTGAAAAAAGGAGAGATGTTCTAGCCTTGAGGATCATAGAGAAACACGTGAAAGCATGAATTCTAAAAGCTCTGACACCAGAAAGCAACTTGAAGAAACTCAAACTTGTTATTAAAGAAGATCTTATTTTTTTAAGGCAATTTCATTACTGTTTTGTGGGAGGACAAGAGTGTGGGACATGGTTTGTGAACACTCAGTCCTAAACTCAGGATCTGCAGCTCAGCAGATCCCTGTGCAGTCCTTCGCTCTGCAACCTTGGGCAGGTCATTTCACCTTAGTGCTTCAGTTTCCCATCTCTCCCACAAAGAGAGTTATGCTTCCCCTGCTGCCTGAGCCAGCCAGCACTCTCCCAACACTGCTGGGGCATGTTAGCTTGGGCCAGGGATCGTTCCCAGCCGGCCATGTGGATGTGGCTATCCTGTCTGGGAAGAAGACAGATTGGGCGTATGGATGGGAACCATGAGCTGCCATAGACCTCAGAGCCTGAAAATGGCCCCTGCCCAACTTTATCGGCTAGTATAGCAGTAGTTCATGCTTTATCAAGTAAAGAGATTCTCCTTTTTCAGACAAATTAAAAAGAAATGGAGGTGTCTATGACCCAGTAGACAATGTCCTCAATGACAGTCCCCAAGACACTATAGAGCAGCACAAATGGGTGGAGTCTCGGTAGACTTTTCAAAGGGATATGAGGGAAAGGGACATAGGGTATGGGATGAAATGGGCAGGATGGACTGCATCTTTTGATGGCATTCCAGTTAAATCAGATGAATGAGGCTGTCTTTTTTTTCTGAACTTTCCCATCACAGAAGTGCCTGGAAGTAAAATGCTGTGTCTCACTGTTTCAGCCATCCTCCTTCCCTTTGTTGGTCCTCCACCCTTCCCAGCACTCCTGTCCTTCTCTCAGAACCTCCTGCTCTTCTCTACCTCAGACCATCCTCAACTGACCTCATTACAGAGCTTGTCTTTATGCAGGCCACCTCCTCTCACACTTCCTTACTCCAACAACTGCCCAGGTCTTGCTCATTCTCTAGGCAGACTTCATCTAATGTTGCCCAAACCCTACTTCTGACCCTCTTTAGTTCAAACCGTCTGTCTAGTGCTCTTCTACTTTTCTGTGTAAATGTCAATTGAAAACCAACAAAGTGCATTGCATTAGGAGATTTTCCTTGGCAGGTGTGTGTAGAACAGGAGGGAAACACTGCTCTTGAAATAGGGATAGGGAGTCCTTTTTTCTTTTTTTTTTTTTAACAGGCCAATATAATACAGTATGGTGATGATTTGTCAGGTGATTGAGAATCTTCCCCTGAGAACAGTCCATCACATTTCAAATGATGAGATTTCAAGAGCAGAATAAGGCCATTGAAAACCCAGATAGCCAGAAGCAGGGGGAAATGGGAACAGCTGTGCTTCAAGACCCTGCTCCCACCTGGCATCATTTAGAGCAGCCCTAAAATGCACCATTAAAACAGCCCTTTGCACTTTTCCTGGCTCTGTTAAGGGGGCAGAGTGAGCACAAAACCAAACACCCGTACCTTGCTGCTGAGAGGTGTCTAGCCCCTGAAGGACACCTGAGCGGCAGCCGTATCGGCTTTCCATGCTGCACGCACAGCGCCTGCAGCTCTGCTCACCTGCTGCCCGGCGCAGCCGGTGCTGGCTCAGTGACAGCTCGCCGCCCAAGGGGAAGGAAGGATATCGGAGTTCGAGGGGGAAGCACTTGCTTGCGGAGTGGAAAGGTTAATCTGCTGAGGAGGACAGAGCAAATAATTGTCTGGGTGAGGATATGGCACTTCAGCTCAGCTTGTTTGTGTGCGAAAGGAAGCCCTCCGGCACTGAGATGCTGCAGGCTTTTCGTCATCCCTCATTGCAGCCCAGGGGAGAGGCAGGGAGGTGAAAGCACCTTTCTGGCTGGGAAGGGAGCGGGGAAACTGGAGTAAAGCACTCAGAAAAGCACACAGCGTGTCAGCTTATCAAATGATCCTGAAAAAACAGATGAATGTTTCTCTTCCAGGGGTGTTGGACTTCCTGCGACTGCGTGCGCTTTTGCTGGGGGGAATATTTCCCTCTGTGGCTGTGCTCAGCTCAGTCATAGCCCCTTGTGTCCAGCTCCTCGCTGGCTGTGGCACAAAGCCACAGGTCCTCTCGCATGCCCTCCCTACTCCACCCCACAAACTGCCCCAACAATTCCCAGGATTTCCATTTCTGTTCTGCGTATCTGTTCCTCACTGGACGGTGCCTCCGATCCCCAGTGCTTGGCCTCAGTCATCTTTCAGGATGCAGAAGAGATCCCTTGCCTCACCCAATATGAACCCCCTGCTTTCCACATGGATAGCAAATGCCCAGGTTATTCAGCACAGCTCAGCCTAGATTCCTCCAAGGACTGCTGAGATTTCAGTACAGAAGAAAAGGGATTTTATAATGAAAACAATGAAGTAAGTACCACTGTAGTGGAAACACTGGGAAGGAAGAATGGCAGGAAGGAAGGAAGAACAATCCATCTTTTAATTTTACTGTCATTTCTTCTGGAGTGTTCTTCAGTTTTGACCAAGTAGAAGTTTTATCTAGATCAAAAAGGTTGCTAACAAAATCAGTGTCAAATCAATCTAATGATGACCACCTTGGTTGAGACAAAACTTGCCCTTGCCTTGCCACTGCCCTAGTCATGGCCCTCTGTACTGCCCTGGCCGGGGAGTTGAGACCTTCTGGATGTCTGAAACCAAAGGAAAAGCACCCCCAAGAGCCGGATGAAGTCCTCCATCAATCACATCACACGAGTATAATGAGGGTTGTTGAAAAAGCTTTTGCAAAATTGAGATAAGCACCCTCCGTTGCTTCCTTTTTTCTAGTGAATTCAGCACAGTGCTTGCATTTTCCATTCACGCCTGGAGAGTCCAGTGGGAAAAATGACAACATAGAGTAGCTACCTGCATGCACTTAGGAAAAACAAACAGGGCCTGGAGATAAGAGAAAGTGGGAGACCAGAGAGATAAGAAAAAGAACCAAACACTCCCCCCTCCTCTTTTCTCCCTCTCCATTTTTTCCGGGAGCCGCAGAGTTCACAATACTCTGTTCTCCAGCCTGCACTTCAAGTGCAGGGTGGTGGGTGAGGGTTTCTGGATGAACCTGTATTATTCATGTCAGCAAAGCAAGGCTTTCCATGTCTCCTAAAGACACCAACCATTTGTAGCCTGAATGAACATGTTCTGATTCAATGCAGAAGCTAAAGAGTCCTGAATCTGTAAGATTTTTGCGTCAGAGACCCCATGGGAATTTTGAGCATCAAGGACAGATTGGTCCCTGAGCCAACTGACAAACACCAAGGCACAGAAAACAAAAGAGATGAAAGACAGCCCTGGGCCTCGCTGCGGAGCTGAAGGACACGGATGCAAAGGGTGAGCAGATGTCCCTGGAAATGGATGGGCATGTGCTACAGCAGTTGCAAAGGCAAGATTTGTAGCAGTCACGGCTTACAAAGCTGGTGCTGATGGTCCAAGGGTCTGTCCCCAGCAGCAGGCTGCATCATCCATACTGCCTTTGCCTACTCAAAATCTCAGTCTGCATCATTTCCCCTCTGAGGACAGCACTGTCCTCACGCTGCATTAAGCAGCTGCTTCATTCTGCCCTGGTGTGAAGAGGAACATTCTGCAAAGGTTTTAAAAGTGTTTTGGGAAAGAAACACCCTGTAAATCCCAGCATCTCTGGTACTACTTTTAAAATCATACCACCCTTAAAGAAACTCTCTAAGGAGAAGGGGCTCATTAAACAAGTGCAGAGAAAGACTCAGTCTCTGCCTGTTATGTGGAATAGTGTCAGGAAGGCTAGGATCCAGCTCAGCGAACATGACACGTAAATTTAGGTGCCTATAATGCAGGTATCTCAGTGAGCACTGGAGGTCTAAGCTCCCAATTTAGACAAGGACAATCTAGTCAGTGGAGCCCCCACAATGACTCATCTTGCTCTGGGGAAGACATCCATGGTGGGATGCAGTTGGGAAAGGATAAGTATGATGGGAGATGCCATTGGAGATGCTCTCAGATATCCTCACTGGCCTCCAGCTCCGGTTTCAGAAGAACACAGAGAGGTGTTCCCTCACCCCTCTGCCCTGGCAGGGAATCCAATGAAATCAGTCTCTAGGGCAGGTGTGGACCAGGAGATGGACCATACTGACTGAAATGGTGCTTCGGCATAACGTCAACGCTCTGTGCACAGTTGACAGACTTCCGAGACTTCAGAAGCTCTCTGATGGGTAAGAACTGGTAGGGAGATGACCCGGGCATTTCTGCACCTCCAGAAATATTCCATCTGGTTGACTCCAAGCCAGAGTGACGAGGTGGATTGGCTCCTCCATCATCCAAATCTGCTTTCCCGCCCCTGTTTGAAAATCATGACCTTTGGGACCAGAAAGCGCAATGACAGCAAAATTGGCAAGTCCAGCTGTCTACAGAAGGGAGTGAACTTGGCATCCTTACATGTCTGGAAATGGAGCTGTTTATACAGGGGGAGGGGAAGGGAGAGCTGCCATGTATAAAGTCTAAAATCGATCACTCACACTAACATAGCGTGCTACAGAATAATGAGGGTCCTATTAAGAAAGGTGACATAAATAAAACCATGTTAGCTGCTTCACTGCAGAACAAAGTGTTTTCCCCTAGGACAGAGCTTTCAGTTACAGGAATTACCAAAAGGCATTCTCACTTCTGTAAAAGTGTGATTTACTCGGGTTACTAAATATATACTGGTATAAATCTGTCAGAATTAGACAAGAATAAAAGGAAGGATGGCATATGGTTAAAGTGCTGGAGTGGGAATATGGAGTTTGGGGAATTTTGCTCTGCTACAGATTTTCTGCTAGATATCGGACTACTCATATTACTTACTATTCATACTACATCATTCTAGATCATGCAGATCCACACAAAAATAGTCCTTCCTTCCCTATTTATAAAATGGGCTTACTCGTTCTACCTTCTTTACGGAGGCTGCTTGTTTTGAGGGGCAAGGATTAACTTAACAAGCCAAATATCCCCACTCTGTTGAGTGCTGCCTAAGGAGATCATTTTAACTCTGGTGATTTTATTTTAGTTTTCAGAAAATTAAAACAAAACAAAAGATGTTCTCAGTGGAACATCTTTCCGACCTGAACAATTTGCTGCATCTAATTGATGGTAAGGTCATGGTGCAAAAGCTGTAAAAGACTGTGAAGAGCTCTAAAGACCACAGAAAAGCTGCTCAGCCAACCTGCTATAGATCAGCTCTGCTGTCCAAACAGAGGTCTCTAGTGCCTACTTGACATGTCCAGGAATATTCCCCCTGATCTCCCACTGCCTCAAGAGAGGAGCATGGCTCTCCCATACAGTCCACGTGGATGTCTCAGATACCCTACGGCACTGACATACATACTTTCCAATGGACTCCACTAGTGTTTTGGGGCTCAGTTTGGTTGACCATAAGTATCTAGTGCTTTTGTGATACGCTGGGGTATCTGAGAGGCAGTGAGATGAGAGACAGGACCTATGGAAGGTCATGTCCTACTGGAAGAGCAGTTGCAGTTCCGGGCTCCTGAAATGGCTCTAGATGCCTATGCATGAGCAGCTGAATCGAGCCCTGGTGTCCACCCCTCACCAAACGAAAGAGAAGTTGCCAGCTGGGTGGTTGAAATATTTATCCCCTCAGCTGTGGAAGACTTCTTTGCCTGATCTAAATTCCAGTTATTTTGCTACCAGGAACACATCTTATCTACTGAGTGTGGGTTTTCCCCTGTAAAAGCTATTACACTTTATGCAATGTTTAAATATCCACCGGGACAGAGAAAGAAAGTTCAACCCATCCAAGAGCTGAGGAGTTGAAGCACATGCTGGGGTAAATCCGCTGCGGTGCGAACCTCTGCCTCCAGTAGGCTCTGTGCTGCGCCTTGGAAGATGGACAAGTTGACATCAGCCTACAGCTCTGTAGCAGTGCTGCTGCCTCACAGCAGAGTGTCCTGATGATCTGACGTACAGATAAGGTTGTCTGGGCATTGTTTTTGTAAATGCAATGTAAGCCTCTTCCTGCCTCTCGCTCCCTTCAGTCAAAACATTTCATTTAGGAAATGCCCAAATAATTTTTTTTCAACACTTCCTCAGTTTTTTTTTTTTTTTTCACTTCACACCAAAATTATCTGTTGGGTTAGACCCAAGCTGATGTCATGACCTGTTCTGAGTTGGACAAAACTGTATTTTGGGAAAAGGATGGGTCAGAAAGAGAGCAAATACTCCCAGTGAACCCATCCAAGACAAATCTTTGCGCAGATAGCACTGCCCTCAGCTCAGAGCCTGCGGGAAATATATTACCCACATGGAGTAATGTGGGCACACGTTACTTGCAGCCACACTAAGGCATCGGTGCAGTGACCCAAAACAACAGCAACGCTATGATAGCACTCACAGCATACTGCTTGTTTAGCATGATAACCCATGGGAGAGTAACGGAGGGATCCAGTGTTTGACTGGTGCTTTCATGTTTTGCTCCACCAGGGCCACAGTGGAGAAGGCAACGGGAGCAAATGTAATCATTCACGGGGGTTTTGTCTGAATCAGCACCTTCGGTATGTACCGAAGCACTGGGAACAGCCCTGCTTCGGCGTTAGGCTGGTCCCACTTGCTCCAGTGAATTTTCTCAAGCGTGTCTCCTCCGTGTTCGCCTCTCCTGCCTTCCACCTCTGCCCCCACTGCAGAGACATAAACGTAGCTTTACTGCATGCAGTACAGTGCACAGGCAGAGCAGGGTGTTAATAACAAACAGGCACTGTGGAATTAATGTTCCCCTCCGCAGATGTATCCCCGTGAAGCTGGCACAGCTGCTGCAGTCTGGAGGAGAGCTGACTAGTGAAGAAGCACTTTTTATTTTTATTTTCCTCTCTGCTAATAGTACCCCAAGCCACAATTCAGCAATGGAGCAATTATGTTCTTTAAGATGAAATTCTGACTCATGCAAAGGACTCTTAAAAAATGAGTTTTTTTTTTTTTTTTCCTGAGTTCTGCCAAAAATCCCGTGGTGACCTTCTTTATTCTTTCCTGCTCACGGCTAAGTGGAATGACAGCTCAAGGTCAAGAACAGAGAACAATGAGATTTAAGTCTGTAGAATATTGATCCTTCATAAAGTGGTACATTTCAAAACTCAAGATAGTGAAATGGAAGGGAATTTCCTTGCCAAAGATGAAAACATGACTGATCTCTATGATCAGTGTGGCAGTGGGTGTCACAAGAAAACATTCTGGATTCTTTCATTTTTTCCTTGGTAGCCTTAACAGACAAGGAGATACAAGCCTTCTGACTTTAAGCAGTGCTAAGATGTGGTGATGTATTGTATTTTGCCATAAACTTTGAATCTCTGGCTTTAAAATAATTTCCAGCTCTGGTGCACACCCTGAGGGAACTGGGAACGGCCAGATCAGGTCAGAATAGAAATCCACCTACACCAATCTCCTGCCTCCAATAGTGGCTGGTACTAGATACTTCAGAAGGAATGGCAAAATGAGTGTGTGGAGCTAATCAAAGACTATTATGACCATAGAGAAGTATTTTTATTTGCCCAATAAATTAGCTTTACACTCAGAAGCATAAGAGCTCTCAGTCCTACTTATTTTTATGCTGTTTGACAAGCCATGGTTGACACAAATGAAGAATCCTTTCAAAAACTCAGGTGCGTGGCTGGCCTTGACCAAACTCTGCGGCAATGAGCTCCACAAGTTAGGAACATATTCCAGCAATTCCCCCATCTGTTACAGTGTGGATGGAGGAAGCCAGTGTGACTACAACCAGCGGTACAGGGTGTTTGCAAAGGGATCACCTGGAAAAATCCAAGCCTGTCCCTGCCACAATTCACTGCTGCTCAAAACAAGGAGAAAGCAATACACAACAAAACTATTCACTGAGACATCAGCATAGTGGGACAACAACTGATAGTCATCAGAAAATGTGTCATTTTCCCTAAAAGCATCTCCTAGATATCCCATTTCTTGAAAGAAAGTACAGTCACAGCAGCTTGATACTAAGTTTTCCAAGAAGGAGAGCCAGAATTAGGCCTTCAAAATTAGGCCTCAGCTAACCAAGGAATTACACATCACCATATTCCATCTTGATTTCAGATCAGGCTGGGAAAAGGGAGGGATGCAAAGTAATGTACTAGCTTTAACCTGGGCAGAATGTGGAGAAGAGCCACTGTGAGTTAATTACAGAGGCATCGTGAGAAAATTATGCTAAAAGAAGACTAAAATTGTGAGACAAATTGGACAGCGGATGCTGGGGCAGCCTGCAAGGAACTTTGCAGGAAGAGAACTGGTTGACCTTCAGCATGCACCTAGCAAGGATAGTAACTCCTCTAAAAGACCTTCTCCCAATTTTACCTAGCGCCCAGTATATGAAACATGGTGGCACTTGCCAGCCTTCCACCAAGACAGCGTGATGAGCCAGAAAACAAAGCAGCTTTTAAAACAAACCAAAGAAGTATCATTGAGAACATGAACCTAGAACACTGAAAAAGATAAGTTTTCCATATATTAGTCACAAAAAGTGCCACAGCTGGAGATCAAAGCTGAAGATCAAAAGATATATTTTAAAAAAAAATCCACCAAAAGAGGCCTAGAAACAAGGCCGTGCTGAAGCAGCTGATATCTTTAGCAAACAGAGCTGAAAGAGAAGAGCGGAAAGGAATAATTCCATGTGTACTTCGAAGCGGAACAACTCTCTTAGTTCGCCTGGGGTCATAGCAGGGGCTGTGCAGTCCAGCCACAAAACAGTATCATGAAAAAATTAAGCTACTGCACTTGACATGCCAATACAATGAGAGGAGATGGCCCAGCCCACTGCTAATAGCAAATATTCTGAGCGTGGCTGATGTCTGTGTCCACACTGTCACATCTGGGGCTGTGTTTTGGCACCAGCTGTCTGAGAGACTCCTGGGAAGGCAACAAAGCATGGAAGACCATAGGTAAAACAGAAAGCTAATTAAATCCTATATATCTGGACTGGCCACCTTTCAGAGACCAAGAGCTACTAGAGTTTGCCCTTTACTACCAGGGAGGCATAAGCTGTGTGTAAACAGAAAAGAATTTTCTTTATAAAGGAAAAGTCATAATTTGGGCTGATAGAAAGTCCGGCATCATTAAATGAATATATTCTTCATAGCTGGGAATAGAGAGATGGTTGGAATGAGCCACTAATGAATGTCCAATTGACAGAAGCCATTCAACAGTGCAAGGCAAGCTATTTAAAGAGCACATTTTTCAGCTGCAGAAGAAAACCTGCAATCTCATCCTCACTCTCCCTTGGTAGAACGCTGAACAGCCCATATCATGTTTAATGCTGTAAGATACAGGCTTACATTTACTTTCTTCATCTTTTTCTCTTAGAAGGATCAGGGAAGAGTTAAGCTCTGGAAACTGAGTGCTGATTTTGAGAGGGATAATGTACCAGACAAAAAGGGCCAATGCTCTGCAGCAGAGTTATGGAATGTTGCAACACAACACCCCCAAAACTAGCTAGGAGTCTTGCACAGGGCTTGATGATCTAGAGAACAACTATTCTCCTTCGTGTAAAGGATAGATCGCTACAGCAGCATGAATTAATGACAGACAGAAGCCAAATAGTTAAAGAATTGTCAGGCTGGCAGGTAAATTGCTACAGAAAAAGAAACAAGGCTGAGTCTGTTAGTAAGAGCCAGGATTCAACCAACAAGGGCAGGATGCAATGCACCATGCTGCACTGAGATACACTGTAGGAGACTACAAGAGACCCATGAGAGTATTGGCAGTCAAATGGAAGGTAGTAAAGTGAAGCAGTAAACTGCTACCCTCTGAAGAAGCAAAGCCAAAGACAGGACTAAAATGAGTGAGAAGTTTCATGTGGGAAAGTCAGAAGAAATGTACATGACTCAGTAAAACCCTGAGGACACCATCCAGAAGAATGACAGAGAAGAAAGAAGGTCCACCCCAGTGGAGGTGATGCAAGCAGAGAGCGGAAGACTAGTCTGAAGCTCAGCCCACTTGAAATCCTGCAGTGCCAAATAGACCATAGGACACTGTAGGGAAATAGCAAAGCCCTTTGATGGAATATGTACCTGTGCTCTCCAGGGCTGGAAAAGACCTGAATGTTGAACAAGAACGGTGAAAATGGCGCCATAGCAACTATTCAAGATTTTTGAGCTGGAACAGGATCAATTTATGGGAGGGTTTGTACAAAATGACTACAGGGGATGGGTTTGAAACACATGAAGAAATCCCTTCCAGTCTATGATTCTGAAAAACAATATGATGCATATTTCCAGACCTTTTTAAACTGGATCCACAGCTTAGTGGTGTTTGTGGGACTGTCTTCTTGGAACGTTGTATCAGACCATTCTTCAAAATGACTTCAGCTCTAGGAAGTTTCTAGTACTTAGATATCCATACAGGGAAACTGTTAGCTGTTAGCGCTAGGGTTCCAGTGGGTGAGACTTGAGAAGAAGTCTATCAGAGTTATATAGGACCAATAAAATTCTTACACACAGCAAATGGCTGCTTTGCAGCTTTTAACATCTTCTGCGGTCTACCCAAGGTTCTCTTACTTTCCTAGTGTTTATTTTTTCTATCACCATCCCGAGGCTGCCAGAACAGCATAAAAAATTTTAAAAAGAGAGAGAAAGAGAAAGAAGGTGAAGGAGTATTAATAGAAGGAAAAATAAAAATATTAGCAGGTGTTTACAATCAAATAGGGCCTAAACCTCCCAAGTTGTTTCTGCAAATTACTTGACATTCTTTATAGGGCAATTTTGTGGGGTGCAGAGCTTTGAAGTGATGGAGTTTAATGACTGGGATGGTTTTGGCTCATGGACCTCTTTGAAATGGATCCTTTTTTGTTGGATTGGACATTTTCGCTGTCTGCGAACAGCATTTGACCGTGTTCTGTATTCTGTGGGAAGATTTACTTTTGCTGAGCAATAAAAACCTGTTCCCTATGATAAAGCCTCTCTGATTTCAAGAGGTACAAGAATGAATTATGAATCTACTCCCAAGACACTAAGGTCAATTTTTCACCAGCCAAAAGAGGGTGAGTATGTAGCATTTCAGACCAGAGCTACAAAGGGATTTAGGGACTACTCAGACAACCTCTTGCAAATCTAGCTGCACCAGTTTTAAAAGCTTTTTCATCTAGCTGTGAATTATACCCTTCCACTGAAGATTACTGTTGCAAACTGCCATGTCTGACAGCTTGAACTAAGTGAAATAACTTTGCACTGAAGCAGATTAAAGGGTGCTCAGCTGATCTGTTCCATATCTGGCAGATTCTCAAACCGCTCCAGCTAGATTTATACAAGAATGTCCTTCATTCTTCAGTGTTGCCATAATGCCTACGTTTTAGACATATGGGCCCAGAGTGGGATCCAGAGCTCTGATTTAGGCACCCATAATCTCTCAAAAGTGGCTGGGCAGAGTACCTCTGGGTTGGATCCTCAAACAACAACATGTTGTGTGCAGGGTGGCTGGAGCTGCCTGGAAATTCTAACCTTTTGGCATTCTTTCCCCCCCCCCACCCTTTAATCTGAAAATAAAATACAAAATATCTACCAAAAATTGCAGGAAAAAATGTTCTAAGGAAGGCTTTAACTCATGAATGTCTAACTGATAAAAAAGTTGAAATTTTTGAACGTGGGAAAAACAATATTTTTGGTTTACTGAAACCAAAATCTGTCACTTCAAAATATCTGCTCACAATGAGTCTTTTCTTTCCTAATCAAGGTTTTGGCTAAAAATGTCATTAGTCCCCGGTTTAAGTCAAGAACAGTTCAAAAACACGTCTTCCTTTCAGTTGCATAATACATACAAATACATAAAAACGTATTTAAGAGAACCATTGAAATTGCCCTTTTCCAAAGACCATTTCTATTTTGATAAAACACATACTTTACAATGGGAATACTTTTCTTCAGAGAAACATTGGCCAGTCCTGATGACTGACGCCTCAGGTAAAAGGTTGTTCCGAGCACCACGTTACACCAAGTCACATCTTTCCATCAGATCCAACTCAATTCTCACGGGACAGCTATGACGATTTCTCAGTGTCTAAATACTTGTATGTAGTTCAGCACTAAGGATGGAAGCAACACTAAGCAAGGAGCTGTGACTAATTGAATATTTTCTTTTGTTCTTCTCTTTTGTAAGATGTATACAGCTCAATTGTAAGATGTATACAATTGCTGCAACATGGTGATATATGTATAATCAAACAGCATTGCTGTTTGCATTACTGCCACACCTTATAGCAGCTCGCTGAGATTATGATCTGGCTGTGCTAGATGCTGTACACATCTCTAATGCGAAAAATCTGCTGCCTTCTTGCTGCTACAGCACCTCTCTCTACCTTTCCTGACTGTGAGATCTGCTTGGCTGAGACTACATTAATGACATGGAAGTACTGAGGATGTGAAGAAGAACTGCTTATTAATCGTGGCAAGAGTCTGCAGATCCCAGCTGAGGTGTATCAGGCAGGTCTGCAGGTATGTCTGCAGATCCCAACTGAGAGCGTTTGCCAGCAAGCCAGGAGTGACACACACACACTGCAAGAGTTGCCTTGAAAGCCGCGTCTTCGACGTCAATGAAGGGCAGCCCTTGAGGTCATCCTCGACAACAGTTTGCCCACTTTCCACGTTGTCAGCTAGAAGGAGTTGCCTTGTGGCTGCCCAGAAATGCTCCCAGACCCTGTCAGACTCCTTTTTGTCTGGTCTTGTCCCTGAGGCAACCACAAGGAAAAGAGATGAGGAGTATAACCATAATCACCCAAACTTACCCGCCAGACTGGGGGTCTCATGTGCTCCAAGACAAAGAGAGGAAGGGAGGAAAGAACAGATCATCTGCAGAAAGAGGGAAGAGGAAAAGAGAAGAGATGGGCAGAGAAGCCACCTTTTTTTTTCCATTGGTTCTTAAAAATGTGAAATATCTGTGGGACTTGGCTTTCTTGGCTTTCCCATGTCCCTACCCTGACTTATTCCCTCCTAATTTGCACTGGCAGGAGTGATGCTACCAGCATTTAAACATCCAAACTGAGGTAACTGCCTTTTATTCTTTCTTTTTCTTTCTTTTCTTTCTTTCTCTTTTTCTTTCTTTCTTTCTTTTTCTTCTTCTTTCTTTCTCTTTCTTTCCTTCTCTTGCTTTCTTGCCTTCTTCCTTTTTTTCTGTTTTTTTTTTTTTTTTTAATACATCACACAAGGATGCCTTTAATATGGTGCTGCCATGAAGTCATTATCCTGGGCATCAACTACACGCCTGCGGACCCAATTCTGCCCGATTATCACATCATAAAATGGAGAGTTCCTCCTGAACGGAGGTTGGCTGCCACTTCCTAAAACACACAGGCATCGGGGGGAATTGAAATGCTGCCCGCCATGGCCCACGCACAACTACGCTTTGCTTCAGAGAAAGAGAAAGAAACCATGCAGCTGGAGCAACCCCTGGCGAGGGCATGCATGACACAAGCAAGTTTCTTCAGCTTTTGTGCCTTTTTCTTGCAACGCTGCGCTCCGTGTGCTGGCAACACAGCGACTGTGTTGGCTGGAGTCCCCGGGGTTGGAGGTTCCCAAGGCATCAGAGTTAAATCCAAGGTCATGCCAACTTACAGCAATTTCCCAACACGATGGATTCACACATCACTGGTTAGCAAGGGCTACTGAGTCCTGTACTAAACTGAACAGAAGTCTCTACATTACCCTAATCCAGGAGTCTGTGAATTATCAGAAATATACAGGGACACAAGATCCTTCTAGCTGGGATCTGACATAGATAACTACCGAACTATGCCTCTTTGCACGGCATCCACCCTGTAGTATTTTGTCAATAAACTGTCGAAAAACTGCTCAGTCCTTCTGGGTTTCCCAGGAGAATAGTTGGAAGGTCCTGAATTAGAATAAGGGAGGGACACTCCTTATGTTTGGTGCTGTTCACACACGGAAAATAGATCTGATATTAAATAGCTTACAATCATGTTTAGTATGAACAAAGCTGTTGGAATATTACTCTTTGACTTTCCTGATTCTTTTCCCTTCAAAATTCCCCTTGTTGTGCTTATGGTGGGAACTTCCTAGAAAATCAGATTATACCAGTACTGCAGTGGGAAGGTTGTGACACAGGGTTTTTGTCTACACTGCTACCTGTTTGCCCTGGGACTGAAAGCATGCATAGCTTTCATCCAAAGCATCATCATGAGAGACGGACTGAGTTGTCATTCTGACCGATTCTTTCACATGAACAAGACTTCCAGACTATGGTAACGTCCTGGCCTCACAAATCCTCCCCCAGTGGAGGTTTAGGTTGAAGTCTGCACATGGCTGTGTGCTCATGTGGATGGTGGATAAGTGTGAATTAGGGAAGGGACTCAGATCGGCATTCAGCTGTTAGCTGTTAGCGCAGACAGACTCTCTGGGCCGCTTCACCTGGCTGGGCTGGTCATCTAGGCTCCTTCTTGACTCAGAGAGAGAGGGGAATTCTGAAGACAATTCATCCCATCCCACTGCAGCATCTAAATCTAAGGTTAAACTGCAAAATAGCTTTGGCATCCTGGCTTACTGCCAGGTTCTGTTCCTGACTGTCCACAGTGAGTGGGTACTAGTTCATCCCCAAGCCTTCTCGAGGAAAGAACAAGCTTACTGCTTTTGAGATGAAACCTGAGAGCATGCTGGGAATATTTTGCTGCGGGGATCCCTCCTCATAAGCAGTTTGGACAAGACTGTGCCAGGTTTGCCTTCCTTCAGCCCACACAGTCATCCAACACTGTCCCAGCAGGTCTTATTTCCTCAAGCACCTTCAACTGATCTAGTACAAAAATGTTGAGGCATGCAGCACTTGCCCTTGGTGTTTTTGTCTAAAAACAACACTCCTAGGGGCTCTCACGCAACTTCCTCTGTGCGGTGCTGAACTGAATTTCTCTTATCAGGGTACCTAATTTGGACTGTCTTCCATAAGGACTAGAAGACCAGTGTGAAGTTAAGTACCTAAACGTTGGTGGGCTTAAGGTTTTTTGCCTCAGTTCCTCATCACAAAGTGAGGACGATGATGATAACACTTCCTGTGCTTGTGATGCCTACTCAGGCTATCGTTTTGATTGCTCCCCTATGTCACTGCTGTCTATAAATTGTCAACATATTGGACTGAGATACTAATTCCATTATGGAAATTTAGAAATCGAGGTGAAATGCTGACTCCGCTGAAGTCAAGGCTCATCCCTTGAGTGGGTGACTCACACAGTTGACTCACACCTCATGTTCTCCCACAGCCATGCCTGTCTTCTCCATCTGCAGCCCAGCACTGCTTCTCTCTCTCCTGCTCTGTGACAGCTCTTCTGCCTCACATGATCTCTGGTGAGCCACATCTCTCTGACAAGTCAAATGGGAGATAGGCTGCTCTGTGCTAAAGGGGCTTCATCCATCCTAAAGAAAGCTCTGCTAGAGGACAAACTCCCTCCCCTCCAGCCTACCACCAAAACCTCTCCCTTGCTATGTGGGCTGGTGGGCTTCTTTTTCAGCATCCAGCCCAGGGCAATCCCTGGATGTATCACTGGACCACAAATGGCAGAGCACTGGTAGGATCCATCTCATCCAGCTTCAAACAACTCCAGGTGAGACGCTAGCCTCATTTAACAGTGCATGCCATCCCAGACTGGCTCTCCCTGGAGACAAGTCATGCTATATGCCTCAGACGCCTCTTTTAAGACAAGACGAGTCACCTTCTGGTATTGCCCAGTCTCTCTTCACTGACTGTAGGTGCTTAACTTTGCAGAAGGCCAAAATAGGGCAGGTGAATCCCACACCAGGTTGAGAGATCTGCCCTGATGTGTGTAGAAATGACACAAGAGAGCCCCAGATTTCTTGTGTCTGGCCGATTTTGAAGGGTTCATCACTGGACAAAGAACAATTCAGTGCTCCAGCTGGACTAACATAGAAGTAAGGCCCAGAGCTACTGGCCCCCTCAGGGGACAGTCCAATTCAGGCCCTAGCATAGTTGCATTGATTTGCCCTGTGGAACAACCTGTTTTCCACCACTGCTTATAGAGGGAGCCTAGAGAGCCCTGAATTCAGGAGACACATATATCTCTTCTCACCTAGCCCCTATACCTTCTCTCCAAAACCTTTAAAACAGACCTGCTCCACCACGAGGTGAGGAAGCACTTCTCCAGGTGAGTCAGGTTTGTAGAGGGAGACCCAAAAGGAAAGAAAAAGAACAAAGTCTGGGTCTGGGAGCCACAATCTGTTGAAACCTAAAGAGTAAAAGTCCTATAGACCCACCCAGCTCCAGCCATTCTCCTATATCCTTAGGGCTGCATGTTTTTCCACATACTATTCAATTTATTATTTGCCAGTTCCAAGTATAGCAAATTCACAGAGTGAGAAAAATCTCATTTTGAGTTGGTTTTGGCTTCTCTCTTGCAGTTGGACTTGTTTGGAACAAGGTCTTTGTACTTTATTACAGCAAATGCCCACAGGTTATTATTTCAGAGAGCCATTAGGGAAAGGAGTCCAAGTAGAGGGGCCAGTGGGCAGAAGGGGGCCAGGAGAGAACGCGCAAAGCTTCTGAAATGCATCATTTTTCACCTTGCCATAAAACAAATGGTGGAGAGAACCTGAGCTAATAAACACCCATTGAGAAAAGGGTGTTTTTTTTCCTCTCTCTTTGGCTGTGACTGCTGTTTTCTTTTCACCCCTTTTTAAACACACGTAAATCATAGAAAGAAATATATTTCTATTCCCACTTATAAAGAAATGTTTTGGGCCAACTTACTCTTAAAAAAAAAAAAAGAGAAGGCTGCAGAAAGTTGTGTATACATACGAACAGATCAGAGATAGCTAGCTAGATAGACAGGACTAAAAATTTGGACCTGGATTTTAGATCTCCCCTAGTGCAAGGCATGGGGAGCTGCCCATAGAAAGGCACATGGCAGGTCGTGTGACTAGGGAGAAGATGCCGTAGGGAAATGTGACTTTTAGCAGGTTCCTCAATAGACAAGACAAAGTGTCATCTGTTTGCTCTGTCCTGCAGAAGGGGAATTGAGGCTCAGGGCATGGATGGACCTGGTTATAATAATACAGCACATCTGAGATGGAGCCAACAACCTAATTCATATTTACAATTTAATTCCTACTTTTTGCCATCACAATCAGTATAACTTTTCATCAGTTTGCCTTCATTCTCTCTGAAGGTGTTAATTAATTGGGGAAGAGGGTAGAAAAATGTCACAGGACATTCACATCAAGTAACACTTCTTAGAAACCACCGAGCTCTTGACTGGCATTGACCGGAGTCTTGACATATGCACTATTACAGGTTTAAATGATTTTCATTTGAAAATGAAATCTAGGGTTCTTAGTCTTTCAGTCATTTCAGTTATTTTAACCAATATCCTGATCAATCAGACACCTTTTCTATCTGTTTGCAAGATCATTTTTCTCTGAGTACAATGTGTCTCCAACCCAGTCTGTTACCTTTCTTTGTCCGTTTTTCTCCACTTCAGCATTAGGAGTCAAGAAAGTGGCATACTTCAACCACCCTTTCTAGCTGATTTGGGAATGCTGCTATGCACAAACACAACCTTATTAAACACATCTTTGTTAAAACGCAAAATGTAAGTTTTGCCAGCTATGCTTGTATTAGACAGAAAGTGGGACTGATCTTCAAAGTCAGAAATAACTACCTGAGCCTCCCTATAGTCAATGGTGAGAAATAAAAAAAATCTATCATACCACAAACCCCAGAAGAATAGTTCAGAGTCAGAAGTCTAACTTTGCATGTCTAAAATTAGGTGAGGAGGATACCATACTGCTTAGTCATGTTCAGGTCATTACTTTTTATAGGATGGATATTATGGATGAATTTCACTCAGAAGTGGGACACTGAAACCATTGTTCAGTCAGCTCTCCATCCATAAATCAAATGGAGGTTGGAGGTGATATAATCAATCATTTTATTTGGACAAAAATATTTAAGATTATAAAGCATGTGGCTTTTTTGGATGACTATTATTTACATTTAGGAGGGTCAAAATTTATATAGACCTTTTTTCCAATAGAAAATATTTTCTGAAGCTAAAGAATTATTTTTGTGAAAATCTATTTTCAACAACATTGTATTTGTTGATTTTTTTTCCACTTTTTAAAAGGCAAAAAAGGGGGAAAACATATTCCTCACAACACATTGCCTTTTATCCTTTATTCTGGAAGGAAATAATAAAGGAGAGCCAACACTGGTCTTCTGCCACTGTAATAAAAGAGTGGTTTCTTGGAAAGAAAAATGTTTTAGAATTTTCTACTAAAAATAAAAAAAAAGAATAATTTAGAAAAAAAATTGAAAAAGATCATTTCTCTCAACATTTGTCATCAAAAATACCACTTTTGATCTACTCAGGTCTACATTAATTTCAATCAATCAGCCAGAAAACTTGAGCAAACATGTGTCTAACCTATACTATCCTGATGGATAGAGTTGTCAAGTAATGTAAGAACATATACTTTCTTAAACAGGAAGAGTTATTAGCAGAAATGAAAACCAGCTCCCCACGCAGACAGGAAAGTATGTGTCTTTCCCTGTTCCAGCTTTACCTTGTTTGTGAGGGAGCGTGACCTGCTGGAGCTCTGCCCCACGCATGGCGATACAGAGGGTGGGATTCATACGATGAGTTGTGGCATTCGTCTCATCCAGTAGCAACCACATAAACAAGGTCGGATGAATCACGCCCTAAAAGTTCCTATTTCTCCCTACTGACTGTAAAGGGAGCCCCGAGTGATGATTTCTATAACGTTAGCTGAGATGAATGGGAGACTAGGGGTTGAGTAACGTGCAACAAATAATCATATGGTTGCATGCAACGTACTGAGAACAGATGGATCAGAGAGAGATTTACAGACATAATAATGCTATATGATCCCAATGCCATAATGAAGTAATATTATCCCCAGTTTGCAGATGAGGAAATTGAAGCATAAAGATGTGTAGACCCCAGTCCAACTTCTGGTGAAGCCAAATTACTTGTCTGTCATTACCTACGATGAGGAAAATCCAGGAATATAACACAGGCCTTTTGAGCCCTGTCCTGATACAGGGAATCCCAGCCATACACTGCAGTGCTATACACAGGAGATGGAGGTTGCATGGCTGCGCAACCTGTTGCAGCACAGTAAATCAGATTAACACATCCCTCAAACTCTTGTTTTGTTGCAGCTCTGGGATGACTTTTGGTTGTCTCAAGTCATCTTGCCTGTGCGTCTGGCTTACCTCTTTGGAGAGATCCCAGAAAGCACAACAGTGAAAGGGTCAAGAGGGCTTCTGTTAAGTGTCACATCACTGGTTGTTCTGGGAGTACTTTGGTTTGTACCTTTGCTTGCTTCTCTGCAGTACATATTCCAGAGACATGGACAGTTGACCACATTATGGATGGTAGATCCAATGCTTCCCAGGGGTGTTGCAATTCGTGTGAATATGCCCAGTCGAGTGCATTGCATGTGTCCTCAGGTAACCATCTCCTAGTCCCAAGGATCTCCAGAAAAGATAGTATTTTGCTGCAGCTGACAGTGCCAGAACAATTAACTCAGCTGTTCCTGTTCACCTTCTTTCTCAAGCATGATCTGGGAATTAGCAGGACTGGGCTGGGTGATTTGGTGGCTGCTCTTAGCTACCATCTTTCCCATGGGCTGAAGAAGCCACCTCCTGCCCTGGTCCAGGTGAATCCCAAACCCATTGGGATGAAGGGGCTGTGGCATCAGCAAGAGAGACAGAAGCTATATGCAAAATGCTCCCACCTCCAAAACAACTCATCCAGCCCACAGCCTCTTACCAAGTTGCCCCCGAGAAAGAAGGTGTCTGAAGGTGGGAAACAGGCTGGGTGAATTATCCTGGATAGCCCCAGATGGGCCTAGGTATTATGGGATGAGTGCCATCTTGCAGAGCACAGAGAATCCTCTCAGGGGGTATCTGTGCAAGATGCCATATACTTAGGTAAGGCTTCCGCCCTAGAGAGCTGACAGATATCAAAAGCAGGGTCACGGTGCCAAGCTGCAGATTCCCAGATAGCTCACAGCTGTTGAGCTGTGCAGTGGGCTTTCTCATCGCTGCAGCACCTAATACGACACAGGTAAATTCACTGAGGCCGTGGGTTGGCGCAGGGCAATTGGCTTCAACACTCCCTGCACTGAGTCTAAACCACTGCAGCCCCATGGAACAAAGCATCAAATTAATGTAAGGAAGTGAACTGCCCTGGCTCGAAAATATTTGGATGAGTTAACTGTGCACTGGCTCATTTAATGTGCTGCACGGCCTTTTGCAGTCGGCAGAGAAGTGGCATAAAGGTCGGGAAGCAGAACAAGCTCTGTGCAGCGGGTCCCAGCTGATCCCACACTAACGTGATGTGTGGAGTGACTCCGGTTAGGAAACACTTAATCTGGGTCAGCCCTTGCGCTGTTGGTGATCTGGCCATGGGGGATCCAGTGGTAACAACGGGAACCACAAGCCTTAGCTTCTTGGCCTGACTTTGCTGCCCAAGCTGAGCTCTGCGCTGTCAAATCTATCTTGTTACATCACTGCTTGAGCCAGCTGATATACGTTTCCAATCCTTGTGCCTGCAATGTAGGCACACTCTGTCTATAGGTGTGGGTTGATGTTACACTGAACCTGGTGCAAACTGCAGGCTGCTGTGGACAGCACTGGTTCTCCTCCTCTTTCTCCAGCTATGTGGTTTTGACGCTCTCACAGTAATTGTGCAGCCACATGGTAAATCAGAGTAACTGGCTGATCGGATGGAAAACTAAGGAGGTTCAGCTCAGATCAGCTCATCGATCCCATTCACCTTGCGGCTGTGCAATTAGTAGATCGAGCACAATGGAGAGGGAAGGAACATGTGGCTGAGGATGCAGGGAGGATGGAGCAGGCCATTCCCTCTGTCAGCAGCCTGCAGTCACACCAAATCAGGTGTGAGGTGAAACCTCCAATTTCACAATGGTTTAAATGGTCTAAGTCCATGTTGACAATGCTTCTCCCCTCCTCTCTTAATTCTAGAGACTTCCCCGGGCCAGCACTAACACTCAGGTGGCTGCATGATGCAGTGGATCAGATTCTTGACATGGATGAAAGCTACTCATTTTTTTCCTGGCTTAGGTTGCAGCCAGGTCAGTTCCCTCATCTGGCTCCCCTCACAACTGAGTGAGTGTTAACAGGGACAGGTGCATGCAGTTGGGAGCTGCAGAGGGAGGGAAAGACCACCTAATTTACAGGCAGCACAGACTGGATTCAATTAATCTGCTTGCAAAACTGTGCCCTGAGACATGAGCCAGCTGGGTCACAGAGATGAGCAGATTTGGGTAAGAGTAGGCCAGTGTAGTGCAGAGACTGGCGGAGCACACCAACTGTTTAAGTACAGCCCAAGCATTTTGTGGCTTCAGGTGGGTCAAAGAAGAGGTCTAAAGGGATCAAATGGAGGAGGAAGGTGGATCTGTGGCAGAACTCCTGCTGTGGGTAGGGGCAATGTGCAGCAGGGACTGCTTTGGATGGCTTCTGACTGCATGGAGGCAGCAGACAATGCACCTGCTGGGAGGAGAAGACAGGGATGGAGAACACAGAGAAGGGAGCGGACAGGCTTGAGTCCTTCCATAATTGAGGCATGATGTGAACCATGCTTCGTTTTATGCCCTTTATGTCTGCTGGCTGATTTCAGACCTGCTTTCTTTCTTTATCCCTCCTCACCTCTATTGTGTACATCTGCTGAAGGGCAGTTGGAGCACAGGACCTCTCAGTACCACCTTCTAATCAGCCTTTCTCCAGCACTGCCACTGCCTCTGCTGACACAGACTATCTTGGGAGTGGCCTCTCCTTGATTTAAGCTGAATGTCATTAGATTAGGTTTTGCCTTTTTTTTCTTCTTCTTCTGGTCACTCAGACAAAAATAATGATATTCTCATCTGTTTAGTTCCAACATTATTATGGGCTTTTCAATGGATTCCATATTGCGCCCTCAGTTATAACATTAAACCAGCCAGCTCTAAACCTCAGGATGATTGAAACATTCTGGTTCAGCTGCGTGTTCCAGCTCACATTCAGCCAAGTTGCTTTAAATACATCAAAATTCATGGGATGCATAAAGAATGCAGGTCAAACCCCGTCACAGATCTGTGGCTGATAGGAGTGGCGTTCAGGAAGACTGTATCCCTTCTTGCTTTGCAAATTTAAAATAAAATAAAATGATGTGAGAGGGCAGATCTTGCTACATACTATAGAAACAGAGTTAGTCCAGGTTACCTGGAAGAACCTGGGCAAGTCTGTCTTTGCATTTCTCTCCTCACTGGAGTACAAAGGGGCTGTGGCCCTCAAGATGATGTAGTTGGTCTGAAGAAACTCAGAACCAGCAACGTCTGAAAAAAGGACCAAATGGGTCTGCAAGGCTGCAGATGTCCATGAAGCAGCAGAATCAGGGGCTCCTGGTGGATGCATTGCTTTCCCTTCCCAGTCTTCTAAAAAGCATGGCCATGAGAAACGCAGTCTAATGCAGACTGGAACCTATAAATCTAAGGATTATGAAACTAGGGATTACAGACTAGGATTATGAGAGCACAGGACACATTTTCTGAAACTTGGTATTGAAATATACACATTTTCCTTAAAATAAAGCCCTAACTAATGAGTATCATGAAAATGCTTCTTAAAACACTACAAGAAATGCAGAGCTGTCTTTCATCACTGTCAAACATGTCAACTTTGGATGACTGACTAGAAAACTCTGAAAAGAATACTAAAATCTGCCACCCAATTTTTAGAAAATTGTTGTGGATTTTTTTGGAAACTCTTTTATCATAAATGTTCTGAGAACACAGTTGTACATTGTAATTTCAGGTCACATCTTTGACTCTCAGGAGAAAAGAAAAAAAAACAGACAATAGGAGCAGTTGTGTTTTAGTTATGCTGAAATAACCAGTTTGTTTTCATGTCCTGTCAAGTTCTCTGTCACTCTTTCCGAGACTTGCTCTATTACAGTGTTTATTCTGATCAAGCTGAGTGTATACAGTCCTTTGCAGCTTTGCTGGATTCATTCAAGGCATCAGAAGTGGGGTTTTTGGCCAATGTAAACAATAGTAAGGGAGAGCTTCAACCCATTTGATGTGGTTTTAATATTTCAGTAAACCTGTAGATTTTTATTTTTTTAATAAGAGCGAGAAATTTAAAAGTGAGTGTAAATGTATATTGTGCTTGCAATAATAGCTGGGAATTAGTCTGAGCATATTACATCATCCTGAAATATTAATTTTTCAAAATTCCGAGCTCCCTTGTAACTTTGAGGCCAAGTCTTTGAAATGCCGAGTGCACTGAACTTTGATTAGATCCGGTTCCCTTGAGGAACATTTGCAACATCTACCCATTTCACGGAGATGCTGAACTCCTCCGCTTCAGTTCAAAGGCTAATTCTGCAATATTTAGATGCTCAGGGTCTGTGTATCTCACCTAAAGTCTAAGATTAGGACTGTGGGCATCCTCCACTTTTCTGTAATTGGTGGAGAGAAGCAGCCATGACTAGAGGGCAATTCTTCCCTCTACAGGACAGGCTGAAACGCCCTCTGGAGCTGCCCATCTCCATCCATTGACTACAGAATAACCCTAAGATAACCACAGTCCTCACATAGGTGCTCAATTAAGTGTCTACCATGAGGTGGGAGGAACCCAGGTCCTAAGGCCCAGCCACACATTTGCAATGTCCAGGATGGTTCCCATTTGCACAGAACCCAGCCCAGTGGGATGATGCTTCAGGCTTGCCTGATGCCTTTGCTGTATCGCAGAAGACCTCAACACTTTTACTGAGCATGAATTAATACCTCTGGGGATGGAGGTCTCGGAAAGTGATGCTGAAGTGCCATCAGCCAGGCATTTCACCTTTTGCACTTTTGCACTTCTGGCTCTATATTCTGTTTTCTTGGCCTCCAATCTTCCCCATCCCGCCCAGCTGCAGGCCATGAAGGAATGGAAGAGAGCTGGTATGGAAATTATTTTCTCATGTACCTGGAGACTAGCATAATTTCATATTAGAAGCTAAAATTAAAATCCTATTACAATAAAAGTAACCGGAATCCCGGGGGGACAACATACCAAACATTAGCCGAAAACACCTTCCTGAGCATGCAAAGGAAATCATAAGGGAAAATGGCATCTGTTATTAACATCTGAGTGCAAATTCTTTCCACCTGTCATGGGCAGAAAGTCAAAAACCCTTCATTTTCTGCAGAGCACTTGAGCTGCCCGTCTAGAGGACACTGTAAATTTCATTAAGTGGCTTTCCACCGCAGCCTGCGTGGATGTTGTTTCAGGCCCTTCCATCAGCCAGTGCTGAGGAGGCACCTGGGGATGCCGGTTCAGCTGACGAGCTTGGGTTTCCCGGCTAGCGCAGAGGATGATGGAATGCTTTCATTTCCTGAGAAGAAACCGCAGCGGTTCGTATTTGTATCGATGTATCGAACCGGGCAAGAAAACCACTTATCAGAGCAATTGCAGCCACTATAGGCAGGGAAAAGCTAGATGCAAAGAAAGATTAGCATGGTCTTTAGTTAGCACCAACAAACTAAGAACAAAAAAGCGATAATAAACCATAATATTGTGAGATCCTATTACGTCTCATGTCAACCACAGGCCTTAATGCCATTTCCAAAGGAGGTCAAGCCATCAGCTCCATGTGACAAGAAGGGAAGCCAAGGCACAGAACGAAGGCAGGGTATTCCCAGAGTTGCCCAGGAGGAGCAGAGACCTTGTATCTCCGAGGTCCTCCAGAAGCACCTCCCAAGGCAAAAATCAAAAAAAAGCAGGGCAAATCAAATTCTCTCAGCTTTCCATCACATGTGGGTCCTGTGGGATGAATCTTGCAAGCTGGGTCCTGTACAGCTGTCCTGTGTCCTCCAACAGTTTCTTTGATGCACTGTGTCACGTTTGTTGAAAACTGTCTGTTTTCTATTTGATTCACAAAATTCTTAGGGCAGGGACTATCTCTTATGCAGATACACAGCACCCAATAGGGCCCCTATGTCAGGTTGGGAGCTCAGGTTCCCACGCCATATGAAAAATAGCCTGCTTTTGCTGGATGGCGGAGGAGAGGGAGGCTTCAGGAATGACTCCAGAAATTGGTCTGGTAATTGGTGGTAAAAATGGCATGGATGGTGCCTTTGGTTCTAAGGCTGTGGAGCATAGGACTGCCTACACCAGTTTAAGCAATACGCCTGCCTTGTTGCTGCTTCTCGTCCCCTGCATGACTGTCTGTGCTGTGCTGGCACGCATGTTTATGTGACTGCACGGTAAGCCAGATCGGGATTAGGTCTGGCTTAAAAAAGCAAACTACCAGAGTAAATACTCAAATAAAAAAGGTTCCTTTTTTTAGCTGGTCTGGTAGCTTCTCTCCGTCTGCCGTGTCCTTGCAGCAAAATTGTGCGGCTGACACTGGGCAGCCAAAATGTCTTGGGATCCTTTCCTAGGAAGGCCTTTGCGCTCCCTGCCCCCAAGGGCTGCTTGGATTTGAATTCTTGAGTTCTAGCCACAGTACCAAAATTACGGTGTTTATATCCGCACCAGAGCACTACGCCCAGAGCCTTCAGCCAGCCCCCAGCACCTGCCAGCAGCAGGAGGATGAGCTCGTGGCTGTGCTGCCTCTGGAACCATGCTAGCACCTCTATGCGGTTTTGAGCTGGATGCTGGAGAAACGATGATTTTTCGCCCCAGGCTGCGTTACAATCACACAGACGTGTCTGGAGAGACTCCAGCCTTGCTTTTTCCTGGTGTGTAAGCACCTAATTGCTACCGACTCCCCAGGGTGAGATGTGGGGGGTCTGTGGCAAAATCCATGCTCTGAGTATTTAGGACTGTCCTTCCCTTATCACTTTTAAGTCTATTTTATCAAGACTGAATCTACAGAAGCCACTTAACATGGTGACTAATTCACTGGGGTAGAAGCAAAGACTGCATTTTCAGTTTGGCCGTGACACTGCTGTATGCCGCCACGCAGCTTATTGTACTGCCCTGTGCCTCAGTTTCCCCATTTCAAATTAATCAAATTATATTTACCTCCTCTAAAAAGAAATAGAATGGGACATTTACGGAATGTGCTATATAAAAACCATGCATTGTTATTAAATCTCACCCTTAGTCAGCAAAACACTTAAACATGTGCTTAAGATTTAGTATACGCTTAAATCGCATTGGGGCTGAAACGCCTGATTAAGTGTTGTGCTGAAGAAAGAGGGATTGCTGAACAGCGGTAACACAGTCCTAGGTCATCTATTGCATTTAATTCTTTTACGTTAACAAAGTGCAACCTGGAACAAAGTCGCATTTCACTGCTGAGATGCTCTGCAGGGGGAACGTTGCATTGAAATGCCCACCGGCAGCCAAGTCCTGAAATCACTGCCGTCACCCTCAGCAGAGAGTTTAACATTAAGGGCAGGGCAGCTGGAACTCCTGCTCTGTAAAGTCAGGGGTGAACCCAAGAAGCAAGCAGCAAGCCAGCCTCAACAGCAGCTCGCTGAAACATCACGCAGAAAGTCCTCTAAGCTTTAAAGCAACAAGGAACATCAGCCAAGAAGTGGCTTTCACTCTTGGGATCTACAGCCTAGCACTCACTTGAACCCAAGAGCAGTTGTACTGGGTCAGACCAAAGATCTGTTTGGCCTATTATTCCTTATCCACCTGTGGTTGCTTTGGGAACACTGTAAGAGGAGGACAAGCCTGGAGTGGTCCTCTGCATGCTTCCTCAGTGATTGGTGGGTCACGGACATCCCTTTGGTAGCTATCGCACTGCCAACTTCAAGAGGGACAGTAGCATCACATAACTTTTGGCATTTCAGTGCGGCATCTGCTCTGAGGTCTTTGGAGGAAGTCCTCTCCCTCCGTTAATCACAGAAAGAGCATAGGACTGTCAGCTTCCTACCTTAGAACTGGTCTCAGAATTATAGAAGTGCCAAAATTATCTTAATTTCAGAATAGACAAATGCCCAAACTTGACTTTTTATTCCTGAAAAGTTAATAATGTTGTTCTGAAGTCAAAGCTTCTTCTCTGCAGCCTGAACAAATGGAGTAACAAATCAGATTCTCATTTAGTCACCATAATTTGGGAGCTGCAGTTTTAAGATATCAAATACCATAGTATTTGTGATAAAATTAACAGATTTGAGAACACAGTGATTCATAGAGTTTGCAAAACTTCACAGCTGGACAGCACAGAAGTCCCTTGATTATAGTGTTTTTAAAAATCTCTGTTCTTCCTAATGATTATTTCTAGAATGGTCTGTATTGGGAATCTATCTGTTCTAGGCTTTTATTCAAACAACATACTGCTTTAATTTGTATTTTGTAGGAATGCATGAAAGAAATATGTCCGCATTTTTATATAGGGATGTGAGTCCCAATGAACAAAGTATCTGAGCACACCACAATCTTCCAGGCATTTACCTCTCTGGGAAAGAGGGCAACCCAGGCTCCAGCTCCTGTGTCAAAGACTGTCTACATATTGCACATTATCAACACCACATACAGAGTCCTTGGGACGAAGCAGGGATTCCCTTGTTCCTGGGAAGCACTCCCAGCCCAGGGATTTTCAGTTCTTGACGTACAGGTGGAAAAGGCTTGAGAAATACATCCATTCACACATTCCAATTGAGACAGAGAAGGTTGACTTCCCACCCTGCATTGCACAGAGGATGTGCAGTTTGTTCTTTCTCGACTGAAACATTTCATTGTAGATGTCAACATGGAAATGATCCATTTCCAAGAAAAAACAAAAACAAGACAGAGAGAAAAGCAGGGAACTAAAATCCAAATTGTCATGAAATGCAACAGAATTGACAGCTTTCATCAATCTGCCTAAATACCCGAGAATCCTTCCTCTCCACCCCATTTTGCATTATCCAATCCAAAAAAAGAAATCAGATGCTCCCCAATGAGTCAGCAGGGCTCCTGAGGTATCCTGAATGTCCCTCCTGCCCTGGACCAGAAAAGAGGTCTCTCTCGGTGAAAAAGGGGAGAGTCTGCTACCAAAGCATGCAATGAATGGGACTTTTCTCTGCAAATATCCTTGCTGACATTGGAGGGCGACCAAGTAGAGAGATCAAAATCTGGCCCTTAATGAAGAGACAGTCCAGATCCTTTGGGAGTGAAGAACAGCTATGAGCTTCAAATAAGCCTAGGCAAGAAGCCTCGCCATCGCGCCGTGCCACACCTTCGGAAACGCTGAAGTAGCCAGGAGACTGCAGTGGGAAACGATTCCATCCTTAGAAGAAACCTTTCCCATCAATCAGCAAGGCTTGCTGGATAACGCATTCAGCAGCGGCTCAGGCCAGCCATTCAGATCTTCTCTCCTCCCTTCCCCTGAATTCGTGGTTTTCCACCTGACCTGTGGCTGTAAAGGTCATTCCTGGTTTTTCGCAAGTATGAATTTGTTTCCTTTTTCTTTTTCCCTTTCCTTCCCAGGTGTTGGCTCCGGATGATGCACTCTGTGGTTGGAACTGCACACCCAGTCTTGCAAAGAACTGAAGGCCATTTAAATGAAAGGTTCACGGGACTGGCTCAGAAATGCGCTGACTTGGAAAAAGCCTGAGCAGGCTTCCAACCAGCTGTGGGAATTTCCCACTCATCGTTACGGAGTGTAAACTCACATACCATGCTCAGGCCCATAAAACATCCGCTAGAAGAAACTCAGAGTTCATGGTTCTCTGGTCACAGAGTCCATGCAACGATTTTGGACCTAGCAAAACTGACCTACTCGTGTTTCTATAGTCTCTCCCATCATATTCGACCTTCTGGGACCATCACGGTTTTAAATCTGCAAAACAGAGCACCTCTTTCCCCCTGAGCGAGCCAGATGGGATGCACAGAGCACAGCGTGCAGGACAGTCGAGGAAGGAACTCGACATGGAAGGCCACGTCCTATTTTGGAGCACAGTTAGGAGGCTGAATTGTCAAAGGGCAAAGATGAATCAACCTGGGGCCCCATCCTGAAGAAGACGGATGTGTCATGCTGAAGGACAGAGAAGTCCTATGAAATAAACCTGAACACAGTCACTTACTAAAACCCACAGAAGCACAAGGGCATAGACACCTTACACTTTGCCACTTTGGATTTCTGAGTGCGGTCTTAGTGGGCTTTAGTGCCATCTTTAATGGGGAATAAAAGCTAGGCTCCGAGAGCTCATTGCTACCACTATTGAAATCAGTGCAAATCTCTCTACTAACTTCAACAGCCATTGGCTCTGCCTCTAGTTCCTGGATTTTAACTGCAAGTAATGAGCAATATTAGGCCCGTTCCAAGTACTCCGTGTTCCTTTCACTGACGGGAAAGATTATAAAATGTCTTTCTAACCTGGCAATAAACAACCTGAGCCAAGTTCCGGATTTCATATTCCCAAATAAGTTGCTTTTAAAAGTGATTGTGTGCGAGTGGGAAGGGGGAAGCACAGGAGCTTCCAGTGCTGCATTTTTACCCCAGCCTGACCCCCCAGGATTGAGACAGGGCAGGTAGCTGAAGTCTTGCTGCTCTAGCGTTTTCCAGCACACGGGAACACCATGATGCAGAGCTTGCCTCTATTCTCCGATTAACAGGTTTGATTTATACACATATGTATGTGCAGATTCATTCCACAGAGCAGCAAGCACTTATCTGAGGCTCCCAAACTGCTTTAGACCCCAAGGCCATTACTCCTTGCACCTACTGATGGCACAGGACCCCTAAGGGAGACATGGCTGTAGAGGTTTGCAGAAGGCTGAATGCACTCCCTACGCCTAGGTGGGATGGGACAAGGAGTGGGGTCTGAACATCAGCCAGGGGATTCTGCAAGAGGCAGGCGTGGAAGTGGAGGGCAGCGGTCCTGGCAAGCATCTGAGTTTGACATGGAAGAACGGTCTCTCGGTGCCAGTCTCTCTCCGCGAGTCTCCCCAGTGATTACACACGGAACATAAAATGACAACACATGCATTTTGGTTAAGTTCCTAAGACCAAACAGGAGAAATCCTGGCTATATACCAGCCTTAAAAGACAGTTGAGCAGTACCGTAAAGGGATCCTTTCCTCCATGAATCTCAGCACAATGAGAACATCTAGTGTCCAAGGGGAAATTCTGCCTCTATAAAATAACTCTTGAGAGCCCGTTGCAATAAACTCGCTCATCTCTTCCATAGCTGCCTCTGCACAAAACCCAGCACAATCACTGAACGTCTTCCGAACAGTCAAAGCTAGCTCACATGGAGCAGTGAATAATACGAAGAGGCATGCTAGCGTGATGCCTTTGATCACATGCAGTAACACAAGAGTTTCACTGCTACTCTTCAGCACTCAATTCACGAGGTATCTTTCCATACACAAGATGTCCTTCAACATCTAGCTTCACACTGAGTAGAGCAATGCATTATTGCATGACAGCTTGGGGGAGTCCTGAGTAAACAGAATGACCACTTTTTAGGGACATTCATTTTTAGTTTCCCTGCCATCAGGGAAATGCCAAGCAATTACATAAAGCTTTGTAAAAGTCACAATGAAAAATAATCCCTCCATATTTTTGGTGCAAGGCAGTAAACGACAAGAGAAGGAACTTGTGGATAAGGTGCTACACTGAGACTTGGGTAGCTGGGGTTCAGGGCCTGCCTCCACCAACAATTTATTAATAGCTCAGCCGAGATTATTGTTATTCATACCGCAGTGACAATCAAAGCCCCAGTGTGCTAAATGCTTACAAATAAACTGAGGATTTCATGTCCCAAAGGTTTACTATTAAGTAACTGAAAGACAGGCAAGGGATGAATCATAACACCCAGTTGACTGGTGGAGAACTGAAGCAGAAAAAATTTCAGTGACACATGGAAGATCACACAGGAAATTTCTGGTCAAGCTGTGACTGAACTTAAATTTCTCTTAATTATCAACCTCTCATCCAGAAATTCCCTCCTCTCCTGGGAACAAGCAGTTTTGCTCTTCATCAGGCTATTTATGAATCTTAGGTTAACAGAGTAAAATCACTGGATGGGAGATGTTATATAGAATGACCAACATATTAAGCCGCATCCTGATATTATAAACAAGATGAGAAAAGGGGATTAAGCTATAGAAGACTGTAAAGATCATCTTTGCTGTAAACTGTCCATAAGCATGGCAGAGACCAATTTGCCTTCAACAAAAGCAGGAGAGGAATGGCACAATACCCCATGGGCTGGGAAACAGGGCTTGAACATCAAAAAAACAAAAAAGAAAAAGGGAGAATTTGGCTGGGGACTCGACAACTTCCAAACAACTGAGGAAAGGGGTGTATGTGTCAACATGAGACTCCACTCCCTTGGGCGAGATGAGCCAGGTCATGCTGGCAACTCCAAGGTAGTTGTATGTGCTTCCTCGTCCCAATGAACGCAAATGTCTTAGTCTTCATCAAGACACATAAATGGCTTCATTTACCACAGGATAAGAATGTAAAAATGGACAATGAGCGCAGCTGACCCGCTGAGAGCTCACAACATAGCCACCCTCAAAAAGCTTCTTGGCTTGCTTTGCCACCAAGCTGCAAGATCCAGATTCTGCAGGATTCTTTCATTTCAGGAGGAGGAAGAAGGGATTGCGGACAGAAAAATGTAGCATGAAACCCAGGGTCTGATCATCATTTATATTCACAATTATAATTGTGCACATTTCTACTACAATGCAGCAATTCACAGGAGGAGGCTGGAATTTATTAAATAATTCAGAACTGAACTGCATCAAGTTGAAAACTTGACATGTACAGGAAAAAATTCTCACCACAATATCACTTTCAGCAGTTATGAAAGCATATAGATACACGGATTATAAACATAATCTCCTGAAAAGCTTGCATTCAGACAGCCTACTGATTAGCAAGTAGTAAGAGATCGTTTACATTTAAAGTCAGTCTAGCATGGCCAAGGAACAGAATGAAAACTGTTCTCCTTGTGGTCTACTGGATGGGATACGGGTTTACTAATCAGGAAGAAAATGTTTCAATTCTGGTTGGCACTGATATTCAGTAGGACCACAGATGAGAGAGCTGAAAATGTTGGCTTAGTCATGACTGTTCACTATTTGGGAACTTCACATGAAACCTGGCTGTCAGAGCTGCCAGTCCTCTGAAACCACAAGCATTTGAAAAGATGAGCAAGAGGTCCGATATGTTCATCACCACTTGAAGGCGCTTTGATACCTTGATTCAGCCTTTCTAGAAAACACGTTTTCCAGTTCAGAATTGTTTTAGCTAAAGGTAAAGGCCTGGAAAACAATCATATTGGAAACCAAGGTAGGTGACCATGATGGTTCTTTCTGATCTTCAAAATCAGGCAGTCTATTTAGGCAAACATGAATTCTGAAGCCTACCATGGTATGTACCAACTTCTGTGCCTTTGTTACCACCTCTGTACAATGTTGGCAATGATTTTTACAAACCTTAACGAATGCCATGAGACTCATTAAAACTGATACGCTCTCCAGTATTTGCAGTGCGGCATACCCCGTAAGCCCAGACAAAAACTCAGCCCAACCCCTGTGTAAAATACCTGTGATTAATACAGTCTATGTGATACATCAGAGGAAAGATGGAAGCCTGTAGTGTGGTTTGCTTTTTACTTCGAAGTTACAAGGAAAAGAATGCAGGCAGCCCAACAGATTCATTTCTTAAGGAGAATTCAAGACCTGAAAACTGTTTCACTGCATACAGATTCCTTTCTTAGCCTCTGGCATTCAGCAGCTTGGCAACACTGCAAGTGCTGAATGGAGATGCCGTAATGGAAGGGAGCCCTTGGCGTTGCTACGTACCTGCAATGACCTTCTTCTGTCTCTATTTGTAACTCCATGGCTGTAAACAATGTTCACCACCACAAAAAAACATCATATTAAAAACATGTGCAATATGGAACAAATCAGAACATTTCCAAATAGGTCTTTCTTTCTCGAGTCAAAAGGATTAAAGCGGTCCTCACAGAGGTTATGCACCGAAGCTCACAGAAATTCGGACTCATTGTCTAATCCAGAAGCAAAATGCTAAACAGCATGTGTTTGACAAGCCCAGGATAAATACTTTACAACGATAAAATAACTCTTGAGCATCATCGAGTGTTAAAAGATGGTCCTAATCTTTCCTACACTTTAGAGATCTCAGTTCAGTTTGGGACTTAGGCTCCCTGTATGCTGATCCTTAGCAAATCTGTTGATCGGTCCGGTGACTCACTTTCCACCAGCTGAGAAACGGGGAACGGGACTTCGATCGCAGGGAGGTGATGATGAGTTTAACATTCATTCACAGTATCCAGAAGTGCTGTTTTTGCTCCTGTAAATACAACTTGGAAACTTCTAGCTTGTGTCTATGCTAGGGTGGGCACTTTGAATGTAAACTAGGGCTTGAGATTACTAGCTTCTGCGCTAGTTTGTGCTAGGATTCGGAAGAGATGAGAAAAAGCTATTCCCACGTTGTAGATGAGCAATTCAAACACAATGTGGAAAGATCCACATTTTCGGCTAATATCAATCACCACGGCCCAAAGGGAGCATTAACTCCAATATAGATGATCTAAATCAAGCCCTAAGCAACACGTGTGGCTGACAGTCCGTAGCGCTGATGGAAATGAAACGTAGGCAGACCAAGGGCCAGCCCTCTACCTCAACAACGAAGCCACATTACCCTTCCCTCCCCCTCGCTCCTCCCCCCTTTTCCGTCTCCTTGCAGAGGCAGTCTGGTCCCACCCAGCACACAAGCACTCTCACAGCAAATGTCCTTCTCCAGAAGTCTCAAACGTGGTTTCCCCTGCTCTAACCTGCCAGACATAACCCGGCCCTCCAAAGCTTGCTCTTTGCTGCCCACTCCCGAACAAACTCTCAGCCAGTGAAGCCTGTCTGCACCCGTCTACATCGTCTATCTCGGAGGGATGAATCCCACGCTCTTCTTCTTCCTTCTCACTAGCAACCATCTCACCCCCATGAACAGTTCAACGGTTTAGCTGTCGCGCAAAAAGCCAGGGGAGTTCTAGCTCTGCAGGTTTTGCTTTGCTGCACCAAATCCACAATGCAAAGCAGGAAAGCAGAGCGCGACAGAGCACGTGGCTAACACCCAGACACGCACCTTTTGGAAACCAGACAGCTTAAGGCTTAACTAAGTATCAGGAACCGCAGTGATTCAGGCCAGCGTGGTCAAGGGGCACTGCCTGCTATAAGGCAATAGCTGGCAAGGTGGCCCTGTGACCACCGTCACTGTTGGCTGTCTTCAACCCCTGCTTCTCACCCGCCTGAATGACCCAGGCCCCAATTAAGCTTTCAGGGAGCAATCAAGAGTCCAGAATCAACCCTGAACTCAGGCTTCCGAGGTTGCTGTTGAACTACTTTAACCTCTCTACTGCCAAAAGGGTTAAAAAACAACTTGTTTAAAATTAAACCACTCGACAGAAGCCAGACTGGACTTTTAAACCATTAAGCAAACACCGTTCCACTTAAAACAGGAGGCAGCTTGAATCCAGGGTGCTTGTTTTGTCTTCAGTGCCCTGGCACCCAAACAGCTGGCCCCACGCACTGTATTTACCTTGAGGAGGCAACGCGTTTTCCAGAGAAAGCCCCGGCTCGCCGGTTTAGGATGAGCGAGCGCACGCTGTGCTGCTGTTCCTTGGATGAAGCTGGTGGACGAAGCCCCAGCGATCGTGGCTGCAAGACGGCAGCTTCTCGCCGAGTCCACGGAGGAGAGGCTCGAGCAGCCCTGCTGGGAACCACAAACACGCAACGCCGGCGCGCTCGGCCAGCCAAGCGCTGTTCACTCTGCAAACTCCAGCTGTTAAACCTATGACTAGGGCAGTTACAAAATTATTTTTCTCCTCTGCCGGGCTGAGGTTTGACATTGCTCATACACACAGAGCGTGGCGGCAAGGGCTGCTGCTGCTGCTGCTGTGTTTTGCCGTATTAAAAGTTGCACAGGGAGAATGCTTTCAAGCCGTTTGTCTCTTAATCGCTTTTACCGGAGGCAGACGAACGTTTGCAAGCAGCTTTGCTCCATTTCCTTCCGTGAGGAGCAAATCAGTGTTTTCAAAGCACTAGCTTTTCAAAGCACAGCTCTTACAAGGCCTTAGTTCAACTAATTAATTGCCTCAAAAAGCTCCTTGCACCACTCATCTGAGCATTGCAAAGTGCCCTGTTTATTACTAGTGTTTCACTGATCCCACAGAAGACGTTCAAACTCCCATGCAGAAATATATTTAAGCTCAGGCCCTTTCAAGCTCACTCATTACTGCCATGAGCCCACGCAGGATTATAAAATGACCGTATGATGCAGCACGTTGAAGTTGTGCTCTGCCTGAGCTGAAAGGCCTTCCCGAGAAAACCTGTTTATTTTTCAGCTCAGAATCTCCATTGCATGAGTTTTTGTTATGCATCGTACTGACGGAGACCCCCACTTTTCACATGGGGTAAAAGACATAAAAAGACCTTGTAAATTTTGCATATAAAAGGCATAATTTATCCTAAAAGAAAGTTTTTAAACTTCATGTAGATAACAGTCACTAAAGAAGTGAGAACAAGATTATTTTTTTTCTTTCATAGGTTATTTGTTGCATCTTCGCTTAGAAGCTCAAGTCCCGATGGGTGATATTATTTGGAAGATAACAGCGCTTCAGCTAAGCCCAGAAGAAGGGAACTTAGCAGGTTCTAAGTACTTCTGGCAGTAACAGAAAAAGATCTATATTTTTTTCCTCTTGTTAAAAGAAGTTTTGATCAGAGAAAAAAATCTGATACTTGTGTATCAAGAGGCTGTTCGAAACATAAAACATCCAAGCAGTTAAGCAGTCTCCAGGACAGAGCACCAAACACTGTGCACACTGTGCTGCCGTTCACCTCCAGCCTTCTGTGCTGTCAAGATGAGGATGGCTGATATCCCCCTTGATACTAATCCACCAGTAAATATTTTTGCAAAAAAAAATAAAAATAATAAGAATAAATAAATAAATACCTGCACTAAAAGACAACCAAACAAAACAATCCTAAATTAAGTTCTGTTCTACAGTATGATAAAGGATGGACAGAATGTTTGTATGACCACTTCCCAAATGAATGCAAGAGAGAAAAATCACTATTCCAAGATATTTAATAAGACTGAAAGTCCTCTGGGCAGATGAAGTTCAGCTAGGAAGCGAATGTACAGCTCTAGAAAGGTTCACTTCTTACAAACAGTATTACAATTTTGTTTAAGCATGGACATGTTAGACTAACACAAAACACAAAGTACAGAATCAAATGCAACAGCTAGTGCTAAAAACCACAACAGTAAAAATTATGGCACAAAGAATGCTAAACTAAACTAAGTGCAATTAGTATTTTTGGCAATCCTGGTTTAGACTAATTCAGGTTAGAGATCCGTTCCCAGTCAACACCTTAACATACATTTTGTGCAAAGTGTATTTTTAAATTAATTAAATAATTACTTATGTAAACATTATCTTCTTCTCACAGTAAAACAACAGTGATTTGGGTATCAGAAACAAACAAGAAATAGAACCCCAGGCAATATTTTATTTCACAGTACATATTGTGTATGTATATATAATCACCATATTCAGCAACTAGATATAGTGCATGCCAGTAACAACTTGGACTGTAAACGAAGGACTTGCAGTGCAGAAGTACAATTTACTCCAATACTAACAAACTAATATGAAGTAATACAAAACAAGGTAGAATAAGGTCTTGAAAACAACATACTCTATATGTCATTTACTATACCTTTCTTTAAAAGGTAGGCTGTATTACTTTGAAAACGAGGAAAAAAATCTTATCAACTATCAGTGGAATAAACAGTTCAAAGCTTCACTCGTTAAAAATATTGCACCAGCAGTGTTGTGGGTTGTATTCTGAAAGCACTACAAGAATTTTGTAAATATTAAAACACTTGGAAAAAAAAAAGAAGAGATTACAACAGCTACTTTGAACTAAAATAGCTGGTAAACTGTAGAAGTCAGTGAAATGTGAGGTGACCAGCAAGTCTGTCTTTCAAGTTCTCTGCTACAGGCAATATATGGGTTATCTGGAATCTTTTCTATGTAGCAGCCAGTCAGTTAGGAGGGGAAAAGGTCTCCACCACTTGTAGTCCAGAGGGAGCTAACTGTAAACTCAGCGAAATCTATTAGGCAATAATTCATAGATATTCCCTTTAATTTTAAAAACACAGGACTACAAGAAGTCTTGACATGCTTCGTCCCCAGTTAATGCAAATAAATAATAATTGCAAGATAGATGGACTGTACTACAACTGCCAAACGATATACAGATGTCTACAGCTCCAACCATAGGTCCCTCAACCTAAGCACCTGGAGTCGAGACTCAAAAATGTTCCGTGTAAAGTCCACATCTAAATGGCTGGAGATAAACAACGGGGAGTTCCCTGGAAAGCGGAGGACAGGTAAGCAAAGGGAAAAGAATCCTTCCATCAACAACCACAAGAGATGTGGTAGCCCAGCTCCAACAAGGTATTTAGGCAACAAATTAACTGGACGCTATGCTCATAACACTCCGAGGACACTGCAACCATCTGTCAGACTATTATCAAAAAATATAAAGCCATTGCGTGAGAGTGAGGGATAGGTGCAGTGAACTCCAAGAGATGTACTGAACAAGTGTGCTGGTGAAGAAAATCACTTCCTCTGCTCCAGAATTAATTCTTTCGCTAACTGTGTGGTTTAAAATGGGGCGGGGGACAAAAACCTGTAGATGATCATCAAGAATCAGCAAAACTTTTTGGAAAAGAGAAGCATATATTTAACTTTGGCACTTACTTTTAATAAGTGACTTCAGTAAGCAAAACACTTGCCCAATGTCAACACAACTAAATCTGCTCATCAAGTAGATGTCTCGACCAATACGCCCACATTAATTATCCACCTCTTCTTGCTTTCCCAGGACATGGCAACATAATGCTGTGGCCACTAAGCCTACATTACTCTTATAAAATTCCTGGGTACATTAAAAGCATGACTGAAACCTATTAAAACTATTTGTTCAATGATCACAGGGTTTTATCACCATCATTTGCTCACTTCAGCATTAACTTACAAAAAAAGTCCCAACGACTTGCAGTTAGACATCTGGGCCTTAGTTCGGGTATTAGCTATTTCCAAAAAAGACCTTGAGAGAGAATTAATAGGCTGTAATCATCTAAAGTAGTCTCATATGCAGTTAATTTCTCCCTCACTTCTTTGTTGCAATAAAAAAAGCCTTTCAAAAGCAGTAACATAAAACAGCAGCATAAAAGTTGATTCAGATGAAACCACACCACTTCATATTTACAGATTATCTGTAGTAAGGAATTCTCTATTATTGTTTCACCACGATTAAAAACCTTGGCCTTTTTAACCCTAAAACGGTCTTCAAAAATCATCTAAGTCTGGAGACATTTTTGCAACTCCCCTCTCAGAAATCCCGTATCAGCAGCACCGTATTCCAGACAATATTGCAAACAGCTCCCCTAGAATCAAAGTGTCTATAAAGCCACAGTCTTTAAAAACACAATTCCCCAATCCTCCTCTTTTTCATGTCGCCATCCCCAGCGGCCGCTACGTTAGTTTCTTTATTCTGCGGTTCTGCTTGTCAATATTCAGCGTTGCTCGGTCTACAGAGGTGGTGATGGAATCGAGAGCTTCGTCCTGTCTCTCCAGTTCTGCCTCTGTCTCTAAGGCCAGGCCCTTCAGTTTCTTTAGGATCTGTCAGAAGAAAAGACTGAGAGCTTTCAGTGAACGATCAGCCCGCTCTTCGAGAAGCGTTACAGACACGTGGCGATTAGTTAACTCTTTGCTTTAAATGGCTATCTCATTTGTTGAACTCATGCCCTGAACTGCGCTGGCAACATCCTAGGGAAAAAAAAGATGCAATTCTTGTGCTGATAAACTGAAGTGAGATGTGCGACAATGAATTGGCCTAAAGCACAGAAGAATCAAGTCTGAAATGCTAGGAAAAAGAAAATCAGAAGTAACAATCAATGTAAATTCAACATTCTGTTGGCTCTGTTATTATCTTCTTGGCAGGTCTGCATCTCAGAGGAGTGGTTTGTCCCGAGGTACTACACATCCCGAGAGCCAATGTGGGTAGCGAACACCGCTGCTGCAAAACCAGAAAGGATTTTGGCTAAAAGTTAAGCAGGGATCAGGCCAAAGAAGAACAGGATAAGTTGTTTCATTACAATCTGCTGGAGAAAGAAGTGACTCTGGGTGGAGCAGAAGGGAAGAAGCAAGACTTAGGCGACTAAGCAAAAGCATTTTCAAGAAACTAGAGGGGTAGTGCGGTATGAATGGATGCCAAGGTGGCCAAAGAGACTCAAGCTGTACTTGAGGTGAGAAACAACATACGCACTGGCTATGGCTCTCTTCCCGGCTGCGAGCATTATACTACCGATCAGCCTGTTTACACAACACTTCACGAATTACTGTTCATATGCGTGACTGTAAGCAAACATCCAGAGTTACCCTATGACTGCTATAGGGCACTTTGTCTGAAAAACCCTATAAACAGTAGTCCAAGTAGGGCAGAAGTCTGTACGGTGAGAGTGAGAACACTTGGTTGTCAAATTCTTAAGGCCAAGAGTCATCCATAACCATCATCTACACTGATCTTTATGTCTTTTCAACTTCTGATTTTCATCAGTTCACACAACAGATTCCAAGAACAGAGATCCAAACAACACAAGAGAAATTCATCTTAATTCCTTACCCTGTAAGGTTGGCTCTTTTTTAACAGTAGATTAAGGCATGAATTATATCATTGCCTTTTCTTCCCCCTTGTGGCTACTCCCTTAATAAGTCTGTTAGTGTGAAGTGAAACCACCTGTCCAGCATGGTTGACTTGACAAGACTCAGCTGCCTTTCCTCAGACACATCAACAGGAGATTTGGAAGACAGACCTACATCATATCATGTGGATTGAGATATGTGGCTTCTCAATTCCTTCATATTAGAAAGGGGTTTCCTCTCCTGTCACTGCTGGCCTACACGTTCTCCTTCCTTAGACATCCATGGAAGGATCCACAATGACAGCACACTGCCTGGTTCATAAGAGGAGCTTAACCAATCAGTTGTAATAGTAATCTCCAAGAAAACAAATTATCCTACCCCCACTGGTCCATGACATCAACTATGGTGCTACTAGGTAATACTACTAGATTACTTAGGTCGTAATTTAGTAATTAGCATCTAGGTAATACTACTGAAGATACCAGTACTGCAGCCTGTTTAACACAATACATCTGTGGCTTTTTGGTAAAGTAAGGGAAAGGAGCTGTACTCTATTCCTTGGTCTAAATTTTTTTTTGTGTGTAACAGCTGGCACCTCAAACCCTCTTTTTTTGTTGTTGTTTTAGAACATATATAATAAGCTCTCAGAAAGCTCCTGTCAAACACCAGCAGTTTTTCCACATCTGGGCTAAATTCCACAGCAATTCAACAGTTTGCAGTTACACAAGTCACTGGTTTGAGAAAAGCAGTGAGCAATATCATATCTAACTGGAAGAGCAGGGGAGTTTTATACAGACAAAACGCATCAACTCAAGCTGGATGTTAGCCACAGCACTGAGATTTATCATATAAAATATCTCCAAGCTCCTTCCATAAATCACAAGCAGCTAGGAACACGGCTGTGTGAATAACTGCTTTTGCAATTTGGCTGCCAAAGCAAAAACACACAACAAACCATGGATCAAGCCTAATCTACCTTTTTCTGTTCTTACCAAAGTTACAAGCTGAGAAAATTCTGTTTCTATCCCAAATGAAACACTTGAGGTTCTTGCAGTCTAACAGGAAAGCGAGACTGAACTCCCAAAACCAGAGGTGGTAGATGTGTTTAGGATATGCACCAAAAAGGCAAATGACGCGATCAAATTTGTTCAGTGTGATTCAGGACAAGGATATGAAATAAAGTCTTGACTCTCTTGAGGGAGTGTCTTGACTACTTGGATATGGGAAGTTCAAAGGTGGCTCTCTCTCAAACCTTTGAGTTTCCTCCACTTTTATGATTATATATCTATATAGACATATAGATATATAAAATAAAGTAGTCACTACTATGTGGAATGACTTCTACCAAGTAATACTGAATGTAGACTTGCATTAATAAAAATTATAGCATAATTAAGATTGGAAGACACCTCTAGAGGTCATCTTGTCCACTCCCCTCAACTAAGAGCAGGGCCAGCTTCAAAGTTCAGCTGAAAGAAAAGATTACTAGGTTTCAGTCTCTGCTCCAGTAGACACTTAATTCTTTATACTGATTTAACAGAAGGGAGACCTCACTGCTTCACCATATCCTAAAGGATGGCAGTGAGAGGTATGTGCTGCAAGGACAAAGTTCTGGGTTTAAGCTCGCCCCTGCCACCTACTGCACAGAAGGACTAGCATATGGGAAATCTGGGCTCTGTCTGTTGGCCAAAATAGACCATCATCACCAGCTTATTTTCCTGGAAGTTTTGGGATACTTTCCCCACATTCTGCCCTCCCTCCTCAATGAAAGCCATTTATGTGTGTATATATATACATACATACATTAAAAAAAAATACACACATATTTATATATATGTACAATCTCAATTTGCAGATGGTTTAAAGAGGACCCCTGCTGGCATTTTTTCAGCAAATTTACCAAGCCTTTTATCCAAGAGCATTCAAAAATTTGTTTCTCAGCACAGCAGAACAAAAGCAGCAGTGTCTGCCACTGCCTTCAAGATCACTGGCTTAATGCAAGCTCCAGAAGAGTTCCTCTGTCGAGCCAGGCTCTCCATCTTCTGCTGCCACAAGGCACGCTTTTGGAGATCTCTCATCAAGCACTGTTAGCAGCGTGTCAGCTTCAGCGTTCCTGAGTAACGTCCTCACCCAACCCAACTTAATTTGTGAAATCTGCCAAGGTGAGTTCAGGAGGTAAATGTGGTTACACATAGTGCCAGCCCAGATACACCTACGCAGCAAATTTGGGAGGATATAGAAAGGAACCAGGGACACTCACTGCCCCCCAGCTTTCAAAGAGGCAACGACTTTATTCATAAATTAAAACTGTGGCCCAAAATGCCCAGATTTGCCATGAGAAACACTTTCTTTTTAGTTTTAAACCAGATTACTTTTGATAGGCTTCACGTTCATTAAAGCATACTAACATTTAAAATGCACAAAAAGACACAATTGTTGAGAACAGAAAAGCTTTTAAAATACGAAAGCAGTAAAATGAAAATTTAGGCAGCTACGGGGCTCTGCTCAGTTTAGCCGCCAATTAGGCTCTGACTTGAAACACCGCAGGCGATGATGATGTGGTCACTCATACCAAAAAAAAAAAAGAAAAGCAAGTGGCTCACTTTCATCTGTTAATTCTCTGCCTAAAAGACTCTGGTAATAAATCCCTTAACCCTTTGTCTGTTAGCAGCTTCCAGCGCTCAAGCTGAGTGCTACTGTCTAGCCAGTGGGACCCAAAACGGTTAAGGTGCTGTTCTAGCACAGCCTCCAGAGCTTGCCAGATCCAGTACTGGATTCTGAAGTCTGGCCAAACCTGGTCATAATTTTTGCAAAGCAAAATGATGGCAAGATGTCTAATTATCAGCACTCTAGTTCTGCCAATTGCTAAGATAAGCGATGCCTTCTGCGCCATAATTTGGGTTGTCAATCAAGACATGAAAACTCAGTGTGAAATTCTTCTCTATTTGTAACACAAAGCCAAACAGCAGATATGACTCCATCAAAGAAATTTTAAAGGCACTTTTCCCTCAGGCACAGGTCATCCTCACATCGAGACAGACTCAAACAGCCTTGGATTTATGTCACAGGATTATAATTTGGGAAGTCTGACTTAGCCCCCTGGCTCTGCCATGGACTTTCTGTGCGACTTCAGGCAAGTTGCTTAATCTTCCCATGCAAAGTTCTCACATGGAGAGGGATGTAAATTTGCTTCTTCCCTCCAAATCCTTCCTGCATAAAGTGTTCAGTCATAGCAGACCTGGGCCTTGCCATGAGGCCTCCATCCCAGCTAGAGACCCTCAGTTCTTGTATAATCTATGGGGATCTAGGCATGCAGTGCAATTTAGGCCATGATTCATCTGCCCTATTTTTATATCTACTTAAGGAGGAGTTAAAGCACTGCCCACTTCTCTCTTCTCCAGCTGCAGTGGGAGCCCAGGTGACTAGCTTAGCTGGAGGCATTCACGATGAAGACCACTAGAGTGATGGGAGATAAACCCAAGCCCATGAACCTGCTCAATACTTAACAGTTATGATATTGCCACATCACCTGAAGGCCTAAACCCAAAGCATCAGGCCCACTACAAAGACTGTCTGTATCCTAAAGGCCTCACAATGGAGACCTGAGTTTGGGTCCTGAGATGCCACCATAACAACGCAGTTTAGCTAAAGCTTGTGAAATACCATCTCAGTATACTGAGTATCCAGCAGTGAAGGTAAGATAAAGAAAGTCCTGGAGTACAAGAAAGTTCACCAGTTTGAACTCCCCAAAATCCTTGCTTAATCTACTCCGTTATCCCTGAGCAACTGTGATGAGGCCTTAATGCTAGAGCAGAATCAAATTTTAAAGTATCAGTCGTTCTGGGCCTGTAGCTGTTAGAAGGGCATGAAAGGGCCACTAATTACTTATTTATTATCTTATTCTTAGTGGCTGATTCTCCCATTATTTCTTCTTCGGATGATACAGAAGTCTGATTTTATTTACTTTCTCAGGAGGTACCAAGCACTCCTGGTACTGGGGAAAAGTCTACTCACTGGTTTTGTCTGGAAAAAACACCCAAGCAGTTTCACAGGCTTAATTGCAGCTTTTTTATTTTGGTACCATTAAATCTTTAAGTTACACACAAGCAAATACAAAGCGTTAATTGTGAGGACCTCAGCTCTCTCCCTAGATTCTGCTTTCAAAACAAAAACAACAAAAATTCAGGGCACGATCATTACATGTGTCTGTTAAGATTACTCGTCTGCTGCTCGCTATTGGCCATGGCACGTGGCCACCCTATGAGCAAATCTGGTATATAGCACTTGGAATGAACAGTTCCTCAACAAAACTCTTTTTCTCTGACCTAACAGTCGTGCTTTCCTGAGATGAGGGCGTGATAAAAGGGTAAATAAACACTGAAGAGACTGTGAATATAGCGAAGGACTGAAATGGAACCATCAAGAATGGAAGGGACATCAAGGAAATATCAGGAAGATATTCATCGAGATGTGTGCTTTCTCAAATGTTACAGCTTCTCGATACACCATCTCCGTCTTTATGGCATATGCGATCTGCAGACCCAGTAAATATCAGGACAACAGGTCTTTCGCAGGAGAAGTTTAGCAGAGGGGAAGTCAGAAAGCACTGGTTTGGCAAAATAAATTCAAAACCAGTGAAGAGAACTCCTCCTCCTCAACCATAGCCCTTAAACTCCCACACCCAGTGACATTATGTCAGCCATAGCAAGGCAGCAGGCAGAAGCTCAGCCAGAGACCACAGGAACTCCGCGGGCTTCTTTCTCCTCTCCATCTCTGTAGCACAGCTAAGGAGCACAGCTCACACCGCCACCAACTCTGTGTTTTTAACATAAACGTCCCTTCATGAAGTCCTGGCGAGGTCTTTTACTTGGGCACCCAATCGCAATTCCAGACTGTTCAGTGCTTCCAGCTCTAATGGAAGGAATTTAATATCATTCAGCAAGTCCTGTTGCAAAACATCTGTTGTTATCACTGTGAGCAGATCTTTGAGGAGAGGGGAAGAGAAGTCAACCAGAGAGAAAGCTAAGCAATGGGAAGAAAGGTTATCTGTTTATCACAAATTCCTCTTACCTCTCCAATTTAAAAAGTTCTACTGGTCTTCTCCACTTCATGAGTAATGAGAGGGTTAGAACAGATCTCTTCTGGGTTTGAGATGCTTGTTTTGTTTTTTTAAAACACAAGCTTGCATTAATCAAGGAATAAACGATTATAAACAATCTTCAAGAGAGAAAATGGCTCAGAAAAGTGCTGTAGTTATCAACACAAGGACCCCAAATACCTTCAGCTCATTCACAGAAGTGCAATGTTACAGTTGTCATTGTCTTCAGCACACGTTAACACTTTATACTTAAAACAGTTTTCACCCCTGATTTCTATATGCTTTGCAAATGCGATCAGCCATCATTTCCTGCTCATTCTCAAAGCAGGAGAAGAACTGCAGTGGTGTAGAGCATCTCTGAGAGCAGCTGCAACAAAGACAAGCCCTTGGTACAGGCTAAGACCACTGCATATATTGCTCATTTGTTAGACGTGTTTGAAACATCTACAAAGGGACAAAGCAGCAGACTACACCTCAGCAAGGAGAACCCTACATCCTAGATCATGACTTGCTTCTTAAGGTCACACAGCTGAAAACAAGACACAAGGTTCTTGCTTCCCTGCCCTGCATTCTATTTATGGGCTTAACCTGCTTCCCAGTTACAAACTCAAATAAAACCTTGACATACCTTAGATGTCCATTAAAAGGCTTACTCAGATGTAGTTTCAAGCTCTTCACCTTGCTGCTTCTAAAGCCAAGGGAGAGTGTTCTGCAAGACCCTAAGCGTTTACCAGCTGAAAGGCTTGGTGTTTGCCATGACGCTGCCTATGGACCCCATAAGAAAACATCCAACCTACACACTTTTCAAATATGCTTTCCCTGGTAGGCACCTGCCCCAAGGTGTTGCAAAGTACGTATGCATCTTCAATAGCCCTTCGTGACCAACAACCCTTCATACAGTGTTTAGCTCTTCTGGGTCTGGATGCAAATCAGAATTATAGCGCTGAAAAGCTGACATTTAAGAGAGGAACAATTAGCCTTTCTGAATACATAACAGCTGTACAAAGTGTATGCACCCATGAATAATAGACTGGTGATATTTGTACAAATACGATTGAGAAATGCTTTCTCTTAAAATCCTCCAAAAGGTCAACACTGCCTCAGTAACTGCATATTTTTGACAAAATGACAGATCATGGGGATAAAGCCTTTAAAAGATGAGAAGAGAGAAGAGTGGTTAAATGGCAAATAGTTCATTCTGTTTTTGAAAGGGCCCAAACAAGATATTTCACTCAAAAGGTCTTGATTGTACTTTGGTTACGAAAGCAAGTTTCAGTCTGAAAAGACACATTTAGGCATCGATCTCTAGTAAGGGAGACAAATAGGAGATTTATAGGAATTAGTGCGTGTACCTCAAAATTATTAATGACTGTAACTATGATTACAGAAGCTTGATTTTCAGTAGACAGATGCTCAGCAATTACTGGAAAAAAAAAATCAGGCTTCTTCATGGCCCATCAGTTTGGCATTCAGATCCTCCCCCCAACCCTGAAGTTCACCCCAGATCATTAACTGATTTAAAAAAAAAAAAAAAATCTTTGCCTTGGCATAGTATGAATAAATGCTAAAATTGTTTCTTTGGCTCTAGTGAATCCTCATAGTGAGGTTTTTGCTGTTTGTTTTTCATTAGTTTGTTTTTAAATACGCTAGCATTTAACACTATTTTTGGTCCACTATCCAGCAGAGGGAACTTCAGAAGTTTGGATTTCTGCACAGGTTAAACCCTCACTTACCCAACTGCCTTGGGGTTACTTTTAATAAATATATTTTTATTGCAAGTTTTCATTTTTAGTCACTCTTAAGTCACTGCTATGAGCTTGTGACTCTCCAATGCACTCAGCTACAAGAAGTCGCTGTATTCTAATTCCCAACTATAAAATAAAAGAAGGGGGCTGCAAAACTGCAGTCTAGACTGAGAGGCAATAGGGTTAGCAAAGACTTCTCCTGATGCTATCGCTAAGCTAGAGATAGAATATTAAAGAGAAAATCAGATGTTAGAAAAAAAGATAGGAACATACTTCAAGAGTAATCTTCAATCTGTAACCACATTTTCTGATGTGGCTGCAATCATCACCAGTAAATCTATTTTAATTGCAAAACAAGTAAAAACCGCATTTCTTTGCTTTTCCAGTTAGCTCACCGTTTCGAATCAACCACATATTATGAATAGAGAAGGGGGTTTTTTTCCACTAAAAAGACTCTAAACATCAGCTACAAGAGAAATTCCTTAAAGAACTGTTTAGGGGAAACAATAACAGACTGGATTACTTTAAATAAATAACTTTTTCCTAGTATAGTCTCCAACCACTTCCCCTTCTCTATCTATTCATGTGCTAGATTTCACACTTAATTCCCAACTACAGGTTCTCTTTGTGTGTTTACAAAACACTTTGCTCAGGTTTGTGGATATGTCTGAAAATGAACTGCTACTCCTTAGTAAGAGGAGTAAGATAGGACAGAGAAAACACAGGAAAGCTTGAAGTGATCAGTCTAATCGTTCAACTTTTTAATCTTCAGAGGAAACAGCTTAACCCTGAGGGTCTTCCTTGGCTTATAACCCTCTTGTTTAATATATTTGGCCTGCTGATAATTCCCAGTTTGTCCAAAATAGTTAAAAACAAGCAGGAGGTTATCAATGTATTTTAATCACAGGCCTGACTGGTTTTTAAAATACGTCCATCTACACTCAGGGAATATTTTGTTAAGGACAGCAGACTGTTTCTGATGAATGAAGAATATGAGTGTTACCAAGGAAGAGGGAGTGAAACGACCAGTACATACAACCACAGACAGGGTTATCTCAACTCTACCTGTTTCAGCTCTTTTGTTTCCGACTCGGAGATCTTTTCTTGGCTCTGCAGCTGAACCTGCTCGTTGTCCATCCCTTCTCTGCCTCCCACCGGAGAGCCGGGCTGCATCACGCCTCCCAGGAGGCCTGTGGCTGCAAGAGAAATTCCCATGGTCAAAGACTGCCATCTCCTGTCCTAACAGAGAAGACTCGTGGTAATAGCAAACGGTGATCTGAGCTTTGCACAGCAGCAGTTTCGGAGGGGACAAGCGCACTCAGAGAAGCTAGGCCCAACCTTGCCTTGGCCTTGTCCAACCTGTACTCTGCTTGAAAGGCTTCCAGTTGTATTTTGTACAAGACAGAAACTGGAGGATACCAGGCTGCCGAGAGGTGACTCTGTATTAAAGGCAGCACCTGGAGAACGGGTTTATTTTGTGCTCTGAGCATTCATCTGAGCAGAGGAAGAAGCAGCAGCGATGCAGTCCCAGTTAGATAAACGAGGAATCTTCATCTGCTGCTTCTTCTCGCTTTAATCTTTTCAATTAAAGAATTCAAAGGTGGTGGATCAGGGACAGAGTCCAAGAGCCAAGTCAGCAAGCCCCTGCAACAGAAGGGCAATCCTGACGCTAGCAGCCACCCCCAGCGAAGCAGCGGGGATGCAATTCCTGGTGTAACATGCCACCTGTCCTTTATTTAAAGCACCGGCTCTTGTTGCACTATCTGATACTACCCAGTAGGGTGGCAGGGATATTGCGGCAAGGAAAGGCCGTTACATCTGATGCCGATGGGTGCTAAACACCCGAGACGAACATCTCGGCTTCTAGAGGCGCTCCAACCATCTCCGAAGCGCTCTCCCACTTAAAGAGGCACCGAGAAGGAAGGAAGCTAATGTTCTCTCGCTGCCACCTGCGAGCGTACTGCCCGACCTCGCACAAAACAGGGACAGCAGCTGTTGGAGACGCCGGGACAGAAAGCGAGTCGGAGGCGAGAGCTCACCGCGAGTTTGAAGAGCTGGTGCCCAGCTGGCTGGCCGGCTGACGACATACGCTCGGCTGCTTTAGATAGCGTTACTGCGCCACGGAAAGGGAGACAAAAGCTAAAACAGAAGTACCAAACCCTAAATCCCTCTCAAGTAATTACTGCAAAAATCATAATCCCCGGAATTATTTGGTTATCAGTCCGAGAGTTACTGGACTCAAGATTTAAGACAGGCAAATCAGTCACCGTACTACTGTTACCCTGCTCAAATGCTTCTTGTATTCGGAGGGGCTAAGAACCAAGCACAAAAAAAACAACACCGCTTATGGCAAATTACTGTCATGATCTCCCATAAAGGACAAATTGGGGGAAAGAATGGCAGACTTTCCTATTGCAGCAAACGGCCAGACAAGATTTGTTGTGTTTTTATCAGCTGAATGTCCCCGTCTGCTAATTATTTCATTAAAAAACAAGAAATCTATCCATTTCCCTCCATTCATCTTACTGAAGACGAAAACAGGAGGGGGAGACAGCAAAGGCACACCAAAAGAAGGGACGGAGATCTGGCATTTCTCTTCAGTTTTCTAATAAAAAGGAGGGACAACTGAATACAAAAGCAGAAATATTTAGAACCGATAGAAGAGCAAATTCTGTTTAGTTTTGTTACACCGAGTTGGACTGTTGCACTGGCACCGCGTGAGGACGAGAAACTACCCAGTTTCCGAGCAAAGTACTGGAAACTCAAAATAACGAGAACGCTTGGTTACAGTGGTCGGCAGTAAACAGTCAGGAGCTTTGAAAGGGATAAAAAGCTACGAATGCCGGTTCCCAGCTGCCGGATTAAGACAGCACTGCTTTCGGATTGTCATACCACAAACACCCTGTGGGATTTCTTGCACCTTACTCAACCATTAGTGAACGTGTTGGTCGGGAAAAGCCCTGGTTTGACCCAGCACAGGAGAACTTCTGTTACAAAACAGACCTTGCTGCGCTCTGTCCTTAGCGTGCAATGAAAAGTCCCATCTGATTTAGTCCAAAAGAATACAGTCAGAAAGGAAGTGCAAAGCAGTTTAAAATAGTTTCGGATAATCTAGTGTGTACAAAACACTTCAGACCTGCTTTTTTCTACATGAAATCAAGCCAAAGCTCTTAGGAAGGGCAGTTTGGTTGCATTCATTTATGCAAACATGCAATATGCCCAACTTTAAAACAGTATTTGTAAAAACAGGCAGGATCCAGGCGACGCTACGGCAGTTAAAACGCTCCTTGCTCAGAAGTGCACAACGAAGAGCAGCGAACGCTATGAGCCAGTTCACCATGACAAACGTACCTCCACTGCGAGGACATTTCTCCTATAAGTCTCTGAACCAACATTCACTATCAGAAAATACACACACAAATTTTGTGTGTGTTATGCATGCCTGTCTCTGTGTACAGACGGACTTTTTTCCCTTCTTTTAGAAAAAAATAAAATAAAAAAAAAAATCACTATTTCCACCACGTGAGCAGCCATGGAAAAACCCCACAGGTTAAAATACAGTCCACGACTGCCATCTTGCGACCGAAGCCGGTGAGCGACAGACTCCGGGGAAGGAACAAACAAGGGTTTTGGTGGAGTTGAAGAAGTCATGATTTCCATAACCTCCAGTTCTCTTCACTGACATTTCCAAATTAAACAGTCCAAATGCAGGTGGCGGTAGGAGAGCAATATCCTTGACTCACTGACTCAGATGCAAACAGAGCAGAGCAGTGGGAAATTAAGCACAGTAGGGCTGTATAACCAATTACTTTATGTAACCAGCCTGAAGACCATCAGGAACTGAACACCAATTTGCTGGAATAACTCAGTGCTTAAGAAACCAACAGGTTGTTTTTCCTCTAAGTTGTTGTGCTGACATTTTAGTGCCAGATGCCCAAGACTTATTTCCTTAAAAATTAACAAGCTTTTCCAAGCTACGGCCCTTGATGACTCGTCAACAGGAGAACATTATCCTCCCTGCTGAAGTCCAGTTTTAGCTTGGTGCACAGAAATAGATTCATATATTGTTTTACGATATCATTTTTCTCCTCATTTTTAATACACTGGCAATAAACTCATTCACGGATTTGTTCTTCTGTCACTGACCATTAAGAAAAAGAGAAGATCCAGTCATGTTTTTATAGAATTAAATTCTTAAAGACAAAGATTCACCAGCTCTCCAAGTGAATCCAGGCTTGGATTACAAAAAAAACTTGTACAGGACCTTAGAAAAAGCAATAGTAGTGAGGAATTTTATTATTGTTGTGAAAAGTTTCCATTCCTTTCGTGTTTTCTTAAAATGACTGAACTATGCATTCATCTAATCGGAGATCTAAAATCTCAGAAAACCAAACTGAGTTTGTTCTTTAATCCAAAAAAACACGAACTTCTCAAACAACTAAATTCCATCTTTTGGAAAGGAAAATTAGCATTATATTTATCCCACATACAATTTAAAAACTTGTTGAACTGGAAGTTTGTTTTAAACTTTCTGCAATTAACAGGAAAACAGGTTTAACAAAGAGATGCTTCCAGCTACAACCTGCCAAAAGTAAAATAGCAATAACACAGGACTTTGAAGCACGCAGTCAGAAGAGGAGAGTGGATTTACCCTTTCCACAGAGGGGCATAATACTGAATTGGTTACACTGGAAAAAAAAAGAAGGACATCGGAGTTGAAATGCAAACCAACAGCTGAAAGAAACTCAGATTAAGCTAATCCTTCTCACGAACTGGTGCAGAGTTAGTGAAAACAGCAGCTGAGATCACAACATTAAAGAGGGCCTGGCACGTTCCAACAGTCAGGCCCCTAGAGACACCTCAGATTCAGCATCTACACTCATAGATTTTGCTAAAGTATCCCTGAGAAAATAAATCCAACCATATTCAAACAGGACCACACGCTTCTGTCACCTCTACCATCACACCCTTCCTCTTGCCAAGAGGGCCTAAAGTCAACTAGCAGTTATTCCTTGCATTTTAGCATCAACATAGTCTCACTGCTAGGACAGGGAGAAAAGGCCTTGTCCGGTAACCATCATTCAATATTCTGAGTTGGAAAAACACTTGGAAGCTTTTGGAGCTAGTGTTATTGCTTACTTGATGGATCACTGTCTGTCACATACCTGCTTGCCAAATGGAGGTGCCCAAATCTACCTGAGGAGACTTCCTGGCACCAACAAATCCCAGGGCATCTTCTAAAAACTGTATCTTCTTGCTAAACTGCATCTCCAGGATCGGGATTGCTTCTGGCATCTTCGCCGACAACAGCCGGTAAGAGGTGTCGGGCTTACCAATAAATCTCTGGCGAACACTGATTTCATATGGCGTATGAACTCTGATATCATCTACATCTTTTGATTCAAACCGGTGAATGACCTGAGAATTGCAGTCACTGATTTCCAGGCCAGAAGCAAGGAGCGTGAGTTTTCCTGGCTTGACATTTGAGTCTGTTCTGTGGGTGATAATAACTGGAATTCTAATTATGATTCCTTCCTGGTTCTTTGAATCGGAAACTGTGGCAGTTTCCTTTGGCTTGGCTTCCAATGGCGCTTTCCAGAGCTTGCTGCTAAACGGCCACCAAGAAGGAGATTCGAGTTCAGTCAACAACCTAGAGGAGAAAAGAGAGTGTTAGAAGAATGAAAGCCAACTGGAGGATCAAGCTACCCCACCAATTCAAAGCAAATTACCGCAGATGCAAAGATTTCTTATTATTGAATCCAGCACTCTGTTATTTCACATCTCAGTCGCATTCACAACTTACCAGGATCCATCCATTTGAAGGAAAAAAAAGAAAAAAGAAAAAAAAAAAAGCTTTCCTGCATCTGCTGTTGCATTGGAAAGCGGACCCAGAACCTCATTGTTCTCATGTGAGAAATCCAGCTTCCAACTAGATTTATTCAGGCCAATGTACACCCATCTGTTGAGCTAACACTGCCTTTTAGCTCAATGTTTCCACGCTTGGCACTCAGCCCTTCCGCTTTTTTCTATTCCTCTCTGCCTCAGCCCCACAGGTTGTTGCCACCCTTTGCTTTGCCCCCGCTCCCAAATTCCCGTTGCTACTTATAACAACGCGGGTGCAAAGCTCAGGCTGAAATGCCCAACAGAGATCGCCCACTGCATTCTACCTCACCTTCAATATTGGCATAGCTCTCTACGGAGACAGGCCTCGTTGTTGGCAAACCAGCGCCTTAACTTAAAGATAACTGGATTCACTTTATGGAGGAATGAAGCAACTTCCCCAAGGAAGACCGTATTACCACCTTATAGCCAGAACTAACACTGGCCAAGCAGCCACCTCCCCTCTCACCCACAGCAGCTTCTGGTGCCCATCTCCAGCCGCAGACAGGTGTAGGAAGAGGCAATCAGCTCTCTGGGACACATCTGCTGCTCAAACAACCCTACCCAGGCACCTCTGGAAAACAGCAGCAAGCTGGCTGGAAGCGTCCTACAAACCAAATGGGCTTGCAGGCCACCAGCCTGATCAGAATGCTTTAAACCAAGATTTCTCAGCCTGTCCGTCAATCACTGGGCAGAACAGGAATGCCGTCCCTGGAGGCACAAATGGGTTCTTTCTCAGTTAACTGGTGGGAGGGAAGAGGTTCTGTTTAGACCAAACCAGAAGAACAGCTCCAAAGAAGGTCAACCCAAAGGAGAACTGTCTCTTCCTCACCATAGGTACCTTAAAGGCTATCTAGTGACTAGGCATGTTCCACTGACGTGCGAGTTGCAGAGGACACTCCAAATAAAGCCAGATAACACACAAAGATATGTTTAATGAAACGCTGTCATTTCGTAATGCTCCAAAAGACTATTAGTGACATAAATTTCAGAGATAAAAGCCTTATCAGACTGAAATACAAAGCATTACTGCTTTCTTGGTATTTTGGGGAGTAAGCTGGATTTAATTTGCTTTTAAGTTTCCTCTAGAAAGGTACTGCCCGATAAAACATGCACCATAGCAGTGCTATTCCCAAGATACTTTTTGTAATAATTTATTTTCCATGAGAGAATCAGAGCAGTTCTACAGAAGACTTTGCAATTTTAAAATCCTGTTTAATTTGGCCGCAAACGCAGTCTAATCTGAAAAAGGAAGCTCTAACTGAGCGCACTTTGGCTACTAGCTATCAAAGTTCTGCACCAGCTTCAAAATAGACCTGCTTAAAGAAATTAATCTGCTAGGAAAAGCAGAAAAAGTCGTATTGTAAAAAAAGTCATATTCAGTAAACCACTGAATTCATGAATAACAGAGGGAGGCAGAATGAATTGTTCCAAGAGTCTACTCCCAACTACAGTATGAACATCAGATATTTATGTAGATAGCATGCGAGATGAGTAATGGGTCTGGAGCTCTCAGCTGCCCTCTGAAAACACTGTGACGTGCCTCAAAAAAAAAAAGTTAACAAAGCTCTACAATAACAGAATTTGAAATGACACAGTATCACAGATTTAGGTTCAACTGAAGTTCAACACAGAGAACAACTGGAAAAAAGAAAAAACCAAAGAAAACAAAACAAGGCCCTGTTAGCACACACCATCTTTCAAATTAAAAGCCATACTCTACTGTACCTACTGTAACTAAATAGACAAATCTGACCTGATCTCATTTCTACAGAGCACAAAGCATGTTTTCCGTCCTCCTCTTAGTGTACGATGGAGTTACAACAAGGTACTTTATGGCAATGACAACTTATGAAGAGTTATCAAATTCCTCATGCAAAACAGGTTTGCTGCATCGCATTTCCTATGGGAAAAGCATGTGCATTTGCTTACTTTTTATCGCTTTGTCCCTTTGCCCATCCTCTCCCCTCCTTCCCAAGGGACTGACATTCTGGTCATGCGACGTCGGATTTACAGGAAGATTTTTCTCTTAAGCAGACCTAACAAAGGGTCTGGCCAGCTTCTCTTGGCTTCCGCAGAGAAGTCAGCGCTACTAATATTAACAAATTATACGATCACTCTTTAAAATGAAAATTTGCAAACAAAGTACCTTGCCCACTAATATGAGTATATTAAAAAGGAACCAGTGAATCTGGATTTATGCTTATTTTTGGTTTCTGAACATCTGCTAGCACGATGGACTCAGCTCTGCTTATCTGCACGCAGTTCCACTGAAGCCAGCTGCATGTACCCAGGCGTATGCAAGTGCAGAATCTGGTGCACAGCACATTTAACAGAATTAATAATCCAAAACAGCCCACACATACAGGCAAGATAAAGTTAATCCAAGTTTTAAATACAAAAGGTTGATAAAGGGGCCACCCTGATGCTTTTTAAAAAGGACACCATCAAAAAACTGGTGTTGCTTGCACAACCTTGAACTAATACAAATATAATTAAAATTTCCTTCTGTAGGTGATCTGCTACACATGCAAAATGGTCCTGCATGATATTATTCATGTAGTTACTTCTCACCAAGATTCCTAAAAAGGATCATGATCCCCCCTATTTTCTATATTATTTAGGGAAGTGAAGAAAGATGTCATTGGTTTAAGAGAAGAAATTCGAAAAGATACAGCTTTACGGGGAAACACACACACAGACACAAACTATACTAGAAAATAAGTGTTAGAGCTCCCCAAAAAGCACAGCGCAAATCAAACGCCATTTGGCTTATGGCTTCTGGACTCTGTTTTAGTCTGTGAGCAAGCTGGCTAAACTCTAAGATACTGTAGATAAAACAGAATCTCAGCAAACATTTGGTCAATGTCTTCCTTTATTTTTCCATCTTTAAATCATAGCATCTAACTCTTCTGATTCAAGAAGACAAATAATACCTCCCAATGCATCTTAACCCAAACCAAAACTCTCTTCCAAAAACAATGAGCAGGTATTTATTTTCCTATTCATTGTTTATTGCTACAGAGCTTTAAAAGCTATTGCTGAAGCTTTCAGTTATCTTGGCTTTTCATTAAAGGGCATAGAGAATATTGCCAGAATCACTGTGAAATCAACACTTTCTTTAGACGTGATACCCATCTAAAAACAGATATTTCTTCCAAAAGAAACTACTTTGAACTTTATTGTGTTTGTTTCTTTATGAAGCTGTCTGAGGTTCCACAAAGAAGCTCATAGCCACATATCTTCAAACATTACAATACTACTCTTAACCTTACTGTCTATTTTGGACTGCTGTTGAATCCAACTTGCAGCACACAAAATAGCATAGAAATATTCACTTCAAATGTTAATCACTAAATAGCAAAGTCAAAGTGTTCTGACTGAGACACAAACCCTTTACTGTTCACACCGAGTTCTGCAGCAACTAAAGACATGCAACATCACAAATGTGCTCCATATCCATATCAGAACCAAAACAGCAGAACTGCGGTGTAAAGCCGGCTGTTCCATTACTGGCAAAATTAACCAACCCCAGCGTCCAGTATTTCTCCTGTGTGTATATTCTAGGACATCTAATAAGAACCAGAACTCCATAGCCTGTCTTTCAGTGGAGGCAACTATAGAGGAAAGAAATGCTTTTTCCTCTAACTAGCTGCCTATTTTCTCAAAACTTACAGGTATTTAATATTTTGGAGATCTCTACCACTCTGCCAATTGTGGCTGAAATCCACAAAGGGCTTCTAAAGTTATTTGAAGGACAGAGGACAGGCATAAAGACAAGCATAATTTCCTGAAGGAGAAAAAAAAACAGAACGGAGAACAGAAACAGAGAAACAAAATCTTATAACAAGAACTAGATCTACAGAAGACCATAATGTGCTTGAGCTTTCATTGAAAGTCAACAGAGTTTAGGTCTAAAGAACTTTGTAGATCTGACCATCAAGTTCTAGACATATGCAGTACAATCCCACAGCGACTGCTTAGCTCAGAGGATGCTACAGTACCTGTCTGCTACATCCATATCGCCTTCGATTTTGTTCAGTCCTTTCATGATGTTATCAAACTGCTCGCCCTGGTAATGCAGCACTTTTGCCGTGTCCTCCAGCCGTCTCTGCGAACCTGCCAATAAGCCGGTCAGTTCCTTTCCTTTAGTTGACTGCAGAGCCCCAGCTTCTGCTCCTGCGCCTTGGTTTGACAGTAACTGCTCCCTCCAGAAATGCTCAAGGATGTTGAACACCACATTTCTGTTCGGTTGGAGAGAACTGAACCAGTGCTTGGTGTTCTTCTCTAAGATGGTGAGGGAGCTAAAGATTAAATTTGAAGATTCTTTCTTGATCTCACTGATACTAGAAAGATGGAAGTTGACCAAAAGTTCACCAGTTTTGTCAGCTGTAAATTTGATAGCAACAGGAGTCAGTGAGAGTCTGCCAGAGACCCATTGTTTGCTGGTGTCCAAGTAATAAGAACAAGGCCAGCTATGGATACGTATCTCTTCGTTCATCAGCTCGCCGTTCAGATCCTCTTCTGCAAGAACAATGCTCTCAAAGCCAGAGGGAGAAACTAGAATAAGAGATAGAAAAAATACGCAAGAAGTGATCCTTATCAACATATAAAAGCTGAAGTTATAAACACACATTAATCCAGTCCACAGCTGGCTTCCTGTATTCTCATTGTAGAGAATGTGCATACAAGACAGGCATGGAAATAGCTGCAGGTGGATTACGAAATTTGGGAACCATCCCTAGCCACGTGAATATTTACTTCAGAAAGACTTACCCTTTCAAAATAGGACTGCTAGTAATATTGCCCTCTCCATAACAGCACTGCCTCCCCTTGCAATCGTCTCATGTTTCAGCACATGATTTAAAAACACACATTTACAAATTACTGTTGGATTAACACTGGACATTTAATATCTGCTGTGCTCCGAGTGTTTTGGACAGGGGAGGCACTTTATAATTAGATGAAACTAAATGTTCATACGCATATGTTTATATATTTAGGTGGAGGGAAAACTACCAAAAACAGGATCATAACAAAATTTTACTAATTTTCTTGAGTCTTTCACATACCACTTTTTACTGGAAAATGATCACTTAACAGGTTTTCCATTTCCCATCTTCTCTCCCCACCCTTCAAAATTCTCTCTCCAACCTTATCATACTCGTCATCAGATGTAAACTTCCCACAGGCCAACGGGTCCTGAAGAAAACGCAGAAAGCGCCAAAACACAAGCTCTTCAGTACATCTCCACAAGAATCACAATACATAACCACTCCTTCCCCTTCCAGGCTGAGATATCAACACTCAGATATGCTACAAATACACCCCAGAATGTCTAGCCAACGTATTCAACAGTGTGAGTGAAACCAAAATCCCCCACTGACCAGAACTCACAATTATTGGAAAAAAAGAAATACCCAGTTTATAAATGGAGTAGTATTCTTCAGAAACCACAGCTATCTCAGGCCCTCACTCTTGGTCTCAGGAAAAACTTGCAAAAACCCCTAACTTACAAAACTCAAGTGGATACTAAAACTTCTGGTTTCAATGACCATATTGGTTTTACGGTGCAACAGAATCTTTTTACAGCCTCTTTGAAAAAAAGATACCACCCACAAAGCTCACATATTCTCCCACCCCTTTCCTCCAATTACGTCATTTGGTCTTACGGGTATTACCTCTCCCTACAAACTTTTGTACTTAGACATACAGGGCCATAACACTAGCACTGACACTATTTTTCTTCCCCAAAGCCTCAAGATGCTTCCTTTAAATAACACCTACGACATATGATCACCACCAAAGATGGTAATGAACAAGGGATGTTCAACGAGAGAAGAAGGATTTTAAACACTCCTCATTCTTTAAGCATCAAGAAACCAACTAGCTTTAGAGTGAAAAACAAATTACACAGCACTGATTGTTTATCACCAATGGTTTATGCTCTTCAAATGTGTTAGGGACCAGAAGAAAAAGGACATTAATCAATTCTCCACACTGCTGGGAATGGGCCAGGAAGTCAGGAGCTTAAATTGCAAGGAGAAAACAATAGGCTTAGACATTAGAGACACTTCACCCTTATTATTAGGACTAGGCCTTCAAACAAGTTGGATAGGGAAGTGGTGGAAACCCCAGCACTGAAGAACAGCAGGATTTCTTGTTGATATATAGTTGATATTGCCTTGGGGAGATATTATTAGCCCTTACGACTACCTTAGAAAGATCCCTTCCTGCCTTCGACCCACAACCACGGAGCAGTACCTCTCTACAGACAAGCCCTCCGACCAGGCAAGTGTCAGAGGGACGTTTTGATGCAACAGGCTGTTTGAATCATAGCCAGCTGCTCAACCACGTACAGGATTTCCAAGACAAGGGAAGCAAGTATAGCTCATGTTTCACAGAAGCTTTTCCTTCTTTCCCTAAGCTCATTCAGGCTGAGATTAAGAAGTCCTTGCCTCAAAGCACGTATGAGTACGTGCATGCATAGACAGGCTGAGGCCACTGGGCATCTTCAGGAAAGGTGTGTTTTGTCTGTACAACGTGTACATCTTGACATGGAAAGGAAACAGGAGAGACTGGAGGTAACTGCCTGAGGAGAAAACTCGGTTACTGAGATGCAGACATGCAGTGTTTGGGACAAATCTCCAGGAACTCGTTAGTTCTGCTGCTCATAGAGCAACTCCTTTCCAAAACAGAACAGTAAGAAGAACAGGTAACACAACATAGTGTTACAAAAAGACTGTGTGACATGGGTCCATCTCCAAAAAAAAAGAAACGTAATTGAACTGACAGGTGTGGAAAGCAGGCCCACCGAATGCAAGAAGTTTGGCAGGCAGAACAATGCAGTCAAAACTCCAAATAGGTAGTTTTTCTTCCGTGAAATATTTGATGTTGCTCAGTCACTATCAAAGGTGTTGAGAAATAGTTTAGGAAGAAGTGAAAATAATTTAGCTCTGCTACTGGGAAAAATCTGCTGGGCCCAAACGAAAGCCAAGATGAAAAAGATGCCACAGGGATACTGAAAGAGCTGCTGCAGGCACAGCAGTTGAACAAATACGACAGCACCGCAGTCAGCAGAAGAACAGGGAGAGGCTTAAAGGATACAATAGAACTGACACTGTCCAGCTCAGCGTGAAGAAACACAGCATTGAGGGCAACAGTGATTTCATTGCACCTCTCTGACAGCCCACGCTTTGCTGGGAGCCTGTGATGTCACTACCTGACACAACATTAATCCCATAAGACTTACTCACTGCTACCTGGAATCTCAGCAAGAAAAGACGGAGATGTCACATGCCTCAGGCCTGGCTCGCTTACATCAAAACAATCTCAAATTTGGAACTGTAACTTCAATGAAACGTATCTAGGTCTGCATCTCTTCCCACACTCCCCAGGAGGCTTCTTGTACCCAAGGTTGTTTCCTGTAACATTTCCTTCATAATCCTAGAGTTTTCAGCATGAACATTAAAGACCAATTACATTCCACAACTTCCCTGGGAACAGCCATTAAGTAATGGTAATTCAATTACTCACGTATTATCTTCTCAAAGCCTTTGATGTATCACAGCATAATTTACAGATTAGTGCTATAACATTATCTCAAGGTGTTCTGCTACTTATAAGGCGTAACACGTGAAAAGTTAGATCTCCAGCACGAAACCCCAGTCCAGTCGATACAGACAGTTTATACTGACACCAATTACACCTTTGACTTCAGCATGATCTGCGCCCCTTAATGAAACGTCTAGGAATCTTAAAGCACAGCCAAAAAAGCTAACAGTGCTTTTTCAAGCAGCAGTGGTGCGAACAGCCTAAAGCACACTCTGAAGATCTCCTAGTGCTGACTGCTACATCGTTAATGAATGCTGAAGTTCACACATTCGCATGCATCACTTAAATAGAGCTCCCTAACACCGGGTCCAGTTCCAATGACTTATTTTAATCATACATATTTAAAATTTCATCAATACTGAAATAAGGACTATTCATGCTACGTCATATTCCAGAAAAAAAGACTTCTCACCATACAATGGGCCACCAGAGAGGGAGGAAAACCCAGAGAAATCCAATTTCAGAGTAGCTATAGTCAACAAAACAATGACAAGACAAGTTCTAGCAAACATAATTTCTAACAGCTTTATCAATTATCTGCTGCTTAGTTTGGAGAAAGAGGTAAAAGCGCTTGCTTCAATTCCTTCATCTAAAAAAGAAAGGTAATTTCCTCTAATGCAGTGAGGTTAGATCAGAGAGTTTGGATGAAAGGAAAAGATGTGATTTTTTTTCCTAGTCTGGGTTTTGTGAGTAGCCAATGATTGTAACATCTGTTTAAAGGTTATTTTCTTTCTGTTACATAGAAGAAGAAAAAACTGTTCACAGAAAAACAGAAAAAAATACTTTTTAACAGTCAGTCAAATGTGACTGTAAAGGAAGAAATATTAGCAGTGGGATTCCAGAACCACAATAAGCAGAACAGGGGCTTTTGCAAGATACTTTAAGCAGAAAAAGCATCTAACATGGATACACAGTTATGTGCTTATAATGGTATACCTTCCATTACTATCACTGACAACTACATCAGTTTAAGCAGCAACATAAATCAGATTAGTATTAAAATCAAGACCAGTAACAGTTAAAAATAAATCATAACATTAAAGCTTTATTAACCAGGAGTTACAAATTACAATTTTAGATTAGGTTTGACTGCTTAAAGCTGGGTAGATTTCAGGTCAGTTGTGATCCTTTCAGTTCTGTAAAATATTTTCATAAACCAGAGCTGTTATTCCCCCTCACCAATATTATATATTCAAACGTTTGAGATTGACAGCCATTCAGCAAGTATGTTTTTAAAACAGCATATACACTGATGCACCACATTCAGCTTCTCCCTCAGAAATATTACTAACGATGATATGATAGCAATCAGACACTAAGCCAAAGCAAATATCATCTGTTGTACCCTCAAGCTCCTCATATCCTAAATATATTGTAAAGGCAAAAGAATTTTACTGAAAGAGCCCCCATCTCACCCATAAAAAAAAAAATCAGCAGTCTCCTATCTAAACGGTGTATCAGATTCAGCAAAGCAGTAGTGACACAACTAGATCCCAGCCCATATAAAGCAGCTAACATCCCTTTTTTGCTTGTCCCGTGCAACTTCAGTACTTGCACCGGTTTCCGAAAGTCTCATAAATGTCAGTACCTTGCTCACAACAAGCTATAGCCCCAAGGATTTATAAATAATGATGAAACAGAGACACCAAAAGATTATATGTCTTGCACAAGACCACAAGGGAAAGCTGGAACCAAATGCAGGTTTTCCAATACTCACTGCTGGGAGAGGCACAGTGGAACATAATGCCATCTGAAAAACAACTCCTGACCCTGCTAACAGCAATATCAACCTCCAACAAGGCACAGCTGTACTAGGGAGGGAAGGAGAAATTTTAAACAAACAAGTGACTCAACTTTTGTTAAATCTCAGCCTGGAGCCTGTTTTCAAATGCTCATAGTTCCACAAACTCTCTAAGACACGAGTAGCTCCCCATCAAGATCACGTTTTCTTTCAAGCCTCCTCTCTACCATTAAGGCTTAAAAAATATTAACGCCTGGTGCTGTCTCACAACTGAGCCATACAAACATCTTCCTAAACCATATCGCAATTTGCTTACCTCTATCCATAGACACCACATTCTCCGGCAGCCTTTCAGAGGCCGTGATCTTTACAGAACTGTCCATCTGCAGTGAGAATCTTTTGTATTTCTTCCTCTTCAAAGTGGGAAAGAAAGGGTAAAAAATTGCAGCTAAAGTAAAAATCCCACTATGTCCATTACCAAAAAGAAAAAAAAATATATATATATATATAAAGAATAGAGAAGGTATGTTTAATCCTGGACACAAGAACAAGTCCTCTCACTCCAGCAGACTAAAGGAAGCAGTCACTCGACCTGGGTATATAGGTGTGCATGCCCTGGGTCATATGACTTTTGACTCACCTGAGAGCTCAAAGGCCTGATAGCTTCTTTCTGTGCCCGAGGCCAAAATTTCCAAGCAAAGATCTATTTCATAATTAAATCAATTCATTGTTCCAGCACGTATTTTCCAATATAATGATGCTTTAATTGCTATCGCATCTGCACAACTTGTCTACTGGCACCGCTTTGCCTTTTACAAGAGAGAACCCTTGGTTCTGCTTCTCTCGTACTAGCTAGCACAGAACCTACACCAAGAACGCCTCATTATACTTGACCCCTGCAAAGAAAGGCAAAGTTAGCAGTAACGCCAACTTCATCCCCGACATAAACAGTAAATTCATTGCTAAACACCAAATAGCTCAGGGACTGTCCTTCAAAAATCAAAGGAATATTTTTTTTCCCTTCTATTTTCTAAACTTTGACAATCATATTTCAGCAACCCTGAACTACAGACTTTCTGCCACTTACACTGTTGTATTAGGATAAGAAACTATTACCTGAAATTCAGGATCTCTCCCTCACCCCCCTCCCCAATAATATTGTTTGGACCCCATCACTTGTAGTTCAGCATTATATCAGTCCCCATTCTATTCCTCCTAAAACATGGCTGGGAATGCCTTGCATGACAAGACATGAAGTATTCATGGTTTTGTAAAACACTGACAAAGCCTCACCTGAAATAACACATACCATTCCAGTACCTGCACATAGGAAAAAAAAACAGAGCTCAACAAATGGATGTAAATAAGGGCTGCCGGGACAATCCAGAAATGGAGAGCATAGCTAAAAGGAACACAGCTTCGTTAGCTTAGCAAAACAAAAGGTCAAAGGTGGAGAGGAAGAGGACTGCTAGCTGAAAAAGACAATATCGAAAGGAAAGGAGGAAACAAAAGTAAAGGAAACTAAGCAATGCAATCTAAAGGACTAGGCAGGCAGGAAAAAAAAAAAAAGGGCCTTAAATTACTTATAATCACAGTCAGGAATAGGTTTATAAACTTCAGAGGACTACAATCCTTAAACAGTTTTCCCAGGTGTGCGGTAGAAAAGGATGGAAGACCTAAATAATTTCATCATGAATTCATTCAGATTTGCTGAAGAAATACGTTTTTGCCTGCATGTTTGTCTACAGACCTGCTGGCATAGACATTCTCTCCCAATCTGGGCTACTGAACATGGATACCTCGTCCACATCCCGCTGTAATCCGCGAATCACCTCTTTTTTCGAGCAAAACCAATTTGTCTTTTTGACACAACAGCGCCCCAGACTGAATGCAGTACATAGCAAGAACTAGGATTAGAAGCAAAAAGACGTGAATTATATTTCCGGCTGTGTCACCACATTATATAAATTCTTTAGCTAATACATAACTCCGTGGCTGCTTCTATAAAAAGGAGATGACTCACCTTCTCTTGCAAAGTGCTTTGAGATCACTTAATGAAACTAAGTATTACTAAGCGCCCCAGGTGCGAGAAGATGCTTCTACATACACTGCTGGAGTGCACTGTCAACTCGCATGCGGAAAATGGTCCCTTTGCAATGCGTCTACCTCAGAGCTTCCAGAACTCGGTCACAGATTCATCTGTCCTCGTTAAGTATCTGCATAACAACCCACATTTGCTTTCTGCACACGTTTCTGATGTGTTGGTGTTTATTTTTTCTTCTCCTTCATGCCTAAAGTTTCCTTAGGGTCAGTAGCTTTGACTGTTTATTCTGAAATGCTACCGTCTGGCAAAAAAATGAGCTTAACACCCCCGTGAGCCCAACAACCCCCACAATAAAAACGTTTACAAAGCCTGACAAATGACTTCCCCTTCCTTTTTGCCAAAGGTCTAACACGACGCCCCACCAGGCTTCTAACGTCGTGATTCTCCAAGAGACTCTACAAGACACAAAGTATTCAGAGGCGACGCTCCAAGACAAGGAGCAAGAGAGGATTCACAGTATTTCTTTATGGCACATGGAGAGATTCAGTTCCCCCAATATCAAAAGACCAACAGATCTACACTAAAAAACAAAACAAAACAAGGAAATCTTTAACCTATTGACATACAGTCTCCCAGTTTCAGGGAATGGCTCCAGAGTGAGGTATTTCTCTCACCTGCCCCTCCCAAGCATGGATTAAAAGTACCCCAGACAGAGCAACGCAAATCAGCAGGACATCAACAACTAAGTTTTGGGGTTTGTTTGTTCTTTTTAAACAGGACTGTCTCAAATCCCACTCCTTAACCCACACCAGCTCCCACAGCATCCAAGTTAAACCTCATCAACCTTATGATATAATCTAACTGCTCCAACCCAAAACTCAGACACGTCTACACTCCCCAAATTTTGTTCCCCTCTCCTCCCACGGTGTCCCACCCCACCCCTGGCCCCCATTTCTTCCCCTCTCCCAGCTCTAGGGCAACCCCCCCCATCCCTTATCCTAGGCCAGACCCCCATTCTCCATCTCCACGCCACCCTTTCCTCTCTCCTACTCCTAAATCAGATACTCCAGCCCCCTTCCCCGTAGCTCCCCCACTCCCCATTCCTTCCCCTAGGCCGACCGCCCACCTCTCAATCTTCAGCTCTTCCCCAGAATTAGGTCAAACATCCCCTCCCACATCCCTACCCAGACACCTCCCAGTCTCTAGCCCTCTCTCAAGCCTAGGCCAGGCCCCTCCCAGTCTCCACCCCTCCCCTGAAGCCTAGCCAAGACTCTCCCTGTTTTCACCCCTTCCCCAAACCTAGGCCAGACCCTCCCCCCACCATCTCCATCTCTCCCAAGCCTACTCCAGACACTGCTAATATCCAGTCTTCTCCTGAATGTAGGCCAGACCCCTCCCAGTCTCCAAATCTCCCCCAACCCTATCTCACCCCTCTACCTCCACTTCTCCCCCAAGCCTAGGTCAGACACCCCTCCCCCATCTCCACCTCCCCCCCAAGCCTAGGCCAGACACCTCCCCCCCGTCTCCACCTCCCCCCCAAAACTAGATCAGACACCTCCCCCATCTCCACCTTTCCCTCAAAACTAGGTCAGACACCCCCCCATCTCCACCTCTCCCCCAAAACTAGGTCAGACCCACCCCCTCATCTCCGCCTCTCCCCCAAGCCTAGGTCAGACACCCCCCTATCTCCATCTCTCCCTCAAAACTAGGTCCGACACCCCCTCCTCATCTCCACCTCTCCCCCAAAACTAGGTCAGACAGCCCCCCATCTCCACCTCTCCCCCAAGCCTAGGTCAGACCCACCCCCCCCATCTCCACCTCTCCCCCAAACCTAGCTCAGACCAACCCCCCCCATCTCCACCTCCCCCCCCAAACCTAGGTCAGACACCCCCCAACTCCACCTCTCCCCCAAACCTAGGTCAGACAACCCCATCTCCACCTCTCCCCCAAGCCTAGGTCAGACCCACCCCCCCTATCTCCACCTAGGTAGGTCAGACAACGCCCCCCCATCTTCACCTCCCCCCAAACCTAGGTCAGACACCCCCCCCATCTCCACCTCCCCCCAAACCTAGGTCAGACACCCCCCCCATCTCCACCTCCCCCCCAAACCTAGCTCAGACACCCCCCAACTCCACCTCCCCCCCAAACCTAGGTCAGACACCCCCCCCCAACTCCACCTCCCCCCCAAACCTAGGTCAGACACCCCCCCCCATCTCCGCCTCTCCCTCAAACCTAGGTCAGACACCCCTCTCATCTCCACCTCCCTCCCCAAGCCTAGGTCAGACGACGCCTCCCCATTTCCACCTCTCCCCCAAACATAGGCCAGACCCCCCCCCATCTCCCTCCCTGCCCTAACCGTAGGGCAGACGCCCCCTACTCCACACCCCCTGCTCTAGGCCATCCCCCCCACACCTGCAGACCAGGAACCGGCCCTCCCCTCCCCCCGCACCCACCTGCCTCCGGAGCGGCCGGGCGGCGCAAGCAGCCTCTACCCGCACCGACGCTCTGCGCCTGCGCCCGCCGCGCGCCGCTATTGGCCGAGCGCCCGCGGCCGGTCCGTCCCCTTCTCGCCCCGCCGCGGGCCCTGCCCCCCGCGCGCCCAGGTTCCGGGGGCCGCCGCGGGAGCCGGCTCCCTCCGCCGCCGCGGCTCGCCCCGGGCTCCAGCCCCGCCGAGAGGCGGGCAGGGGGTGAGTATCCGCCGCCCCGCTGCCCTCTCCGCTCCCGCGGGCCGCGGCCGGCGGGGGCGAGCCGAGGGACAGGGTGTGTGCGTCGCCTAATGGCGTCCGGGCGCCCCGGGGGAGGGGGGGTGAGGCGGGCGGACCCTCATGGCGGCTCCCTTCACCCCCGGGACCCCCCCCGGCGTCTCCCCAGGCCCTGCAGGGTGCGGGCAGCCCGCCGGCCTCGCCTTCCCTGGGGGCTTCCACCCCCCCCCCCCCGGCCTTGCTCGGTCACCCCCCGGCACCTCCCTCTCACTCACGGTTATTTACTAATTTTACTCTTTTTCCTCACTGTTATTTACTAATTTTACGTATAGGAACTGCCTGGCCAATAAAGAAGGGTCTGGGGGGAGGGGGTGTTTGTGTATATATGTGTATATATAAATATATATGTGTGTGTGTGCACGTGTATATACACATATACATCTGTGTGTGTGTGTGTATATATATACACACACACATATTTACACACACATATATGCATGTATATACACATATGTATCTGTAAATATATACACATATTTAATATGTGTGTATATATACACATATTTAATACATATGTGTGCATATAGACACATATACACATGTGTGTATATATACACATATACATTTCTGTGTGTATATATATATACACATATGTGTGTGTGTCTATATACACACATATATGCATGTGTATATACACATAGGTATGTGTTTCTATATGTATACACATATATTTAATACATATATATATACACACACACAGAGCTTACTTTCTCTCCCCACAAAGGGGTGAGCCCCAAAGCCATCTCTGGGCTGGAGCGGTTTCCTAGAGGGGCAAATATCGGGGGGAGGGGGTCTTCCCTTTCTCCCCTCCCCCCACCCCAGTAATTAATTCAATTAGCAGGGACATGCCCCTGAAATTAATGTCTGCTGTTTTAGGAAGGGATCAGCCCTTGCTGGAGAACGTGGTCACCCTGGGGAGGAAGAGCGGCGTCTTCGCCAGCTGCAGGGTGGCTTCATTCATCAAGTGTCCCGCCACTGTGAGGCATTTTAAAACATCAAGGATCCTAATTAGCCCCACATGGTGGGACACTCCTGTACAACCTTCCGTTTTGCTGTTGGACATTTATATTTTTCTGTGAGTTTTCACAGATGTAGAGAATCAAATCACATTTTAAAGCGTGGAGTTTTGTTTTGTTTTGTTTTTTTTACTTTAGCCTGTCTGGGTAATATCTGGTCAGCGCTGTCTTGGCTAAGCCAGGAAAGGTATCCAGCCTGAATGGACAGGGCAACATTTGCCTGTTCCACTGCCTTTTTTCGTGACTACAGCAGTTCATCTCACACTGCATTCTGCCTCCCGACAGGACACGTTGACTTTATTGAAAAGGTAGAATCATTCACTTACTCAGACTTTTTCCGGGATTATTTGATTCCCAACCATCCCTGTATTTTCTCAGCTAAATTCACGGAAGGCTGGGGCAGCAGGAGAAATTGGGTTACTTGGGATGGGAAGCCTAACTTCGATTATCTGTTGCAGAAGTTTGGTAAGTTATGACTTTTAATATTGAATTGAAACATGTACGCTAAATGCTAATGAGCTTTTTTGTTGCTTAGGAATTGAAGCGCTAGTGAAAACCAAGTAATTTCTCCAGACCTCTTTCTAAGTTAATGCATTCATTTTCTATACTTACTCATACTTTTTGGTTCACTCAGATTCCAATCTTGAATTTATTCTGTTAATGAAATAAAATAAAGCTATGATATAATCTAACCATACCAGTTCATGTGCCTGTTTAATTTTAACCAAAGGAGCAGTCCTATAGGCTGAAAATATTAAATGGGCAAAGGGGAAAGTATTCTGTAGTTACAGTGAAATATCTCAGAGTATGTCTTCAGGCTGTAAAACATTAGTATGATTCATAGGAATTGATACCCAATTCCGCATGTAGTTTGGTAAGAAGAAATTGCAGGTCACAAAAAATAAATGACTTTGTAGACTGGTCTGAATCATGCTGTCCTAGAATGGTGGTGTTGGGAGCGAGAGCTGGGCTAGGGATTGTTGCCATATGTATTTGTAGCGTACTGAGCATGATGGTGTTCAGATATTAGAGGCCGCTACGGTGTATAAGGTTAAAGAAGTTCGGTTTCAGCACCAATTGTTCTGTTCCCACAGGAACTCAAAAAGTTTTATCTTTCAGGAGAGGCTATAGTACCTGTTGCCAACTGTGATGTCAAGGAGTACAATTCTAACCCAAAAGAGCAGATCCCTTTCAAGGAGTACATAAATTACTGGAAAGAGCACATTAAAAATGACTACCGTTCATCTCGAGGGTGCCTTTATCTGAAGGACTGGCACCTGAGCAGGTAAGAGAGCACCCCGGAATCCTCTGCAGGCCGCAAACAGCGGAGAGCTGCTGCAGAGCCGCAACACTCATCTTTTGATGCCTGAGCGTTTAAATGCTGCCAGTGCTATTTGTTAGCACCTTCCCAGTGAAATATCATTCTTGCACTGCATCATTCTCGGGGTTTCACACACGGCAAGATTCTTAAACAGGTCACTGCTTACTGAAGAGGATGACATTCCTGAGCACTTACCTTTTCACATATGATGTTTTAAACAACTATACGTTATCCTTGTGGGAACTGTGTGGTTGTACCGTTGGCTTTTGCTTTGGCCGTTATGGTGAAAATTTTAGTCCTTAGGAGGAAGGGAGACGTTTATAATCGTGTTTCTTTCAGTGAGCATTCTGTCTTTTTTCTGTATGAGTTATAATCCTATAGCATTCATTTTCTTTTCAGTTAACCTTCTCAGTCTTTCATGTTCTCTTAACTTTCTGCAGGCTTTCCTTCTCCTCTTCCAGCCTGCTGCAAGTTAGGTGGATGCACTGTCCATTCCCCATGTCTGCCTGGGGTTTTTATCTCTTTTCATTCACTTCTCTTCTTCTGTAAATGTGTCCTGCTCCTACTCCAACTTTCCTGTGATCAGCCCTTGTTGTGGAATCCTTGTTTTCACTTGTGAGTGTGTCACTGCCTCACAACAGAGGAGATTAGTCAGTCACCACCTCCCTGTTTGTCTGCTTTCCCAGATATCTGTCCTGTGGCTTGCTACAAAGAGTCTGTACATGTGGCCTAGGATGGGAAAGGGGTAGCATATATTGTGGGAGGAGGTCAGGCATTTTTCAAAGTCCTACAGCCTGTCTAATGCTCACACCTCCAGTCTGTCATCCAGTTGGACAACCGGTCTTGCTGACGTCTCCTCTGAAGAGAATGTGTTCCTCAGGGACTGTCTTTGCCATGGTTAAAAGCATTCTCCCAAATAATTCTTAACTTTCACAGCTTTCCTAGGGGAGAGAAAAGCACTATTGCATGCATTTTGCATGTTTAGACAGAAGAACTTGGAGTTGTGAATGACACAAAGAACGTGGTAGCATACCATGAGTGGTGTGCTGGAGACTTGATTGGTCTCTGCTTCTGGGTTTGGGGCAACAATGTAGAAGAAAAAAATAGCGCATTTTTCTGAGACCCTTTTCCAACACTTTATCTTTTTAAGAGCTTTCCCAGAGCAAGATGTTTACACAACCCCTGTGTATTTCACATCTGACTGGCTGAACGAGTACTGGGATGCTATAGGTGTGGATGATTACCGGTTTGTCTACATGGGACCTAAAGGTTCATGGTAAGGCAGCTTGGTTTCTGTCCTCCTTACATACTCTTTTTTTAAGATAAATACTCTAGGGGATTATCACATTGTATTTCAGGATAGCATCAGGCTGCAGAGATGGTGTAGCCATGCTGCGTGGTGCTGTACCTGAATGCAGCAAGCCTTGTTTCTTTAGCAGCTCATTTGGTTCTGGATATGAGCTGTCTTTGTGCAATCAGCTAAATTGTTTTCTGCTGCTCACTGGCGCACAGTATTTCTGTCCTTGAACTGTGGCATGGCATGTGCACACAGAATCTAAAAAAAGTATCATCTAGCTCTAGGTTTAGAGCAGTGAAGCCTTGTGGTGGGTCATCAGCCTCTTCTGATCCACAGTGCCAACAGAAGCCTGGGAGGGGCACTGATGAGTTAGTCAAATATTTTGCAGGTGGAAAAATTAAATCTGATGTGTGTGATAAAGTTACATTTACAGTATTCCAATCAATTCACATCATAGAATCTCCTACCATTGAAGTATCTATGGGACAGATTCAAAAGTAACTGATAGAGAAGCACAGAGGATGTAAAATACTGCAAAACTGTGTAGATGCAGTGGCCTTTTAATACTTAAAACAGTAAAAATTAAATGAAGATGACTACTCTTTGGGCTCAGATTTGCCTGCATAGTGAAGGTTGATTTCTGTGTGTATGTCTGAAACCAGAAGTTTTTCACAGACGTGAATTTATCTTATGGGTTTTAGGCACTGTCCTTACTTAAACCTTTGATTTGACCCACAGGACTCCATTCCATGCTGATGTCTTCCGTTCCTATAGCTGGTCAGCCAATATATGTGGGAGAAAGAAATGGTTGCTCTACCCCCCGGGACAGGAGGAATACCTAAAAGATCGCCATGGCAACTTGCCCTTCGATGTGACTGCACCTGGTCTTCAGGACAACAGTGTTTACCCTCGCTACACCCAAAGCCAACCCCCTGTTGAAATATTACAGGAAGCAGGGGAAATCGTCTTCATCCCCAGTGGATGGCATCATCAGGTTTACAATCTGGTAAGATAACTGATACCAATCTTTTCGTAACACAGAGAGAGAACCAGGCAGCAGGCTTGAATCAGATCAAACCTATATTGCTGCAGCACATTGTGGACGCCGAAAGTTTGACTCAGCTGAAAAAAAATAGAGACAAATTCTTGGAGGAAAGGTCATCATTGGCTACTCAACATGATGACCAAGAAAAAAATCTTGAACTCGGAAGCTCCCCAGATCATTGCCCACTAGAAGCTGGGAGTGTGTACAACTGGAAGGAGCTATCTGCACCCTCTTTTCTTATTTTTCCTTATGAGATGCTACTGGTCACTGAGACACGGGATGTTGGACAAGATGGAATTATGCTGGGCTGTTAATCTTGGGTTCTAACTATAAATTGTAACTGACTGATGAAAATGCTAATGAAACAAATGGTCTTCACGATTACAATCTCGTTCCTTTCTTCCCCTATCTTCTCTCGTTGTTGCTCCCCGCCCCCAACAAAAAATGTGCTCAGGCAAAGGAACTAGAGACATTTGCCATTTTACAGAGTGAAACAAGATTAGGTTGTTCAGGGATATTAAAAAGAGCCAGCCTGTCAGCATAGCAGTAATGCTGGCCCCCAAAGAAGCATTTTACTTTCTGGGAAATGTGATTTAACTTCTTTACAGCAACAATGAATTGACAGTTGTTCGCTCACACTTGCCTAAGTAGAGCTTAGTAACTGTTTAAACTCTCTTTCTTCAGGAGGATACCATTTCCATTAACCACAACTGGGTGAATGGCTGCAATGTGGCTATAATGTGGTGCTTCCTGCAGGATGAATTAGCAGCCGTCCAGCGGGAAATCAATGAATGGAAGGACCCTATGGACGATTGGCACGTACAATGCCAGGTATAACAGGCAGGCAGACAGCCAGCATCATGTTATTTAGAGGGTCATGAATTTCAGGGATGCAATGAACTGCCTTATTAGAGCTGTAAGACATTCAAGTCCTTAACCTCATACCTGGAATTAGTGCACATTTCTGAATAAACTAGGAACTGGTGACAATTTCACTTTTCAGGAAATATATTGCTTTAGTAAGATAATGGAAGGCTTTGTCAGTGCATATTTGCTATGTCAAGGAGGTTAGGATGTTGTCTGAAAAACTAACGCTTCAGCTGGTATTCCTCAATTATTGAGGTTAGCATTAACATAAAGATTAATCGCTTATGTAGACTCTACCTTCCCCTATATAAAAGACAAGTGCTTCTTCCTGTAAACAGCAGAACTTGTAAGACCCCACCCCAGACAGCAGAAAGAGTTTGAATTCCATTCACTGTGAAACACTGAATCTGCAACAAGCAAAATTAAGGTGAAAGTGGCAACCGGTTCTGTTGCAAGATGCTGTTTTTAGAAGGCATAACTAAATTGAGCAGTGTTGTATCTTGTATGCCCCCAAGCCCTTAAGTGTAAAGCAAATGTAAAGTTTATTTCTGGAGGCTGTTGTTACTGCTGCTACATTGGTATCTTCCAAAAATAATTTCAAAAATGCAGCCATTTAGTAGTACCAAAACCAGTATTGCTTTTGGGGCTAGTGAAGTTTCCAATAAGACAAAGTATTTTAGTGCCCTTAATCATCAAGAAGTTACAAAAAAGATAATTCAAGATGATTAAACTTAGTTACTTATAATTCCAGATAGTTACTAGCTTAATAAAATAATTTCTATAATTCTTACTGTAAATAAAAAGGAATTGCTTCCTTTTCAAAGCTGCTTTTTTTTTCCCCTTAGTTGATCATGAAGTCTTGCACGGGTATAGACTATAAGGAGTTCTACAACTTCCTCAAAGTTATTGCAGAGAACAGGATTTCTGTCTTGGAAAACGGCCTCGATGACGAAGCTTTAGCAAAGAACACTCCAAAAGCTGCCATTTCCACCTTGGGCATGCTCCATGCAGTGTTTGATTTAAAGAGGACTGTGAAGGTGTTAACATCATTGAGTGCTAATGAAGATTTCAAGAAACTAGACCTGACGTCACTTTCTCCACCTCCAGAGGCATTGCTCCACCACTTGAAAGCAGCAATAGATACAGCGCTACTCTAACTTCCTATTTATTCAGTTCTTTGTAAAATGAACCTTTTACAAAATGAGTATTTATAGATGAATGACTCCTCCCTGTTTAATAGCTGTTGCAATTTAAGTACAAAGAGCCTTAATATAGAGTGGGGAGAGAATACATTCACAAGAAGACTGAATACTTTGTGAACTGCCAATGTTTCAGTATCTAGAATAATTGCACAGGGGGGAAAAAAAGAAAGAAAATGGAAAAACCCAAATAATGTTGGTACTGTAGAGGCTGATAAGTTGATCGCTGCTGGTGAGCATGCATTCAGTGAAGATGAATGAAGATTCTCTGTGGAACAAGCTTTGGTCTGGCAGGGCTCAGCACCAAAATGAGTGGTCTACACCATACAGACACCTAACCTGTACTGCAGGCTCCAACAGTTAAGCTCTGCTGTCTCTGGTCACAGCCTCATTGCTTTAAAACCTGTCTTACTTCCAGGAGTAGCTCAGCCTTTTTTTTTTCACATTACCAGATGCTAGTTATTTAGCTTCCTTGAAGACTGAGCTGGCTCAACAGCTGTAGTTTAGATATGCAGGAGCTCTCTGTACTAGTTTCCTTATAGTGACAGTCTTCTACAGCTGAAAGTCTCTGATAGCCTCAGCTTTCATCCTGCTTCAGGCCCTGCAGGATTAGATTTAACATACCAGGAAGGCAGAGTCCTGATAGCAAATCTACCACTAATAATTTTACCATGTGATCCACCCAAAAGGCGAAGCGTGAATATACTCTCTCATTGCTATATGCTATTTCAAGGCACAGTATTTTTATCAAGCAAAGACTTGATTAAGCAGGGAAGCTAGCAGATAACCTCATATTATCTCCTAAAAAAAAAAAAAAAAAAAAGCCAGACTTTTAACACACCAAATAGCACTACTGCATGGTTACAGAGCACAACTTGCAAGCTGAATGCTACCCTTGGGTTAAAGAGCATTTCCAGTGAAGTATCCCTCTTGCTGCTACTGATTGGCAAGAAAGCCCAAAGCACAAATGGCTGCATACTGTTAACATAGTTGCCCTTTAGGGCTCACTTGAATTATTGATCCAAAACTTCCTCACTTCTCAACCGCAGATGACCAATAAAAGCAACTAATAACCTTATGTTTAGAAAGTGCAATAGAAGAAGTCTTTAGTAGGCTGCAAAGTTTCGTTGTTTTCTAGATAATTCTGTGGAGTTTGTACGGTGCATTTTGCATGTCATATTTTGTAGTAGGTGCTCTGCATTGTGAATAGGAAATGGTACCTGAAATTAAGATCAGTACCCAGGGTATGGAAGAATGGAGTATGGCAAAAACACTTTCAACAGCTGTGACTACATCTCAGTGATTCAACCTTCTGGCAAGATGTTTCTTTGGACTGGAAAATTGCCAGTTTTAAGCAACTCTGAAATTAAGTGTTCACAGCTGTCACTTATGGCTGTTTACATTCTCAAAAACAGGCAGCTGGAGCTTTTCCTCCTTACATGAGTAAGGTGAGATTTCATAGAGGTGTTACCAGGAACAACAGTTAAAGTGGACAATCAGGGTACTGGTAGGAAAGCATGTTCTTTGGTCCTGTATCCTGCATCCTGATGATGCAAGAACCCTCCTCCACAAGGCCAGCTAAGTCGTAGTGTGATCAGTGCAAAACAGTGGGGGAAAATTGCATGAAATGAGCTTAAAATTTAAGCCACGTTCTCTTTATGGATTCTGTAGAGAACAAAGGTGTGAGGTTCTCTTGTGGTTCCATTAGGAAACTAATCTGGAGTTCATCCATGACTGATCAAGGCATCAACGGAGCCACAGATTGTTCTAGGGACAAGGAGGGGAAGGGAAATTCTCAGAATGGTCAGAAGACAAGAAGATTGAAATAAAGACAGTATGGAAGCCTGGAATCTCTCTTAAAAATTAAACAGCTTTATTTAAATATAAAGTTACTGTAAAACATACATTAGGAATACTCTCATACCAATATATTAACTATTGTAACCAGTGTACTATTTATTAAAGCATAATACTTGTGATAAACAGGAGAAAACAGTCTGTAGAGTTTTGGGGGTGTTTTTTTGTTTGTTTGTTTCCTGAAGTTACAAACCTGGACAATTTAATGTCAAACTGTAAAAAAAAAAAATTAAAAAAAAATTAAAACCTAGTTCAAAAGAGCTTTTGCTCTAATAAGCAATTCATTCTTTAGTATTTTCATCTGATAACAGCAGGCTACCAAATATCCCTTTGCCTTTTATAAAGGCATTATAAAAACCAGTCTAATTCTAATCTGGTTTGTACCCTACCGGTGGCAGCGGGTGGTCTGTCAGCACAAAGCTATGCACCTAGGAGAAGCAGTGTTTTTGCAGGCCTGCCCGTGCAGAAGGCCGGGTGTTTCGATGTGTTGCCTCACCAGGATTAGATCTGTCACTCCAGACAGATGTTATGTCCTTTGTACAGGGCGTGCAGGAGCCCTTACAGAATAACAAAGCAGCACCAGCGTGTTCAAGGTGCAAGTGTGATATCCCTGAGATTAAACAGGACTCTGCAAAGTATAAATATACAAGTATCATAAAAATAAAGTTAGTCAATAGCAGCTTTACAGTGCAATGGAGAGGTATCGAGTTTGGCATAGTTAGGAAGAAGAATGGAAAGATATTCTTCTTAGTGAGCCAGAAGAAGCCTCCATACTCCACAAAAATTGTCGTTTATGGGCATTGAGAGGGCTTCTCATGTCCCTGCCGCATTTCTACCAACCAGAAATGGAGTTCCACCAACCAAGGCGATTCTTTTGGATTCATTTTACCATTTTCTATAAAATAACCTCTTCCTTATGTCAGTTCAGCAGTGCAAAATAAACACAGCAACTGAACGAACAGTTAACTGGCATTTCAGGGGAAGGAGGCAGATTGCTTTTGTGGGAAAGTGAGATAAATCTACAGGGCAAAAGAAACCTCAGCCACTTTCCACAAAGAGATTTCCAAACGCAAGCTGAGGTTGCATATCAAAGGCTGTTAGCCAACAGCATCCAAATGTCTGTGCTTTACGATTGTAGCTGGTCCGAAAAAAAAAGAAAAAAAGGAAAACACACAGCAAAACTTTGCTCTACCTTTATGTCAAAAAAATAAAATAAAATAAAAGCAGGGCTGAGTTTCACCAAGGGAAGAATTTCTGAGGAGAAGCTGAAGGTGAACCTCAGCGGAGACTAGCATGCTCCCAATAAAACAGAAACCCTCATCTGAAAAAATAGCCATTCTTCCCTTTCAAAAGGCAGCCAAAACAGCAGCGACTCGATTACTTCTTCATCCGCCAGTGTTCAGTCAGCAAAGTGCAGGAGGGAGGACCCAGTGGGGTCCCGGCTCAGGAGTTGTGAGTCCCGTGGCAGTTCTCTCTCTGATGGAGTCGCATCCGCTGAATGTGTTCATAGCATGACTGGGCAAGGAACAGAACAACCCATTAAGGACAAGGGGGTTTTGTGTCAAATTTTGGTCTCTTGCACACCTAGTGAAATTCCACTGTCCCCCTAGGCTGGGCAGAAGACTAAATCTGCACGTCATAATTAATGAAAAGCACAGTCTATAGACTAGAAGGAAAATAACCTTCTGTGCTAGGCATGTCAACACTACTCCCATTTAATTTCAGAGGGGAGAGCATCAGTGTCTCCGTACTCTTTTTGCTACATCAGTAAAACATTGCCATATCCTTGTGATTTCTGATAGAACTTTAGGTTATGACTTTCCGTTCTTCTTGGCTAGATCCCTTGCAGGAGGCCTGGTCCCATTTGGAAGTTCTTGCAGACCTGACAGTTTTGACTGCAAAAATACTTCAGTTTTGTGCATTAGATGGTTTCCAGTCTCATACTGATGCTGGAATTCCTGCCTGGGGGAACTGGATAGATCTCACTGCCTTTGAACTTCCCCCTGTTGTATTACTGGCAGTCTCTCTCTCCAGTAATGAAAATCCCACGGTATCTTTAGACAAAGGACTTTTTTCCCCCCCTTCTACTATTTAAGAAAGTCTTTTCTACCACAGCTTGCCACTGTCACTGTCGAAAACTTTTCCTTACCTCCAGTGCTGTTAGCAGAAAATCATACAGTCCTCCTTGATTGGTGGGGTCCATCAAGTCTCTGATCAGATGGATTTCAGCTCCCAGGTGCTGTATTCTAGGAAAAAGCAGCAGTCACAACCCTTTTAACACATCTCTGGGCACCAGCATTTGTGGGAATACATTTGATTATGGAGAGAGAGGCAGGCATGGATCTGGAAGTTCATCACCCTGATCTACCAGAGGCTGAGTCTTTGAGGTATCCTGTATGACTGGATCTCAGCAGAGATGTTCAGAAATTTTCATAAGCAAATGAAAAATCCTCCATTTCACATGCTCAGTCTCTCTTATGCCTCTCCTCTGTCATCTACAGTTGAGAATATTCCCTAGCAAAAAATCCAGTATCCATCCAATGGGAGTACAACACACACACAAAAAAAAAGCTTCTGGATTTTGAGACTAAGCCTCAAGTTTAACCACTTTACCCTTTTTTGGGCACCAAGCAGACATCCAGAAAATCAGTCAAGGACTTTGACTCAGACTTGCCAGAAAAAAAGACGCAGTTTCATTTTATTGAATGTAAGCAGGTTCCTGCAAGTTCCAGCGAAAGCAGCACAAACACAGCCGCTCTTTGCGGAAATGTGTTACATTTACAGCTATTCCTACACAGGAAAGGTCTAATTACTAGGCATTCAGTATTCAAGACCTTCCAGTCTCCAAACTGAACAACAATTTTTGAATGCAAAATAAAAGTTTTCTCTATAGGTTACAAGGGCAAAGACGGACTAAGTGATTTCCCTTAAATCAGAAATCAATAAGGATTCAAATCCTGTATTCCTCTCTCAAGACAGGGCACAAACCAACCCAACAGCCTTTACTATGGCTCTTGCAAACTCCTTGACAAAGGAACAAATAAGTCCAGTCTCTGCAGGAAGGGCAGCAATGAGAACAGCCCAACCATTAAAGGCAATCACTTCTGCTGAAACGCTTTTCAAGTCTCTCCTTGGAAGACACCGTTCAGGAAAAGCATGTTAAAATGCAATCCCCGGTTTTTCATTAAAGCCATTTTGCCTGGAAGTGTGGCTGGCTTTTCTCTGGGTGAGATCACACACAGCAGCAGGAATGGGAAATGAAAAGCTTCCACTTACTTAGCTCGTGATACAACATACATCAACAGCGGCAACAGGTCATCCATGGGGAGCTTGTAGTCCTTCTCAACCACCCGAGACACAGTGCTCTCTATCTCCTCATACGTCTTCTGGAGGATCACCAGCTTTTCCCGGGGATCCACTGTGGTGCTGTCAGTGTGAAAACAGCCATGTAAAAGATGCTTCCACTGCACAGCTACAGAGACAAAGCAGCAGTACCAAGAAACCTCAAAGCAGACCTTCACACTAAAAAAAACCAGAGCCTGTCAATCATCTCACATGACTGTACCAAAAATGGGTCAACAAGGTGGTGCCAGGAGGTGTCACTAGAGCGTAATATTGTCTGGATGGACCTTGAGCTCTAAGTCCAGAGCATGATTTGCTCACCTTAGTGTCAATCTTTTTATTTTGGACAGGACTCAAATGAGTTGCAGTCCCTAAGATAAAATTTAAAAAGCATGAGATGAACCACTTTTGGCAGTTCTATCAGGAAACTGCTCTTGCAAGGGAGTAATACCCATGTCACATCTATAAGGTTGGTTCTTCTGCCCATAACTTCCTGCAAGGGTACATATCTCCTCTGCTGCTTTCCCCATAGGACAAGTCATGCTGGCTTTCATCTGGACAGCTCTTCCAGAGACAGCATACGCAGCCCAGGAGCTCCCATCTGCAGGGTCCCACAACACTTCCCTGCTCCCCTTCTCTTCCTTCCCACTCACTACTGTAGCACCATCCCCCACGCAGGCCCTCAAGCCAATAAAACAGGCAAAATTTGTTAAATGGTGCTCTGCTTTGCTCCGCTATCATCTCACCACTCCACACAGGTTAGATAACCCTCATATAGCTCCATCCATGTGTCCTGAGCAACAGCCTCTATCACAACTTGACAGTCACAGTCACGCCAAATTTGTTATGCACGCTCCAATGGGCAAACTCCATTTCATTAAAGTCAGTTTTTCTGCAGGAGTATCTCAACAAAATTAAGTTTAAATATTTGTCAGGGGAGGATTGCATTTAAACACACTAAACATAGTCTTGACCTTTCTGGAGCAAAATATTTTTTCTGCAGAAGTGTTTTTTTTTTTTGTTTTTTTTTTAAATATCATCACAAACAACTTTTCTTTAAACGTCTTTACAGGCTTATTTAAACTTGCAGCCTGAGCCAGATTTGCTTTTGTAAAAAGATGTAAATTCTGGCATTTCCCAGAATACAGAAAATCCCCGTCAGCTCTGACTGTCGATAGGAGGTTATGGGAGGTGACTTACATCAGCTTCTGCAAGCACTCGGTAGCAGACAGGAAACACTTGTCCTTGATAAGGGAGCGCCTCTGAAAGGGAGACAGGATTATGTATTTCAGGAACATCAGGAACATCCCTCACTTAGCTTTTCTGAGTCCATTGCGCCCATCCACAACTGTTGGTGCCCCTCTGGTTATTCAGGTGAAGCTCCATCGTTAGCTAGCACCAACATGTAGTCCCACTCCGTTTCACTAATGTACCAAAACTAGCTCTTAGGGCTATTTCTTACCTGGTTGGTTGTCAGGGTGAGATCTTTCAGAGGCCACAGATGTCTAAAAGGAGATTACAGAGAAGATTTAGAAGGCAGTTAAGTCTTAACTCCACTCCAAGTTAGTCTTGACTGCTTTTTAGTCTAATTCAAGGTGACATGAAAAGCCTTGTAGGTGTTCAAGGCTAAGTTCTCTCCTGTTGTTACATTGCTACAGGAAAAATTAATAGTTCAGACTAATTGACCTGAGCTCAGGATTCATTTCATCCACAAATGCTCCTGTAATAATCAGTGAGGCGTTTAGGCACTTTCAGATGCAATTCATCTCACTGAGTCTAGACTGAGCCAAACTGTCTCTAGACTCCAGGTCTCCTGGAGCCTGCTTAAGCCCTTGAGCTACAGATTATGCTATGTTAGAAAGAATCACATGCCTCTTGAGTTCAAGTCATAAGCCTTCACATATCACTTCCAGAGATGGATCTCGCTGCAGAAGTGGGTGAAGGAAATGTCTGGCTCCAAAGCCTTTCCCCTATCTTGAGGCTGAGCGCCCACAACTGTGGCAGCAGGTATCATTTGGTGGACTATAGGCACATTAATAATCTTTATCCGATTGTTCCTGAGCTGGAACAAACCAGTGTTTTGTGAATTAGACAAGAAGATTTTTGCTAAGGGAAAAGGAAAAATAAGCATACATAATAGCAGCTTTCCACTAGTTGGTGTTGTCCTTCCAGACACAGTATTGCAGGAACTCTGTGACAAGACTCTGTGCTGCAGCCTACAAAAAAACTCAGCTCTACAGCTGATGTAGCGTGTTCCCAGGAACCAAGATGTTATAACATCCCTTTCTGCCATGCCATCAGAGCTTTCCCTGGCTGCTAGCTTCCCATCATAGGACATGCATCCAAGGATGAAAAAGGTGACTCACTTCTGCACATCCAGAAACTCTAGCAGCTTGATGTCAGGAAACAGACTTAGGTCCACAATCCCTTGGCAGTAGAGGTCATCTTCTCTTTCATGATAGAGCATGTAGAGCATGAAGAGCTCAGGGTAGAAGCATGGCAAGATCAGAGGCAGGACGATACTGCATGCCTTCTGGTCGCTACAGCAGAGAAAAATGAAGCAGAAACCTACAGTGAAATCTGTAACCTTGATATTACCAAAAGCAGTAGCTACGCAGGACACAGTGGAAAAGCCAGCTTCTGAGACTGCAAGGTTGATCTGTTCTCCCTTCCTCCCTCCTCTTGAGTTCAATGTCACAGTTGGATAGTAGTGACCCATATGACACTCTCACGTATGTATCTTCAGCTCGTGGACAAGTGCATCTTACACTGTAGGACAGGACACTGTTTCTCCAACAGTGCTACCTACAACAAGGTCTCCTTGGCCACTGGGAGAAATCTGGAGCACCAGAGAACTATCTCCAACTGTTCTTTCTGAATTCTTTCAGTAGAGTAGGTATTTCTACCGTGAAAAAGAGCAAATGAAATCAGATCAAGCCATTTTCCAGCTGCTTACCATTTCAAACCTTTGGATTCACTTAGCTCACAAGGGGATGGCTGCAGATTACAGCTTCTTCCCAACCCAAACCCCCTAAACTAGGTCTTCCACAATTATCCCTACTTTCCTATTCTAGGATTCCAACCCCATGTATTCTACTCTTGCCACATTTTCTGCACTGTGCTGCCTATTTCCAGGCCTGCCTACATCTCAGTGTTGATATGGAAGTCCCCATCCCGGCACTGACCAAGTTCCTACAGCTAAAGCGAAGCATGTAGTAGCACTGGGACTGCTGTCTCTCACACGGCCATGCTAACCCACACCGACAAGTGTGGAGTATCTTGCAAGGCTGTGTCCCACACAGCTCTGACTCTCCGCACCTTTTATTCTACTACAGAACATGATTAGAAAAAAGTTGCTCTCATTCTTCTGGGAGAGAAGCATGAAAAGCATATTGACAGCTATGCACTCAGAGAAAAATATGGGCAGTAAACCCAAGTCGCATAGGACAGCTTCTGACAAATATGATCAGTTCAGCATTGAATGTATTTTAGAAGCACCCTATATGCCCAAGCAGCTTAAAATTAAACAGCCGGTGGTGATACCTACTTTGTCTCTCCATCCGCACTCTTTGTGGGCAGTTGGCCTTTCTGTTCCAGCGCCAGATGGAGCAAACCCCTAGAAGACAAGCAGAATCAAGGTTTAGTTCTCCTCTTATTTATCATTAAGGGTAATTTGGTATTCACAGATGAGGAGCTTAGCTGCCTCAGCACCAAGTGGGATATCAACACAGCTCTTTGGAGTCCTTGTAGCACTGCTTAGGTCTCTTCAGGAATTTGAAAGAATATATTGGAGGCATCCTATTTTCCTCTACATTGAATCCCAGGATTAACAGAGCCTTATACATGGTGTCTAGCTCCAAGGGTCATACCCTGTTTAGCTGACCATATTTCACTATTTGAGGGTATTCTCTGTCACCAGCAGAAGCTTCCAGGAGATGCATGAGTGATTTTGAAGAATCTCTAGTTTCTTAAGGGAATGGTAGTCACTTTGGCAATCGTAACTGCACTCTCACTGAGCACCCGCCCCGGTACTCCCATGCAAAGGATGTGAGGTTTCAGGACCTGTCACACCAGCCAAATCTCTAATCCATCTATGAACATTAGAGGATGTTTAGAATTGCCCTATTTAAAACAAGTCTCTGCTCTAAAAAGCTAGCTAGGAGATGTCTTGATATTTCCAAGTCAAAGCTGTTTAGTTTTAAAATAGAGGGGGAGTTGCCTTTTTTTGGTGCAGAAGTAGCAGCCTAGGAAACCTAGCCAGCGCCATGGCAGAGTAAAGTGCCTTTTCCTCCCCACACCACACCTGAAAGGTCCGGAGGCATGAAGCAGGCTTTCAAATGTACACACACAGCATATTCCTTTCACTAGCTTTGGAGAGAGCCTGGGCTATACCTATAGAGCGGTAGCACTGTGCTAAGGCCTCCTTCCCCTCACCCGTACTCTCACTCCAAATGAGCTTAGTTAGTGCAAATACATCTTTATTTAGCACAGGTCTGCAGCAAGTCTCCCAAGAAATATGATGTGAAATAAAGCAGCCCTGACACCTTAAAAAATGATCCCAACAGTCTACTTCACAAGCCCTCTAGGCTCATATCTCTTGTAAGTACTGAACATGCTTGACTTACTGGTAAAACTCCCATATTTTCTTTGCGTAGTACTTGACTTCCTCCTGTGCCATAGTCAGCAAGTGTCTATTGGCCCCAATCCCAGAATATGTTGCCTGAAAAGCTATCATCAAGGCCTTCAGCAGCTTTCCCAGTGGGTGCAGAGAAGACTTCAGTGCCTGCACAACAGAGGAGGAAAATGAAGTTTTGCAAGTCAGCCCTTGCCATTAGCAGAGGAGAACATTCAAAGGCAACTCAGCTTCTGTTGTCAGCAAAGGAGGACAAGCCTAGAGGTAATCAGCTCTAATCTTGGTCTATTTTTGATGCCAAAAGCCCATCCTTCTCTCATTATCGGGCAGAAACGCACTTAGAAACTGCTGTGTTACATAAAGTTTGCTGTGATATCAAAGAGAGAGCAAAGGGTGCTTCAGGGAATGGCTGGCTGAGTGAAAACCAGCCACCAAGACTGCATGGAAGTTTGTTAATCGTTTCCAGCAGCTGTTTATTCCCTGGCAAACAGAGAACTGAGATTGAAGCTTTATCATCATTTCCTAGACACAAAATGAGTCTCCAAGAAAGCATGCAAGATAATCTCCCTTCTTTACAAGCATGGATATTAACACATAATTTAGAGAAGACAAGACTCAAAGTCACTGGCTGTTTTGTATGTGCTATTAGCAAGTAACAGCAAGCAAGAGGACCTACATCCATGTCTGGTGGACAGATGTGGATCACTGGGATGTTTAAACCTTACCTTGTCTAAATAAGGTAGCAGTGACTTCAGCTCCTGGTGCTGAACTAGCTCTTCAAGAATATCTTCCATCTTCCAGGACACATCCTCAGTCCCCCTGAAAAGATGAGAGATGAGGAAGGAGTTATCCCTTTGTACTTCAGACCTTTCTTTCTACTTTCCACCACAGGTAATTTTTCTACCGCCCTCATTCAGACAGAGTTCCACTAAAGCCTTTCTTGCCATGACTAGGTTGGGCTAGCTTCACTTAGAGTGAAGCCTCATTTATGGGTTATAAACAATTAAGATGACTTAAAATCAAGCAGTAAAGTACTGGAATAATTCCCAACTGGTATTGCAAGTGGATACAAAGGGGCAATAAGACTATTAGAATGAAGGAGTTCTACTCTGTTCTCCTGAAAAGCACCATGTTTTTAAACAGAAAGGCTGGTTTTAAGGGGAGTGAAAGGTGATGAATTTAGGTAATGATGGCTATTGTGGGTAGATGGGGTCTAAGTTGCATCCTGAACAAGCTCATCTGATCTATTTTAGATATTTACTTCAGGGGAGATAAGATCAGCCCGCATCCACTGATGGCATCAGCAAACAAGCAAAAGGAGCCGGTGATGCCTGGCTCACATGCAGATGCCTACATTTAATCAGGTGAATCCCACCCAGATTTTCACATATAAGAATTAGCCTCAACAGCCCAAACTTAAATTCAGGCTTCAAATTCATCCTCCTCCAAGAAAGTGATGCTGTCTCATGGACAGGAGTATCTGGAGATGCACGAGTTCATGACTCGAATGTAAGGCAGACTCAAATGTATACCACTATCCTCTCTACACTAATGGGCTCCTCTCTCACAACAAGAGTGTGCAATAGTCACCTTTGGCAGAAGAGGTACTCCTGAGATTTCCGCAGCTCCTTGCTTGTTTGTATGTGGAAACCTGTGAAAGACTCCTCCATTTCTTCTTTGCAGCCAGAATGGATGAACTCCAGGAACTGGTCATAGATCCCCTTCCATCTCTTCTCTACTGGGAACTCCTCAAGGCCCAGCTGACTGCACAACATGACATGACATTAGGCTTTTCTACCTCCCGCCTCCATTTTTTCACCTTCAGATATGGAAAGTTCTCCAGAATCAGACATTAACACAAAAACTATGGGAGCAGAGAAATTTAGCAGTACCTAACTGGTAGGTCAGCAGAAATCAACTGAAGCCTATTATCCTGGCAACAAGGTACTTTGGGTCAAGAGAATCTAACTCTTTGTGCATGGAACATCAACAACCTGAAGCTTTGCGGATGAATTGATCACAGATTTTTTGCTCCCCTTACAGATGTTTCTAAAGAAAGAGACTATTTATTCCAACTGAAAGCCTACAGAAGAGACTGACAGCAAGAAGGCAGTTAAGCAACCACCACCAGTAGCTACTGCTGTCTGAAAAGCACAGGAAACAGGACCTGTTTCCGCAACATAGAAACTCTGATGGACTGGAAATGTTTTGGCGGGGAAAGAGGAAATTGAACTGGACTGCACAAAAGGAACCTCAGAGGACAGGTAGCTGCTCTGCTTCTGCCTTATTTCACAGGTTTACCAGTGAGGACACATTCCTCAGTGCTACTACAGGAATCCACCCAGGACAGGAATTCCTGCCTCGGGGCAGAGATCCACCTGCACTCTTGATGGGCCATATCAGTGCAGCACAGACCCAGTTGCAAGACCCCTATCCCTCCCACCAGAACTCCCTCGTTTGGGTGACACTGGCTGAACCCAGGCCTCCAGCCTGGAGGCCAGAACATCCCTTTGCAGGGTTCAGTCCTGAGTATAAGAGTCTATGTGATGTGCAGATTAAATGATAGACTCTGCTCTCCTTTCCTCTTCTCCTGGCAATATATTAGTATTTTAGATCAGCTCCTTCAGGCAAGGACTGCTTTGATTCCTGTAAGGGCTGATCCAAGTCTCCTCTAGGTACTGTCAAAATACAAGCCAAAACCCGAGAAGTCAGCTGCTGTTGCTCACGCTTTGGTTATCCTGTCATCCAGCTGCTCATTTGATGTGTTCAGGATGCCTTGCGTCTGAAGGCCTTGGCCCAATTTATTAGTAAAGGTTCCCTCCAGAATGAAGCCATTGGCAAATGACAGCTTTCCCTGTAACAGAGAAATAAAGGGTTATTTTGCCAAGATCTCATTAGTGAGAGGAAACAAGCTGGACTGAGATCTCAAACTCTTTTCACAGAGCCAACTCCTGAAACAGTGACTAAGAACAATTTCCAGCACCAAGCCGTACATTTTCAGCATCCAAAGCACTAGTGTCATTAAGGTAGGAGTCGCTGGAGGCAACGGATCAAAATCCTGGCTATTAAATGACACGTATAGGATTCTGGAGGGGGAAAGCTATAGACAGAGTACCCAGAAATATAGACAAGGGCTCTTACATTATGCTTTTCAACAAGTATTCAAAATCCTTTTTGTGTTATAAAAATCTCTGGCTTAAATTTGGAGGTAGTTATTTCTAACCTGGAGTGAACATATGAAACTTCCAATTTCTCCTGTGTTTTTCCTCTGCTGGTTAAAACCACATGCAAGTTTGGCCTCACAGGTAGAGGGAAACATTTGATATTCACCATAAAAGCTTTCAAGTGCTTGCTGCTACCAAGAATAACCCTAAATTCTCTGGGGCAAATATGGGAGAAGACATGCAGTAGCTTGATTCAAACTTAAAAGGTTCTAATTAAATTATTTCCCAAGCCAAACAATTTGGCAACTAGTCTGGCTTGGAATATGAGCCTGAAATCCATATTGCTAATAGCAGGAGGCACTATTGCTTTAGATAAAGAACAGATTTTTCTAGACTAACCACTCAAACTAAACATTAATTTTGGAGGATGTTGTATCTAAGCACTTCAGTCTCTGCAAAATCTATCCCAAGTCTTCCAGCTGAAAATTACAACAAACTCTTCCTCCCATGACAAGTCACTAAATGACAGTGCATTATTTGCAATCCTTACCATCAAGTATCTATTTTGACATCAGCTCAGTTTGATTTAACCACACGCTTCCTGTCAGACTTGCCATAGATTTCTGTAACAAGCTGGAGGACTAGTTTTCCCTGCAACGGGGCACTTTATGAACGCTTTGACCAAATATTTCTGTTAAAGATAACTGCAAAATGTTCAGCGTGCCAGTGCAATGGCCAGATTGCAAAATTAAGCCTTCAAGATAACTCAGCTGTGCTAACATCTCAGTTACGTCAGCATAGCACTGGTACTGCAACTCCATTTACTTTATGCATTGTTTCCCATGCTCCCAACCACTACAAAGGCTGTAACATTTGTTCTATGAACACAAAAACATCCCAAACTGTATCTGCAAAGTGCTGCCACTCCCCCCCCCCAAAACCAAAACAAAACACTTAAGTAAAAAACAAAGCAATGCCCAAAGCCCTCAGTTCCCTGCTACTTGAAATCTCTCAGCTGCAGCCTTCCTTGTGTGAAGGTGACAGGTAACAGGTGGAAAAGAAAAAAATAAAATAAGTTATTTTCCAGGGGATGAGGGGAAAGTGGAGGGGGAGGACATGAACTTTGAAGAAGAATCCCTCAGCCTTCTGGAAAGCTAGCAGTAGTACGGAAAGGCTGAGAAGAAAGAAACGCTCACCTTTCCGACAAATGTTAGATCTTCCATGAAGTTTCCTTCATAGACAGAGTCATCTTCCAACAGCAGAATCCCAGAACCCTACATGTGAAAGCACAGGTAGTAAATACATGACATGGACCTCCTACCTACCCTGTCTCATCTAGAAACAGCCACTGGGGCTATTTACAAGGTGCAGATTCTGGAAACCCTTTTGCAAGCCAAATATATCATCAGCAATACTCAAGAGAAAAGCAAGAAGGTGCTCTAGAGATAACCGATTAGGCATCATTACATGGAAAAATAGTACTGAGTAATCAGGCAGTTTTAAAGAAGAGTATGATTACATTTATTTCCCTAGAACACGGAACTAAATGCAGGTTCTTGCTCACACAGCAGTCACCAAGAATTACCATACGGCTCAAACTAGTGGCCTTCCCAATCCTATGACCTTTTGGTGACTGTAGCCAATTGTGTCATTCTTTGCAAGATGATTAAGAGAAAAGAGGAAGCCAGCTGCCACGTAGAATTAGCTTCATCTCTTTTCATGCAGTCAACATGGTTTTAATGAGCTGCACCTAAGCACTCATAAAATTACTCGTTCCATTACTTCGACTCCCACAGCTGCTTACAGTAGCCTGCATTTCAGAAAAGGAGCACCGAGATGAAGAACAGACACAGGGTACTTTATACCAACAGGGAAGATTCTTCTTGTAAGGGCTTGGCCCAAGGTTCAGGCCTGAAGGTTTAGATGCAAATATACCAGCCAGAAAACATGGTCACTTTTAGAGCTGTAACACATTTTCCGCTGGAATAGTTTTCTTGATGGAAAGTGCCCTTCCTGGCAAAAATAAAAGGTTTCCAAGGGAAGCATCTTGGCCATACCAATTTTCCACTAGGAAAGCTAAAACGACTGCTCCCCACCCGGAAGCCTTGTGAAGTTAAAGAAGCCTTCAGCAGCTGGCAAGCCAAAAGAGAGCTTTATTTTGGTCCTCTGCAGATGGAATTTTTATGGAAAGACCTTCCGACAAAGTTTCCATGCTAAACATTTTGCCCTAATTTTGTGTGTGGGGAGGGGGTTGTTTGTTGTTTTTTAAGCGTGTATTTTTCATGAGAATAAATCCCTTTATTCCCCAGCCAGCTCTAATCATGCCAATCCCTTTTGCTTTCCGCACCAACATATCGACTTTCAACGAGCTGGAGAGCAGACTTAACACAGGTAAGTCCACCTTGGCAAGGTAAAGGCTTAACAATCTCTAAGGCAGATGTAGCACCATATATACCTGCACAGCATCGCACATGAGTTCCGCTCTATAATTGTGACCTGATGGTCAAACAACCAAACCTGTAAGATGTCTCAGCATAAGCAAGGAAAAGTGACAGTCTCATGTCCAGTTCCTAACTGCACAGAAAGCCCAAGAAGGTGGTAAGAAGCATATGATTTAATTTAGGCCTTTTTCTTCAAAAAATTCTTCTTGTGATAAAACATCAATGCCTAAACCTTGCTTTCTATTTTTCAACCTAATCTTGCCCTTGATGGGGAATTCCATGTCCCACTGATATAGAGAGTCCACTGAAAATGGGTACTCACCACCATTCTACCAGCATGAAATGTCCTTTGATAGCAGACCCCTGACTGGGTTACTACAATGCCTTGTCCATGTTTGTGATCATCATGCCACATCCCTATGTACCTCTCCCCTCTGGAATGCAATAGAAAAGGAATTAAGTTTTTGCCCTGTTTCACCACATCTTAATCCATTTTATGCATCACCTTCTGAGGCTAGCTTTAGTCAATATAATGCTCCATGCAGCACTTACTGCACAAATCCAATTCAGGTAATGCTTCCCCGGGATTTCAAGCCCTACAACAGAGTCTGAACATTTCCTCCCTTTCACACCCAAATCCTCCCCAACAAAACATGAAGCTTTCCCCTCCAAATAGAGGGACAAAAACGTCAGGTACCTAAAGCCAGCTCTGATCTATACCCCCTTTACCTATCTTTGTCGTCCCAGACCCCATATCCATTCTTCTTGTCGTTTTCCCACTGTCCTGTGTATTTAAATGGATGATCAGCCGAGGGGTTCTCCAGTATCCCAAACCCTTGACGCAGGTCATCTTTGAAGTAGCCTTTGTAGACCATCTCATTCCCATACCTGCAGAGAGACACAGATGTAATTTAAGATGGTGCCTACTGGACAGCTACTATTGGAGTGGGAAGCCAGGAAGATGATTAGATTGAGTTCTTCTGCCTGTTAAATATTACAAGTATTTGACTGATAGTTCTGGAACCTGTAGCCATTCACTACTAGGAATGTGCACCACTTGAGCTGGCCACTCCACACATAGCTTTCAACATTATCTGAGGACACATCACTTAGAAGCCTGAAGAGCCCCATTATTAAAGCTTGCAATTACCCTGGGAGAGGTAACTCAGTCCTTGGCCTCTTGCCAGCCAGGTCTCAATGACCGTTGGTTTATCCATGGGAGTAGATCAGATTAAGTGGGAAGCCAGATCTGCCTTCACCTTTCTGCACCCACCAGCCACCCCTTCTCCTGGGATCATCCACCTGGGAAGAGCTCCCCAGAGCTCTGTTCATGCTGGCCCTAGACCTCTTGAACAGAGAAAGAGCTTATGCTAAGTAGAGCTGTCACTGATAATTATCAACCCACTCTCACATTTGAGACCAGAGACACTAGCAGAAGTGCAGTATACTTCAGTTCCTCTTACTCCCTCTATTCATATTCTTATGGCTCCTGACACTACCAGTGTCCTTGAAATATAAACACGTTATATAGCACTAACAGTCACAGTAGCTATACAACAGCTACACAGGGCATTGGTTATAAGCAATTAACATGTACCAAGCATTGCTCAGTAGGCTCAGTCTTCCCTACAGATTTCTGTGCATGTCCTGTACTCTGAGTTTGATTCATAACTATGGAGCACAACATGCATGTTGTAGGAAGGATGATGGCTTATCCCCATGATAAGGAACTGAAGTAAGGAACTGGGTTTTTTTTGCTTTCCTTTGCCACAGTTGGCTCAGCAAAAGCATGCTAATGATGGGTAGATGAGTCTTCGCATTTGCCAGCACATTTGACTCCAAGCCATATGTGAGCTAATCAAAGATGCGATGCAGTCGTATTTGCTGTTACATAAACAAAGCGAGCTGGCTCTGTCCAGCTAACTCCATAGGCTGCAAATGAAATTGGTTTATGTCTACAACCTGCTGAATAGGCCTCAGCTGCAGTTTCTGGCCTTCTGAACGGACGGGAGAAAGAGGCTAAGGCTGGAATACCACAATAATCACACAATACAGTTCTTTACAGACTGGGCTCCCTCCAAATTCCCAACAGCGCTTTGAGACACAAGCGTGCAAATTAGTTTTTCCAGGAGCATTTTGATGAGTAAATAAGACAATCTTGAACTGCATGTCTTAAGCTCTAGGTTTAAGCTCAGAATTTGAGTGAGCAAGAAAACCAAATCCAAGCAAACTGGGAGAAGCAGCCCATTTCAGCAGTTCAGGATGAGTTACGACTCCTACACCAAGAAGCTCATCTACCATTACAGAAGTTACTCTGTACAAGGTTTAGTTCAGACAGCATGGCCAGATAGGGAGGAGAGAGAGCTACATCCTCCACTAAGTCTGTCCTGTCTGAAAGCTGGATGAGACACTCTGCTCTACAACTACAAGCACGAATGCAAAATGACATCCTCACCTATAGGGCTCAGAGGTTGCTGTGCTTGGCAGCTACATAGGTTACAGCTTGTAGAGAAGGGCTTACTACCCTGATGCTGAGGAGACTCAGGGCTTCTGCCAAAGCCATACTGCCCATCTCCAAAGCAAAACCAGAAAAGGCCAAAAGCAAAAGCATTAGCTTCTGGGGTCTGCATTACCCTGTGCTTTATACTGTAATTGGGCCTTTCTCAGTGAGGTGGGGCCATTTCACCCTTTAAGCATGTGAAACCTCCTTTCCCCCAGAGTACGTCTTTGTGCTTTACTTACTCACAGATTCCGTAGCCTCTCATCTTGCCCTCATACCAGTGGCACTTGTAGCAGTCATACCGGTCTTCAGATCGACGTGGGACAAGGCATATTCCAAACCTAGAGGGTGCATACAGCAGATGTCAGCACAGAGGTCAGCATTGGGGAAAGGCAACTCGGTTGTATTTCATGAAGTATAAAAACTAAAGACCTTCCACACTCCCAAACAAATTTATGTACCTAAGGTCAGCTCTAACTCTGAGATTACTGTCAGGTGTCTACTGACTTGCTCCAAGGAAGAGCTTGTTCTAGCTCATCACCTTGTGAGCTGCAGTCACAGTTTCTCATTACTCCTTTCTACAGAGCTATTTGCAGTGATTTCCCCCCCACCCTTTCTCCCCCTTTCCCTAGTTTAGGGGCTGAATTAGACTACCAAAGCAATTGCCCATTTAAAATAAGTTTTTAAAGTTATCTAAAAATCACAGAATCACAGAATGGTTGAGGTTGGAAGGGACCTCAGGAGATCATCTAGTCCAACCCCCCTGCTCAAGAAGGGTCACCTAGAGCACATTGTACAGGATCACATCCAGGGGGGTTTTGAATATTTCTATGACTTTTTCAAGGTATTTCACATGAATAAATTCACCTAGATTTAGAGATTAGGGATGAGATTCATCTGACAAAATGGAGATGTCTCCATCTGAAATGATCATCTGAGCCTGCTCCCTTTACTGTAGTAACTAGCAATCCAGTCACTCTAGTCCTTATTCAGCCTAAAGCAGGTGTCTACAACAGATCAGGTGAATTGGACTGTAACAGTGAATATTTCTCTCCACTGACTGTAAAGGGAACAAACTAGCTGAGCTAGAAGCAGCCACATTTAAGTGAGATGAATTCCACACCAGGAGAAGAACCACCCTACAAAACGCCAGCGTGACTTTACCTCTAGTAGGAACCATTCAATATTGTACTCTGAAAGCAAGAAACACCCTATTTTTTAAGGCTTACCCATGCTCCAATCCCTCTTTGAAATCTCCAACATGGTTCCGTCCATCACGCCACTTCAGTGTCCCCCTGCAATTCGAGGCAAGCATTACACAGGGGAGACTGCCAGCAACATTTGCAATTTCAACGTCAGGAGATACGCATAAAGGCTCAACCCAGGGATTGTTAACATCAAAATATTTCCTCGGGGGACAGAGACAGAGAAGTTCTCCAGGAACCACTGGGACCTCGGTTTGCACTGTAAGGATTTAACACCACCAGGTTTTCATGCCCTGGAATGAGCTGGTAGAATCTTCTTCCAAATTCATAAATCTCAAAAGCATTTTGCAGTGTTGCTGGATCATCAATTTAGAACAATGAATACGATTGTTTTGTAATTACAGTACAGTGTGTGATGAAGCCAGCCAAAATTTCAACAGTGCACAGTCCCACAGACAACTTAATGACAGCATGGCCTGGAACTTTCTTGTGCCAGGCTTTCTGAAAACAGAAGAGACAACCGCTAGCCTAAAGAGTTCCTATCTTTCCATCTGTTTTGTATGTGGGTTGTAGACATGATTATGCAAGGTAATGACACAACGATGAGACTGGAATGGTCAATGTAATGGTCAAACTATTGCATGGCCATGCCCGCTTGTGAATGGGTTCTTTCTTCCTCCCTGTCTCCCACTCCACCTGCACCCACTCACTGTTTTAACTCTTGCATCAGCACAGATGATGCACATTCCCCATCTACACATTCCAACCTACACATTCCCCATCCAAAGACAATGCTAAACGGTGCAGAACCAAAACTGTGACGCATCAGCATGACTTTCACCAAGGCTGCTGCTTTAAACACCCACACAAGACAGGTAAAAGGCCAAGAAATTGGGGTTTTGTTATTAAGATACAGGGAAGTGGTTGGATCCATTTAAGTGGACTTACGCATCTCAGTTTGCTTTGCTGTTATGAATGCAAAGCAAAGGAGAGCAAGCCAGAGAGAATGCCTGCTCCAGCCATGGAGATGGTTTAAGCTACTTGTCAGCCAGACTGATCTACTTCTTCCACTTCAAGGCATGAGGAGTAGTGGGACAGAAGGGTGAAGAATGCAGAAGCAGTTGCTGGAGAGCCATGATTCACATTACTGCTGACAGAAGAAAGGAGGGGTAGAGTGAAATACATGGAGCTTTCTGCTCATGTGCTCTCCCACGCCAGCTTCCCCTTCAGAGGTGGACAAGCTATCAAGGCCAACTTTGCTGGCCTGTAATCACGTATCAGTAGCAAGTCACATACAAGAGCAATTTCAGCAGCAGGAAGGACAGCCTAGTAATTAAGCGATTAAAAGCCCAGCAATTAAATGCACTTGAAGTCACTGAGTTCTGTCACAAATTTCCTGGGATACCTCACTCAAGTCACTGAATCTAAGTTTGTCAACTGAAGCAGCAAAGGTATTTCTTCATCACAAAACTCCTTCAAACCTAAGACAGGAGGAGACAATGCACAGAGAGGTGCTGTGTCTGCAGAGTTGCCACCACCCCAGTGGTTTTCTGATCTCTGCTGGGAGCACAGATGCTGGGGAAAGTAGGTGTGATGATTGCCCAGAAGAAGCTCTACCCCAAACACCTATTTTATGCTATTGTGAAGCAAGGCACAAGCTCTTCTACAGAAGATTCGATATTAAACTTTTGATTCTGGATAGTCTGAATGTTTTAAGAAGGCTCTTTCAAACCAAGTCTCTACATCCTTTTTTTGCTTCAATGGCAACTGTAAACAAACTGCACAAAACTCAGGAAATATAAAACTCCCAAATCAGCCTGTGTTGGTGTCTGAGGAAGTTACTCATATTTCAGGCTTCTGCAGAAAAACAGAGACTATGCTCTAATTCTGTGTCAAAGGGATCTTGGTTGGGGCTATTTAACCTTAAATTACAAGCCATTCCCTTTTGACAGGATTCATTCTTAAACTTGGGCTGTATTTAGTGAATAGTTCTAATGCTCCCCAAAACTGCATTTGAGCAACTTTTGTATATAAGGTTTTATTTATTCATTTATTTACAATTCTTCTTTTGATAAAAGTTTGGATGTTCAAATAGTTTTTGATAGAGCAGGAGAAAGCTTTTCCCTCACTAGCAAGCAAAGAGGTTTTTGGTTTGGTTTGGCTTGGTTTGGTTGGCTTTTTTTTTTTGTCATCCTGAGGGTAAGATTTTATGCCTCAGGCTAAGATCCTGATGTTAAACATTATCTCAAGTCTAATTACAGGTACAACCAAATGCAATGCCTTCAATGTGATCATTACCACGTTATTAGGGACAACCTCTAAAATTTACCCTATAACCCAGTATTGCTACTAAGACACATACAATAGATCACATGCCTGGACTCATACTTTGACCAAGCCCTAAAAACAAGCAAATGTGTCCCAATTGCCCCCTGAATTTGTCCTCCATACCAGATTCGCTCCCTGCAGAAACAAGTGAGGCAGGAACTAGACGGGCTGGCACACCCAGGGCAGTCGCCAGCCCACAGTCTGCGGTCCAAGCCCTCAGCCCAGGATGGAGCACCCCACACTCACAGATACTCTTGAAATTAGTCTTAGTCTGCGCCTATCCTGGCTGGATCCAGGCAGCGCTGTACCAAAACAGCAGGGTCATCCTTGCGTGTTCCTGCTCAGGAAGGCGGGCAAAAAGGGCTCCTTACTTGCCATGAGGCTTTCCCCAGTGCCATTTGCCCTCGTAGGTCGCGTTCTTGAACTTGCCCTCCAGCCTGAAGACATAGGTGAAGAAGCGGCAGGACGGAGGCTCGGTGCCTTCCCCGGTCTTGCCCCACAGGGGGAAATCGCGTTTCCCGTTCAGAGCTTGGCGGATGGCTTGGTTCAGCTTCCACTGCCAAACAGCCTGAGGACAGAGGAGGAAGAGGAGTGATGGAGTAACCAGTGAAAAAAGCAAGACGGGTCCCAAGAGGAAACATTCCAGAAGAAGCAACAAGAGGTTGGGTTCTCCCCTACTCCGTGCTGTTCAGCTGGCCATGCTGGTGCCCATCTACAGCACCAGTAGGAGGTATTAGCTTGGTTCCTGCAAACTGGATGCTGCAAAAAGACACTAACACTTCCAAGTCAGCTGAGCCTGACTCCCACAATCACTAATTGCCCTCGACACGCGACCATGCTGGTGCGGCTGCAAGGTTCCCAGCTGTGAAGCTCACTGGGCCTCTGCACCACACGCCAGTGCCCAGATCAGACAACTTTCAGGGCCCTGATACCACTCATCTACCACTGACTGTCTAAGCCACCTCTGGCAAATCACAGAGGAAAAGGTCTTAATTTAAGCAGATGCAGAGTCACTAATTTGTCTTCTGATCAGGAAGCTAAAATCCTTATGCTAAAATGCTTAAATGGGATTTCAGCTTCCATTCAGTAGCCAATGTTTCTGTACCCAAAACGGGGCTGCCAACATGGAGCTGCACCTCTGTGCCATTCTCCTATTTCAATGTTTAGGTACATGGTATTGCAGGAGGAACAGAAAAGCCCTGCCCACAACTAACCTTCATCTGAGGATCTTTGGCAGACAGAAAGAATGTTTCTTCTGGTGTAATAATGTGGAGGCCATACCTGTGAAGCAAAGGACATTAGAGAGACTATGAAAAATACGTTTCTTGGTCAAGCAGCAGTTGCCGCTCTTCTCATCCCTCTTCAGAAGAGGCTAATGATACTTTCGCAGACATTCTTCCCCCCCCCCCTTCTGAAGAAGTACTCAACTAATCAATTCAACTTTGTTCCTTAGGTCTGCAGCCAAAAGCACTTTATTATTGATTGATTTCAAGATGTCAGCAAACACAAGCAATGCAAGTCTGAGCTGCTGTGATCCCATCTGAGATGCAAGCTGATTACCCATATCCCAGAAACAACTCCCTCCACGAATGGAAAGGAGATGAGGCAAGGTTTTGAGTCAATCTCTCAGTTCCACAGTCAAGCTGAACCCTTTTTCTTCAAGTGGCAGTATTTCACTTACACTCCAGGAGCTGACTTCTCCCTGCAGTTTTTGTCTACCCACACAAGCTTCAGATCAAAACTCTGAAAGCTGTTACCCTGGAGAACCAGAAAGAGAGAAGACATTCTTGTTATTGACGTAAATATCACACTTTGCCCTCACCCTCTCAATCCACTGAACAGCAGAGCAAGATGGGCAGCAGTGTAAATTCCCTCCTCTGTGGTCCACGTCTGTCTCACACTATGATGACAGAGCTCAGAAACTGAAGGAACGCAGGAGAAGGAAGGAAGTTCTTAGTTTATCACTTTTAAATGGTGGTCCATAAAACCACGGCTACAACTAGTAGTAACAGACTGTTTCAATACACCCTTTTAGATGGCACTTATCCCTACAAGAATTTCTTCCTTATCACATGGCAACCCACCAGAATCATCCCTGGCACTCAGCAGGCTCTAGTTTTGCTTATGATCTGACTTGGATCTGGACTCCAGATGCCACTGCCATGCAGTGGCCTGCAAGTACAACATTTAAGGAATCACTGTTTTAAGCAATAGCACACCAAGCAGAAGAAAATAAAGTGTTTGGAATATTAGTTAAAAACTACGTTTAAGATTACATCTCCCTTCCCTGTCTAAATACCAGGTGCCTACACTACAGAGCTGCTGTCTGCAAGAACATGGTTGAACAAGTTCAGGCTCCATAGCAAGCACCATGGAGCTCACCATGAGTTAATTACTGATGTATCTATTGGATCTGGGGGAACAGTGTAAGAAGGGGGGTTCAAATTCCCAGCTCTACAGCCCTTTTTGGCAGTCCCCTTTCTGCATCCCAAGCTAGCCAGCTCCATACCAGTCCAGTTATGTCTCCACAAGCTTTAATAACAGTCATAGCAGCAGATGAAACAGTGGGCGGGAACCACTGACTGAACAGAGATGACTACAATGCAGATATCTCCATGTAAGCTGCTTATCCTTGGTTCCTGCTCTAGTCAATGGAGTTGAGGGCATGACTCAACTCATCCTAAATGTAGGCATCTAAAACAGATCAGATGAACCACACCCAGAAAGTGCCTTTTTCTCTCCTCTAACTAAAAGGGAGCCTGGGGTGACTAGCTCCTAGCAAGAACACCACAGCATTAAGGAGCTGTCAGTCAGAGCAAGCCAGGTTGGACTTAGTTAATACATGCTGTAGAACAGCTTTGAACACATATTACTTATCTAGCTGTCCACAGCCATAGACACTCCCTGTCTGTTCCACACCCAGGCCTCAAATTCCTGAAATAGCCCCAGGAACACCTGCATCATCAACTCCAGCTCCCAGGCCACTAGCAGAGTCAACCACAAAACATCAGATTTAGTCTTATGCATGAGCGTTTGCAGTATAAGATTTTTAACCCATCAGGACCCTTTGAATGCACAAGGACAGAAATAAACAGATTCCTATGCAGGTGAGGGCATGGGTTTTTAGAAAGGTGCCTGTGGCAGTTGGATCCTATGCATTTACTGGGGGAAAAAGTTATGCGGGTGTTCCCCTTTTCCTGCTTCACTGGGCTTTCTTCTCTTATTTTCCAGTGGAAATCACAGGTGCAAGGATCTGAGACAGGGTTTTGCAAACAGCCAAGCTCTGCTGCAGTCTCGGCATTAAACGATTCTTAATCTTAGTGCCATTCATCTCTGCTGTCCTTCCAAACACCCTGAAAGGTTCAAGACTCACCTGAATTAGCACAAGGACATCATCAAAGAGCAGAATTCGGTCTGATCGATTTGTGCTGGCAGAAATGGGAAGATTTCTGCTGTCTTCCAGCAGCCTCCTTTCGGGAACACAGAGCATGTCCTGCAGAGGGAACCACAGAGGTAGAGATGGTAAACAGATAGCTCTTGCATTCCCAAGGAGAAACATCAGGATCTGGGAGAGGACATGCAACTCAAGACACCAGTTCCCACAGAGGCCGACTGACTCGTGACACAGAGCACGGTGACAGCAGGCTTAACTTCTGAAGCACCCTGTGATCAGAAGGTTTGTCCAAAGCTTCCAAACTGCTCTGCTCCAACTGGCAGCTTCCAAACCAAGCCCTGAATGCTTGATTCATATTAAATTTCCCCCCTTGAGTAAGCAGAAGCGCAAGATCTCCAAAAGAGCCCCCCACCAAGCCACTGCCTGTTTCTCTGACTCACCGTGAATTTGTAGCCCAGGGATTTCCATAAGGCCTTGGTAAAACAAGCTTCATCCAGGACTTGGCTGATGAAAGACTCTAGCTTCACATATTCCTTGATAGCACTGGTAACCAAGTCTTTTTCAGGGCCCTAATAAAGGAAAGCAGGGCTTGAGAAATGCTTCAGGCACCACTGTGCAGGACCTCCACTCTCTGGGCTACAGTCGCAGAAAAATCTCAGCAGCTCCAGATCCTCAGAGAGGGAAGGAGCTGCCAATACATCTGTACTCAGCTGAGACTGACTGCATAAATCTCAATTTGCCTTCAGTCCAGGAGTATTTTCAATCCACAGGTGTGCACCAAGCTTTGGAGCACTTGCAAGAGGGCAACTTTTTCACTCATCATCACAAAGCCCCACAGCCCTGCATGAGATGTTAACGTGAGCCAGTCAAGCAACATCATATAAAGCCTCTTACCTCTTTAAGAGCCTCGTTCAGCTTGGTAAGGAGCAGTATATATTGCTCAACGTGATCCCGGATAGGCTTGTGAAGTACAGTGTACAAGGCCAGTGACATGGAGGTCTCGGAGGTGAAGTCTGTGAGGAATTGTTTCAGCACTGTCTTATGATGCTTCCAGGCTTCACTGCAAGATCGCAAATGAAGACAAAGGTTCACTAACTAGTCTTTCTGCAGATTGCTACACCCCTGCCTTCCAAACATGATAGGCTACCTCACTCCCAGACATGGTATAGAAAGACCTCAAGGAGCAGGAGACAATGTTGTGCAAACTTATTTGCACACCAAATACACAGAAATAAGACAATGAGGCAAACCAGAGCTCCATCCATTCTGCCTCTGGCCCAGCACCCTTCACAAATAGGAATCACACCCACAGATATACAGAATATAGCATGACTTCTACAACCACAACAAAGGGTGACTCAGATAAAGTGACTGCAGATCTACTCGTGTCCAGCTCTCATCCCTTTGGTTGCTATTTCCACGAGTCTCTGACCACATCTGGGACAAGCAGTGGAAATTTCTTGAACAGAAAAGTTAATTCCGTACAACTGTGAGCCTGTTCAGAGGGACTGAAACACCATAATTTGAGTCAATGTATCAAGGTTTAAGTGGATGATGTCAAGTAAACTTGGAGCAAAACTGATAAGGAGTAATAGTAAGGAGCATACAACACTTTCCTCCTTTAGAAGGAGGGAGAGTTGACAGCACGGTTTTGGTATTCCTCTGAGCAAACCTACAGAAAGGCTTCAAGGAGGGAAGGAGCTGTTGATACATCTGCACTCAGCTGAAAATGGCTAAGCAAATCCCAGTTTGCCTCCAGTGTGGGACTATTTTCAACCCAGAGGTGCGCACCAAGCTTTGGAGCGCTCGTAAGAGGGTAGCTCAGGCATCCTCCATGCTTCAGCAGTGGCCAGGCTTTGCTCTACAGCAAGGCAGAAGTACAGCACTGCCTCATCCATAGCCATCCTGAGCTCAGTTACTCTACAGCAAAGCACAGACACTGCAGACAGCCCTTGGGAACCTCCACCAGAGCTGGGCGCTCCAGGATCCCCTTATAGGCAAGGCAGACAAATGGGCAATTTTATAGCACAATTCACCCGCCCTATTTTAGGCATCTACAGTAGGATAGGGTGAGTCACATCCCAGAGGTGCCTGTCACTGACTATAAAGTGAGGCACCAGCACAAGCTCAGGTAGAAGTGCCAGATGCCTCCCTCCCCCTTCCAAGCCTAAACAGTGACCGGCTAACAGACGTTTGCACGGATGCACACTGGCCATAGGTTCAGGGTCACTCTGTTAGTATCCACAAGAAGTCACATCTACCTCTCTAAAGAGCAAGCCTGGAAGACTTCACTTCGGGGTTTCTGATCCTTTGGGAAACCAAACAGAGCTACATGATCAATAAGTAGTCATGGCCCTGTACTGTGGGAACCCTTCCAGGACAAGATTAGCTCTGCAAGAGCTGCCGTAAAAGCACCCCAGAGCCCCATTCCCCTCCCTTGCATGTGTTTTGCTTAGTTGGTGTGCATAGGCTGTGGCGCACGTTTCATACAATACGCTTATGACTGCAAGGGGAGAGAGGAAAGTTTTCATTTTTAGCTTTTCCATGTGGATCCTCCTGCCAGATTCTCACAGAATCCTTTCTAGGGTCCCAACCTTTCTCACTACTTATCTGAACCCCTAAAATTTACTGGACTCCTCCCCCCAACATCTCTGAGTTGTGCATGGCTGAAAAGAGGGGGAAAGAGAACTGCAGGGGAAACCTTTCAAAACCTGGTCCGGTGGTCTCGGCAGAACGGAGGAGAAGCTGGTTCAGAGGAGCGGCAGCTGGCCGAGATGACTGCAAGGGCAGGGCTCACTGCTGCTCTCTCCTGTTAAGTGTCTCAACCCATGTTTTCCCTGCAGATCATCCCATTCCGCTAGGTCCAGACTCCCAGATCAATATTGACATTTGCTCCTTTGGAATCACTTTCCTGCCTGCAACATTACTATGTTCCTGTCAGCTGCTAAATAAGCATTTTTCAGCCCACTGACCTTCTGCTCTTTGTGGCGTGTTCGAAGCCGTGGACTACAACATAGTTTGCAAAAGTGACGAAATATCTGTTAAAAAAAGAACAGGCACAAACAGAGTTAGAGATGCAAATCTACAAGGTTTAAGCAATAGCGGGAGCAAGCTCTTTTGAAAAACATGGTCAGTTCGACCTTTGCAAGGGGGGTAAAAAGAGAGGTAGCTATCGTACCCTCTCACTTTGGCTCACTCCACTTTTGTTCCCCAAGCTAGCTCCTTGGTTTAACTGCTTTGTTGACTGCTTGCACTAGTTTCATTACAGGAAGTCAATCTTCCTGGCATTTAGCATAAGCAGAAGTAATCTTGTGCAACCACCCTGGAAAGCAAGCTCAGCCTTGGCAGATTTAAGATATCAGCATCAGATGCATGAATTTCTGCTGCTTGAAATAGAAGTATCAAGTCTCTATTACTGCTGATAAATTCTAGTCAGTGTATTTCATGTCAATGTATTTCATCTCACACTAGAGGGAGATCGAGCCATATTTTGTCAGCAAATATCATGCCTTCTTCCAGTAGTGATTTCACATAAGTCATGTATTCTGTCTCAACTAATTATCATTTATTACATCTAGCAGGATCATCTATTTATTGCTGATTTTCAGAACCCTAAAGAGGGTCTTTGCTTGCTCCTATAAGCATGAGACATAGTAGGATCAGGACTGCACAGAGTGAGTCAGCAGAAGCAGGTAGGAACCAGCTCTTCTTTTACAGGACACACGCAAAAAAAAAAGTTTTCATTTCAAAATGAGGAGAGAAGGGATCTCCTCCAGATAAGCTTCTCTTTTGTGTCAGCTGAAATCTCAGCACAAGTTTCCAACTCTTATTTGCCTTTTTTAAGGCAAACCAATTTCAATTCACTGAATCCATTTCAAGATGAACAACACACGCTGCTCCAAATCCCACTCACGCAATGGCAAAGTTTCTTGCTCACCTCTTTCTGAAGTGCTATCGTCCACATAAAATAAAAAAAAACAACAAAAAAAACTATTCCTTCCTTCCGCCTCCATCCACATGCACACCCATAAAAAAACAAAACCAAGACTAGATGAGCAGCAAGCTCCAGGAGCCAGTGCACCCTGTCTGCTCACCTCCCATTCCTTTTTCAAGTGCCAAACTGCAGAGATGGTTCAAGCCCATGTGGCTTGGCCACATTTGTGATGAACGGAGGACTGAGCACTGTTTGATCTCTACGTCACCTCAGGTGCCCATAAACCCTTTTCCATGCTGGGATATCAACGCACAGGTCAGGCACACTCCAGTGAGTCTGGCAAACGTTTTACTTTGCATTGCAGACAGATGGGGAACACGTATGTAATTAATTACAGAATCAGCTATGGGCAGTATGTTTTTCACACCGTGCTATATCCATTACTTACTACCACACCCTTTCCCAAAACCAAATAAGCATGGTAAAAACAGGTTTATGAACTGTCTCTGCTGACATCTTCCTCTCCTCATCCCTGTAAGTCCTGTAAGCCTCCTTGTACATGCCTTTCTGCTCCTGACCACAGCCCAAGCTTTGCTCTCATAACTTCCCCAGTCACAAATTGTTACCCTGTTCCTCCTCCCGTTTTTTAAGATGCCTAAAAAATACTTTCAAGGAAAAAATCCTGCCTTTTACACCTCTTCCAAAGCATGGTCACAGATAGAAAAAGACTACCTATTAGATGGTCTATACAAATCCAATAGTCTGCAGCATTTAGCCCACGCACTGAACGCAACCACTTCCTTGCTTAATGACTGAACAATAAATGAACAGTACTGAACAAATTAAATGCATAAGTTTTGCGCCAGCCTACCAGAGTTGGTAGAAGCAGTTGATAAGTTGAGTCCCTTATGTTAGTCTGAAATGCTTCTGTACTTACTGAATGTAGAGGCTTAGAAATAGGTCTCCTTTCCAGACGGTGTAAAAGTCTTGGATGCAGAATGACTCCGAAGTGCTGCATTTTTGTTTGAGTATCCGGTAATTTTCTTCTGTGAAGTTCCAGAGAGCTTGAAATCGATCATTCAGTAGCAGTAAGAGTTTGAAGTTGTCCTTTCCTTTCTGGTCATGAGGCTCTTTGAGGAAAAGATGGAGGGAAAGAGAAAGGCCATCAGAAAGCTTTGAATGCCAAGAAATCTTGTGGAAGACACTGCCCAGATCTAGCACTCAGCCCAAGTTGTCAAGGTGAAGTACATATGCTCTTATGGGAAATTAATTCCTGGGAGGAAGGAGGTGATGATTATTTCAGGTTGGGTTCCTGTAATTAATTGTATGGGCTACCCATGCTAAGGCCTTCTCCTTTCCATTCTTGTAGGGCATGCGGTCGTGGCAGCTTGCAAGGCTAAGCCCCAGCTCAGGCACGAGCACGGGAGGAAAATCTTGAGAGGTTTTGCCCCTGGCCCAAACAGCTGTTCCCAGCCTTCTTGGAGGCTAAAAGGCAGTGACACGAGTAGGAACTACCCTAGGGGCCTAATCCAGTCACACCACTTTGGCCAAAAGAGCTCATGAATATTTACATAGATTTGTTGTTTCAGTGAAGCTGCTCTGATTTACTGCCATCCCAGAAGCTGCACTCACAAGTTTTACTTTCCCAGATGGACACAACTACAGATTGGGAACAGGGAGGCACAATAGGCACAGTTTAGGGGTCGCACGTGTGAGAAGCATTTCTGATTTCCACACACCATAATAGAAACAAGCCTCAGAGCAGACATATGTAAAGGAATTGAATGCTCAAGAAGGCCAGATCGACTGAAGGGAGAAATTCTGTCTCTTCTAGATCTTCCCCAGTATATGATTCTGCTTACAGCGGTCAGAATCTAGATTATCCTCTAAAAACAACAGGAACCACAGTTCTAGGCTTGCATGAAAGGTCACATGCGGCCTCAAGACCTTGCTGTCTTAAATGAAACAACTCTACATATCACTTACTCCTATGAATCAGCCTCTAGTGAGTCCTCAGCCAGTCCTCAGTTCTCAATTATAATTCTCTTCATAGGTGCACCAGCGAGGTGACTCAAGGTAAAGTTAGAGACAAAAAAAAAAGTAGTCTTCTCTGACCTACCTGCCTGGAGCAAAGGCTTGAGGATGAGGGCATCTATCCGTGCCAAGCATGCTGAGAAGGTTTCTTCTGCTTGGAGCAGAGATGCAGTTGCTTCAGCTGTGCACATGTCCTAGACAATAAAAAAGCCACATGTAAACTCACTGCATGAATATCCACCTACCAACGGCTTCCAAGCTCAGTGTGAACATTCAGGCTTTCCTGTTCTGGACAGCACACTCGGAGAGCTGCAAGATTGCTGCCCCCAAAAAACAATTGAAATTTTGCAGAAGAAATAGAAACCCAGTAGCTCAACATGAGCTGGTGTCACAGAAGCCCACTGAAGCTACAGCCTAGTTTTCCTGATTCTCCAGTTGAAGATCTTCTCACGTGGACTATGATACCTTTCTACGTGACTGGGAAGGTCCTAAACTTGATAACTGCCTTAATCCTGCTTAGTGCCAAATCCACACTTCCAGAAGAAAGTCACTGAAGTACAAGGCAGCAACAGATGAAGCAGAGTGTCTGTTCCCATTTCGCTCACCAGTTTTCTGCCTAGGTGCCGCAGTCTGCACCTTTGGGCATTAAAAGCTGTCATACGGAGCCGCAGAGCCATGCCGAAGCACCCAGTCCTCCAAAGGAGCAAAGGTCTGGTGTTACTCCTTTCTGAGTAGGACTGTGCACTGCTGGTTATATGTCACAACTGCTGGGTCAACAGAGAGAGTTTGCCTAAAATGGAAGTGGGCAGCACAAAAAGAAAGAAAAAAAAAAAAAAGCAACAAACCTATGTGAACAAACTCCGGTAGCTTCCTCCTCCTTCCTTCTAGCCCTACCTCCACAGCCAGCTAATAGCATGTCATAAGACACTAATACGGAAAAAGCCCAGGTAGTGAAAATACCATGGGCAGAGTTGGCTGATATTACTAAAGGGGAAAAAAAAAAAATTACAACCTCGAGATTCTTTCAACTTAGTGAAGCAAGACAGCAAACCCCAGGGACTGCAAATCGTCTGTCCGCATTTATTCTCAGCCTGGTTGTAGTGTGTTCTCAAAAGCTATGTTTACAATAGTAAACTGATGAGTACATGGCGTGATGCTGCAAAAATTTACAACATTAAATTGGTAGCACAGATTTCGGCACAGGTGTGTGTGCTCTTCCAGCAATTCTCAGGCATTGGCCAGGGATCATTTGAAATGAGCAGTATGCATGTAGCCATGCTATTTTGGGAGGTAAGGAGCAAACAGCTATATGAACATAGGCTATGCTGTAACCATCTGGCCGTGGGACCGGGTCTCATTTATTTAGTAATAGAGACATAGAGACATAGATAGCATATTTGCACTGTCCCTAAGAAGAGCTGATGTCAGACTAGCTCCTGGTGGCCTACTCTGAGGCTTCTTCACCTCTACCCTGATCTGCACAAACCACAGGTGAGATTCATTCCCCCAGAGTTGAGATGTCTGAAAGTTAGACATCTAAGCCTAAAACTACTTCATTCTTCATGGGAAGAAATGCTTCAGGCATCTCACCATGGACTATGGAAAGGACATCTGGGTGACTAGCTTAGGTGCGAATGCCTCACTTAAGCTTCTCAGGGGGTTGAATTCCTTACTGAATTAAAGTTTGAGCTCCCTAAAACCACCAAACCTTGCTCACGTGCTCCCTTTTCAGGTCATCATGGAGCTTGGTCTGAGATGGTGTCTTAAAACAAGGGAAGCTTTGCAGTGTGGATGGTCAGCTTCCCTGGTTTAACATGGATGTTCAGGTCCAAACACAACTGACTGCACAGGTGAATTTTCTCCTTAGTATCCACAGCCTCTTAAATTTCCTCTGTGTGCAAAGTAGGAACCATTAAAAACTTCCATATCTCATAGTATGCAGGTTTTCATACATCAAGCCCTGAGGCAAGCCAGTCCTAGACTGTAGGACTGTTTTTTTGCAGGAATGCTGGTGATTTGCCCCAGGGGAATCTCTATGCATGCAAATAGGTAAAAAAAACTTGAATCTGAACTCCTCCTGTCCTCTCCCAGGGAGAACAACTGAGCCAGGAAAAAAGCAAAACAAAGCAGCAGCCAGCCAGCTTCCATCCCAGAGCACCAAGAGGACAGGACAGATCTAAAAGTTTGTTTTCCATTGCCACTTAATCCTCTGCCTTGTAGATACAAAGTTTTTTTTGTTTTTTGTTTTTTTTTCCGCTCACAGGTACTAGAAAGCACTAAAGCTTGTTATAAACCTCTAAGCATAAGTATCTTGCTTAATCAAGGAGTGAAATCAGGCTGGATATGCGACAGCATTTCATTTTCAAATGCTTCAATAAAATAGCAAGCAGTCAGTTGTGTTGTATTAAGATCACCAAGTTAGCAAGCTGGTGGGCTTTAATGATTTTTTTAAGCCTATTTTGTCCATTTTGGGTGAAGGAGGGAAGAAAATTCCACCATTTCTGATCCCTCAGCTAGGGAAGGGGCTTGTTCTCCACCTACGCTTCTTCAGTCCTGCAAGAAAAGGTTTTATCTGGTGCAGAATGAAAGGAATAGATGCTAGATGCCAAACTCCAAAGGTCTTCCCCAATTCTCCTCTTATCAAAACAACCAAAAAACCCAACCATCCATTACATACAGATGGCTTAATGAAAACTGAATGATTTGACCCACAGGTGCAGATGCACACAGTTTTGCTTTTCGTGGCCATGGTGGTTCACAAGCCCCTTCTGAACATGAGCTGGTTCCACATGCAGCCAGCTGCAAGCCCATTTTTTTGAGGGTCTATTACTCATGCAGACCTGAGTTCAGACTTTACCAGGACTGCCCCAAAGCATTCCCGTGATGCTATACTTGGGTTGAGAAACCTCTGTAACAGCCACAACGGAAAGCACAGTGTACAGACACCCAAGCTGACTCTGCAGAAACCAGAAGCATCTGGAGAGCCTTTTCCGTTACCTGAAGTGTGACAACCTTTTCTGCCACCTGATACAGAGTTAACAACATGTTTTTTGGCAGTCACATGCCTGCCCTTCGCTGGAAATTTGTGGTCTCAGCCTGAACGTGACAGTAACAGACCATTTGCTGAATGAGTGAGTGGCACCAGTCAGCTTTCGAAATAGCTGCTCTGGCACCACAAAAAGTCCGAAGTTGCCACATCACCTCACTCAATGATGTACGGATGAGTTTCAGCCACCACTTCCAGCCTTTCCCCACCAGCTATGTGAAAAAAAGCATTTGCACACTTATTCGAGCCCAGTCAGGCAAAGAGGGTTTGAAGTTAGTTACCCGGTGAACAAAACCAATGTTGACTCAGTCACAGAGCGTGAAAGAAATGACGGAGTCCATCCGAGGGCATGCGGAGGTCACGTTGTGCATTATGTGAAAAAACAAATGCAAACTGCAGAGCCGCTGGGTGATGGGAGCACCAAACAGAAACCTGTGGCTGTCACATGTTGCCTCCCTCCCGCTTGGAGCCAGCTTTCACACGACTCAGTGGTTTTGTACTTCTGTGTTTGTTCACTGGAAGGCAAGGGAAGTTTGTTTAGAGCCACTCTCATGTCTGTTTACAGTGTTTTGGTCTGCACTTCATGCATGGCTCTGCTGCTGCTTGGGAACCAAAACCCTTCTCAGATGTTGCACTCCTGACAGCCAGAACTGAAAGACATGCACCTCCAAGGAAGCGTTCACTAGCTGCACAAAGCATAACAGCTTCTCTTGCTGGTAGGTGTAGCTGTCTCAATTCTGGTCATATGTGCAAAATCTGAAAGTCTCCTATGGCTTTTGAGGATGGAGTCTTCCATTGGTAAAGCAAGACAGCCGTCAGCCTGCTTCAGGTTCTAATGAGGAATGATGAGCTCTCTCCAGAAGAATGTTTTCCGAACTGGGAGACCTATCTGTTCCCTCTCCCTAAATGAAGGTACAGGAGGGCATAAGCCAACGAACAGCATGGAAATCCGTATCAGCACAGGTCTGTAATTAGGGAGAGGATGCAAATAGCAGCATTCATGTAGAAACAGGACAAATGAGTTTGAGAAACAATGTCTGTAATAGCTGCTAGATCTCTGCAGCTCATCACGTTCTTGGCTTTTCTTCTAAGCATGCCAATGAGGGCAGAAACAAGGGTGATGCAGCAGCTAACACCAAGACAAGCAGTTGCTGAAAGATAGACAGGAGATGCCTAGGATAGATGGGAGCAGCCCAGGACATCTGAATGGAGACCTCAACAGGGACTATCCAAAGCTGCTACATGCACATTTTAGCAAGAAAATATAGCTCTTGAGGAGCTACAACAGGGTATTATACCCATTTTGAGAAAACTGAGACAAGGGTGGTTGGAACAGATAGGAAACCAAGCAAAAAGACGTTTTGGTGTTTTGTTGAGCCTCTCTGTCAGAGTTGTGGAGAACAGCAATCTACTCGGAGTCTGTAGCTCTGAGACAGCTATTCCGCCAGGAAAATGGCTGGAAAACCCCTAGACATTAGATGCGACTCAGAGTTTCTCACAGAAACACATGTCCAGTCAGACAATCCTGTCACCTTCTCTACAGTAAGGAACAAAGTGGATCTTCAAACAGGGATTATTCATTTTCCGTCTTCCTCTCGTGAATTCCCCTGTGTTGAACTTGCATTTAGCAATCAATGAAAACAAAAACTTCTCAGCTAGGAATTCAAGTTCAGTGCCAGATTTAGGGTGTGCTCAGGGCATTTTAACACTAAACCCTGTGAAAGGTAAATGCCATGACCATGTTTATGCCCCATCCTGTTCTTAAACATTTCTCTTCCCTACATCAGCCTTCCTAAAGAGCATTGCTCCTTCATTGCTCCGTACCGTTCAGCCCTGCCAATCTCATCTGTCTTTGCAGCTCATGATCTTTTTCTCCCATTCCTGTTGCCTCAGCAATGAGACAAGCCTATCACTCCATCACCTCCAGGCCTCAAACAGGCCAAGTGTTTGCTCCCCTGCCCTTTGAGACACCATCAAGTGGTTGCTGCCACTCAGCTGAAGACGTACCTTTCCACTAGCCCATGCCTCAAGCAAATACATTATCTTTACAGAGGCAGGGATAAAGCTGCTTTAATTCAAGCTCAGGAACAATATAAGAGTTTTAAATTGAAGCCTATAGGGTACTAAAGCCATTTCTCCATTAGAGTAATCCCCAAACTCTCTTTCTCCAGTATTGCCTTTCACTCTCCGGCCTGCTTTGTCTCATAGTGGCAATGGTGTTGCTTCTACCGAAAATGACTGAACCCTTCTGAGGATGCACTGTAGAGCACGAGCACTTACACCTGAGCTGGTAAATGCCCCTCTGCTTTGCAGCGGGATGCAGCCTAAAGCATTTGAAAGCTAAAAAGTGCTTTCTTTCTAAAGGTGCTTTCTTACCAGACTGTTGTCTCGATATCCAGAAGGACAGAGAAGTTCTCCCCTGTTCACTGGAACAAGCCAGAAAGCAGCTGAGCTGTTGACCACACTGCTATGAACCATGTATATGTCCAGAGATACTGCAAAAATGCAATTGTTTGGGTAGGGCCTTATTGCAGAGGTATTACAGCCCCTGTTACACTAACCCAGGTGAGCAACACCTGGGTTAACTCTGCAGGGAAAACACGATTACCAGTGCACTTACCCTTTGCATGAGCTTTATGCCTTTCCCCAAGCAGTGCATAGCTCCAAAGGATGCACGTTACAGGGCAGAATAACATACAGCTCTGCGCAAAGCCTGCCAGTAGAGTTTCACCCTCAAAACTTAATCAAACCTAGCTAATCCAGATCAACGCTTTATGCAACATCACAGTGATGTTTCCGAGCTGAATCTAGGGACCTTAAACTGAATTGAACATAGGCTTACCTATGTGTTTCCTCCCCTCTGTCAGCTCAACATTTGTGCCATCATGATTAACCTGACCAAAGAGCTGCCTGAAAAAAAAAAATAACAATTTGTGGCAGGGGTAGGGAGGAGGAATGGATTAAATTTAAGGGCTGGTTTTGGGGGAGGAGGAAAGGTTTGTCTGAACTTGGACCCTAGCCTAGCCTAAAAACTAATCTTTACCAGATTAGTTTTTAACATGGATCGGTTCCCCAGCTCGATTTAACATACAATCGCACAAACATGCCCGCTAGCAGGATGGGACCTCCTCTTTCATCTGCAGTGACAGCTCAAGGTCCATAAACTCAGGAGCTCCCTCGGTCACAGGGGCAAACTCGAGTGGCCCACGCCGAGATGTCGTTTCTCCCTCAATCCAAACCTTTGTTCCTTTTCTGCCAGGGCCAAGTTTCTAGCCCAGCTAATTGCAATTCCAAACTATGTTCCCCCTCACGTGTCACGCTCCAGCTGAGTCTGCATTATGTCCAGCACAAAGACCGTTTTGTTGTGCGGAAAAACAATTCCAAGCTTTGTTTCACCAACACCAACACAGTGAAGCGAGCGCTCCCATTCAGACTCCGCTCTCGTCAAACCTCAGATCCGTCATGACTCAGGATGAATTAGTGTTCGGCTTACTGGAGCCACCTCACAAGCAGCCAGAAACACCCAGTGTGTGAGTTAAGAGGTAACTGAGAATAAAGAAAGCAGAAAGACAGTAAAACCCAAAATCCCAAGACAGCTCTTACCAGCAAAAAGGAGGAAGAGAAAAACTGAGGTAGCAAAGTTATTTTGATAAGGCTTTAGTAAGGGATAGAGGGAGCCTGCAGACACCAGCAAAACTTTGTGAAGGAACCAGATGGTCTGCCATCAGGGGAAATTGCTGAGCAGGAAGCATTAAAAGCAGGCAGGCACAGTCCATGGCAGTTTAAAAACAGAGTTACTAGACCCATCAAGCCTCTCACATTAAACATAAGACCCGCAGATTTTTGGTGTAGGTTCCCACATACCTAACGCCACGCAGCAGACACTGGGAACACGGCACAACCGCCTCTGCCCTCAAACGATGGGGGAGGCTTGGGACGAACAACAGGAAGCCCTATCTTGTACTCTATGTCTAATTAAACTGTGGAACTCGCTGCCACAAGAGTCTGTACTTGCTACGAGTATATTACACCCACGCTCAAAAGCAGCTGGACAAGTCCATGGAGGAAAAAAAAACAATTAAAAGCTAATAAAAAGACAGACATCAACTCCAGCTCAGAAATCCCTGAGGAGGCAAGAAGTGTATATGAAGGAAGTACTACAACAACACTTCCCAGTTTTTATATTCTTCTTCTCTGGGTATCTGTTCTTCTGCATTATCAGAGGTGAGATAGCCTGGCTTAATACCACTGATTTTATGCATCAGGCTTAAAAATCATTTGTTGGTCACCTCCATCACAGGACCCTAAGCACTGAAAGAAGAGACAATGCCAGTTTTTCAGAATATTGACCACATTTGAAGCTCAACAGATTTACGAGAGCTGCATGTAGCCAGGAGCGTAAGAAGGGTCAAACAAGCATTCAGTACTTTCTGCAGAAAGCATCAAGGTTTTGTAATTGATTTTTCAGCCCAAAGATAATTTGTGGGGGGGGAGGGGGAGGAAATCTTTTTTTTGTCCTCATCCATCTTCAACACAGAAAAACAGGAAAAAAAACAGGAAGCTGTGGGTGGCGGAGGGGAATGCTTTTTTCCCCTTTTATGCAAAATCAGGAAACACAAGAGCTTTATAGAAACCTTATCTAATCCAACTTTTTTTTTCCCCTCTCCCCCCAAATCCAAACCGGGAGCTCACGTGCCTTCCTTAGGAAGTTCACTCCCAAGCCCAAAGACAATGGTGAACCTCCAGTTGACTTGAAAAGGACAGAATCCATCTGCCCTTGCCGAGTATCCAAAGCTGAACTATCCACCCTAGACTCCCTTTGTAATCAACAGAGAGAAGGAGACACACAAGAAATTCAGTTCAACTCAGCCCAAGTGAGATGAGTGGGCCTCTGTGTTCACTTGGTCTCTGTCCACTAACTACAAGAGTTAAACAGTTAGATCAAATAAGATATTTTACTTATCAACAGCTAAGGCTAGAGAAGATCACTCTCATTGCAATTAAGACTATCATTCAACCTTTGCAAATAACATGGCAAGGAAGATAAGGCGAGATGGTGGTTCAATCCCTCACGGCCCTGCACCTCCCTTTATCAAAAATACCTGCAAGCAGCATATGCTTGCAGAAACAGAACTGCTCTGATCCAGAAACTTATATGCACCACAAAATGACCTGGAGTTAGAGGATGAAACCCTCCCAGATAACTCCAAGCCTAATGTGAAACAACTACAGATTGCCTGGAGGTAGCAAAGGGAAGGAGGTCATGAGAAGAGAGAACTCATCCATTTTCCACTGGAGTGGAGAAGTTATGGGAAGCTCAGAGGACCATGGCTAGGTTTCCTGTTATTCCTGTGTCATGGCTCTGGTAGCAGGTTTGGGAGCTGGAGGGAAGCTAAGTGTCTGTCTTCAAGAGACCTCTCCTCTTCCTTGATCTTCACTTACAATACGTGTACTCTGCTCTTCCAGAGCAAATGGGACTTCAGCATGGCCTCAAAAAGTAAAGAATAACGAAGGAAGTGCTATACATCACCATTCTAGAATATGTGTTACCATCTACTTCAAAGCAGCTTTGAGTCAGACCCTAAGTGTCAGTCTGAATTACAGCCTGGAAACTGATCCAAAGACACAAACAATATTGGAGGACAGTGGAAGAGCTGACAGTGCGATTGCTTCCTAGATGAGATGGAGTTCAATGTACAGTAACGCCACCCCCTGCTCCATCCTCTCCACTTCGGACCTCCATAATTTGGGTAGGACCAGAGAGGTCCTTTCACTTCCTTTGCGCTGAGAGACAGAGGGCTGCCATAAAACAACCAGAGCAGCAGTTACTTTTCAGATAACTGTCTCCACCCAATGTTCACATGTGAGTCTCCAGATCCATCCTCTGGCTGTCCTGCCTTTTGGCACCACTTTCTGCCTCTCCTCCCATCTCACAGGCATTAACTTAGGCTAGAGATAGTGCCCCAAAGCTAATGAGATGTCACTGTCAAATGCCACTTACAAAACCTCCCAGATCTGTCCTCCCAAGTGAACCTTGCAGTACCTAAGCACTTTGGTCTTTAGCACGGCATCCCCAATACCTGTCAGAAATAGGGCAGGGCTAAAGTCCACTCTTAAGAACAGGAATGGAGACAAAAGACTTACCTGGGAGTGTCATCACTCCACCCAGACTCCCTCTGTTTTCTGTTTGGGTCCTCTGAACTCACCAGTGCCCTTCAATATTGACACCAGAAACATTAACACCAACCCATTCCCATCTGCCGACTGAAGAACTGCAGAACTTCTCTAGCGCACCAGGTTTTACAAAAGACTCATTCCAGTAGGAAGCTTCCAGTGTTTAATCAAAGCCTTCAAGTGCTCTTGGAGGACAAATTACAAGCCAGAGAAGGCAGAGCAGACCTGCGAAGAGTCATCAGGCCTTTCTAACCTTGATCATCATTCCAAGACGCCACAGTTCGCTGAGGTGCTTTGAGTGCCAAAACCCAGGTCTTTTGATGACCTGAAGAGCTGGTCAGAAGCTCTGACAAAACTGTTTTACAGGAAAATTCCTCTTTGTTGAGCCCAAAGTACTTTGCATGAGTCTTCCTCAACTCAACAAGAATGTAAACAATACCCTATTAGATCAGTCTAGTGATCCAGCTCGTCTGACAGCAGCAATAAGGTATGTCATTCAGAAAAAGAACATCAGGTTGGCCACTTTGAGGTCCATTCCACTGTTGCATAAAGGATGTCAAAGGCTATACAACCCTAGATACTTCTAGTATCTGTGTATGGATTTATTGTTCTTGAATTTATTTTATCCCTTTTGAGCTTGCTTATACTGTTTGCTTCCAAAATGCATCACTAAATTGAACACAGGGTTTTGATGGACAATTCTGCCTGGTTTCCTTTCATCTTATACGCCAAAACAAATCCTCAAAAATCTTATATTGCAGCTCGCTGTGAATTCAGTCACTGCAATAGCAGTAAGGAAATTACCACGTTCAGGAAGCAGCTGCAAGGTCCAGGAAGCTTCCAGGTCATAGGAAATTTCCATAGACAAAAGAGAGGCAGCTTTGGTTCCGGTCCAAATTAAACTAATCTAAAGTTTAAAAACAACTATCGTTCGCGTGAACTACAGCTCCTCCTCTTCTGTCAGGCTCTAATCACATAGTTGTTTGTTAATTTTTAAAGGTCTTAAGCCTATAATTGTGCCTTTGACCCAGACTTTTCACTAAACACCGCAGCCACCTGCCAGCTCTTGACCACATACCTCTCTCGCAGAAACCCGGGAGAGCTTATCAGCCTCTCTCATCCTGACTAATTAGCCGGTATTGGTTTCTTTGTTCTGCCAGGGAAGCTATGCAACCCCAGCACAAATGCACGGTTTCCAACCTGCTTTTGTCAGGCTCATATTGCCAGGTGAGGTGCCCGCTTGCCCCATGCGGGACAATATCCCCTCCTTCCACCCAGGAGCACGTCCCAGCACACGCGGGCTCTGCCAGCTGCCGAGGGGCTACGTGCACCAGCATCCTTTCACGGGAAACACGAGGTGAGAGCAGCAGAGGGTTTCATGGCTGAGAGGGTTTCATGGCTGAGATAAGCCTGAACCACGCTGGGAATTAGACACCTCAAGGACAACGTACCTTCTTTACACGGAGCCAACGTGCTGTCTAGATGAAACGTGGAGGTGAGAAACGCCACTGCATTTTCCACTCCAGGGAAACGCACGCCACACCTCTGGTCACCTGCACAGCTACAATTTCTTCCTGTAGAAAACGCTCCCAAACTTCACTCTGCCTCAGGAGTTTTACTCATTGCACATTACCTTCAGCAGTCCCGTCAGCCTGCTGAGGGTGATCTTACGCCCTTCCTCCGGTACATGTGTCACTATAAAACCAAGCCTGCCTTAAAAGTTTTTTGGGGGAAAACAACCAGCTAAACACCACCGGTAGCAAAACCCAGAAACAACCAGTGTGTAGAGCAACGTACCTTACATAAGGGGGCCAATTAAAATTCCTCCGCGGTAACCGCCAGAGCAGCAGTTCCTCCGAGCTTCCGAGTCCTGAAATGCTCCGTGCTTCCAGAGCCGCCGCTCACCCCACCCACCTCTCCCTCCCACATCCCGTCGCCTCCTTTGCTGAAACACAGATCTGGGCCTGTTCATTAGATGAGACACCCACAGTGCCCAGGGAGACGGTTACGAAACTCTCGTAAATAGGGTTTCTAAAGCAGTTGCTTATTGTTTGCTTTTCTAAGCAGACGTTTCTTGATTGATGCAAGCCATGGGCTATTGCAGCACGTGTAGTAAGGAAACATGGAAAATATAAATTGAGAAGGAAGATGACAGAATGCATTTGCTTTGTGGAGTGCCAGTTCTCAGCCGTAATCCGGGCAAGGTCCCTTTTCACCTACAGAGCATTTCCACGGCAGCTTGCCAGATGCAGCTCCTGGACTTCTCCTTTGCTCTGCCAGTTGCCCCCCTTGCGCGACTTCTGCGCTTGCTAAAATTCACAGGAGCCGGACTGAAACCCTGGGAAATGGGACATTTCCTGCTATTCAGAGCCTGCTGCAGACAGCGTGTGACAGACTGCGTGCGATGTGTGCAAAGCTTGTTCCCCGCTCCAATACAAAAGCTGCCACACCTCAGCCCACAGTCACGATCCTCACCCTACTTTAAACAACAACAACAACAAAAAAAACACACAACAAAAAAAAAACAAACAAAAACCCACCCAAAACCTAGAGTCCTTTCCAGCTCATCTGTTGGAGTTCAGCCATCATCCAACCTCTTAAAGCTGGAGCACAAAAGCCCTGGATTTTTCTAATCAATCCACAGTTCACAAATCACAAGGGTTTGGTCAAAGCGGGAGCAGCCGCCACACACACAGACACTCTCCACATCAAAAAAAAGTAAATACGCTCGTCAACAAAAGCCCCACGCCATCCTCTTCTGCTTCAGAGCACGCTGGAGAGCGTTAACAAAGCCCCATTCTTTCCCAGATGCTCTGACATGTTACGACTCAGCGGCTCTCCTCCTCCCCAGCTCTACGATTTTCAAGGAATTTTACAAGCTACTAAAACTCACCGTGGCCTGAAAGGATCAGGACAAGTTGGTTTAACAAAGAGAAGATGCCCAGGGTGCAGCAGTCGCCTTTTGTTCGAAGAGGTTTTTCTATTGTGTCGACTTCCTTCCCACTTTGCTGGGCTCCCGGGGTCTTTTCAGAGTGGGATGTGCCCATAACTCGCTCTCTACCTCAATGCAAGAGCTTTCGCTATGTGGGCAGGCAGAACGGCAATCCATGCATGCAGCAGGGGACAACCCAAGGGAAGATACAACCAAGAGAAGGGAAAGGCTGAGCAAGGTCCCCCTGAGCTCACGGCTGGCCTATCTGCTCCCCAAACCTGTGAGAAGGCAGAGCGCTAGCGATCAGGGCTTAGGCACCCTTAGAGACCTTCTCCTTCCAGCTGAAATCTGGCATGAAACACGGTTTCCCCACATCCTGAGCAAGTGCTCCAGCCACCAGGGACTAGACGGCAGGCAGGCATCTCACCATTTTAGACAGAATGAGCCTTCAGTCCTTTTTAAGCCTGGCCTGACCCCAGGAGGGCTTTCCTCCTTCCATACAGGGTCTGCAGGGTGATTTCTCCCTGGCAGAGTTTATGATAGTGCCAGTGATAATGCCTGCAGGTTTGGGGATCTCCAGCTCCCCTGAGGCATTGCGTAAAAGGCCCAGGCGCTTTGCTCCACGCTAGGGGAGATGGCCACTGGAGAGCCCACCTGACAAGTCAGCCTCATTGAGCGCATTTGGGCTTGGGCCTTATGCTCAGCTTTGTGACTTGTTTCTGCACAGTTCTAGACAAGCAGCTTAACACTTGTATCTCAGGTTCATGTTTTTTTTCCCACATCACTCTAACTGCATTTTTTAAAACAGTGGTGAAACTGTGCTGACAGACTTTTTCAACAATGTGGTTTTGAACAACTCTTTCTGGTTTGATTGTATGTCCTCATTAGAATTCTGATTCTCATCAGAATTCAGGTGTTTTTTCCAAAACCTCAGCGTTTGCACAATGTCATTTTCGGCCCGAGAGTTCCAAGCTGGCTTTCAGCCTTAACCCTGGTGGGCAACAGCAGAAGCCCCAAGCCCTGACACCTGCCTCCTTGCACTTCACCGCTGAGGCATCCTTCCTGGATGTGGACAAGGCAAGTCGTCATCTGTGCAACGCAGTTCTCAGTACTCTCCTACTCACTTGTGGCTCTTACTCTTCTCCCCAGCCCTGGTCACTCTCACTCCTAGGAGTTCCAACAGCCTGGACAGCCAGGATCTTTCTATATCTTCCTCTGAAGAGTTTCACATTCCTCTTCCCATACCTTTCTCCCTACACATAGCTCTCGGTGGAGATGAGACCTCCAGCTTCTAGACCAGGGTGTTTTGCACACTCAGCTGATCTGCCCCCCCCTTCATGGACACCTCCACTCATTGCGTAGCCACTACTGGATCATCACAAGTTACAGCCTGCAGGATGAATGGAAATCGGCCTTGGTTTACCTTAAAGCAATTTGCTGCTGCTTGAACAACAGCCAAGTCATCCTAGAGCTCAGAAAACTCAAGGCTCCCACTGTGGCTGTGGGGGGAGTCGAAGCACTCTGTGGTCATCTCCACATCCAGCCTTTAGGACCAGATGAGGCTTGGGCTGGGTATGGAGAGTGAAACAGTGTGGTCCATCACCTAGCTAGTATATACATTAGCGTTGGATAAAGATATAGACCAATATAAGCTAAGTGTAGACAAACGCTCTGCTGGCCAGTACATTTCTACAGTAGACAGGACACTGATGAGAGCACAGATGTTTCAAGAGCACCTGAAGCTGTGTACAAAACGTTTCCCACCTGTGAATGCAATACTGCTAATGCTTCCCCATCCTCCCAGGAATCAGGGTTGGAGGGAACAAAGACATATTTTGCAAATAGCTACATCCTCAAAAGAGTTTTAGTCCTGGTCAGCCTGAAATATATATATTTATGCGCACACACACACACACAATACATGTATTTTGGCCTAGGAGACTTTCAATTGTAAAAAGCAAACCAAAACAAAATCAGAGACACATTAATAACTGGCACTTTTCTCTTTTTTGAAAAAGGAGGGTAAGTCCTGAGTTTTGTCAGAACTAAGCCTGTTCTAACAGTTTTTTATTCAATGAAGTCAGTGGTTTCCCACAGAAGCCTTTAGAAATCTTCCCTATCAGTTCCAGGTCTCCCTCTCATTATCTAACCAGATCTTTATTACTGAAATGGTCTCTAGCTATTGGCAGCCACAGATCTTAAATACAGAAGACCTGATACCAGTTCTAGCCTGGAGCTTAGGCACTACCACCAGCATTCACCCACCTGCAGCCAGCAACACTGGTCGAGGCATGGTCCTGTGGGGTTTTATATGTTTCTCTCCCTGTTCAACCGCAGTTTTAAGTCTCTATTTCCTAATGTTTGCAAGTGGCGCTCTGGGGAACATGGTTTAAAGCCAGACTTAACACAGTCACTAGGAATATGCGCTCCAGAGATAAGGCAAAAAAAAAGTTTTGGTACTAAGAGATTTGCCCTTAAATAGATGGCACAGCAAGTTGGCATGCAACCACCCGAGGCAGTTAAAAGCATTCACCCCTTTAGAAATATAAAACAGGCTTGAAAAAGAAACCTCTAAAGAAAAAAAGCTCACCTTGCTCTTCCCGCTGAGGGTCCTTAGCTATGGAAACAGGATCCGCCACCAAATCTTGCCCCAGTTTACACCTGTTGAGGAAATGGCTCCATTCCTCCAAATACAGCTTCCCTGAAAGAAGTGGCCGTTTCCATCAAGGAAACCAAAGCTGATTTATAGATCAAGTTCCTCTACTGAAACCAGGTCCCGGGTATCACCAAGGCAATACCACCCCGTTTTACAAGAACCGCCTATTCTAGGAACTGCCGTTGTATGACTCAGTGCGAAGACTATCTTTTGCTCCATCAGCTCCAATACAGGGTTACTGAAGCATGCCCCAGCGTAGCGGCAAACAGTCTGTAGCCTCCCATTCCCACGGGCTTTCACTCGGTGAAACCTCAGCTCCTGCCCACCCCGGGCAGAGGCTGTTTGCAGGTGTAAAATACAATTTTTACAACAAAAGATAGTTCCTCCCAGCATAAATCCCAATATTGCATGACTTTCCATTCCCTCCAAAAAGCCTTAAAAAAAAAATAAAAAAATCAGTAGCTCTATTCACATCTCCAGAGATCCTGAGAGTCTCAGATACACATCAACATCAAGCAACTGATCAAAGTTTTTACTCTAACTCACGTGCCTGGCAAGACCAGAAGCATGCATTTGTGCATACTATTGGGAAACTGTGCATGGAAACAGGTGCTAATTGTTTATATCTCATGCAAAAGAAGTTTCACAACCTTCTGGATAATCAAACTCCTCCAGGTTCTTTTTACTGAGGCAACACAAGCTTTTCCACTAAAGACACTTGCACAGCAGCAGTAATTAGAAAAGAAGGTACAAGAAAACAGTGGGAACACACAATGTTTTCCTACATTCGAGCAACCATTCAACAGGAAACCACTATTGAAAGCAAGCACTTGCAGAAATTCTCCAGAATTAGGTCAGGGTGCACAAAAAGCTTCAGATAACATACACTGCAAAGAGTCATCTGTATTCCTCTCCATGAGAGATGGGGCTGAAGATCAGAGAAGACCAGGATTGTAACACAAGACTGGCCAGGAGCAGGACCAACACAGAAAAAGTTGTTATCATAAGGACAGAAGGCAGGGAAAAGTTAGCACAGCATAGTGCACATCAACACCTTTCCTTACCACACTCTAGTTATGTTGTGCAGACAAGCCCCAGGTGGCATTAAGAGGCTGACTCTTCCCACAAGCTCCAGTCTCAGTGTTTGCTAGACTGAGAGATCAGGTGCAACTAGATGTCACAGTACTTATCCCAAACAGGCTCTCAGCCTGAAAAGTTGAGAGAAAGAATAGCTGGAAGTTGGCACGGTCTCAAAATTTCAGCCTTGGTCTAGCAGCCAGATAAACATCTGGGGAAGTGGAATTTAGGTTATGTGGCCTTTGGCAAGCCCACCCCACCTGTGCTCTTCTCTATTAGGGAGCAGTTGGCCCTGGTACTGTCTCTGATGACACGTCCACGCAGTGTCTATTGTATGACAGACCCAGTTCTCAGCACCAACCATTGCCTAAGGTACACAACCAGCAGGGACTCATGACCACTTCTTTAACTAGTAGATGTGCAAGGTCATCCAAAAGGCATGGACAGACCCTGGACAGATGGTAGCTTTGGTATTTGAAACTTGTTGGCAGACTGCCTGCACCAGTTAGCACCTGGTTCTCTTTAGGGTAGGGCCATCATCAGGCCAAGCCATTATCATAATGGACTAAACATCTGATCCAAGAACCAAAAGATGCCCAAGAGCAGCACATCTCCCTGTGCCTGTTAGTCAAGCTGTACCAGTTCCTAGCCTGTCAGACAAACTCCAGCTGTAACCAGGTGGTGCTGAAACTGCATCATGAGCTGCACCAACTGGTCCCACACTCATCCTGTCCCACACAGCCCAGAAGATGAAGTTGCCAAGGCAAGAGAATTAGATGGCCATGATGGGGGGGGACAGTCTTCAGTTCAAGGTATGCCCCTTCTGTGTGACCTACAATACTCACTTCTATACCCTGAAAGCAGAGGGGCTGATGAGGATGCCCAGCCATCTGGCCATAGCTGCCCTCCAGAGGTCAAGGTGCTGCCTTACTCTTAGGACCTTGGAAGGCCCAGATGGTTTACAGACATTTTGGGAAGACACCGGGCTCCTCTGCAATTGCACCAAGTCCTACGTCGTACCCAAAGACACCAGTTCAAGTGCACTTGGGGAACCATATCACGTGGGGCAACATGACTAATATGCTGACTGCCCAATAAAGCGATTCTAACTCATACTCCACAGAACAAAAAGGATCAGAAATACCAGTCCTTAGAGCAACTACCTTCTACAGTGCCAGCTGACCAGGCCAAGAGAGGCAGAGGGACTCTATTTGAGGGTTACTCTTTCTGTAAGAACAGAAACAATGAAGGTTTCTTTAAATAAACCTATCATGTCCACTTAGTTGTAAGAATGAAACATGACTCACTATTCAAAACTATTTACCACTCTGCGGTAGCTTCTCTAACCACAGGCCTTGCTGAAGAGGAAAACAAACACCAGCCTCTGGCAGTTAGCCCCAGTTCCATAGGAGATGTTATACGTGCAGAAAGACGGAAAACAAACAAGAACAAAGGAAAAAAAGAAAAAGAAAAAAAAAACAGACAAAAAACCCACTTTCCTATGGCAGCACCAAATCCTCATTTTTCAGCTCAGAACAGCTTCTTCCTTCATGGAAAGGTATTTTAAACTGTGTGAGCTTTGCAGTAGTCAGTTAGCTGCATGGATAAGTTTCCAGGATGCTGTATAACACTAAAAAAGCATTGTATTGCTCTTTCATTGTAGCAGAAAAATTACAAACCTTCAGGCTCTGAAAATGACGTGCAATTTGTCTGAGTAGGAGCAGAGAAGTGGCACCAGCGAGATGAGCAAGTACTCAATTGCATGAGTCTTTTGGGGCTGCAGAGTGTCCCAGCTGGGAAACAGCACGGGGGTCCCCAGTGCTTAGCTGCGGAGGGAAGACGGTGACTTTTCCTAGGTCTCTTTGAAACACTCCGAACAGGGTGGCACAAGCCCAGGTGCAACACTGGGGCCTTCCTCCCACTCCCTGGCAACCGATGTCAGATGCCTCCAGTTGGTGCATCAGAGGAATCCAATAGCCAGAGGCATCTGGCGCGTGGGGACATGAAAGAGGAGCAAGGGTGCAGAGCTACAGGTACGTGAAATCCTTGCTGCAGGAGGGTGTACAGCAAGAAAAACAATTAGATTTTCTCTCCCAACGAAGACCAGGTCCCCACCTGTCACCCCGCTGGGTTTTATAGCTGTCTCACAAGAAAGCTGCCTTTTGATTTGGGAGGGGTGGGAAAAGGCCCTCCTCACCTGCAAACCCCGGCAGTGTAGGAGAAGATTATGAGGGGCTAGCCACCACATGAGCAACTCAGAAGAGTGGATGGAGCAAGTCTTGGTCCGATCTCCCCCCCACCCCCACCCCTCCCAGGTCCCAAATCCCCCCTTGAGACAGCAGGATAGACCAGACGGACCATCCGTAACCCACCTTTGCAGCAAGAGCAATGATTAGTCAGTACGATACTGTCCCTGGAGGTACCTCCACCTGCTACGTAACCTGTTGTTAAAATGGCAGCCAAGAGTGAGAGCAACCCAAGACAAGGTGCCTTTCCTTCTGTTGCCACCCAAGACCGGTGGCCCTCTCCTTGGGTGACCTTCCCGAGGCACCACGCCAGCTGGGTCTGATCTCTCCCATCGGCAGCTGAATGGGAACGGTGACTTCCCACCCCGCCGGGCTGGAAACCACCCGCAACCACGAGGTGCTTCACTGCGCAACGAGTCAAACCAACCGGAGACACGGTGACGAAGAAACACAGGCACCTTGTCCAACGGTGCTGTGGTGAATCACACCATCATACCCCCCTTCCCACAGCACGTGCCCTATCAGCACAGGGAAGGACTTCTCCAGCATTTTGGCTCCATGTAGCTAGGAAACGAGCTGTGTTCCCATTTTACAGAGGCAGAGGTGGCTGGAGTTTGCTGAATTCAAAGCCTGCCTGACCCACCTAGGTTTTCTTCCCCTTGTTGTCTTGCCTTAGATGTGACTGTATCCTCTCCTGGCCCTATGAAATACCCTTTTTGGGTGGGGAGAGCGGCTCATGCTGAACATCACCTCAGTCCCAAAGAAATAACTCAGAGATCTTCATTACTGCACAGAGCGAGATCTTTTGCAGTAGGACCACAATCAACTCCATCTCCCACAAGACCACTCCAGTAGCAGTTCGGCAACATCTCAAAGACAAACGCCGCCTCCGCGGGGAGCAAAAGCCTACCTTACCACGGATCGAGCCGTCAGCCTGGATATGCAGCCATGCGAGTGGAAAGATGAGCTGGTGACAAAAACCGCCTGCTCTAACTTTTCAGCTGCTTTCTTTACTCACTTTGTCGGGGGGGGAAAATAAAAGAATCAAGGAAGTAATGTTCCTCTCCCAAGGTGCACTGCAAAACATTCTTGGTAGACATGGAAACCCCTGGCAGGCTGCCAGCGCTGGCAGGTCTCCACATCAATGTTTCAGCAAGCAACTGGATGCTTGAGCGGCTTTTAGGGAATTTAAAGGGAAACAGCAGCCACAGATGGGCGATGCAACTCCAGCTCTCCGTACGCAGAGCTTTAGGGGTGTTTCTAAAAGGACACGGCTGTGGTGGACACGTTATTGTTTCTTTTCAGCTCTGTGGAGAAACATGTCACGGATCTACGGCGTACAGACCTTACTCCTCTAGGGAACAAGTGAGGACAGCAGTGAAAATCTGGAATTCAGTGCTCGAGGGCATGGAGGTTACTGGGGCTGATAAATAGAGATGAGGATCCCAGACTCGGGCAGGAAAGCAGACCTTTCATCTTCCCTAAAACCCCTTTTCCCTCACTTATTCAGAAACATGCATTCTACATGGGGAAGGGTCATTTTCCTCCAAACACCGTAACCCTGCACAGTGCCCATCGCTGTGGTTTCAAAGTGCTTCAAGATCGCCTGGAGGAAGGGAAGCGGTGGTCACCCTGCAGAGCTGGTGACGCAACAGGGCTGCGGCTTGAACAAAAAACTTACCCACTGCGCTAGTCTCTCAGATTTCTGCCAACACTGCCCAAGAACAATTTTATGACGCATAAGTGTGCATGAACATGTACCAGATGCACAACTTCTCTCCACGAGACATTCTCGCAAAACACGCTTGCACTGGAAATCTCTGTTAAGAAATCCCAGGTATTTTAGCAGAGATGGGTATCGGTAAAGTCCAAATGAAGCAAGCAGGCTCGCTTCCCTGATCTTGTGCTCTCTGTGCATTTCCACACCTTGCGGTCCACGTGACTCTTCAGCCATTTGCCTGCCAGTGGCAGAGAGCAAGGATGCCCTGGGGCAGAGGACAAGACAGAGCAGGCAGGAGCCACATCTCCATCCCCTTTCAGTGGTTTGATGCTTTTTTTTCTTCCTGCAATGCTGAACAAACTCAAGCACTTCAGAAACTCAACATTCTCCAAAACAACATTATCGCCCTCTGCGTAGCAACAACGCCAGCACACCAGTGATTGGCGAGATGACATATTTAGCAAGATCAACATTTCATTTATTTCCCAAGAGGCTCCGAAAGATACAAGCTAAAAATAGGAAGCTGACAACAAGTTCAGCAGCATCTGTGGCTTTACCGAGAGATTGGTGGTCATCCAGTGGTCTGTGAATACATAAGAGCATTTGCAGTCTGGGCTATGATAAACCTCATCCAGCAAGGGGTCACTGCTGGTGGGACTGTATGTGGGAAAAAGTCACTTATTTCCCTTCTCTCTGCAAAGCCCAGTTCCTCGCTGTTGCTAAATTCACAAGTTTTGCAACACTTCTTTTTTTTCTTTTTCCCCTCCCCTCTACAAAATACCCAGCTCCAGGGGCCAGATTACCAAATTAGAAGTAGACAGTGTCATATAGGGAGTTTGCCTGTCCTCCTTGTCGTGAAGGAAAACTTCAGAAATTAACTCTAAAAGCTCAAAGAAACAGAAGGTCAATATGAAATCTCATCATTTAAAATCACACAAAAAAAAAAGATTCCGCTCAGTCCTACTCCAGGTGTTTTCAAGGCAAGAAGCCTAAAAAAAGTTACTAAGTGGTGTGACAAGGTCCGGAGACTGCAAAAAATCTATATATTTTTTCCATCCTAAAAGCTAAAGGAGGTACTCAGTTTTGGTGACTCATATTTAGAATAAGTAGTCTGGAAGTTGGAAAAAAATGATCACTGCAGGTTTATTTGTGCTATTTTTGCATAGCTCTTGGCACAGATGTTTTCCAGCAGTGTTTCAATGCCATGGCAAGCCTGGTTCATCAGTACCCAGCAGGGAGACATCTCCCTGCTGGCTGCTGGGAAGTTGCAGTTTAACTTCCTTGAATGTAACAAAACAAAAACAAAAAAAAAAAAAAGAGAAAAAGGAAGGGAGCAGCGTTGAACTCCCAGCCCATAGGCAAGACACTAAGAACAAGCTCCACTCTGGAAATACCACCTCAGAGGTTTAGGTAGAACATACTGCATTTGACCCAGGGCACAGGAGGTGCATTTCCATAGATTCCTTCTTAGCAGGCCAATGCTTAGACAAATTACTCTAGAAAAAAGCAGTCCCACAAGCAGCAGAATTAAGAGAGCCCATTTTCACATGGATTTATGCCCTGTGGTTGGATTTCCTGGTGTCTAGCAAGGTGCAGACGCAAACCAGCATTTCCCGCGTCTCAGCTCTACCCTACGTAGAGTGTCTAACACGAATTGCTCTCATACTTCTTACTCATTGCTTTCTCATGCTTCTTCCTTCAGCAGGGACAACAACTGATTTAACCTTCTACCCAACAGCATACTTTTTAAATGAAAAGCACATAAATTCAGTATCTTTGAAACCTTTATCTCTTGGCTGATTTCAGCTAAATTAAGCTAACAATTTACAAGTCCAGGGGAAGGGGGAGAGAAGAAACTGTCAAGCCCAGAAGCCCTGTTTCCTTAAGAGGTCATGCTGAAGAACATTAAGACCAGCTCAATGTACCACATCTTGGGATCTCCGAACACCCAAAGCGAACCGTGGCAGGGCACGAGGGGACCAAAGCGCACAACTTCTGCGGCAGACACGCAACTTCCCTGCGGCCACACTGCCACCGTCTGTCGCCTCGCGCGGAGGCCTTGCAACACAGCACCCACCGTTCCCCCTTCCTGCCGTGCCCCGTTCTGACACCGATTTTCCGAGCGCACGCTTGCCCTCTGTCTAACGTAGGGAAGCGCAGCTGCTAGCAGTCATCGGATAAATCTGCAGAGAGCGCAAACGCAACACAGAATTGCACGGCTTCTTTTCCTCCAGTGCAAGCCACACGTTGGCACAGTGCCACCTTCCTCTAATCTTCAGAATCTAATCAGTAACACAGCCCTTAAAGCTGGCCTGCCTATTTGAGCTCATAAAACATTAATTTGCTATGGAGCTATTTTTCCTTAAATTATACCTAGTTATTTTGAAGTACTGGAACACATTAGCAGAAGCGACTAGAAAAGCTGAGTTTCCTCCCTGATCTCATTCTTTGTTCTCTTACCTAAAATCCCAGGCTTCTCCCAGTAAAGAATGCTACAAAAAGCTATTTTTAGTAGGAGAAGATACAGTTATCTCAATTACTACAAAATATGATAAGCCATGCCTTCTACAAGGCCTTCTATGGCTGAATCGTGACATTTTAAAAGCAAATAAGCTTAGGATCTTTGATTTCTTTCTTTTGAGTTCTTGGTAAAGAGGTGGAGAAGATGTTAAAGCTTTATGCTTTCCTTAGCCAGGAAGACTGGAGAGTTATTTTAAAACAGTTTCATGATTCCTGTTGGCTTACTGGTGACTGGATTCAGAACTGGATCTTCGACAACAAATATCCCAAAACTGTAAAAGGAAGAGAAAAAGAACAAGACCACTTAAGTTAGCAGCTCTGACTTATCCATGCTGGAGTCTGACCAGAACACTAGCCTGTTAGTGCCTGCTGCTTGAATTGAGCCAACTCCTTCTCTGCTGCCCCACTTTGTTTTTATTTTTTTTCCAGCAAAACTGTGACAGTAAAGTGCATCAAAACTGAATGCTTCTGGAGAAATCTTTGTAACACGATGTCCTGTACTAGGAAAAACTTCTCAGCCACAGCACGATTTTTTTTACTGGAAACAGAAAGCCACAGCTGAGAAGTTCATAGCGATGTGCTCAGGGCGTTCATCTGGGCTTGGTCTTTTGTATCCTAAAATTATTAATATTTTTCTAAATCTAGCAGAGCAGGCCACCTCCTGACCCTGTAGTGGAAGGTTTCATTTGTTTTTTGGCTGGAGAACAGTCCAGCTGCCAGTCCCACAGTCCCTCACACCCACTTGAGACTTGCTCTCTTTAACCATCTCATCCTGACAATTTTCTTCACCACCTGCAGGTTGCTCCGTGGGCCACAAGCAGCTCGGAGCAGCCCAAAGGCTGCCCTGCAGTTTTAGCTGCTACGGCCTCCCTTGTAGATGCTCTTCCCCATTGCCTTCAGCCCTATCCAGAGCTCAAGACTAGATGAAGTTGCAGACTGTAGCAACACATCCACAAGATCCTTCAGGGATGAAAGATGCTTATAAATTCCCCAGGCATCAAATACTCATCTCCAGTAACACTGGCCTCTGCAAGCATAGGGTAGCTACGATGCTGATGATGCATCTGCTTGGCTTACAGCCCTTTTTCATTAGGGGAGAGACTTCTCTCAACAGGCCAGGAGAAAAACAAGAGCAAGAGAGCTGGAATCAGTCAGGCAGCTGTTAAAAAAAACAGGGTCATAATAAGCTTTCCTCTCCGGGGAGCAGCGAGAGCTCTGAACACGACTTTGCTCCCTGCGCTCCCCCTCCATGAAGCCCGGCCTGAGGAGCAGCAGAGCACTCTGTAAGCGACACCAGTCTAATTAATTAATGACTCCCCGGCGTCAGCTCCGCGACTGCCGGGCTAGAAAGGAAGGCAGTAAAGAAGGGATGGGACAGCAGGCGACTGCTTCTGCTAAATGCTGAACGCTGCCGACGGCGAGCTCCGTTATTCATTACCTCTCCAGCTTGGGCTACAGTGCGGAGCAAGCCAGAGATACGCCAGGGAAGGAAGATGGCGTGGGATCCACCCTTGCAGCATCCTCTCTCCTGGATGAGGTGTTCCTCCCTCTTCTTGTCTTGCTCCAGAGCTGCCATGGGACAGTTAATCGAGGTAAGGAGCATCCTGCTTTGCAGACCTGGGGTCGAGGGTGCTTGGGAATCATGTTTTTTCCATGCAGGATACCCAGGGAGGACAGGTATGGCAGACAGAGAATTTAAGGTGGCTCCAAGGAGTTAGAGGCTTCTTCGGGCGACACTTGTTGCTTTCTACCAGGCCTAGTGTAAGGAGGAAGCCACTTTTAAAATGCCAATAGCTGCTGCTGAAAACGGTAAGCAATTAAGGGCTGCTTTAATCCCCAAAGAGGCCAAAGTCACAGCATCTTCTAGCCTAGTACTGCATATCCAACAAGTGTCCGACATCGGAGGCTCAGGAAAGAAGAGCGGGAACAAGCATGCGCAGGTGGTCCTGCACCTGGATGTACCATCCCAGATTAAACATCCAGGCTGCATTTTTCTTCCTCTGCCTTCCCTCATTTCATCTTGTTCAGCCAAAGCTTTGACTTTTGAGGTGATGTTCCTCACTCATGGCTCAATTTCAGAGCTCACCCCCTGAAAACGTCTACATATTCCCCTGGCCCCGGCTCTCTTCGGCAAGGCCAGGCTGGACTGGGAGGGAAGAGCACACTTAAACCAGCTTCACAGCTCAGGGTCTGAACCCCAGTGCACAGGTACCGTGGTGCTGAGGAGCAGCATATTCTTACAGCAGAGCTTGTTTTGCTCAGTCCTCTTAGACTTAAGAGTCTAACGGGCCACAGCCTTGAGCATAGCAAAAGCCCATTACCACCTTAGCAGCACATTTCTCCTCATGTCAGCACAGCTCAAAAATTCAGTTATCCTGTGTCTGCTTCTAAAGGAAGTTTCAAGGGACCAGCCCCAAGACAGCATGGACATCTATAATGCACTCATCTTAGATGAATCCACCCAAATTGACCTGTAATTGGTACATGTGCTACAGAGCAAGGATGAGGTGAGTCTGGCTTTGTTGGTCCTTGTGCCAGGCTGGGGACCTCCCTCGCAAGCCACACTGGTGCTGTGGCAGCTCTTGGGTCCAAGCACATGGTGACGTGCAGAAGGTGACAGCGGGACTTCTGCATTGCCTCTGTGGCTAAAGAAACCAATGGCCGAAAATGGTTCCCTGGGCAGGACCAGGGCTACAAACCACCTGTCTGACCTGTCTACGGCAACGGATCAGCCACAGAAGCACACTGTGGGGAAATGAAGCCAGGTTATAACATCCACATTAGCAATTACCCGATAGAGGTTCTCATCAGGCCAGGTCTGATCTCTGCAGCTTTTGGTCTGCAGGTTTTAGCAGTTCACCACCAACAACACGAGAGGCAACAACAGGCATTTTGGGATCATACACCCATCCTGTGAACCAAGTTCTGCCACCGACCCATTGTTTAAGTCACTTAATTCAATATTTTCAAATGGGTCTACCAAGACATCCCATCTGACCTACACAGAACCAGGTTCTCCTGGTATAACACCCACCAGCAAAGCAAATCTATGAGCTCCTTTATAGCAGTCTATGAATTCATAGAGATTTTTCCAAGCCCTTCAGTCTACAAGGGCTCTCAAGGTTACAAGTGAGGCAGAACTTTTTCTTACAGAGCACATTTGACAAAATACGCTTCACTGAAGCCAGAATGGTTTGCAGACGCAGCACCAGCCCCGACAGGAAGACTTTTACTTTCTTGCCATTTCTAAACACTGAGACAGCCACCTGAATAAGCAGCCTGACATTTTCAATTTGAAGATAGATGTTCCCTATCATTATGTTTCACAGACACTCACTTTGCGGGTTTTGTCTTCATGCCAAAGCAGAACAACGTTAAATGTCAAAACTAGGAAAAATCATTATAGAACAGGTGTAATTTTTTGGTCGGCTTTACTTACACCAGAGTTTCCTGAAAAGCTGTCTACTTCTCATAGCACTTAGGAAGGAGAAAATATCATCTGAAAATGCATGCTGCACAGCAGGTTAACTAGCAGGTATCCAAAAATTAGATTAGATGAACAGTCAGTTTCTGTATTTCTAAAGGCAGATGAATTACAGGCTGTTCTGAAGCTCTGCAAGGACTTTTTGCTTTAAACAATCACACAATGTAGTTATCCTGAATAATTAAATTTATGCTAAGCCAGCCTATCAAAACAAACACAGAGAAAGTCAAATGGACTGTACATCAGAACATTTCAGTGAGCTTATGAAAAAAGAAAAAAAAAAGAGATCACAGTAAGGAAGAGTGAAGAAATAAGATACTCTTTTTTAACAGTGTTCAAGGATTTCCAAATGTGGAGATTCCAGTGCATTTTCTACCTGGGAGAGAAGGGCAATAAAAGCCTCTGAATCGTGAGTCTAATTGCACTGACAAAAAGCTTTTCTCTTTTATAGGGTCTTTAGAAGAATATGTGGACCCCCCCCCCCCAGGGGGAAGTTAATTGTCCAAGGATTAGAAAGCTACCCTCTTACTGGATAAATTTGGGATTAGATCCACAGGCCACCCTAGGCACTTCCCCATTCAGTGCACCAACTGCTAGGAGCCCTGTGGTAAGGTGCATTGCAGAGAGACTTTCAGCATTTCACCCGGAGCTGGGGACTCTGCTCCAGGAGCCGCACGTCCTCGTTCAGTTTTAGGACATACAGGTTTGTGAAGATAAATGCCCTAGTAGCTCTGTCTAGGTACCTCTCAGTGCCTCCACACTCCACCTTTAAAATACATTCATGATTGTGAAGCACTCAGACGTTACCTGGCGTCAGATGAGCACCTAGAAGTGAGGAGAAAAGCTCTTTTGCAGCATTACACCAAGGCTCTAGCACTGAGGACAAGGCTAAATAACATAGAACACATCTTTGGCTATTCTGTTTCTTACACAGAACTGCTCAGACGATGCACGCAGCTCCCATAAAATTACGTCCTTTTAATAAAACGCACATAGCACTGGCTCATTCCTTAGCTTCCCACCATTTCCTCACCATCCCTCCAAGAGTCCCAGCTAGGACAAGCTCTGTATTTCAAGAACAAGGCGGTTTACACGGGGAAGGAGGGACGAGGCAATAGCACGTTTCATGCTGCTACTGCTTTTACCCATCAGACCTTCGACATGCCCCGGGGATGCTCTGGAAACAGAATTAGGACAAGTTAGGTAGCAAGGAGCATCAACATTTCCGGTGCCCTGGAACAGAAATTTCTTCTCACAGAGGCTAATATAAACACCATCACGTCTTAGATTTAGCTGTTGTTTAGGCCATGCCTGAAAACTAGCACCGTAACTTTTTTATGACTACTTTGTACCTAGTTTAAGGCATACTCTACTCAGCAGCATAAGAGGAAAACCATTAAGGCTGTGTTTTGGGAAAGCACAGAGAAGTCTGTGCTAAATTGAGCCACTTTATTGATACTAAGGCCTGATAAACCAGCTAGAATGGACCATGTTTTCCCAGTCATCCCTATGTCCTCATTGACCCAATTATTTTCTCATTCCTATCCCAAGGCTATTCTTAGTCCTCATTTCTTTTATCTGAATTTTCTCCTCTGTTAAAAACCTATCTCCTTGCAGACTCTAGAAAGAGAGAATCAGGCTACAAATAAACAGGAAACAAATAGAGAATATAAAAAAAAAGTCTGAAAACTGGACCTCAGCACTCTCCAGCATTTTATAGCAGGGTTCCACCTCCTCTGGGTGGAGTTTAGGCCCATCAGGGTTATCATGGGGGGACTGGCATCACTTTTAATGCAATCCTCACGGAGAAAGGAATCAGGGTGCACCTCCATCAGCTCTTAAGAGACTTGGATTGAGTAGGAAGTTGGAGGGTGGGATGAGAAGATATATCAGGTGTTTGGGATGTAGCATTGGGTTTAATCAATTAACCCCTTATTGATTTGAATTCTCCTGCTGCCACTCCTTTATCAAGCTCTTTCTCTCTGGACTGGAGTTTGGAGCTCCTTAGTCAGGAGGTAAAACTCTGTTCTAGGAAGCAACACAAAAGAAACATTTCAGAAGCTTTACCAGACCAGAAAAGGTTGCATTCTTCTCATTATCAACACAGTGAGAAAAATAAAGAGGTCTCCGGTCTCCCCTTATTCTAGCTTGAACTCCATGCAAAAGCTGCAGCATAGGCTTGAGAATAGGGGAAGAAAACCCTAACCTTTTCTGCTCATTAGGAAAAGCTTCAGTGAAATAAAGCAAGGCTGGTCCCAATAGAGTTAGGTAAGATGATAATTTCCCTCACTGCAAGATAAATTGAAGGCCATTTAAAAAAAAAAAAAAGTTCTCAGATGTTCTCCAAGTCCTTCCACTTTCAAATTGCCATATAGATGCATGACAATGTCCTCCAGATCAAACATAAGTGGAGTTCAGTTTATATTACGCTTAGCTGTGTATTGTTTGGCTCAGGAAACAGCAACCCTCATTTGTAGCCTCCAAGCGAATGTGACAGATGTAATGTTGTATGCAGTAATCTAAAATTATTGAGGTGTGATTACAGTTCAAATGAAGGCAGGCAAAATTACCGAGTAGTTCTAGGGGACTCCTAAGGTTGACTTCCCTATGTGAATGCATAGATTTAACTCAATAGCTGACAATAAAAAGACCAAATAGGAAAATAATATCTCAAGAGATGGACATACACAAGCAACACACATGATGTTTTGAGAGGTAACTATTAGTTTTAAAAAGGGTATCTTTAAGGAAGGTATTGGTATCATGGGCCAGGCTGGATTCAAAAAGTGACAGAAAATTGCAAAGCCTTTTTCTGGAAAATTCCATATCACAGCTAAGGAGACAGGCTCAGAGAGAGGGAGAGAGACTGTAGAGTATGCAAAGTCACTGGACCCAAAGAAACCTAAAATCTTAGGAAAAAAAAGGACATGCTCTCTGCACATTTCAATTATTTGCAGAGTAAGCACATCTATATGTAAACACATTGTCTCCTTAATCATAATTTAGAACAGTTATTTAAGTTATGATCCGTCTCTTTTCTTTAAGCACATCATTGCATTATAGAGGGGCCTTTGCCTATGAACCCAAGTCTCAGTTATTAGCACTGCTGTATTTTGGACCTTGTAGCTGGACCTTGCCATGGCTTCCCCACCGCCACAGAGAACTTCGTTGGCATTGAGGTCATCGTCAGACTGCCCGTCTCCTTCCTGCTACTTGGAAGGAGAGGAAGGGAGGGAGCATGCATGTTTGCCTATTTAAAACTCAGTCCCCCAGAACCATCTGTGGCCTTTAGATATGTGCAATCAAATGCAATTAGGAATAAACATTGTTAGTTGTTTTTTTTTTCCCAAAGCTCAGCCATGCTGCAGGCAAAGCAGCAACACCAGTCAAGACTAATTAGAGGGAGCATTTTAAAGAGACCTTGAAAAGTGGTGCCTTTCACAATTTTTCTTCGCTGTTGCTTGATGAAGCGAATAAAGCTTCTGTCTCCAGCAGCTATCTCCTTTTCCACTGGGGCTGATACTTCTCCTTCACACACACCCCATCACTGTTAACAGTTTGTCTGACGGGAATGAATCAGAAACAAAGAGCATTTTTGTTGTTGTTGTTGTTAAAAGATCCAGTGTCAAGCTGTTCTGACCTAAAAACGCAACTTGCCTGGAAGTGATTTAGTGTTTGGGGGTTTAGTTAATGTTTTACAGTGCTGAGCGTCCAATGCCAGTTTAGGTTCTGCTCCTTAAGGAGCAGGTTTTGCCTCCTCCCTGCCCTTGCTGGGCACTTGGAGGAGCTGTAAAGGAAACACCTGTAGGTAATGCAGAGATTATTCTTTGGATGCCTGAGGCAGCTCTGAGACATGCTGGGATGGGGGGACATGCCTGAGCCTCCGCTGCGCCTGGGAACATGCCACCTAGCAGGGTTTGGGGGCCAGGCTTTTGGCATGGTCCGGTCTGGAGCACAAGCAGATCTTGGGTCTTCCCAGCCAGGGAAGCCTGCCCTGTGGGGTGGTGAAGCAGAGGAGAGGTCAGGTCCAGCCTTAGCTCTCTTTAGATCCCCCCCCCAAAACATCCCCCAAACCAGCCCTACAGGGCTCAAGTCACAGCAAGCCTGAAGCATGGGGCAGTAACCAGGCACCAACTCTTGTTCCAGCTCCAGCCAGAGGCCAGTATGGTCTATGGGACAGCTCAAAATCCCATCGCTTCTCGTCCCTACTCCCAGAAGTCAAGCAAAGAATTGGGTGTCAAGGGCAGGATTTACCTTCTCTAAGCTGGGCATCTAAAAATTAAACACCTCAATACGAGTGAGTCACCACAGGCTCCATTTATAATAGTGGGGAGACAATCATTTATTCAGCAGATCTAGATAAGTCACTTGCCTCAGACTGGGATGAACGGCCCTCTGGAAGCACCTGCTTTATCTTAGCCATCACATAACCTTACAGTAACTAGCTCAGGCTTAACTAGCATATTTTTAATAATCTAAAAGGAAATCCATCTGCTCTAACTTAAGGGAGCAAGGTAGCCTGCAGGTGAAGACACTTAAATATACATGTCTGCAGTAAGTGCTGGTAAGTGACCCAGGTGACCTGGCCTCTATTATAGTCACTACAGTCAGCAGAGCCTAGGGGGCTACTCAACCACCCTGCAAGACACCTACATCCGTGGTCCATCTTTGGTATTGGTCATTTGTATTAACTACAAATAGGATTCAGTTGTCTAAAATTAGAAGTCTAATCTTATTTTAGGCACTGCATTGTATTCCTCCCATTTTCCAGCTGCCACTCTAGAGAATGCAGATCTTCCACAAGTGTTATGTGAAGTATTTGCTAAGGTCTACCTCAACGTCTCCATTAAGTTTAGGCTCCTAAACTGAGCTCTAAGTCTTTTTGATATAACATGATTATACTTTCTCTCAGCCCAGAGGCTCCTTGGAGGGACAGTGAACGTTGTAACCTTTCATTTATTCCCTTTGCCTTTTTTTATCCTTCCCTCCTGAAGGCCCAGCTTCTCCATATTTCTGTAGACAATGACCAGACACTTTTTGGTAACAATACTGTAGATGAGGCTAGCCTTGGGTACGTTTGCATAATTTTCTTTGATATCTTCTCATCTGCTTTCCTCCAGAAATGTCTCCCCATTGAACTATTATTTTTGTGTGTTGTTGATGCTGCTTCTTGCCTGCATTTTCTGCATTCCTTACAGCCTCCCGTATCTAAAGATGACTCCCCTTAAACCTGACATCTTTTGCAGCAGTCGTCTTTATTGCCTCCAGTCTTCTGGAGTCTTTTCTTTAATGCAGCTGCTTTCAGCCTATAAAGCAACACTGTCAGTATTTTGGCTTGGCAGCTTTGTCTTAATACTAAATGCAACCTCTTCATCCATCTATCCATCTTCAATTTGGACCACACTCATGGCCAAGGGCACCTCACCTTTCAAATCCATCCTCGATTGAACCGTGAGTACCAGCTTCATTTATTTATTTATGACCATGTAAGAATTGCCTTATCCCACAGTTCCATCTCTGCTGGGTTTCACCCTTTTACATCTTTTCCTTTGTCCCTGGTCCAATCACTCCGTTATATTGACATTTATTGCCAAGCACAAATCAGCAACTCCAAATCTTGACATTTATCCCATTGCACAAATGAACAGCTCTGATCTCCTAAAGCTACTAAGAGTTGCTTCCATTAAGATTTTTTGCCATCGTACATATCATCTCCAAAAGCTAACGAGATTAAGTATGGGACATTCAGTGCTGCATTTTTCAACTCATTTAGGAGCTCAGACATCTTGTCCAGTCAGCATGTGTAGTAATGCAGACTTAGCCCTCTGCTACTTAGTCACAGTGCATGCTCATGGACACTTGCCACAGGTCAGCTTGCATGATGATTTACTGACCCGTGGTAGCTTGACCATGGTGATACGGTAATTTCATTGCATGCTTCAACCCTAGTGTCCTCAATGCCCAGTTAAGAGCATATGATGAAAAGTTACAGTGATTAAACCCAAGTATCTACATGAATGCTCAGGACTCTGCAGCAGTCTTCATTCACAGCTTGTGACTTTTTCCCCTCGCACTTTTGTCTTAAATATGCAACAATTTGAACCAAAGCATTACAGAAAGTGGCAAATAGAGACCTTTTGTGAAACCAGTGAAAGCGACAGAAATTCAACCCTGTTTTTGTTTCTTTCTTCCAAAGCAAGTTCAGCCTGGTTTGATGCAAATCTGCGTATAAGTAGCCATAAACTGACAGCAAGTGCTCCCATTTCTAACCTTCCTGATACTGACTGACAGCAAGCACATGCTCCTACATCAATCCAGAGACCTAGGCTCTCCTGAGGCACACAATTGCCTCTAGCTGGGCACCTGGTATGTCAGCTCATCCCTTACCTTCATGTATATTTAGATCTTTTTTCCCCTCCCACAATTGTCACACAGTTTTTTTACCAATCAACCAGTTTCTTCATCCTTGCTGTGTTTTAATTTGCGATTACTTGGACATTTAAACATCTAAATGTCTACTGCATGTTGCATCTCTATGATGTTTTCTACATAAGTGGTACTGCAGTTAAAGGAGGACCCTGGAATCCATTCCATTTCCCAAAGATGTTAATCCATGCTGCGATCTTGAGAAAATCTCTTAATTGCCCTGTCTCAGCTACTCTACTCTGAACTGGAAATATTACTTCTATTTAAGAAGGGCGATGCCTTAAGTGCTTTGAGATCCCCAGAGGAAAGAGACTAACTGGAAGGGAAAGCAGCAAGGATCTCCAGTTCCACGGCTCCATGCTCAGTACTGTTAAACTCTGACTTTGGTTCGTTGCTTCCAATTACAATTATTCTGCTGTTGTTGCAGTAGAGCCAGTCCTATGCAAGGGTGTCACATGAAGAGATGACTATATACCGCTTGACATTCCTGCTGGAGACTGGCACTGGGGACAACACATGGGACTCAAAACCTGTGTACGATGTGGAAAAACTGGTGCCTTCACCAGCTGTAAAGGAGAAGGTGGATTCTTACTGCCTCACCTTCAGATCTGTATTTTTATATACTGTATTCTCAGAGGACCCTGTGCTTATGATTAGTGCTGACTAATACCATACGCTAAACTTTACCAGCCTGCTGAATGTCCTGAGGCTCTGGTGCACAAGATGCCCTGTGGCTGGTCATGAGACAGGGAGTCAGGCTATATGAGGGGTTGCTCTCCATGGCTGTAGATGGGGAATACGCCTGCAAGCATGGCTGTCTTCAGAGCTGAGCCTCATGAGAAAACACAGTCCTTGGCTGCAGAGTAAAGCCTCTCTCTTGCCTCAGGACTCCTCATAGATGCCCAGCCACAGTCAAGAAAGTGTGGAGCGTCATGCTGCTGTGTGCAACGCAGCCCTTCAAGTGCCTCAGCAAAGCAGAGGGAAGGACCATTACCAATGAGCGAGGCTTGACTGAGCAGGAAGTACCCGTGTGAAAAATCTTTGGGCCTCCAGAACTGCAGGCCCCCTTCCCTGCACTGACAGTAGATCCTTTGAGGGCTTTCTCCGAAAACTGTCTAGAGCAATAGCTACAATCAACCTGAAACCCATCCCCTCCAGACATCTAGAGAGCTAACCCTTCCTCTCTAATCCTGTCTGGCACAACCCTGGGGAACTCTCCTGAATGGGCCCATGCCCCACCAGCCATGCCCCTTTCCATATCTTCTCTCCTTTCTTGATGTATACTTAAAATTTATCCAGATGTGCAGGATTTCAGCAGAAATCCCACAGTTTCCCTTGCTGAGGGATATTTTCTTTATACCTGACTCCCTTTCCAAGATGCCCAGAGACAAGACTGGTAGGAGAGACCCTTTGGGGAGCTCAGTTTTGAAAAAGAGGAAAGCCATACTGAGAACTTCAAAAGGAAGTGTCTCCTGTGATTCAAACTGAGGCTATGCTAAAGGTTGACTCCAGGATCAGTAGTAAGCGAGCAGCTCATGGTAACACAGGAAAGCCAGAGCCAAGACAGGAAGTGAACTTAGATCTCCGGGGTCTTCTAATTAGACAAAGTTTTCAGAGCCTAAAATGGTGCCCCAATTGCTCCCCAGGGCTTCTTCCATTTCTGTTCTTTATTGCCGGCTGCTTTGTAACCAGTATAAAGAAATCCTATAGTTTAAAAAGGAGGTCCTTTAGTGATGAGTATTGCAGATTCCTACCACTTCGATTCTCCCAGACTCATCTACAAGATCACACCACTCTGAATAGACTTTCTCCTTCATTCAGCTGTTTTTTTTTTGAGCATGAGATGCCCTAGGTCCAGTACCTGCACTATCAAACAAGGGTAGCTGGAGCAAACGGAAATAAAGTTGCACCAAGTGATACTGAGTACCTAAGACAGTTTAGAAGAGACAAGCTCAGACAGCAATCCTATCCACCACAAATGGAGTGTAATTGGGATCCCACTGGGAAACAAAGCACTCCAGACTCAGTAGGAAACATCCTTCATTAAGAAGGGACTAAAATATGGTTTATATTGCACAAATAGGCAAGTAATTGGAGAACAGCTCCAATTCACTCTCTCTGGTATCCATTACAGCTGTGTTTTAACTGCACTTTCATGGGCTTAGAAGGAAAGGGCACTGCAGGGAATCAGATGAGTGTGCTTAGGAGACTTTTTAGAAGGGAAGTGTTTTTAGCTTCTATCAAAAGGCTGTTGTCGATTCAAATCAGGCCTTAAGTTCAAATATGAACCAGTGAACGTGTTTTGCTAACAACTGTTCTAAAAGGTCATTAGCAGGTTTTTAAGTCTATGATTTACTGTAACACAACACATCCCAAAGTGAGGGATTGTTAACCTCTGATCTTCTAAGCCATTGTCTGAGAGAACAAATGTTTCTTGTTGGTGTGCGTGTCCCCACCATATCTCTGCTGCTCTAGCACCACAACATTCGCCTAGACAACCTGTCTGACTAGTATGGTTGAAGCTCTCTGAATTCTGATCATGACAGATGATCACCTTTGCTCTCACCATACCACAGGTTTAGTTTGTGGGTATCGGGTCAAATAGCTTTAAGCATGAATTTCCTGCAGAACCATAACTCACCTCCTGGATTTTACAGTAAGATATCTCTCCTACTATGCATCGACCCAATATATTTCTCAGGTAGCCCCCCAATCGTTGCAACATCTGAAAACTTCATTACCTGTAACATTTATCCTCTCAACATGGCTATAAAATGTGGCTATCCCCATTTCAGAGGTGGGAAACTGAGGCACAGAAAAAAAATTAAGAACTGGATCTGCAATGAGACTTCAATACCTCACTGTCCAACACTTAACTGTCATGGAAGCCATCATATCCCTGTCCAGTTTCCGCCTAAATGGTCACTCTGGAGAGGTTTCTTCAACAGAAAGTATGCACCTCTACAGCTATTTACCCCAGCATCTCCCTATAGATGTTGAAGAACTACTCAATACAGTCAAGAGCTGAGGATGCAATTCCCCTTTTCTCAAGTATCTAATATAGGTCAGACAGATTGCATCATAAATGTTCCTATTTCCTTTCAGTGACTCTAAAGTGAACCTGGGGTGACAAGTTTGGACAGAGAAGTCAATGCTATAGATATCAAAAGCCTACAGAGAGCAGGATGATGGGCTGGAGACTCTGAGGCATTTCTAGCTCTATTTTATTGGGTTCTACTTATATATCAAAGGCCAGGTGTTTCTTTAAAGGGATGGTCCATTGACACCTGACTTCCAGGATAAAATGAAGGCAGAGCTAAAACCTCCATGGTGTAAAGAATGGTCAATGCCACCTACATTATTGATGAGTTTCTGCCTCCTCCAAAATGTCCTGCAAGGTGACTGTGTGATCTGTAAGGCAGCTAGGTGGCAATCTAAGACTGAAACAATCCTGAAGGCTGAAGAGACAGATGCAGCTATGGGTTGCAGGGCTCTTCCTCTGTACTAGCCAGATCATCAGTAAGCCACATAAAGAAAGCTGACAACACCACAAGATAAGGCTATCATGGTTACTTTCCTGTTTTTCACACATTTTCTCACTGACCCCTTGTGCTTCCCTTCTAGAGCCTTTTGAGGGGCTGGAAACCAGAACACTTTTCATGTTGCATCAAATACACTCCTTTAGCTAAATCCCTTCTTTTTGTAGACATGCACCAAACAGGACATTCTCACATCTCTTCTGACCATTGATACAATACAAGCCAGAGAACTTAAATTCAAAGACCCCCTTGTTAGCCCAGATAACTCTTTAAGACATGCTATCCAGAAAGACAACCAGGCTTGATGTGACCTCTAGAAGAGGATTTAAGAGTACATTTCTTTTGTCAGACTTGTCATTAGTGACCCAAAACATAGAAGCAAGTCAAATTAAAAAGAAAGTTACTGTTTATGAATGGAGAGGAAACTCTGGAGAATTCATAGTTCTTTTTCAAATTCCCTTTTAATTATTAATTCATTTTAAGATTTTTTTTTTTAATGGAGAAGAACACACAAAGAAGTTGACTGCCCCCAAGCCAAATTTAAATTGAAAGAAAATGTACACTTTCAGCTGGCAGGAAGAATTTCCACTTAATTGTTAAAACGAAAATATTTTTAAGTAAACAAAAGCAGTTGGGGTCATATCCCTTACTTAAATTCTTTGCCAGATCATGATATGAATATGCTGAAACTACAAAAGGATCCTGTGGGCTACATCATAAAAAGAAATGAAACGGCACAACCTTGCCATTGGGCAGGCTCGTGGTTTATTATTGCAAGGGAAAAAGCTAAGAGAGAAGCCAGGACCTTTCTCTTGGACCACAGCACAGCTTGGTCTCTACACACTTCATGTGCTCTCAGGTAACCTCAGGACTCTCAGCACATACGGGTTAGCTAACTACTTCTTTGCAAAGAGCATTGGAGAGCAGGTTGCCTGAGGGCTGTATGTCTAAAAACACAGCTGTTTGTTCACAGCTGTTATTTATACACAAAAGAAGTGCTGGAATCCCTTGGTCTAAGCTTTAATCTTGACTCCTCAATGCTGTCTGTGTTGTTTAATCTCCCTATGATACATACTCCTTCCTGAATCACATGAATCTCTCATACTGCTGGAGCTGTAGGACTCGGAGCCTGGGCTGCAGAACTGGAGCCTCTATTCCAGAGCGACCACCTTTTGAACCCTTTTCTCTTGTATTTCATGAAATCTGACATCTGCACTCCGCGTGCAGACTCCCTTATAGGGAGAGTCCGCTGACAACGTGCTTGGATCCCCAGTGCTTAAACGTAACTTAAGTAACTATCCAGTTCTCCTTTGCCATTTTGATAGCTACAGAATATTGTGTGTGGGAATTGCTGCCAGTACATACTGCTGCCCTTCAAGAACTCATCAACCCTTCACTATCCAAGGGTTACGGGATCAGGGCCCCATAGTAGGCATTTAAATCAAGTGCCCTTCCCCAACTTATAATTGGGCCACAGTATCTGTTCCTGTATCAAATCCACACAGCATTTTCCTTCAAAATACCTCAAGGCAGAAGTAGGGAAGCGGCAATGTTCCTCTCTTATCTGTGGGGAAGCTGAGGTGCTGGATGCTCATCCAACAGGAGGCAGACAGAACAAGGTATAGATATGAGATGTCCTGACTTTGTCTCATATCTCCTGGGGATGAGGCCACTGCTGTGAAGTCAGCTGCCTAGTGCCATTTGAGATGTCTTCGAGTGTCTGACATCCATACAGCAGCTGGCACATGTGGCAGGACCATTGCAAGACCCACGTGCTGCTGGACTGGCAGCTGGAGGATACCCCACAGCACCTCAGATGACACTAGATGCCTACATTTAAGAGATTGAATCTTACCCCCACTCACATCTTTAATGCCAAGGAGCTCTGAAACAGCACTACAGAAATGCTTGCTACTCAAGTTACAAAGTCCTCCTGGCCTCCTGTGAAGCATTCCCTCGCTAGAAAAGGGAAGTTCAGGCAACATCTGTTGCATCTTCAGAGTACAGACATTCAGAGAGCTTGGACATGAGCCCACACCAAGGCACATGCCTGCAGAAGCTCCAGGGCAGGACAACTGGAGGTTCACATCTTTCCTTATCACAGGCCCAGAGCCAGCCCTGCCTGCAGGGCTGATGAGATGGGCTTGGCCAGGACTACACCTGCTAGGACAAGTTCTCTGCCACTGCAACTCCCATAGCAGTGGCAGCGGGGCCGGTGTGGGGCAGGCAAACCACCCAGCTCCTTCCTATACTGCTTCTGAGATGCAGGCAGCAGGGTAGCTGCAGCCTACTGGCGCTGCCGTGAGGATGAAGAAGGTGAGCAAAGGAAGAACTAAGGGTATGCCATGTCCTAGCCCTCTCTCAGGTTCCCCCTGAAGTCTGGACATAGGAAAAGAAATTGGCTTATGGTCAAGACAGGAATGCATAGCAAGAAGTGAACCAGACCCAATAGATTTCAACACCAAAACCAAGGCCAGAGTCAGGAAAGCAGGCTTCCCTCTTCTGCTAGCAGCTCTTACAATAAGCGCATGATGAGAACAAGAAAGAATGGTCCAACTTGGGGGTCAGCATCAATTGCTATCTCATACACAATTCCTTCTGTCCTATTTGATCTAGCAGTCCTTCTGCTGTGTTTCTCCAAGGCTCAGTCATGCAGCAAGTTACTTCCAGGGTCCCAGGAGCATCCTGCCTCCTTCCCAGAGGTCTGGCCGCCAGGGCTCCGTGTTAGCTTGGAGAGAGCGCAGCTCTGCCTGTGCCTGGCTGTGGGCCCTGACCCACAGACCTGCCTCATCACCACAAACTTGTCCAGCCATCTGGGCTCTCTGTTTACTCTGGCTGTCATTACCCCACTCCACCCCCCTCCCCACACCAAAGCCAAGTCTTAAAAATCAGTTCTAGATATATGTCTGCAAAATATGAAGTATGTATACAAAATATGAAAGACTTCAGGAGCCTGAGTCTTTAGAAAAAGCTGGGATTTTAAGAAATAAAGGCAAAAAGAATTGCTTTATAATCATGAAAACTGGCAACACTTCAGACACTCTTTAAATCAGCAAAAACTGTAAATACAAGCTCTTTGTTGAAAGCCCTGTTCCCTGAAGGCTCCAAATTGTTGGAGGCCCAGAGAACTGAGGCTGCTAGTTTCTGTACTACTGTGCCGCTTTACAGTGACCCAGTTCTTAAACCACATTTCTCTTTTTCCCCTCTTTCCCAGGCCACCACAGAACCCCCAAAAAAGAAGCCGGACCCCGTGACTTCAGAGACAGTGGTGATCTGGGGGCTGCGTCTCTGGCAGGTGATTGGAATCTTTGCCATCTTTGTCCTGGCAGTCAGTAAGTCGCAATTCTCTGCCTTGCACCAACTAAGCACCTCCCCAAGTAGGACCTGTTCCTGACCCAAGGAGGACTACAGACCACATGGCCATGGCTGGGGCTCTTTGGTCTCTGGAGTCACAGGGCTACACATGAGGGGTTGCTGCAGGCAGGGTGGGATCTTTGAAGGACCTGTAAGTTGGCCACCATGGCTTCATCTGGTAATGCATGAATCAGTGGGTCCCAGCTGGTGGCATCTCAGAGCAGAGGAGAGGCTGTACGGTTGTGCTGCAGCTGGGATTGCTTTGCCAGATGCAGTACCACATGCAGCCCAAGATGCACATGACAGCCATGGTCCTGCCCTGTCACACAATTTGGCAGGAGTCCCACCCTCTCACACAGCCCTGTAGGTTATGTGTGATCTCTTGTGGGGTTGTCCCACATACCAAAGCAAAGAAACCTCAAGAGGTCTGCAACCTGGACCAGATCTGGCATTTAGGCACCTCGCCTCTGTTCTAGGTGTTTCATGACCTAAATCTCTTTTTTGGATCCAGGCATTAGGAAACCACTGGCTCAGACCTGGTGACTACAGTGGGATGGGATCAGGCACTCCCCCAGCACGCTTTTGAGGATCTGTCTGGGTATGACTGATTCCCCACCACAAAGTCTTCATCCAGCTTCACCCCCTTGCAGGTCACTCTGGGAACAGTATTTAATCCAGCTGCACTACTCAATGCACACTACTTTCACTGGCTTGCTTTTGGGAATGTCACACAGGACACTGTCAAGACCTTATGAGAAGAGACCTTATGAGGAAGATGAGATTTCCTGCTTTCTCCTTGAGCCAGTTATACTGTCATACTAAGAAACTAGATCCATTTGATACAAGCCGCACTTGATAAGCTGTTTCCTGCTTCCCATCTTCGTGTTACTCTCTAGGCATCTGCAAAGTGTTTAATAAATACATTGCTTCCAGCATCTTTCCAGGAAATGATGTTACACTGACTTGCCAGGAACTCCCTTGATTGTTCTCTTTTTCCTGTTGCACAGGGACAGAGCTTGTCTCCAGACCTTGAAGGCAATTACTATCAGCTCAGAGATTGCCACAAATCCTTACCCATTCTAGGAAGGCTTTCATCCTGCCTTATGGCTTTAGACATACCTGAATCTCCTAGACATTTTTTAACCTTCTTCTGATTCTGGCTTGTAGTCCTAATTGCTTGTTAAAATTAATTTCATACACAGAACAACAAACCATTTTAAGATGACTAAAGGAAAGAAGGCCTTGAGTGCCTTAGTTTTCTGCATCACTTTTTCTGCTCTTGTTCATCATTAAGTAACAGGTCTCTTCTTTCCTATTGCCTTGGCCAGTTTGGCTAACTGTAATTCCACTCATACCTGAGCCCTCCCAGTTTTTACTGCTCTGCTCCGGCTATTCCTTTTTCCCCCTCATCCTTTGTTACACATCCTTATTCTCATTTTCCCATGATTACTTCTTGATTTCTCTGCTCAGGAAAGACTCCTGCTGAGGCTCTAATGGTCTCTCATTCTGGTCCCCAGACTTCCTTTCAACAAGTACAGAGTAATATCATCCCCCGCCAGCTTTCCTGCTCTTATATTTTTCCACTTTTCTTAAAGACACCCTCATGAACTGCTCTTTTTCCCACGTCTTCTCCTTCACTCTGTCCTTCTCTTTTGCTTGCATTCTCACTTGCTCTTCTTCCTTTGCTTTGAGCAGTGAACTTTGTCAATTAATAGTCATTTCCCCTGTTCATTTTTAAGCATGTTTCCTGCTGAAAGTCAGGAGAAAAAATAGGATAGACTTCCCCCTGAGAAAAATGGTTCCTTCCATACTAGAAAGTTAAAGTTGTCCAGGACATTTCCTGGTGTGGAGTCCGGCAGGCATGAAACAGCCAAGTCCATAATCTTTAAACCCTCTTACTCTCCAAAACAGGGTGGCTACATTCAAACCGCTGGTGGAGAATGATCCCGGGCCATGCCAATGCTGACTTACGGGCAGTTGTTGTTTGGGAAAGCATGAGTTTGCTGGACGCGCTCCACAACACCCTAGTGTCGACAACTGTTTTCTAAGGTTCCTTGCTGCTTTTTAAATTTACTGCTAAAACTGCAGCTGATGCAGTATCTAGATGTAGCCCTAGTTTACTCAAAGAACTTAACAGGCTGTGTTGTTTTCTCTGCTGATATGGGTGAAAAAAGCCACCTGTTGTTACCAGAGTCTCCACTTTGGCTGCTGTAAATAATCTCTATCAGTCCGTCCCCAATATCTTTCCTGTTATGTTCCCATGCTCTTTTTAAATCAGAAATATTCACCTTTTCAAAGCAAATACAAGCCTTTTCCTCTGTTTTTTTTTCTCCTCATTGCCCTTTCTAGGCAGATAACACACCCTACATCCAACAAAGCCTCCAGGATAAGTACTCTTAGGGGTTTTTAACTGTTCTCAATCAGTGAGGCATATGTTAATTCATCACATGCCACAACACCCTTTGCAAACAATTGCAAAAAACTCTGTAAAGTAAACACAGCCAAATATTTAACCCTATGGACTCCCTAGAATGCAGGGAGCAGAGATCAAAATTAACACTGGCACATTTAAAATACAAGTAGTCTTGTGAAGGGGTTTATTTGGTTGGTTGTCTTTGGTTTGGAGGCATCATACTGTAAACAGTTCCCCTCCCCCACCCCCAGTAGGTCTGATTATCTTGTTTTTTGTTAGAAACTGGCTTTGGCATTACCAACTTATTTAGGATTAATACAAGCAAGAAAAATCTCCCATGCTGGCAAACTAACACATCATATTTCACACCAAGATGTTCCATTTGAAGGAAAGAAGCTAAATTTTCTTCAGTTATCTAAAAAAAATCTCAATAGCAAGAAGCAAACACTCATGACTGTTCATCATTCTGATGACAGCCCAGTAACAAAACTTACTACAGAAAGCATAAAAAGTTACAGCCCAGGTACTTAAAACAATGAAAGTGGCAAATAGTGAGAAGCTATATTATTTTGAGGATCTGAATTTAGCCAGACTAATAAATGGGATATGTGCCATTCATCTATAAAGTACCATCTGCTTTAAGGTTCAAATTCCCACTGACACACTTGGGTGGTTTAGGTTATATATTACCAGGAGTGGTATTTTCTAGGAAACTGCAGGTTTTCAGCTTGCTAAGTCTCAGCTCTCATCAGAGAGATAAATAGATTCAGTATGTCACAACAGGGAAAAGAGCCAGTTTAAGGCTCTGCTTCTCTGATACAGTCTTTTTGTTTGAAGAAACTGTTTCCTTCAAAGGACAGAGTGAATTTGAAAGCACCTGTACCAGCTTGAGCTATATAGTCAACCAGCTTTATGAAAACAACATATTATACAAGGAAACAATTATTACCCCAAAATAACCACATCAGCCATCCAGGTCAAAATGTGATAGGCTTGAACCTAACAACATGTGTTTAACTGGATTTTGCAGTCAGTTCTCACCCATTTCTCGCCTTTTGCTCCAGCCACATCTCCCTCCTCCTCTCCTTTGCATTCCCCAAAGCACTGGTGGTTCCCCAGGTTTTCCCAGCAAAGTTTCACCTCCCAGCAGCAGACACAGGTTTTCCGTGTGAGCAGGGTCTTGGAAGTTGTCTTGATATCAGCCTAGAACACAGGATAACACTTAGCTTTTCCAAGGTGACCGCAGCTGGAGAAGAGCTTTTGTGTGGTTCCTCTCTGTGGTTGCAGGAGCACCATCACCCTCCCAGCCAAAGCAGGAGCTGGCACAACCAGAGGCAGAGGCATCCTTCCCAGGGCCTAGGCCTGATCCCATTGGCTTACAAGCTCAGCTCGTTATCAGGGCTTTAAGGCCTTCAAGGTGTGTCTGCTTTGTCATTTGAATTCAGATGAGGAGTATGGATTTGAAGCGAATGTCCCTTCCTACCTCACACTGATTCTCATCAGAGTGGACGTGGGACACTCAAACTGTATTCCTTTTGGATGAAATGGAAGTAGAAGATATGCTCCAGAAAGACGTGGTCCCACTACGCACCAGTTGGCGTTGTTATAATTGCTAACAGCACCCACACCAGCAGGACCGGGTTAGAGCTACTCCAGTGAAGTGCACCAAGCAAGGATGGCAGGTCCCCTGTGCTTTCACCTCACAAACCCACTCCTGCTGCACCGCAGGACTTGCAAACGTAGACGTGATTTAGGTGTAGTTTCAAACTGCTCTTAGCAACTTCCACAAGATGGCATCATCACATAACAAATGGTGGGGAAATGGTCAAATTCCAAACCCTGTTACATTTCCTTATTTAATGAAGAGGGGGAAAAAAAAGAAAAAGAACACATAAAGACTTATGTTGTTAATACATGTCACTGAAATGAATGACAAGTCTCTGTGGAGGTCTTCTGATCCACAACAAGGTTTTTAGGCAGTTTACAAGCCAAACAGGATGCTTCATGACTCTTCACCACCAGAGACCAGAAGAAGAGCTGAAATGTTTGCACACCTGTTAGTAGAAAGTTTTGCTGCTCCTCCTGGAGCAGCTGATGGCCAGCTTTCTCAGATGCCATACGAAGGCATCTTCCAGCCTCCTTCTGTCCAACAACCCATCCCTCTCCGTCTTTTTCCTTTGCTTCTGATCTGTGACAGGATAAAAGTCATGCCACAAATAAAACTTCAGGCATGTGGCAGCCCATTGGAGGAAATGTGGTTTCACAGAACACACACAGAGCATTCAGGTGGTGCTGGAGGTATAACTGTCATGGACATGCTGCTCGATCATGACATGATTCTTATTCATCTACTGAAAAATTCAGGAATGCTAAGTTTTTTGCTCCAGTCAGAGAAGGCCACATTAGAGCTCATTTTCAAAGCAAGAAGACCCTCTAAATGGAAAACTTGGAATGAAAGGAAGGAAGAAAAGCAATTTTTTTCAGGTGCTGCACAGAGCAAGTCAAGTCACTGCTGCTCTTCTGCCCACAAGATTTTTACACAGTCATTTGCCCTTGGTTAAAGGAAACTTTTCCTTTTAGACATTTTAATCAGGTAGAGCAAGACAGGCCTAATGCCTGGCAAGCGTCATGACAGTGTGCCTTTAAATCCTTGTCAGGCTGCCTCTCAGCATCTAGTGTAATTCAGCCACACTGGGTTGCTTATTTGAGTACCGGCTGATAAGACAAGAGACCCCCGGGATGCAGGAGCATCTAGCAGTGACAGCTGTGGCATCCGGCTCTCTTCCTAGGAAAGGTTGCGATAAGACAACAGCGGGACACCCGAGATGAGATTAGCTGTCAGGAGGATTTGATTTGCTCAGGAGAACTGCTATCTTCTTGCTGCGCCTGCTTTTTTTTTTTTTTTTTTTTTTTGTAGAACCTCTGAATGAGAGACTGAGGCCCAACAGTGTCGCTCTGAGGGGATGGGACAGAGTCCCTGAATCTTGCATAGCCTCTTTCATCCACAGAGCTCAAGGGTTTTGCACAAAAGCAATTATCCTTTGAAAACTACAGTGCTGTGATGGAGGAGAGGGTGGCCCAGATCAGTCTTTGGGAGAGCCAGCACCTGGGACCAAGACTTGACTAGTGTGCTCTCTACTGACTCCCTCTTTCCTTCCCCAGAGCCATCACAACCACCATCAACATTTTTAAGCAGGCCTGTGGGCTATTTATTTTCCTTACTGGGTTTTACTTTGGTTTCAAGGTCCGAAGCCTGCTGGTTTCCATGTTCCCATCACTCCCAGGTCTGGGGTTGGCAGCAGCACACCAGGGAGAGAAGTAGGCAGCGCTGCACATGCCTCCCAAATCTGGGAGCACCTCTTTGAGCACTGGTTTCTGCAGGAATGGTCCAACAAATAGGTCAGGACACAGGGCAAAAGGCCTCAATTTCCATGCTGGTACATCCCTTTGGAGTGAAAGGCATAAGTAGAAGGGAGAGGGCATGAAGAGGAACCTGGAAGCAGGGACAGTGCTACGAATAGGAAGTAGTGCCCTTCAGCTCCTTCCCAAAGTCCACCTTCACCTGTATTGTGCCAGCCAGATGTAGACCTTCAACCAGCTGTATTTCAGGTACCATGGTCAGGGAGAGACCTCTTATCATCTGGCTTTGAATCCTTACACAGTTGAAGAGACAGTGTGAGGGAGAAGTTAGGATGGTCTAAGGGACTTCTGGCAGGAACCTTCTCTGAGGGGTGGGGTGGCAGCAGAGCTGTTATCACATACCATTGCAGCTCTCCAAGTGTGGATTCATGCTTTGTGCTCTGCTCAAGCTGAAGTCTGAGCTGGCTGTGAAAGGTACCTGATTATCATGCCAAAGAACCGCTGAGCTTTCTAAGTTTAGGGTGTGCACTAGATCACCTTATCTCCATGGGTGAGGGACCTTTAATTCATCAGTATTATTCAGGGTTGGTGTTTTAGTGGCATCACTGTCATCAGAACAGCTCTGGGACCATGGAAATAGGTTTGCTCACAAGGGCATGTAGTCTTCAGCAGGCTTAGTGCTACCGGGGACTAGGGCTTACCTGGACGAGCAGTGACAGGACAGTGAGCTAAAGCAGAAGCTTATTGCAAAAGTAGGAGGCCCAGTTCCGATCTCTTTTTTACTGCATTTGTGTCCTTCTGCAAGACTTACTAGAGACACTTTCCCATTCTCACCCATGCCAGTCAAATGGTAACACGGAGCCCCAACCAAGAGCAGCAGTGATTCTTTTCTGATACATAGCCTGAGGCACGAAAGCTTGAAGAACCAGGTCTGCCCTGAGGAGCAATGCTTAGGACTGACAGAAGCAAGACTTTTGCATGTTTCCCCGTGTAAACTGAGTCCTTCCCATGAACCTGGTTCAAGAGGAGTATAAAATAGTGTGAGGGCACAGGTGAGGCTCACATTGAACAAACAGGTTCCTAGGAAACAAGTATTATTTAACAGGCATCAGCAAAGCTGTTGAACTGCATTCTGTTAATTGCATTCAACTTGTTTAATCTGAAGTGTTAGAGGTTTTGTTTACCTTCTTGATGCTGGTGTTGAAGTGCAAATACCAAGCAGAAGACTTACATCATTAAATAACCATTACTTTTTGGATGGCAAAACTAGACAGATGTTTCCACTAATGTGCAGAATTTCCAGTGAAACGCAGGTGATGGAGACTGGCTCAGGGGTGCTTCACATGCTGATTCTGACAGAGGTTTTAGTTATATATCTTCAAATGCTGCATCACCAGCAGCAAAGAAGATGACATCTTGCCTAGACTATGAGAAACACTCATCAGGGTGCACAGAATAGTACATGCAGATATGAACACAAGGGGAGGAGGTACTGTCCCTTGTCCAAATGGACATGCATAAGTCATGAGACAAGGGGTGGTTCTTATCATGGGGAAAACAGCTTAAGCCCCATTTTGTCCTGAGACCAACAAAATCTTGTTACCAAATGCAATAAGTTTTCTTAGGGCCTTTTCTATTAATGTTTGAATGTCTTTCAGAGTTGTTGTGCATTTGCATGCCTGGATAATAGCCCAAGTTCCCAAACTTGTAGCCACCAGCATATGCTCCTCAAGCTGAGCACAGAAAGGGATGTTTAGGAGAAAGTGACAAGGTCCTTTACAAAGCAATGGCCATTTTTTTGTATTCTGATGAGTAACAACTAAATAGTCTTGTCTTATTATCTTGATAATAAATAGCCTATGCTGTTCTCGTTTTATACAATAATGTTATCTGTAGCTTCCACTGTTATGCACATCAACACACCCACCCACATGTAAACACACTCAGGTCAACTACAAAATTTGCTGCTGTGACCTCCAACAGCTAAAAAGAATTGGAGACGCCGCTGGCCAGCAGTGTCTTCTCTTGAATGTGGCAGCTTTCCAGTTACACGGAGAGGGCTGTGTCTGGAGCCTGCAAGGGGAAGGACAGGTATATTGGACTATAGCAGGGGCAGATGTCTTCAGCACAGCTCCTTCGTGTGGGTTTCCCCACCAGCTGGAAGCCTGGCCTGTTGCCTCATCCTCCCTCTTGCTCAGTGACCATACGTGCTCAAGGCAATAGGGATCGCAGATTTGTGCACATGCAGACTGTGGAGTCACAGATGGGGGTTGTGAGGAAAGGTTGCCTTACTGTATTGCAGTGCATGAGGTGCATGTGTACAGGCTTGAGAGCTGCATGGGACAATGAATGTCTTGCAGGGAATGGCTTCATGGATCTGAAAGTGAAGGCAGATTTGCAGCCTTCCTGGACAAACTCCATTCACCACTTGATTAACTGTTCAAGTTCTGATTTACTATTGCACTTGTTATCATTTCAATAGACCCTCATAAATTTTAGTCTCATTCACCTTTCATGTGCAATTTCATGCTCGGACTCACCTGGGCATTATCTCTATCTGGTGTGGAGAATCAGTAAAAAGCCACTATCTCATGCAAAATCCAATTAACATAAACCTAAAGAACGTAAGGATTTTGCTAATTCTTGAGACGGGGTAAATAACATCCAATAACCTGCTCCTCAGCTGGTGAAAATTAATGTAGGTAGCAGACATATATTCTTTGCAATTAATTATGAGTTAGGATCTGCGTGTAAATGTAGGACTACACAAAGTTTGTGCATGTGTGTGAGAGTGAGGAGACAGGTCTGAACTGCAGAGATTGGATCCCAGTCTGGTTCTAATCTACCCAAGTCACTAGGTGAGCTGCAGGTTTAGGGATCCTGGGTTTTGCTCCTAGATCTAGTTTGACAGAAAAGACAGGCTCGGCTTGTTGACTATGTTTTGAATAAATGCCTGACAACAGGCATCTTTCCTTGTTAGACAAAAGAATCATTCTTAGATCCTGCCTCACACGGTTGCAGTATTGGCTCCTATTTGTGACAGATCCTCTCCTTGCATGGACACAATGGAGAAGATTCAGTCCCACATCTCTTACACCCTGGGATGGTAAATGCCATCCCTGCGAGAAGGTTAGAGAGAGCTCTCCACTTAACTTCTGAAGTTGCTCTGCCAGGCGTAAAGGACCCCCAAGAAAGAGACAGAAAGTTTAAGATATCAGCAGCTTTGTTAATTAAGGGCTTTTGTTAATTAATAGCTCAGATCACCAGCAACAGTGTCTAATGTTGACTTTGTCACCAGGATTCCTCTCAACCATCTAAGACACCTTCAGGTTAGACATCTCTAGCGACCAGTGGAAAGAAAAATTGGGAAAATTAATCTGTTTTAGATGTTTACTTTAGGATGAGATGAACTGTGCCCTCAAGCACACTGACTACCCTGACTGGATCTACACAGATGGGACAGGGAGCCCCCAGTGACTACCCATTTCTACCCATTTTCACCAGTGAGCTCAAAATAAATACAAAGAGGCTGCTGTTAAAGCTGTCCTCCTCCTTGCCAGTAGACAGGAGGGTGGGAAGAGAGTTGGAAGGAGCCAGACGGGGAGAGTTAGCTGAGTACTGAAACAAGAATACAGTGAATACAGGTGGAAGCAAGGAATACAGAATAAATGGACCTTCAGTGCCTGAAAAATATCTTCAGAGCACAGTGGACAAACAGTTAAACAAACCCGTTCAGGGTGATGCTGCAACAAAGAGCTATTTGGATGTATTACCAGGGTAAGTGAGACAGAGGAAGGTCTTTTCACCTCTGTCTGCTGTCCTGGTGAGATGCTTGTGCCTATGTACTAAAACAAATGCTGAAAAATTCAGGGCTTGTAGAAAAAAAAGTCAAAAAAACCCTCACCTCTATTCAATGCCTGGAGGCACTGAAGGTCTTCCAGCAGGCCTCTCCCTGAACGCAGTCTGTTTAGCTTGTCGGAAAGAAGATCAAAAGGCCACTTGATTGCAGCGTTGAAGGACTTTAGAAGGAAAAAAAAAATACTAAAGGTCTCTTCAGGCTAATGGGTAGATATAAAAGCAGAGTCTGGAAATCAAAATCAGGTCAATTCAAATGAGAATTTGAGAAATAAATGTGGCAGGGAGAGTGATTTAGCACTGCCACATTCTCCACCTTTCCCCAGAGTAATGCAGGATTCAATCCAACACAAGTTATTTCACTGAGGCCCTCATTAAACATAGTAACTTGTGATGTGCAAGGAGGTCAGATGATGTGATCTAATGGTGCAGACAAGCATTCATTTCCAGACACCAGGAAAATATCACATGTAGCGGTGTAGTTAAGCTTGACGGCTGAGCAAATATTAGAGCAGCCTTGGCCCCTTGCAGCAGTCCTTTCAGAATATCCTCAGGGCGTTTTGCAAAGGTGCACATGTTTAAAAACATGTTTTGCTTGAAGTCATATTGTAACTGCAGTGTAAAAGTCCTTGTTCTTTGGCTTCTAGTTTTGCTTGCTAGGAAATTAGTACCTAATCAGAGCAGTAGATTTTCCTTGAAAGAGCCGTATGTAACAGAGTGGAAAAAGACACAGGGCTGAAGAGGATCTTGAGAGGGCATCTAATCCATCTCCTACCTGGATTTTAAAAAACTGATGTTTTCACCATCTGTGCCTCACTCTCTTTTCTAGAAGAAAGCAGTTCCTGAGTCTCCCTTTCTGTCATCTGAACCCCAAACTGGGTCACCACGTCGAAGCATTGCATACCCTTTAGAGGGAAAGCCTCACTCTACCGGACCATGGGTTCAGGGACCCTTTCCGAGACACATGGAGCTCAGCAGGAGCTTTGGTAGCTGCTGTAGCATCTTTAAGTGGGATGGTTCAGGCACTCGTAGCAGCACGGTCACAGCAGCTGAGCGCTCAGGATGGACCAGGCTGATGAGCAGCCACCCAAGCACTGACTAGCTTTATTTAAGACTTTAATAGTTCTTATTGAACTTTGCGCTATCATGACTAATCTATTGTTAACACCACTGTGAGTTGTTTGGATTGCCTAAAATACGCTAACCCGTTCCTTAAAAACAACTTCCTACTCATACAGCAAGCAGCTCTCCAGGCTTCTCAAACAGCATTTACACACAAGTGCTGCAGTTAACTTGCCATTGAATACATCTGCATTAATTGCTTGCATTATTAACAATGGAATGGCTGCCTAATTAACTCAGAGGAGCACGGGCTACTTTGCTAAATGTTAATTAAATGCTTCATTGCCAGACTGTGGTTTTTTTCAGCTTCAAAGGAAGCAAACCTACTGTGTATTGCAACCAATTTCCATTCAGTTTATGGAACTGTTCAGTTCTCAATCATAGCTCTGCTGAATTAGACCAAACAGACCCTGGAGAAGATATTTCATTTATATCTTTCCCGGCTCCTAAGAGAGCCAAGTCTTTCTGCTTTTTAAATTTACTCTCCAGGTAAATCAGAAGCAACTGTGTTACAGCTGATGAGCTAAATTGGCTTTAGTGAGAAGAGAATAGAGACCATGAACAGGGTAACTTGGCCACATGTATATTTGGTTTAAGCCAGTATAGCTACTCACAGTCTTATGTGTACGGTCCTAGCTCTACCCAATTAAAAAACAAAATATTTTAGTTTAAGCTAGCTAGAGTATACATACATACAGTCCTTATTTAGTCATAGGCATCTAATTGGTTTTGGTGGCAATTATGTATTTAACTTTTGTTCCAAGCCTGTACTTCAGGTGATGTTTTCAAATTACAGTTTTTATGGTGCCATTTCTCAGGTCCTCAACCATTTGCAATATTGCATATGGATATTAGGAAGATATAAAAATAACAAAAACATGTTAAAAATCCAGAAAGGAACAAGTCTCCAAGTTCCTTATTATTTCTCAAGTCAGAATTTTTTAGTATTTGCTGAAGGAAGATAAACGTACCAATTATAATATTTCTTTTGTCACCATAGATGGCAAGAAGTTGACTGCTTTCAAAATCCCATTTCATAAAGGTTCACAAATTATTTGTTTCCTAGTTGAAAAATTACATTTCAAATGATCGGCCTGGCAGAAGCAATGAAAAATGATTTGCCATCTTGTAACTTTGACTCTTCAGTGTGGAAGGAGAACACCATGTGTAGCATCAGGCCTGACTTTTAATTTAAAATATAAATGTTCCTTCAGAATAGATGGCTGAGCTCAACCTTGTAAGTCAGGGAATTGAAAAGGAAAAAAGGTGAGAAAGTGATTTTGAGAAGCTAAACAGCAAAACAATCCACAGCATGTTAATAAAAAAGACAAGACTTAGATTTTAGTTGTGCATTTAATGGAAGATGCTTGTTATCACAGTATCACAAGGCCATATATTCTTAATACAGAGGAGGTGAGAAAAAAAGGAGAGAAATGCAAATAATCCCACTACATTTTCTAGCCCAGGAAGTTTCTTCTTCTGCCTTATGTAGTTTGATGAGCAGAGAAACCAAGAAAAACGTCACCATTTCAGTTCTCGATATTGCTTATCTTTATGGCTCTTCCATGGTGCTAATGGGGCAGTGATGCATCTTAGGAAGATTGCTTTAAGCTCCCTGCAGTGTCAGACAAGCATTAAGGTAATGGTTTAGGCTGCATTTTAGAAGCCTTCTCAATGATCAAAACGAAAGTTGAAATCCTGGAAAGGAAAAGGAGAGCCACAGCATGAGAGAATGAGACTAAATATTGTTTGATAACAGCAAGATTAAAGCACTCACCTGGGGAATAAGAGATCTGGTGAATATTTAATATAAAATAAATATTCAAGACTTGAAGTCAGGTCATCTCTCTGCCAGAAGAGAGGCATAACAGCTAATTCTAAAGTAACATCCAAGCAAATTGGTCCCACAAATACTTCATCCTATGGACCCAGAATCAAAAATGATCAATTCATCACCACTTGACTGAGTTGTAGTTAATATTCCTGTACATGATTGTACCTCAGACAAAAACTTTTGGTTTAAACTACTTTCATTGCATATATAACCCCCATGAATGTTTTAACTGTCTGGTTTTATTTCATAACTCTGCTAGTCTGAGAACATGGGCCCATCAGTTAACGTGGCTCAGCTGATAACTGGTAGTGTCCTAAACTTGTGGAAGGGGGTTGATTTGATGTTTAACTCTCAGAGAAGACAGTATGGTCCAATTCTAGATCTGTTCTTATACGGGAATGGATATTTTTAAATAACAATCCTCACATGAAGGCTAAGTGCGGACCTTTGGATCCATAGTCTGCATCCCTGAAAAATGGCAGCATCGTTTCTCCAGGGAAGGAAATGCATTGCATTAACCCTGTCAGGGGGCAGCAAGGGCAGGCTGCTCCCTATGGGAAGGGGAGCCGGGACCCGAGCGTGGTGGCAAGGATGGCAGAGGCCGTGTCCTCAACAAGGGCAAAAGCAGACAGAACAGGTCCAGTGACTGTAGCCAGGTTCAGCCAAGATCACCAGACAAGTCCACGGTGATGAGGCAGGTCTGAGGTAAAGCCAGGTAATCAGGTTGGCAAGTCAGGGTCAGGCTCAGGTGTAGAGACAGAAACTGGGGTCAAATGCATCCCAGGGATTGCCAGGCAAGTCCATAGTGACGAGGCAGGCCCAGCCGTGAAGTCACGTCCATGTGTCAGGGTGTGCAACAACCAGATATGGGGCCAGGCACGGGCACAGCTGCAACACCACTGCAGTGTGGCTCAGGTGGGCACCAAACACGATAGCACCAGCTTAAAGTCGTTCCCAAGTGATGGAGCGGGGAGCCTCCGCTGAAGCTTCTTCTAACTCTTTGAAGGCCACCAGCTACGTCATCTCTAATGTGGCCCTGAGCCCAGGTAGCCAAACCCCTGTAAGGGTGGTGATGGTGAAGATGTGCTCAGGGCCCTTAACAAATACTTTAAATTTCCCAGGTTGTCTTCAAAATGGAAAAAGCTCTACTCTTCCAGTGGAAGGTAATGTTAAGGCTGGCATTAACAAAGGCGTAGGAAGCAACATGGGTTACCTTGCTTTGCTCTCTGGTTCGCTTGATGGATAAATTATCAGTAGAGCAAACATAACATCTCAGTGCTCTGAAGCAGGGCACAACATAAATGCTGGTAGGACAGATCTAAACATCTTCTAACAGGCAACAAACATTTCATTCTCAACTTCCAATAGAGGAGATTCACCTGTTCTAACTAAGGGAATTAATCTGCATGCCTAAATATAGATATCTAGGGACATTTGGGCAGCCCCACAATACATTGTCCGGCCTCTGGCTCTTGCTGCAGGGGATCATGGCTCTCCCACATGTGTCAGGCTGGTCATTTTAGGAACTCTTTGTAGTTAATGGGAAGAAACGCAGCTGCAGCGAATGATTTATCTGACCTATCTTAAATGTCTGTCTTAAAATGAGATTAATCACCCTGTAGAGATGCCTCATTCTCTCCGTCAATGGTAAAGGGAGCTGGGAGAGACTGGCTGAGACTCTAATCTCTAACTATTCAACACAGAAAGCCGTGCAGATGAATTCCACCCACACTGTCTCCTGCATGTGAAATGGTCTGAAAAGCAAAGGAATCCAGCAGCCAGCAGCTCCCCACTAGCAACGATATGATCGTTCCTTTCACCAGTTTCAGTGGCCTAAAGCTCCTGCACCAAAATCTCATTCACTTGCCTATTCTTTTACAAGGTAATAGCACTTGGTCTAATACTTAGCTCTCTTTGTGGATCAAGCTATGCACTAAACATAGCTTGCAGTAGGGTTGGAAATAGGAATGGTACTCTATTATTTTCACATAATCCTCTTGCTCCAGGGGCTGATTATGAATCATTTCACATCCAAAGACAACATAAGTCCCCAGTACCGCAGTGCACCGCTTCATCTCTATTCAAAAGTTAAACAGAGAGCCCAGCTTATGAGTTCATGTAGCAACTACCATTTTTGTCTTTAGTAATAGAAAAGAAATATAGGTGCAAGAGATACAACAGCCCCTGCTCCCTCCCCCAGGGCTAAGCCAACTACTGTGATGTTAGAGAGCATCTTCTCCTTGACTTTCAAGGACATTGATTAACCCCGTTTTGCTTGAAAGCTGACAGTTTCATCATTTATCAATCCACAGGAAAGGTGGTGCTAATTTTCCTGATTTTTTCTCCCATATAAGCAGAGGATTTCCCTGCTTAGCTGAGTTCCAGAGTGCTTTTAGAAAAAACAATAGAACTTGATTTAAAAGTGGTTAGAGATAAAACACGTACCCCATTCCCCAGATAAATCGTTTCTCTGCTTATTTTCTCCATTAAAAATGTATACTTATTTCTATTCTGACCTTAGCTTGATTCCAAGTCCAGCTGCTGGATTTTTTTTTTTTTTTTTCCTCCCAGGCTGAAGAGGTCTCTGCTATCTGTCTGAGATGTAGCAGGTTTTGTGGGCAGGTGCACAGTGAAATACTGCTGCACCGAACAGCAGGGCAGAGCCAGCCATGCGCTTTCCAGATGTGGCACATTACCCACCTACCAGCTGCCAATATTGTGCTGCCAGTAGTGCCATATGGACATTTCACTTTCCTTTAGCGAGACAAGTAAAAGCTCCATTACCCCCAGCTTGTTGCTGATCCTCGTAGAACAGCAAGGATAAAAGCATCTTGATTGCTTCCCCAATTACAAGTTGTTACAATTTCATCCTGTTTTAGGCAATTCACTTCAGCTTCAAGTGTCTCGTCCTGTTGTGACTTTTAGGCGGCCTTGTGTGTGATTCCACTACCGCACCTCTGCAGCAAACTGCTTAAGGAGAGAAATATATTTTGGCAGCAAAACTCAGCAAAGGGATAGAGGAGCTGCTACGTTTTGTTTGGTAACACTACGCCAATTTTGATTAAAACACTAAGAAAAGTTCTACTTTCCTTTTCTTTGGGGAGGCAGGGTATGAAGGGGTCATGCAGAGCTTGCTCCTGGCTAACACGATCCCCCTTTTCTTAGGAGAGGCTGGATGGATGAAAAACAAACTGGTTTAGGGAAGAATATTTACACCACCAAAAGGTCTAGGTGCTGGTGTTGTGCAGGTCCTCTGCAAAAGTGCTTTTACTCCTGGTTAATGAGAAATGCTCGCTCTTGGAAACAAATGTACAGATTATTTCCCTCTTTTCTTTGAATTAGTCTCAAAGGTCTGATACATCAGTCATGGTGATATAAAGCCAGGGGAGCTGACTCAACTGATGAGGTGTAGAGAAAATTGGACACATGCTCCTTTCTCATAGCGTTGATACAGGGTGGGGGACCGCCAGTTAAAATAAAAGACAGAACATGGAAAACTGGTCATATGACATATCTTCATGCAGAACCCATTTCCACAAGGTATATAAATGAGGCTAAGAACTTAACTAGATTTGAAAGCTATGCTTTTATTTAGAAGAATCCCCTAAATTTTTTAAGGATGCAAGAGAAAAAGGATTGAAGGAGGAAAAAGCAACTCAAAAGTTCATAAAAATTATGAGATCTCATGCTTCCTGACATGTGTTAGTAACCTATGGACCAGCTAATTTTATGATTATCCATTTCACAGCTTCATTGCCCTTTTCCCTGAAGCTGCAGCTTTGTTGTTGTCGGTGGTGGTAGGTGGATGAACCAGTGATCTGATCAAGCCTGTGAATTCATATAATCTAAGCAACCAATCAATAGCTAATTCATTATGATGAATTGTCTAAATCATGATTAGATTTACAGATGGAAATTCTGAAGAAATGTATGGGTTTAAACATGAAGGGAAAATATATTTTACTAGGTGTAAAGGCATGAGCTGCATCCTTAAGTCGTGAAAAGAAGCATAGAGCTTGGAAAGAAGCATGATGGAACAGTGAGAACATGAAGTTGGGATTTAGGAGCTCTGGATTCAATTCTTGGCATGCCCAAAATGGATTTGGATGAAAGTCAATTAAGGCATAGACTGAGCTGTTGTTCTAGATCTAATTTGAGGGGTTGACAACACTACCGTCCCCAGTTCCTCATCACTTTTGTCAGGTGGAGGTCCACAACCCCACGGCCTACCTGACACAAAAATGGATGGCTAAAATGTGGTTTCAGGAACCTCCAGCTGGTAACAGTGATAACACACTGCTGAAGGATGATAGTAACATCTCAGTTGCTGCTGTCATTTCCAAAGTGATAGTGAATTTATGCTCTTAGCGCTTTTATACCCTTTCCCCCACCTTGTAAAGTAGGATGATACTTCACAAATCTACAGGGTGGTCATGAAAATAAAACTAATGACTGTGTTGTACTTAGGTGCAGTAGTGGTGTGTATGGTTTTAAGTGAACATTTTACATCGTATTTGGTGGGGAGCACATGCCCAGTCCATCACCACAGCTCAGCTGAAGAACAATATTTCTTTATCTTTGGGTAACTCAGTTGCTTCAAGCTGTGTGACCATATCCCTCAGCCAGCTACTTCCACTAATGTAAACAGCTCCCACTTGAGGAAACTTCACTGAAATTTCCTTTCTTCCTGATAAAGTCTCTTCACTGTGATGGGGCCAGCCTGCGCTAAACAGAGCTCTGCTGATCTACACTGAGTGCCCTTGTTTTTCTCTCTGCTTTCCCAGTTATCACCCTGTGCTGTATCTTCAAGTGCCGGATTCCCCGGACAAAGAAAGAGATAGAGGCACGATACGCTCAACGGCAAGCAGCCAAGACGTACGCAGACAAACTGGAAACCGTGCCACCACTCAACGAGCTGACAGAGATCCCTGGAGGTACATCCCATGTTCACACCTACACATAAAAAACATCTCCTCTTTGGGGTTGCTTTACATATGCATGAATGCAAAGAGCTAGGTCTTCCCTTAGTTATAAATCACAATGGCTCCCTTGGCACAATCACGAAGATTTTGCCATGGGACAGATTCAGTAAACTCCTCCCATTTTCATGCACTGTTCTGAACCTGGAAAATTTGTGGCAGCAGGCATGGTCATTTAAATAAAAGAGCTAGTTTTTCCACCGGCACAAATCGGGGTCACTCCTTTGAAGCTCATGTTTAAAATTTCCTGAGAATCTGATTTATGTTAAGCACCAGTTCCTGGGGGGGAATGTCAGTAGGAAGAAAAAGGTTTGTTAGAGTTTCACATTACCCATAAATGGCTTGCCTAATGGGACGACCAAGAGTATTTCTGTGACTGGTCTCCTCTCCTCTCACTCATCTTTCCTGATTCTGTACCCTAGGCTCTACTGAAAGTCTCCCAACTCTCTCTGGTCATGTCCAGTCCAGACCTCTCAACTCTCTGCCTGTGGTGAAAGAAGAAGATGAAATGGCCCTGCAAGGAAATTAGGGGGACTGCCTTCCTGTCTGTCTGTCTCTTTGGCTTCTCTTTTCTGTGGCTTCCAACAAGATCCATCACACCTTGGACTCACTGCTTCTCAGTTCCCTTTCTGTGCTTCACCTCTGTTTTCTCAATTCCTTTTTACCAAGATATCACTCTCTCTCTCTTTCTTTTTTTTTTTTTCCTGTTTCCTGTGGCTCTGAAAGACCCGTGGTCTGCAGCTTCATAGCAGCTTGGATTTTCACTAACTCAGTGATGCTATAGTCATGCAACTGGGGAAAGAGGCAGATAACATAATTGGTAAAATTTAGACCTTCACCAGCAAAATACAGAAATATGTGCTTGACAGTAGGCACTTACACATAGCTCAATATTTCAGAGGTGTCTAGCCACCTAACTATACCTATACTGTAAACTGAGGATGGCCAGACCATTCTCAGGAACTGAACCCAAATGGCAAGAATAAGCTTTTGCCCATACTATTAAATTGTGTTCACCTACAAAGCAGAGCGTAGGTATCCAAATGGCCTGCTGGAAATCATCCCTGACTCATGCTACTCTTAAACTGTGCCTGGGAGAGTAGTACTTGGCCTAGCCCAATACCATGTCAGAGATCTTTCTCGCAGTTCAGTAGTGTAGGCAATCTAGTACTTACACTAGAGTAGTACCATTTAGTAGTTGGTATTATTTAAATTACTGACACAGACAGAGTCTTTGAAGAGACGGGCCACAAAACCTGAGCCTTTCGAATGAACTTTTGCTAAGTCGCTTGAATAGCTTGTGATCATAATTTGCATATACCTATTGCAGTCATTGGAGCTGTTAGAAGTTACTTTACCCCAAGCTGATCCTCTGGACAGGTTTAAGGTTAACCTCATGTTAATGTGCTTTGTTGAGTTCAGACCTTAAAGATGTGCAAAACACTGGGGCAAGTCCCGTTTCCAATTCTTCTATGGAAGTCAGTAGTTGAAATTAAACTTTAAAGTCAAAGTCAAAAGTCATCCAAAGGTCTAGTTAATACACTCTTACTTGTACGAGCAATCACACATGGAAGTGTTTAGTACTGTATCCTTCAATTTCCTGCCCAAAAGATGAAATATCAGCCTCCGTAAGGACCAGCTATCAGTGGATTCCAGGGAGTGTGAAGGTCTGGCTCATGCCTGTAGACAGCAGAAAGCCAAATTAAACCATTTACTGCTGTGTCCTCTTCCTGCATAGCCATTACATATGGAAAGACCATAAAATAATGATGAAAATATCCCAAAGATGCAGAAAAGGTAATTGGCAAGGAGGATGGTAGTTTTGCCCCAGAAGGCTAATACATTTTGAACCCCTGTAAGCAGCCTTCACATCCCACAAATATGCCCACAGGCTGCATCCAAAAACTGCCTGTTTTGGTGTGGATTTAATTGGACAATGGTAAAATATTTCATTGCGGACTCATGAACAAGCTACCATAGCACAGCAGTTTTTGAGAAGTCAGCTGCACCATAAAGACTACCTAAGCTCCCACCCCGTGAAATGCATGGGTTGAGTAGCTGACTCTCTTTGATCTTGCAAGAGACCTTAAATTATGGGTCTGGCATGCTGCAGGGAAGGAGCCTGGTGGATAACAGGTTGCTGAGTGGCTGCTGATGTGGACTAATGGCTCGTGAATACATGTGATCTGAAGCTACCTAGTTCTTTGTGAAAGAGAAGTAAATCTCAGAACAAGAGTCTTCCCAAGCCACCCTGAAGGAACCAATACCTGGGGTAGGATTCATCCATCCACAAGCACACTATATGCATAGATGGAGATATCTGCATCAGAGCTAGTTCTCTAGACTGCTTTTATCCACAGTGAAAAGAAAAAGGTTCTCAAGGATGTGGCTCCTTTCATGGTAAGGGGGGATGCTAAACTATAATAGGTAAATTGTGCCTTAAAAGTGCTTGTTTATCTCCAGTGACTCTAAAGGAGACCCTTAACCCCTAAACATTAGATGCAAAAGCTTTGTGTGATCAAGCTCACTGGTTTGGCCTCCTTCTGAGATTAGTCTGAATGCTGTACTCAAAAGGGTTTCACTTCGTGAATCAGGCATTTACAACGGAAAGTATACAAACTTTGGGGTCTCTTCTCTGTCCTACTGTTTGCAGATGTGCAGAGTGTAACGATCTGCCATGTCACTCCACTGGCATTTAGCAACCCACCTTGACTTACATATTAATGAAATAAAATGTATGTATCAGTTGACTATTTATATATTTATACCATGACAAACCCTGGTAGTCGCAGTCAAGGCCAGAGAGATGACACAAACAATTTCAGTTACGGAATGACTATTAAATGCTTTAAAGATTTCTGAGTGGAATGCTATTAATGATGAACACATTATAATGGTTAAATACTTTCATTTCTTGGCATTTTCTGACTCTATCCCACATTAACTGTGACGGAATATTCTAACTGCCAAATGGCTCTCCATGTGCTTTTTTGAGTGTCATATACAGCAACCCCTTTTTCTGAACACAAATAAAATGGATTTTAGGGTTCAGTGTATAAAATATTATGTACAATTTCCTTCATGCATTTCTGTCTCCCATTTTGCGTGAGAAATACAAGCAGGACTTGGCTCCTGCTCTAAGTGGAGAAGTACCAGGACTATGGCCTGGGAGATCTTTGTGTATTCTGGACTCAGGCAGCCTCAGCTGACTTTTCTGGGAGTTCACACGGTTCCTACTGCTTTTCTCCAGGAAGCATACAATCTTTTTTTTTTTTTTCTCCTTGTCTCATATGAGATGTCAGGATTTCCCCTGCAGTTGTTAGGAAGAGTCTGCATTATCGCCCTTCCATTTGTATGTTCAGATGAATTTCCAGCTTCCAAGACCAAAGGATGATATTTTATATTAGTGTGCAGGCTGTGGGAATATTTTAGGCAAACATAAGAAATTCAGGTTTGATTCCCCCTCCTGTAATACACTGATGCAATCTGAAAGTGGCACTACAACAATATATAGGAGTGGGAGATACAGGACTACTAAAGCAAATTAGATGGCAGAGGCTCCAGGTGAGGGTTGAGACATCTTACCAAGGGATCACACCTTATCAAGTTACCACCCGAGCCAGTGTGATACTTTTAAGGTGATTCTTCTCACCAAGAAAACCAAGAAGGGTTAAGTAAAGACATTATAAGAGTCCTGTATCTATTATGGCTTGTGTGTTAAAACACAACAAAACAGAACCAAATCTGCACTCGGGTTGCTATAGGCCTGTGGTATGTTGCTGCCATTAATTACAGTAGCAGGATCTAGGTCTGGGGCAGGACATGAGCAGAGCCAATACTGTAGCCCTCTGCAGGGCAAGTCATCTTCTGCTTGTCTGTGAGCAAAGATTCCCAGGAAAATCCCAACTGTCCACTCTTATCTGGAGGAGACACACCCCCATGCAGAAAAAAAAAAAAAAAAAGGAACAAAAAAAGAACAAAAGAACAGGCCAGGGTTGTATTGAATTACATGAGAGATGTTTCTGTACCTTCTCCTGGGAGACAGCTCCACACTGTATGTCATTTTGGGGAAATGCTTATGGACTACACTCATAATCTTCATGAACCAGCTCCTACCAACAGAAGCAATTTCCTCTATAGAGCCACAACTTAGCTCTTGAAATTACTATTTCTGTTTTATCTCATTAGTCTTTCTTCTCAAAACAAAGTTATGAAAAGCTGCTGGTCAGCGAGCAAAAGTTCTGTATGGACAAAGTCCCAGTAAAAGTGTTTTTCCTTTGTCCAAGATTTGCATGGGGGGAGCAGGAGTTTTGTTCCCTCCTTGGCTAATATCACCTTAAGTTAATTACCTTCCTGTTTTCTTTTTCCATCTCACATACAGCTCAGGTGGCAGAAGAAAAAAAAGAAGAAGTTCCCACTGTATCTGGAAAAGTAGACAAGGCGCAGGGCAAGAAAGATGGCTCCAAAGACTCCAAGAAGAAGGAAAGTGAAAAGGACCAGAAAGAAGAATCCAAGAAAGAAGGGAAGGATGGGGCCAAGAAGAAAGAAGGAGAAAAGGGCGCTGGTGACAAGAAACAAGGTGGTGGCAAGAAAGGTGAAAAAGAAGCTGAAGCAGAAAAGTCAGGAGGAAGCGCCAAAACTAACGGCAAAGCTGGTGGGAATGCCAAAAATCCGGGAAAGAAGAAGTGACCCTGCTACAAGGCAGTGCTGACAGTCTTCACCTGACTTGGGGTGGGGGAGGTCACTGTCAAATTGCTGTGGGTAAAGCACAGGGAACAGATAGGACGTGCTCCCTCCATATATTCAGGCTGTTGAGTGCCACTGGATGTACAGATTTATTATCTTTTAAAGACCGTATCACTGTTTTTGGTTTTTTTTTCCTTCACCAAAGGAAAACCTGGCTATACTGAACCTTGTAAATAAAATTTACTGTGTGTTATAACAACAACTGGAACCAAACTGAAGCCTGGAGTGAGAACCAGGACTTTTGATAAGTATCGTATCGCACAGAGACGAAGACCTAAACTAATGAGAGGACATGGTTCATTTAAAATATGTTCTTCTTAAGGACCTCATGTCTTTCGATAAACACTAATTAGCACTCATCTCCTCCTAAATAGGACTTGCACATGGATAATTTTAGGCATTAAGTAATTTCTGGATGCTACAGCCCAATGAATGAAGAACTCAAAGCATTTCTAAGTCGTAGGACATGTGGTTTCTGAGAGATGGCTTGGACACATGGGAGAAAGCTTTCCTTTTTTCTCTTCTGCCTCTTTTGCTGAACTGCTGAAGGAAGATCCTTCCTTAGACAAAGAACTGTGCATTTCCCAGAAGATTTATCCACCTTTTCTCTTTTCCGATGAAAGACATACAAATCAGGCTGTAAGAGGAGGCACACAGAATAAAAAAGTAGATCGCAGTTGTGCTGCTGCGGACAGTAGCTGTCTTCACTTCATCATCACTTCAGTGAAGTCCACAGATGATGAGAGTCCATGGGGAGGAAAGGGATGTGAAGATGCTCAGCCTGTTCCAGCAGAAACTCCGCATCTCAGGGGAGCCGGGCCGAGTGCTTGCTCACTTGCTCTTCCCGAGCGGTCTTGAAACCACAGCTTTTACCGCACTTCAGTGCAGCTCCTGTTTCTCTCACCTCCTGGAGAATTCTTGAGAGTAGCTTTAACATGAGCAGCTTTTCTGCTAATGTGTTTTGTAAATACCTCAGCAGTTTATGCCTGGAGATCAGCAGACATCGGGTATTTAGGCTGGCAATTGCAAAACGTGCAAGCTAAGTGGAAATAATTGGCAAGCTATCATAATGACTAAAGCTCTATCATCTCCATCGGATTTACTGTCTCTGAGCACCTGCCCTGCTGCAGCTTTGTACCATGAGGTCAAGAGGGAGTTATCTCAAGTAGAGGCTATGAGGCTTACCCTACGAATCAGATTTATGTTAACCCAACTGTTTTCTGTCCCTGTGGTTTCAACTCGTGCAGTGAGTTGATTACTGCAAAGACAGGTCTCATTCAGCCCAACTTGCCTTTTTCCTCTCTCCTCTCCTACCTATCCCATCCTGGCAGAAAATGAACCCAGCAAAACCAAAAGAGTTTGCTGCTGTGTTAATGAGATCATCCAAAAAGCACCAGAGCTGGTGAAAGGACTTGGGGAGCAAGGATGGGAGAGATGTTCACAATCCACAGAAATATTTACCAAGAGAGTGAATGGTGGCAGTTCGCTGCTTCCAAGGATGATTTGCCATGCTAGAGGAGTTTGGAGAAGTCAGGGATGCTGCTAGGTGAGAAATTCTGACTCTGTGCAGACAAGTGATTTGTGCAGACAAGTGATTTAAATCTCCATCAGCTACAGTGATACCCAAGATGCATGTGAGTATGTACATTGTAAACACCTACATTTAAAGGCCTGAATCACAGTCCCACACCTAATTTTTCAATGGATGAAAGTGGATTAGATGAGTGGGGATTACACCTTCCAGACAGGAGTGCAAGACCTGTTTTCAGGTGCAGAGGCTCATACCTCCTGCAATTGCCCCTTATGTTCCTCGGCCTGGGAGAAGGCATAGCAACAGAAGCAGCACACTCCCATCTCACCTTCTTTGCAACACACAGACCCTGGAAAACAAAGAGCTTTTAACCTGACATGAACAAGAGAGACTAAGCAACTTAACTGGAGTGACACCATAAATCAGCATCAGAACCAGGACTTCAGCCCAAATCTCTTGAACTCCTGACCTGAGGAGCATCCCTCTCTGAGCAATGCCCCCTGACTTTGTCTCCATCACCCTGTACCTCATCTGACACCTGCACTCAGGTCCTTACTGTCCCGCCACCCTCGTCTGTACACTTTAGGTTCTTGCTCTCAAATGTTGCTTTCACTTCATCTGATAAAAAGGGAAGTCTGGCACGGAGGAGCACCCACAGAAAAGTGATGCAAAAGCCTTAGAGCAAACCTGATGAGGTGTCAGTGCACATGGACACATCTTCACTTTAGAGAGCTGCAGAGACTCCTAGTGCCAGAGCTGATCAAAGCACATTGATTCCAACATAAAAAAGCATACTGGGTCAGTCATTATATTTCAGTTACATGCTTTCTTCTGTTCGCTCCCTGTTTAATTTATTTCTTTTGCAGGGCATCAGAAAGAAAAGAAATGAAAAAAAGAATTGCATTCAGACCAGGCCATACTCTTTGCCTGTGTGCACAGATGCTTCTCCCCTGGAAGTGCACAAGCTTGCACAAGCTCACTGTCTGGCACACCACATATTTTGAGGGTTTGATTGGGTGCTTATGTCTTGTAAAGTCCACTTCACGGGTGAAACTTCTGTAGGGTGGGATCCAGCTGTGATGTGGCCAGGAAGGACTGCTTCCAGGTCTTGTGACTGGAAAGATATTGCATGGTGTGATGCTGTTATCCTTCTGCTAATGTTACTTATGATCTACAGAATATGGATGCTGACTCTTCTCAATCTGTACCTATTTAGTAAGATGGAAGAGGGCCAGACAGGCACATGATCTGAAAGCTCCAGTGATGAAAATCTGTCCCTTCACTTCTTCATTAAGAAGAGATTCATTAATCACAGAGTAAGACGGCTTTTTCCTCAACCTTCTTCCCCAAAGACTCTCTGCCAAAATAAAATAAAATAAAATAAAATAAAATAAAATCTTCATCTGGGACTGCTGAAGCCTTTGCAATAAATTTAAATCCATTTCTGCCAAGATCAGACACAAAATACATTCAAAGTCTTACACAGTGTGTCACATTAATTTGCATTCTTAGCCATCGAAACAAACATTGTGTTAATTTTGAAAGAATTGTTTCTACTTTGATAAGGATCAAACTGGGGTCACCTGAGGGTGTAAATGAACTTGTCTCTTACTCGTTGGAGTGACTGGAGTGTGGGCGGAATGATGGGAATGCATTACTGGCGGTTGCAGACTTTCGGGAAAACATCCTAGCTAACAAAACTTGTTGTAATGCCTCTCACTGAAGTGGGCATGGAGAGAACTAAATTTGTAGGCATGGCTCTAAAACTGTTGTGCTGTTTTCCCTATGCTTCCGCCATATTACAGTGATCAGGTGGAACCCGAATGCCAGATCCCAGTGGGTGTAAAGTACTGCTGCTGTAGTGTTGCACGCTGACCAGCAGCAGCTCAGGAGCTGCTCCTTACACCCACCAGATGGAGAAATTGCATTGGAAAAACTACATCCACAGCTGAGGTTTTGCAAAATGAATCATTAATGACACAACTGGAGATGTGCTGAATTCTCAGCAAACTTAAGTGGAACAACAAATCTCGGACGCCAAGAGCAGGATTTAAGACCCGAAGCTCAGGCATCCAGGTAGTAATGACATATCTCCTCTTTCATTAGATCGGCTTGGCAGTGCGTGTGTGGGAAGGATGATTGGAGGAAACAAATTCAGATACTACAGCATCAGGATGAGGAAGGACTGTCAGGATCTCCTGACTGATATATTCCATAGTTTTCCACTAGAGGGGACCCTGTTCTTCCTCTGTAATATCTGAAGCTGGTTTTAAAGGTAGTCCCTTCTGGGAGGTTTTGTCTTATTCATGGCATTAAATGAAGCTTGGCTTTGGTTATATCTATTCTTCTTCAGTCTAAAGAAGACTCTGGTGGTATCAGTTGGCCGCCTGAGCTGTCACCCTTCTCCCATACTATGCTTCCACTGGTTAATAGAGGTAAGAGTGCAGTTGACAGTACCTTAAATATCCCAAGGGCAGCACTGATGCAAGAACCATCAGGAAAATAGTCATTGGCTTTGGTGGATAAAGCTTAAGTTGGCCGAGTTAGATGTATCCAAGGGGTTGCTGTGAGGATCATGAATCTGGATGAGCAGGCTGACAGGAGGGGCTGGAGACATTGGGTTTCATTTCTGGTTCTTTTGGAGCCTGTGGACAAGCTGCAGGCATATTTATCCCCCTCTCTTTTCCTCAGTGGCTTTGCTTTTAATATTAATAAAAAGCAGTGAAAAAAATAGGATAAGTTTTGCACTGATCTGCCAGGAGATACTACACACAAGGTGCATCTGTTGCTAGGAAATGTTATGATATTTTTTCACCATTAAATTCCAGCTTTCTTTGAAGGATGAAACTCTCTGGAGTAATTACAGCAGCACCAGAGGCTCTTGAGCAAAAAGATGGCCTTTTTGTTCTGTTTGTATGCTTTCTTACACAGTGGGACTCTGGACTAGAACTGGGGTTTCTTATTGCTTCCATAATACAGATCTAATATGAACAGTGTTTTGTCTCTGTCCTCAGAACATAAACTCACTGTGTCCAGCTCCTTTTTGACATGTAGCAAGTAAAGCAATTGGATCATCTATGTTGCCTTGATCACCTGACTAGACCCTTGGAGAGCAAATGAGACCTACCCTGGGAATGGGAGAAAAGGAGATTCCCCCTTCCAAACAGGGAACATGTGGAGTCCCAAACCGGAGGTGGACCATAGCAAAGCAGAGATGTTCAGATCATGGGTTTGCCCTTCCAGTGACCGAAAATAAAAATGGAACAACCCCCAAATTTTTCAGGGACCAGAGATGGAGTTCTTCACCATCATAGGTCATTTTGATGCAAATGCACCAACAAGCTAAGCACACCCACCTGAATTATAACACCAAAAGCACTAAGGTGAGTCAGAGATGCATCAGACAGTGAAATAACTCTGACTCTCTACTGTTTCTAGTTTCATATGACATTTCACATGGCACTCCCCACATTTCTGCACACAGAACTGAGAAACTCTTATGATCCTAATCTTTTCTAGCTAAATAAAATACATCTCTTTCCTTTGCTGAGTCCCTGATGCACTGAGTCCCTTAGTCTGGACTCCTACAGACTGAGAAGTGTCATCCAGGGTAAATGGGACACAAAAAGCAATCTGCTTAATGTCACAAGCAAAATCTGGGACAATGGATGGGACCTGAGCACTCATCTTGTGAAACAGTGCTTTGTGCACATTTCCTTCTTAAGATGCTCCAGGGATTTGATCTATAATAATAGTGATGAAGCCTCCCTGAACTTCCCTGTCTTCTCTTACTGTAAAACTGCCTGTCAAAACGTAGTATACAATAGAAATTCTCCCCTCTAAGACACAATAGAAATGCATGTTCACTTTTCAAATCTGCTGCTGAGAAACTGAAGAGGTGATACAGTGTCCTGGAGGAACTCTTTGCTTTAAGGAGAGTGAGGGGGAAAAAGAAAGAAGACAGAAAGAGATTTTTGTAATTTGCTTTTCCTTGGGCTTGTACTTACTGCTTTCTGGAGTCTGATTTGGGGGAAGAGAAAGTCTCCCTTTACCTGGAGATGGGGAGAGCCCTATAGAAAAGCATCATTATGTGTCTGGTCTGATCTTATTGTCTTCCCTGGGCATTTGGTGTGCTGTCACCCCAGAGAGGAGGCTGAGCTGTAGGAACCCTTGGATAGTCTCACACTGGACAGATGCTGGATTTTGATGGCCTTCGGATAGACAGCCTGTTCTTATGGTCCGCTGTAGTGTGTCCTGCTTGCTGGCTGGGGTCCACAGCCATTCAGGACCATCGTTTCCAACCACTTTGGTTGCTGGTCCTGGCTCAGTCTCTCAAGAATGGAGGCCCTTTGTGGTGGTCTTTAACTGATGCTATTTCTATCACTCAAAGACCTCTTGCCAGCTCCTTGGACTTGGAAAGCCTATCTGTGGCTGACCCCAAAAGATCTGTACAGCTTGTTCCTCATTATTATGAGGGATGGTTTTGAAACAAAACCTCTGAAAGCAGAAAGCCAGCCCTGTATTTCGCAGCGAGGGTCTGTCTCCTGCTCCTTGTCCCTTTTACACAGTGAAGCACTGCTCTCCCCCCATCCCACCCTCAGAACTGCTCAGCTACGAATCCCAGTCAAATCTTTTTCTCCGCTCAAGAGATAGGAAGTAGCTTAGAGGGGGTTTCCTCCATAGGCAGTGCATTCAGAATACCGGTTTAATGAGTTTATTTTACAGACCTTCAAATATTCCCTGGCTCCATGCTATCACACAGTGGTGTATCTTACCGATGTCAATGGGGATCATGATTTTTTTTTAATTCATTTTTAAACATCCCTGGAGACTTTATTAAGACTTCCTGTGAGTGGACAGGGAGTCTAATACAGAGGGAAAGAAACAGGAACTTAGATTTTCACTAGAACAGGGCTTGACTTTATAAACGAAACACACTCACACTCTTCCTCCACCCTGTCCCCATCCCATTTGCCCCCTCCCCAGCCCATAAAACAGACCCTGGGATCAATGCCCCATGTGTATAGAAATAGAGGCTAATCATTTAATTTCTGTGGCTTTCTGTCCGATGAGTTACCAAGCTGGGAGAAGCACAGAACTGCTGTGTAGGGCGCAGGTCCCATCCTGGCTGGAATGTGCCGTCCGGGAGAGTCTTTGGGGACAGCAGATACATGGATGGGGTGGAGCATACACTGAGGGTCACTTGTGTTGTGCATTTCTGGTTATTAATGAAAGGGCTTAACACACATTTCCCCTTTTCTTTTTCTCTCTCAGTCAGAAGTGTGGAGAGCTGAGCTAAGCTGACCCACCAGGTGACATGTGGCTGAGGAGCACTACCAGTGAGATGTTATTCATAGCAGTGACATCAGGAAAGCTCTGTCCTGGGGAGCACATGCCATCAGCCAGCCTGAGGAATACCACCCCTTGAGTCCCTCAGTATCTCCCCTTGAGGGTGCTTCATGGGACCATCTTTGCCCTGTGCACAAACTGGGCAAGGCTTTGAATGCCCCAGTCCTTTTTTTTCCCCTCCAAGATTGTTCTCTCAGATGTGTTTGGAAATATAGCACAGATCTGTGGCTGTTTGTTGCTACTCTGCAGACATAAGGTTGAGGGAAAGAGTCCAAAAGAATGATCTTTTGGTGCTGTCTCTGCAAGTGGCATCCAGAGATTTTGTGGTAAACACCAAGAGCCTTGCAGCCTTGTCACCCATATCAGACCTGGATCCCTAGCCCAGTTCTCTCACATCTCTAGGTGCACACTCTGATGTCCCTCTGAAGTCCCATCTTCACTGAGCAGGATCAGTAGCCTGATAGAGAAGTAGGCTTCAGGCTGCATCACCTGCAAACTCCAAGGGGCAGGAGAGGGATGAACAGGCAAAAGCCAGCATGGCTACCACAGGGACAGAGGTGAGCTGACCTCTTTGCTGGAACAGTCCTTACCAGCCCGTGCTGGGCTGTTTTAACAGCAGGCTGTGAAGAAATGAGCTGGATGGGGGGGCTGTGAATGTGGATTCCCAAAGGGAGAAGTGTAGTGTTGAAGTACAACCTGAAAACCAGCTCACTTCCAGAGCAGGTTCCGTGAATCAACAGGACCTGGAGCAGAACTTGCTTTAGGCACAAACTGCTGTCTGGGGCCCTCTAATTCTGGGGGTCCTCAAAGATCCAAGCTTCCCCCCGTAACAAGTTGTTTTTGTGTAAAACAGCAACTTGTGGTGGCTGTGCCTGCTGGACTGTGGGCCTGGAAATGCCGGAGGGGAGCTGCCCAAAGTGGATTTGGCATGGGGAGGCATAGGACTTTGGTTTCATGGGACTGGGGAGCTGGTGAGTGGTTGAGGAGCACGGGACTGTTCCTAGTTTTCTGAGGGAGAGTGTGAGACGAGACTGGGTGGCAGAGCTCAGGGGTTCCGGTTTGGTCAGGTTTAGGTGTGATGTGACAGAGGAGGGGGAAATAAGCAGGCTTTTGGATTCGGCTAAACAGTCACATTTGCTCTTTGTTCATGCCGTTGAGGATCCCACCTCTGAACCTTGCTTGGCATCCCAGTTGTCTTAGTGTGGCTCCTTTATGAGGTCTATATAGTGGAGAAGGTAAGACAGAAGCTTTCTGGGAGTTGGGTAAAGCAGAATCTCATGCAGAGCTGGACAGCAGTAGGGAAAGAAAAAGAAATTCGGAACTAGAGGAGACCAAGCTGCAGCTTTATCTTCAAAAGCAACAGTATGCACTAGACCAGACAGCTGGGAAAGGGCAAAGAAGTCAAGTGATTCAAGGAAGGAGATAGTAAGCAGCCTGAAATACCTGCAGAAAACGTCTCAGGCAGAAAAAGGAAAACATAGATATGTGGTAATGGTAGAAGTAGGGATGCACACGTCCAACAATTTGACTCTCAGCCCAACTACATGGCCATAACATAACAAGGCACAGTCCAATCTGGCGTAGACACTTGTCAGCTCCAGCCACAAATCCTGTTCTCGTGGCACTCAGGAGATACCCTTGTGCTGGCAAATAAATGACACCCGTTTCCTGGCCCATCAGCCATCTGTCCTACCAGGGCTCACATCCATACAGCTGAAATCTGAAACAATCTGGCTGCATCCAAATTGCCCATTTGGAAAGACTCCTGGCTTGCGATAACTCCTGAACAATGCCCAGGAATTGTTTTGGAAAATATTATTTGACCTGGGCCAAAACCATGCTAGAGACTGGGCTAACAATTTAACAACATAGATGGTATTAGAGCAATGCTTGGCCCGTGTCTTGGTCTGGTTGAGCTCTTGATGTGGACACAGTGAATGCTAACAGTGCCAGTGACTCTTGATGGAAGTTGTAGATGATGGAAGGCTCTAAATAGTGGTGGAGAAGGGGCTGTTGTCTTTTCTTTTGTTGGTCCATGAGGTATGGTGTTCCCCGGGTCTTTGGGACAAAGCCTTTGCTTTTGTACAGCACCCTGTGCAGTCACACCGTTTCCCACAGAACAGCACGACATGAGTCTTGCTGCCTCAGCTCTGTTAAGGTTCCCCACTGCCTGTCAGAGACATGGTCATGCTGCAAAAATCTGCCAAGCATAAACCAACTGTCCTGCTTTCCCTTTCTTCTTTTCCTTCCTTCAGAGAAATATCCTACGCCTAATTCCCAATTTTCACTCAGTTTTGTGTCCAAGAACTGGCCTGCATCCAAAGCCCAGCGAGATCCACACAACAGCTAACTTCTGATGCCCATAAGATTTATTCTGATAGGAACACCACATAAAACAGAACCTGGACGTAAGGAAGGATATTCAATTTCATTTAAAATTTCCATCCAGATCTTTTCTAGGGTGGGCCACATTTCACTGCTCTCGTTTCTAGAGGCATGAAACAGTGGGTCAAGTTATAAACTGTTTCCGAGGAAACTGAATGTGGGCTGCATAATTCAGACAAAAAGAGGTAAATTTGCCAGGAAGTATAACCAGGAGACTGTAAATGGAGGACCTTGGATTGCTGACACTTCTGAGTTAATACCTGTCTACCTCATGTGGGTTTTATATACTTTTCAGGGTAAATATAATTAAATGGGGTTGCCCAGCAAAAGATAGTAACACAGGATTTCCAGGAACATATGTTCTTACATAATTCTGGCAAGTATGAAACCTAAATGTTAATTAAAGATGAAGCATTAGCTCAAGGACTGAATAGAAGCCAAGGCTGAATGTGGTGGAACCATGCTGGAATAAAAGGTAGCTTTTTTATACTTGACTTAACAGAAGGTTACTATTATTTGAGAAAACTGACCTGATCATTTTAGCTGGTGCATAAGAGTTCCTACATTTACCAAAAACAACAGGATTAACCCGAAGTAACCGGACAGGGCTTTCAAAAGATGAATTTCAGGTTTTCTTCAAGAAGCCATTGCCCCCTGCTTCCAGCAAAAGTCTTTGTGCGACCTTGTAGTCCAATACAAAGCTTTGACATATAACCGATGCCCTACATTCCCCATGGAGTGAGGTTTGTTGGTTTTTTTTGTTTTTTTTTGTTTTAGTTAAGACTCTTGCAAGTCTTAAACAGATTTGAAAGTCTTCAAGGGGGGGAGCAATTTCCTGACTGCAGATGAAGGGGTAAGTAAAGTATCTGATTTGAGCCTTTCAGACAGCAATCATTCCCCTTTGCAGACATGAAAAATTCAACCCAGCACAAGAACTGGCAAGAACAAAGGACATACTACTTATGTAAGCACTGATCTTCTGTCTTTTGGGATTTTAACGCATAAAATAAACTGTAACTTTATGATAAGATTTAGGTCTAATGACTTATACATCTAGTGACTTAGATATTGAATGTGAAGTCTGAAAAAAATGAATGCTTGAAAAATATTCTTTTTCTGTTCATTTCAGACAAACAAATCCATTCTGTGGGGGTTCTAAGGGCCTTTTACACTACACACATAAAAGAAAGCCACTTAGCTTGTATAATTTGAAAAAATACCCACTAGTGGAAATGAGACCGCCAAAACATTGTTCTAGCAAAACAGCCATATCACATCTGATCCAGTAATAAAGTTTAATTCTTTCAACAACTTCTTAGCTAGTTTGCCAAATCAGATTGCCCCACTGGCCAAGAAAATCTCAAGATGTTGCCAAATCTTTCAAGACAAATTCACCAAACTGCATATTTTATTCTGTTATGTACTGAAAAGAGACAAACAGAAAAATGAGTCCATTTGATTCTATTTACTGAGCATATAAGCAACAGTTCAATCTTTGAGGACTTTCAGAGAAGGATTTAAGAGAAGCATTTCAGAGGTGCAGGAAGTTAATAGCTAAGAGGGATTAAAGAAAATCTGGAGAAAATTAAACTCCTATTTTATTTGGTTCTTCTACTTCAGCTCTACTTAAACACAGTTTCACAAACAAATTTCAACATTGACACATTTGTGAATAGGAAAGGAGTGGCTGAATGCAACTCCTTTCTTGTAAAAGAGTGGAAAATATGGAAAATAATGGGCAAGAGTTTAATGAATCCTGCAACTCAGAAAAGAAAACATTACTATGACTATCTGGGAAGCCTGATATGTCATACACTCCATTTGGAGTCTAAGTAGGTCTAAGTAGTCCAGCCAAAGGTGAGGAGGTGAGGAGAAGCATCAGAGGTACGGAAATAATAGCCTACCAAGGAAAATAAAACTTTTTTTTTTAAACACTAGAAAAGAAAAGGCCAAGGGAAAGCGTAGGAATCGTTTTCAAAACCCTAAAATATCACTAAATAAAGCAAAGTAATCTCTGTGAGGTAATGGTGAGGGTAATGAGGTATTGAAACCTCCTTCACTTTAGGATTTTAAGAACAGGTTAGATAGAAATCATGGGTGATTTAGGTGGAGCTGATTCAATATTGGGGCTGGGGGGTGGAACTAGATTAACTCTGAGAAGAAAGGTGATCTTGGACACACAATATGTGCCATGTTCAACCTAGAAGTCACGAGACTGGCTTAGATAACTTCAAAAACTATTTATTTGGTGGCACCCTCATTTCCTGGGACTTGCTGCTTTCAGGGCTCCTCAAAATCTCTTACTCCATGTTTCCAGGCCTTGTTCTTCCAACATAAGGAACATTAATGTATAGAAAAAGAACAATTGATTTAAAAGTTGACTTGAAATCTATTCAGTCTTCTTGTGTGTGGAGACAAATAACATCTTATTTATGCAAATTTTCTGTCTTTCCAAGTGGGTTTTAAAAGGTCTGAACTATTGCTAGAACAAGTTAGTGCAATGGTTAGAGGGTTAGTTCAAATCTTGGGACCGTGACCATGTTCTACCACGTACTTCATATTTGGCCTTAAATAATTCATTTATCCTCTCTGCACTGTGGCCACCCGCTCTGCAGAAGGGGAGGGAAGAATTCTGCCTTGTTTCATGAGGGTGTTTGTGAGGAACAACGCATTACCACTCAGGGATGCAGTAATGGTCAACCTACAAGTTGCCAAGAGAACTGCTGCCCACGAAGTTCTGTTGGCAACCAAAGAAACGCTCTGAAATCCAGTTAAAACTAAGGGCCAGTAGCATTGATTCTGGCACCTGGGGATTTGTTTACACAGTGATTTCAGACAGCTTCCAGGCCAGCCTGAGTTCTGGGGAAAATTCACAGTGTAGACAAGACCTCATTGTCTCTCCTTTTCTAAAAATATCTCACATTCTCTGGCTTCCCAGAAGTCAGTTTGCCTTTATAGTCATAAATAGTATGTTCTTGCTGAATCATTTCCCAGCCCCCTTCATCACCACCTGTTAGAGGCCGGTTTAGGATGTCCAGTGTTGCCAAATCTAAGAGCTCAAAAATCATGAGTCAGAACTCAAAACCCCACCAGCCTGGCCTATAACCAGGAGGTACCCTCAAAAGCATGAGTGTATATGTACCAGTACACTCTATCTATGTACCTACGTTTTTACATCTTCTGTGATTTGGACTTCCCCTAACAACAGTAAGAGTCCTCCTTACTCTGACTGGCTTTTCCCAGGATGTCCCCTAAGAAAACTGAAGGAGTTTTCACTCCTCTGGATGCTCCCAGGTGGGTTCCTTCAGAATTGCTGCTCCCTCCATGCCTTCCAGCAGGTCCCTCACTCTTCTCCCTCAGCCATGGTCACTCCTCAAGAGTGGTGTCATCCTTCAGGTCAGTGTAGAATATCGGAGGATATAGTATGTTTCAAAGCAGGCTTCTGGTATGGTCATATCAGCAGCAAATGAGCTCCATAAGTCGTTTATAATCTATAGAGTCCTGAAGCATTATACTTGTTATGAGAGATATATTTGGCAAAACTAATCAAATGGCCAAGAAAACAAACTTAACCTTATAGAAACATTTAAAACTTAGAAAAAAAACAAAACCAGAAATCATCCCTCCTTCCAAACTAATAATATGGAGGTTTTATTTACATCTAGACTAATGTTAAGAGTATCAAGGAACTTCCGCAATGCCGGAATTCTATCATCCATACTGTTAATTTTTTTTGTCCTTGTCCCAGGCCAATTAGCATTCTTTCAGAAAATGACTGTGCTGCCTATTTTGAGGTTCACACAGGCCAAGTACTGCTCCTTATATGCAGTATATGAAGATACTCTGTTTTAGGTGAGTAAAAGAGCAGCTGTATGGATGAAGGCTGTGCTGTGCCATTTGGCCTCAGGACCACCAAAAGACCCTGACCTGTTTTATTTATGAATATAGATGCAGCCTTTAAGCTACATTCAGAGCCAGGTTCATATCAGGGAATGGAGAACATCGAAATCTCCTGGCTTGGCTCGCTCTTCACCTTGCTTTTTGTTTTACGAGTGCAGACAGGACCCATGGAAGCATCGATCATTTCTTTGGGCTGTGCCAGATCCAATATAAGTGCATCACTCATAGGTTCGGCATAATTTAGTGGTTCCCATTCTTGCTCTCTCTTAATATATGTAGAAGATTTTATTTTATTACTGTCAGATTTTTGTCCCTCCAAATGAATCATTGGTATTAGACACCCGTACAACACTGTGAAAAATGTTTTACAAACGTCAGAGACATTATAAATGTCAGACACTAAATTCACTATCTTGGAAACAGATATTCTCTAGTCAACCACAGAACAGAGTCAGGGAGAAGGAGAGTTTTTGCATAACCTTGAAATTTAAAGGCAAGCGTAAAGTAGCAGTACTCAGCAGAGTTGAGCAGACACTGAATAAATCTCTCAAGAACTTTTAGAGAGACACTTCTTATTAAAACAGCACTGAAGGAAGTTGCCGGTAGACTTAGAAGACACCCTTCATGTGTATGCTTGGTGAAGGTGTGTGATTCAAGGATAAAATGCTGACAAAAAATAAAAACGATGAAATACAGTGTCACTTGTTAGAGAATTTAGCCTCAAGTGGAGACTGGCATCAAAGTGATTTAAAGGTGCTATCAATTCTTGTCTATCTCCACCGATTTCTATTTGCACCTCTCATATCTGCTTTTCATTCTTTTTAATCTCTTGTATTTTTCAGAGGTGGATTTTTTTGATTGTTGTTATTGTTTTTTAGGTATTTTTTTCAGCAGGATTTTATAAAAGGCATTTTGACATTTCTCACTTGGGAGGACACACATGGGTTTTTCAGATGTGGCGTTTCAGCCCAGGTCACACTAAGGAGGGAGGTTAATGGGAAAAATGGGTAGTGGGAAAGGTCAGAGAAGGGAGTCAAGAGAGAGGCACTGCACCACGAGGCACATATGGGTCTCCCATAAGACCTGACTCATATCTGCCAGTCTTACAAGGACATCTCAGACACCTCAGGGCATCTCAAATGGCACCAGATGCCCAAGTGTAGGAACCTGAAACACCCTTGGTGTCTATTTCCATTGGCACCCCAACCCATACTGAAACACCCAGGGTCTTTATGGATGAATCCACAAGCACCAGAACCCCAGACAGGGAACTATCTACAAGGCAGATGGAGAATCAGGTGGGCTGTGAGAACCCTTGTTAGATTGGCCATAGCTGGAAGGACACATATAGAAATTGCTTCTTAGCAGGTCCTCACATCTAATTCCTTTTGTAGCTCTGCCATACAGCACAAGGATACTGGTCCTGCTCTGAGAGCTGACATTCATTTTCTGAGCGTCAGTGAGCAAATCTCTGTCCTACTTGTCTTCCCAGCAGATACAAAAATGGAACTAATTGCTCTCTGCATTAATGTAATGCTTACCAAAGAGTTCAAGCACAAACAAGGATCATAAGTATGGGGAAAAAAATGCAGGGTTTGAACAGGAGGAATGAAGAATTACATTTGTATATGTAGAACAAGGCAAAAATTCAAAGGAAGGTCCAGAGATAAATAGCACTCATCACTGAAGGTGATTTCAGCAGTCACACTATGGATGGACTGAGATTAAAGGATGCAAAGAAGGGAGTAGGAAGGTTTAAGTAATAGAGGCAGGAGATGGTCAGGGATAAAGATTGTGAAAGCTATGCATTTGAACATGAAAGAAAGTAAAAGTTGCCATAATGGATCCAAACAGTGATCCATTACTCCCAGGATCCTGTCTTTGACAACGGGCAAAAGTAAATACTTCGGGGAAGAATAATTCAAATCTGTGCAACACCTCCCTTTTATAATCTCCTAGCCTCCAACTGTTTTCAGCACAGGGACTTTCTGAACCTGTTTCTCTCCCCTGATTTTTCCAGTCTTACCTGGAACTCATGAGCTTTCAGCATCCACGGTGCCTTTTGTCAGGGAGTTGTACGGATTAGCTACTCATTATGTCAAGAACCACCTTCTTTTGCTTCTTTCAAAACTGTTCCTGTGGGCTTCATTTCTTGTCCTCTACTTCTTGTAATGGAGAAATTAATGAAAACAGACCCCTCTGCAAGATGCTCAGGGTTTTTGAGCCTTTTCTTGCCACACTGAAGAGCACCTCACTCGTCTTAGTCCTGTTTTGTCACACATCAAAATTGCAAACTCCCATTTATGCTGCAAACAGCTATGCCAGTTGTGCTCATCATTCCCCCAGACGTTTGCTACCATGCTGTCTGCCAGAGATTACCACCTTTGTATCCTGCCAGGATACAAGTAAAACCTGTTACAAGTAAAATCACTTGAAATAGTCTAAATAGTTAAGGCAGTGAGCTGAAGTTGTGGCTGACTCCAGATTTAGGGCTTCACAAGTAAGACAGAAATACTGCAGCCATGGACTCTGCCAGCTCAAATGTGTTTAAACAATTTGGGCAGCTTAAGTTTATACCTGCAGGCTTCACAGTGGATTTAGTGTCACCTGGCTTCCTGTGATGGAGATATAAAGCTGGAATACGACCATACAGCTGCAAGAGACCCTACACTCCCGCCTGATTTAAAAGCAATGTGTTTATGAGTCCATGCACGATCTGCATCAAATTCGTACTGCTGAGTGATCTGACAGCACACAGACATAGTTTTAACGACTGTAAAACCACAGCTCAGGCTGATTTGGTTGCTTTTGCCCCAGACAGATGGGGAAGCAATTGCACTCATGATATCTGGTGGGCGTGACGACAAGCTATTAGAAACGGTGCATAGGTACAGTTGCAGCAGAACCTGGCTGCCCATAGCCATGCTAAAACCAGTGCAGAGGTAGGAGGGTTACTCTCTCCCAGCTGATTACAGAGCACCTAGAGGTTTTGGTGAGAAGTTTTAGGCTTGTTGAAGTCTCAAGGACTAGATCCTGACCCCGTGTAAGTCAACTGAACCATATAGAAGCACAGTTTTGCAGACAGACACTGACTTCTGCTCTGGCTTTCACAGAAGAGGCTACCAGCCTCTCAAGTGAAGGGAATGTATTGAAGTTTGCATGGGCTGACAGGAACTCACTCTTATTTATCTATCTGTGTTTTTACTGGAGAAGTATGCCTATATTCCATAGCCATTTTAACAGCTGATTTTTAGAGATTTTTTTTACTCACTGGGCAGTACTTGTTCATAATATTTACTGCTTCAGCTCCTAGACGTGCTTCCAGTCACTGAGACCAATAAAATCTATCCATTTACTAAACTGGAGGAACTGTATCATTATGAATAAAAATGTATTTCCCTTGGGGAACTAGATGGCAATTTGACATAAGTAATATGGAGATTGGAAGCAAGAGAGAAAAGAACCTGGTAAGCAAAGCAAAGTGCTCTGTGGAAACAGTGTGGAGTGCAAGGTAAAGCTGCTGTTAAGATCTAAATAGTACCTTTTCAGGAGAATTTCATCTTCTTTAGGGATAATCTTAAAAGTAGTCCTGACTAGATTTAAAATAATATGATGGACCTCTCTGAAAAAATTGGCTATAAAGGTGGGACTGCTGAAACCAATGGTCAAGTATGCAAGAGATTTCAAACAAGTCAGCCAAGAGAGGGAACACCCATTGCTAAAGAGCGGTGATGTGAATGAGAAGGGGAAGCTGAGGAAAGGAAAGCCTCCATCGTCAGGGTGTCCCGTTCTTGCAATTCCCGCTGGTCAACGGCGTGAGGGTCCAAAGAAGCCTCCCGGGAGAACTTGTGTCCCTCTAAAAGCCTGACCACCTGCTTAGGGAAAATGGGAGTTTCCCTGCCCTAGAAAGGGTTCAGCAAAGAGAATTAACAGACTTACAGACCTTCCTGTGTTCTTCTCTGGCCCTGCTTTGCCATGGAAAGGAAGCAACCTCAAAGAACCCCGAACTTGTGAGTACTTCCTAAACTTTAAACACCACAAAAAGAATAACAGTATTTGCTTGGGGCCAGCGGGGGGAAGGAGGGTTTTTAATTTAAGCCTTTGAAGACAGATATAGACTGGATTCCTTTGCAAAAAAACAAGCACTGCCTTTTTATTTAAGTGAAACACCAGGTTTTTGTATCCAACCTCTAAACATTAAGTGGCCCAGCTGTGTGCTTTAATGTCACCCTTCGCCTGCAACCTTAACAAAAGGAAAATAGCCACGAATATCATCGATCTCTGGGCGCAGATGCATTTCCACATCTTTCATTCCACATCCAACAGCCCTGCGCAGGCCAGAACAAAACAACTTTCACATAAAAGTGTAGCCATTCATCAGAAAATCGGCTCGATAAAAATGGTGAAGTTCTAAATTCTCTCCCATTCTCTGGTTTCACTCAATGGCTTCCAGATTGTATCCATTTGGTTTATAAAATGAAACATGTCCCCCCCCACTGCCCCCTAATTACCAGGAACACAAATTCAGTTTTGGATGAAAACCTTTTGTGTGTGCCTCTTAAGTCCTCCCCAAAAGATCTGCCATTGGAATATGGCCAACCATTTTGCTGATGATGCATGAGCTGGAACTGAATCGAGATGATTTTTCCATTAACGGCTTTGGCTCTGCAGAACCAACAGGAGTAAAATATTAGTTTTGCTTGCTAAAGAATCCACTGTGACTCAAAGACACAGTGAAACAGATCTTTGGGGAAAGGGGCTTACGTTCCTAGAGAATCGCTTTCCTAACTATAACCATACCAGTTCTCAAAGCTGTATACAAAAGTCTTATGTATCTTATTACAAATAGTCAAGAGTCCAAAGGCTGAATCTTCCAGAAGGCCTTGAAAGACTTGGAGAGATCAACTGAGTATTCTGTCAACAAGATGTGCTTTTTTTTCCTTACATAAAATGTTGTTCTTGACTAAAATACAGATTAAAAGAAAAATAAAAACAATAGGGTTTGGGGCATTTTGAGGGATTTTAATGAGTCCTTGACTTCATTAAAAGAGTGGTGGGGCAGAAGCTTTTCTCTTCACTGAGAGACAAAGTGCATTTTGAATGCATGCTAACTGGTGAGGTTACAGGTTTGGTCTAGTGAAGACAAAGCGAGACTGAGGGTTTGGAGATTTTGAGGTGACCCAGAAGGAGTGAGTACTTTTGTAGCTACTACCATATCACGTTACACAAAATCGTTGCTACATTGGGTGGTGTTTAACAGAGAGGCTACCTGCCACCTCCTTTGGTGCATTTGTGCCAGGTTTTAAGAGGAGTTAGCAGATCAGAGTAAGGCTGAGTTTCTGTATGAACATTGTGTACACTAAGGAGGACATTCATATCACCTAGGTCCTCTATGTTACCTTCGTAGTCAGGGGAGGGAAAAACAAGATATTCCAGAGGATGCAGTGATGTACAGAAAGCTTGGAAGAGGAACTGTTGATGGGCTCCATGAGACCTCATGAAACTTCAGGCTGGTTCTGCTATCCTTCGCACAGACAGCAGATTCAACATGTCCATGAAGCGGATTTTATAACATAGAGATCTGCAGTGGAGAAGGTGGTGATATATGAGGTACTTTCAGGACCTGCCTTCCTTGGAGCTGACCTGGAGTTAGTAGCTTGGCCTTTGCACTTCCTCCAATATTAACAAAAGCTGAACCACACCACAGATCCCAATGGTTAATTAAGAGAAGATAGGCAAGATGCCTCCACACAATTGTTCTCCTTCCATGTCCTTTGTCGCAAGCTTAGCTGCACTATGATTTCCTCTGCCAGTGTTAGCATGGGGAATGGTTTCACCCTGTATTCAAAATCTGGCTTGTGATCACTGGATCTCCAGTTGCATCCACTTCACTGACCAGTGAGGCATGTTATTCCAGAAAAGTCAAGGTACAGTAGCGCTCAGAATGATATTCATCTACTTGACTGTACTAAGTTGTCACATCTTCAGCCCCACTGGAATCCAAGCTTTGACCCCTGGCAAAGGCTACCCTCCCCAAAAGATGTGGCTATGGTCCTGAGACAGTCTATGAGGGTTTACAAAGTGGACATGTGACAAGGCTGGTCTTAAGAGCGGACTCACACCTGGGTTTCTCTGACAGTGTAAACATGCCCAGTACAACGTTTTGGTACCGCCGACCAGCTGACTTGGCTAAAGAATATCTGCAGTGTTATAACTTTATAAGTGAGGGGCATTTTCCAATCACTGTGTGACTATAGCTAAATGGTGCAACATAATGAATCTTCTGGCAATTCTGGTTCATCCCCCCTTCCATCCAGGAAAAGACATATAGGGATAAGAAAAGGTACAGAGAAGAGTAATAAAGACAATCATGTCCACGTCAGAAGAGACACTCTATTCACTCTTTATTTTGATAAGTCATGCAAAGATCTGTGAATTCGTGAAAGGTAATGAGGTGAGAATAAATGAATAGGAACCTCTACCATTACATGAAGCACCCAGTGAAGCTGTGAAGTAAGCCTTCAAAAAGCAAATGAAAGAAGTCTTCTTCTGCCAAGTTCATATCCTGTAATTCATTGTTGCAGGAATGTTGCAGGAAGCTGTGGAGTCCAAATATATAGATAGGCTCGTAAAGCAACTAGTCAAAACCATGGAGGACTCATCTCATTGTATTATTAAATACAAGGATCTGGATTCAGCTTCCAGCCCAGGAATTTGCTGAACCGTGGAATGACAGATCCTGAGAAGTTATTCCAGATACACTCCCTGTTTCTTGTACTCTTTCCCTATGCGTTGCCTTTCAGGACAGACTAGCAGGCTAGATAGACCTTTGGCCTGGCTAAGCATAGCAATTCTCACATGCTGAGGCACAAGGCTGTCTAGCAAGTCAATAGGACATGTGGAAAAAGACTCGCTCACATAACCAACAGCTCTGCTCTTGCTGCCTTTGGGGCATCAGCTTTAAAGTAGCTGTTTGCCTGCCAGCCAAAAGATAATAGTCTTATCTAATTGCAAACAGTTTGGCTCTGATAAGTAGAAGAAGTATTTAAGTAATAAAATGTACACAGAATCCAGCCTGGAAGAGATGTAGAACAATTAGCAGATTAACCAAGTCCTTCATCCTAATCAGTTGGGTCTGCATCTACAACATCAAAATCTTGCTGCTTCAATGCCTCCTATTCCAGCTCCAGCTGAAAGTATTATGAGAAGGATCTTCCTCATGGTACTGTTTCAGTTCCTTTTCCATTTGGGACATAAGGAATAGTATCCTAATAAAATATCTAACACAACATAACAGGGCTCTTTCAATACGCAGACATCTCTTTAGGAGTGAGTGCACATGGCTGCTGAGATTTATGTGGGAGAGTTTGACACAAGTTAGGGTTAGATTGACTGGCCCTAACTCACATCTCACAGCAGCAATGAATTCATCTGGGCACTGAGCACCAAGAAATGTTCCATATCTTTTTTATGAAATAAATTAAGGTTGAAGGGACTAATTAACTTTCTCAAACTTATTCAGTTTCGAGCGTTGTACTTCAAATTAAAACAAAGATGAAAAAGCCTTTTTATACATTTCAACTTGATTTACATTGTTGGTACTTCTCTATGCAACATGTATTCTAATGTTTTGTATAAGCCTTTTTCAGAGCACTTGAATGGTGGCTTTTCTATCCCATCTCTGGGAGACTGTTTCACTGTTCAGAAATCCAGGCTATCAGCCAGATTGACAGAGGTATAAGCGTGAGTGAGTGGCTGGGTCCATTGATTCAGAGGTCCTTCCCTTTTTCCACTCCATCAGGTGCCAGAAGTTCTTTGGTAACTGCTGACGAGCAGACACCCTGGTGAGGAAGCTTAGCCCTCTTTCCTGTTAGAATAGGGCAACTTGAATTTCCTTGCACCGCTGCATTTTAAGAACTTGTCCATGGACAATAGCCATGGAAGACCTGATCCAGGGTAACCCATTTCTGTGAGGCTACAGGATCCACTTTGGCCTGGAAAATAGATAATGTGCACTGAGAGGTGACAGAATAAGATAGTTGCATGTTGTAAGATTTTTTTTTTCAAATTCAATGTATTTTATTTTCAATTTATTAAATTCAGTTTATATGCATTATCTTGGTTGGGGCCGTGTGTTTAAATCCAGGCCTGGCTCTCAGGGCTTTCCTGCAGCCATCATATTTACCTAGGCATAAGTATGGTAGATTCTTCATCAGTTGAAAGCCGGGGGGGGGGGGGGGCGCGGGGGGGAAGGGAGAGGGTGAGGGTGTCATTCTCAAAGTGATGAGACAGCAAAGAACAGAGAGTTTGGGGCTTGATAGAAATCACTAAGCATGGTGGTCTTAGTGAGTTCAAACAAAATTCTCAGTTTTACTTTCTGGCTTTAAAAATTAGAAATTATCTTTTTAAAACTGTATCCTATTACCATTCCACTGATAGCTGGAACTCTTCCTCTCCCGCTCTCTCCTGGCAGCTGCTTAAACAGTTCAAGTGACTTTACGAGCCAAGTCAATATTTGGCAAGTCCACTTTTATTTAGGAGATTAAAAAAAAAAATCTTTCTCTCTGTTCATTCCTTTCACCTTCTTAAATCCTCAGTGCAATGAGAATGTTAATGCTTTCTGATGCTCTTTGGAACCAAGTTCTGCTACAGCTTGACAAGTGACATGTTTCTGACACCGTGTATGAAATTCATCTTGGTTAGTGGTAACCATCTAAAAGCTCTGGGCTAGTCACTCGAGGGTCCCTCCAGAATCAGACCCAGAAGGCTGATCCCTCCCATTCTCAGGTACGTGTCCAAAAAAATGTAAAATAAATCACCCACTTATTTTCAACCAGAACAATGCCAACTCAGTGCCTGTGAAATGCCAGCCTCGTTTGTACTGGTACAATGCATTAAGGGAGTGAATCTTGGCTTATGTCAAACCTTTGTCCTTCACTTTGGAGGGTTATTTCAACGCACATAATTTCCCCGGTAAAATTTGCAGCGTGGTCCTTCAGGTAGGTCTGGACTACTAACTGGAAGTATGGGGCAGTGGGTAAGGCAGGAAGGTCTCAGGCTGTCTCTTCCGCCCAGAAAAGATATTGCATGAGTTCCCCTTATGGATATGGCTGGACAAAGGTGGCAAAGGTGAAACTGCAGTGTTTCTTGATATCAGTGGAGCCAAGCAGCACTGGTGGCAACAGAGGATCCAAGGCACAGAATCACAGAATCACAGAACGGTTGAGGTTGGAAGGGACCTCTGCGGGTCATCCAGTTCCACCCCTGCTTAGGCAGGGTCACCTAGAGCACGTTGCAGAGAACCATGTCCAGATGGGTTTCTGAATATCTCCAAGGAAGGAGACTCCACAACCTCTCTGGGCAACCTCTTCCAGTGCTCTGTTACCCTCACAGTAAAGAAGTTTTTCCTTATGTTTAGACGGTGCCTCCTGTGTTTCAGTTTGTGCCTGTTACCTCTCGTCCTATCACTAGGCACCACTGAAAAGAGTCTGGACATGGAGGAGGAGACAGTAATATTGTCTTCCAGAACTGCTAGGCAAAAACTTCCAGCTAAAGATAAGTTATATCTTAAAATTAATAAAGAATCTGGCTTCAACAGCACAAGAATTGGTATTTGATCACTTACTATTCTGAGGAACATGTACTCAATTTCCAATCTGTAGCAGGAAACTTTTTTTTTCCTTCAAAACTCTGTCTATTATATTGTAAACACTTTTAGGGCTTGAAAAAGAGTTCTTGTAGCCTAAAAATAAAATGAGATGTAACAGTTCCTCGAAACCTGAGCAAGCTGGAGAGCAAATTAAGCCTGGACCCAGTCATTTGGGATATAGAGAAGAGATGTTTCCCTCACAATGAAAAAACACTTCTTACTTATTTAAAGACCACTGTTGTGGAATTGACTAAAATTACAGGTAAAATCATACCAGATTTTAGAAGAAACTTCCTAATCATTAGAACAGAAGAGCAAACCTCAAGAACCCCTAGTAAAACTTTCCGTTGACATTAAAGCTCTTTTTCTGAAAAATCTTAGCGTTTATCCTTGCTTTAATGATTAATTATGGGAAATAGGATGGTAGGGTGGTTTTCCAAAGCTTAGCAGTAATAGCAGGTAGCAGTACACGTTCAGTGGCTAGGCGTGAAGTGTGAATGAGAAGCAGCATTCAGCAGTATAGACATAATTATCTAAGGAGAAGCTTGTTGTCATCAGTACAGTAACAAAAATAGCAATCTTAAGGGAAAATAATGGTGCTTATAACATTAGGAGTTATAGATGTATAATCAAATTGTGCATCAGCCTATTTTTATACATCTTAAACTTTGGCCGGAAATTACCAGTTGCGCTGATAAATCACAAACACGTGTACATAGATATTTCAAGATTTTTCTTTTTTTTTTTTCCATGAGGACTATAGAAGTTTAACTGTTGTTTAAGAAACTAATCAAAACCACAGAATCATGGGAACTCGCAGCCACAAATATGAACTAACACAGACTGGGAATCATCTCAGCTGTAGGCACCATGTCTCAGCCAGTCATCTCATCCTAGGGATGTAGTGTAGGGTACATGGGAGGAATCATTTGCTGGGACTGGTTATTTATAACTAAAAATGATGCAAGGAAATAAGAATTTGCTGATGACATGATTTTGTAAGAGTGGTGAAATAACATGTTTAAATGCAGAAAACTGATGCTCTCTTGGCAAAAAAAGAAAAAGAAGGCCCAAACCTTCCTCTCTTCTGGAGCTCCACCTTCTTTGGACCAGCTCAACATAGCCGATAATCCTCATTAAGAAGTGTTCCTCTGTTTTTCAGTTTGGTTCTTTATTTTTAAATAAATCAATAAACAGTGGGAACTATTAAGTTCAGATTAGTTTTCTTTGTTTTGAATTCCTCCGTTCTCTCAATTATTTGCAAGACTTCAGAACTGTACTGTAGTTTTAGAGGAAAAACAAGGAGTTTTCTTTGGAGAGGGGGGGATATTTGTTTGGGAGGGTCTGGTTTAGTTTTTTCTTCCTGGTGTGACTGAACAGGTTGTCTATATTTTTTTAATTGGAGTAGTGCCCAGTTAACTGCATGATTTACAGAACAGTGCTCATGGAAAAAAGAAAAAAAAACACAGTTGCAACAGACAAGGATTTTTTTCCCCCTCTCACTCATTATTACTCCTCAAAGTCATTTTTTCTGCATCAGTCCACAGTGCAGAGCAAAGCAGGAGATTCAACACATAGAGGCATCAGAGACACTCCAAAGGAAGGCGCAATTTCTATTTTCACCCAGAACAAGTATTTCCTCCAGGGAAACCTTTTAGCGGGGATAACTCCCCCTGGCAGAAGCACGCATGGATGTTGCTACCCTGCTCCTGGCTTATTCAGAGCCAGAGCAAGCATCTTTGCACTCGTTCGAAGCAAAGAGGCATCCAAAAGGCTGATTCTCCGGAGGCACAACTGAGTGCTGGAGCTTTATTCGTGTTTCATTACAATTCAGGAAGCCGTAATGCTTGGCACCGCTGCGGATTTGTCTGTATCTCCAACTGCGTGGCCAAGGGTGAGCAGCGGTAAACAAAGTTTGTCTTCCAATTTGGGCAACTGGCGGTTTGCAGCTCCACGTGGCGGGCCTGGAATACCAAACAAGTGAGTTTATCCCCTTGTTTATTTACTCCCGCACAAGCGCCGCGGGCCAAAAAAGAACAAAGATGTCTTTATCGTTCATGAAGGCAAAGCCTGGCTGATCACTCCACGTCAGATGGAGCAGGAGGTTGAAACAAGTAGGACGGAAGACGATTAGGGCTCTGATTCATAAGGGAGAATACGTGCTTATTTAAGTATTTTTCTGATCAGGGATGAATCAGAATCAGGCGATGACCCACGTCCCTCATAAGGAGTCTGGAGGTAGTGTTCAGGTTGACTCATACCTGCCACTGCTAGGTATGGGAAGTGGGAAATGAGAAAATTGTAAAATGGGAAAAATAGGACTAGGAAAAATGGGAAAAATGTCCAGTTCTGGTTTTGCAAGTGACCTTAAACCGGAGACTGGTACCCCAAAATTTCTTTAATCTTCTTTCCCTCAGGTTTTATATTTTGCCTGTTGATCAAATCCCCCTGAGGATCCAGAAGGTTTGGAGCTGATAGCCTTGCACTGAGTCGTATCAGCTTTCAAATTTCTTGTTCTTGTTTTCATTAGAGATTTTAGTGTTTTGAAACATCTTCTTTCAGGTACTGCATTTATAAGAGACAGTAGATTTCATGCTTGACTTCTTGCTATGCTCACATAAGGTATTTTGGTGCTTTGTTTCTTTTCCTGGCTTTAAAGTGGTTAGCAATAATCTGCAATCGCAATGATGAAAGCAATGCAAAGTGAAATCTGGAGGAAAAAATAAAAGGGCACAGAAATGACTAGCCATATACAAATGAGTAATGCTATAACGAGATAGCAAAGCTGACTGTGCATCATAATTATGAAGGAAATATTTGCAGTTGTCACACAAAAAGGCTGGAGCATTGCAATTCTGCTAGCATCAGGCATGTGCTGTCAGTATATTTACCACAAGAAAACACAGAAAGGCCTTTTCAAAGATCACTGAAATTGAGAGGAAGGTTTTCCCTTGACTTTAATGGGATTTGGATCAGTTTCAAAATACTTGCTAAATATCCACTTTATACAATTTTAAAATTAAATACAAAGTCTGTAAAGAAAAAATGACCTTTCAGGTGCTTGCAGACAAATACGATAATAATCTTGCATTTAGTCAGCTCCATTAACAAGGTCCCTTGTGCGGTGCTTAGCCGGCTTTGCTAAGGGCTGGTGCAGACTTTATATCCTGCCAGCAGGGTTCCCACTAACCATTTCCAGCACTGAACACAGCATCCATCCATAGAGCAAAGGCTGTTCAGAAAAAAGAGGGCTGGAAGGGATCTCAGAGGCCATCCAATCTATTTCTCCCCCCTTGAGGTAGGGTCAATTGTACCTGATAGCTGTTTTTTCTCTCATAGCCCTAAAACGCCAGAGTTTCCCCACCGTCTCTCAGGGCTCTGAGCTGAATAGGAATCAGGATTTTCCAACACTCCCCCAAACAGCAGAATTATGGCCTGCTGATTTTTAGGACTTCCTCTGAGGTTTGAAATCAATCCGTAGCAGTTGTCAAAAGGCAGGCAACCCAGGCAGACAGACAACCTGTTAGCCAAAACTTCCCTGTTTATACAGCAAGCAGGACAAGGTCATAATGAAGTCCAGCCATGCCTGATGCTTGGGGTTTTGAAGGACATGGGAGATGGATTTCATTGCTTGATATTACTTACAAAACCTTACCTTGTGGGACACACAAACCCCCAAACCAATATTGAAATCAGAACAAGGTAACATTCATCCTCCTCCTTTTTGGTGCTGATGATGACCTCAGCCATAGTACGCAGGAGGCAGCAGGAAAAATTGTTCCCCTGAGGATAGCAGCCCATCCAGTGAATGAATGTTCCCAATCAGCATTTAGGTGTGTGAACTGAGAAACGGAAAGAGGAAGAACACATGAATATTTGAGAAAACTCTTCAACAGACCCTAGAGGTGAGTTTGGTTGAGGGAAAATTAGTCTGCTTTAATATAACTTACTGACATTTTCTTTCTGCAGCGCCACAACCTGGGGCACAGAGCACCTGGTGCAGGAAGGCAGAGACCTTAATCCTCAGCAACCAGCTGGTTCCTGTGACAAGGGATCTGGCAAACTGTAGGAGAAAAGCTGTACCTCCTAAAGAAGTCTGTATACTCCTCACCAAGCTGGTTATCTGCATCCCACTGTCGCACTTCAACGGTCACTGCAAGGGGCAACCATCCAGCTTGTAGAGCTGAAGACGATGTTTCTCCTGAAGCCTTATTCCTCTATCTGGGGGACATTTTCCATGGACCTTAGTCAGTTATGCATTTTCTGGCATAAATGCACTATGTACTTGAGAGGTGCCAGCAGGATTCACTCCCCAGAATAAACAGCAAGGCACATATAATATAATAAACATATAATCTTTATCTTTGCTTGACAAAATGAATCTTTCAAGAACCACTAACCTTTTCCGAATGACACTTTGGGGCTTCCACATCTCCAGCCTTGGAGAGTCATTTGTCTTTTACACAAGCAGATGAGTCTTTTGGAGCTGTTCCCTGGCCACTTGGAGTTAAGGGTAATAAGTGAAGAAGCATTCCCCTGATTGAAAATGGAAGAGGAGACTGAAAGGGGGAAAAGGAGCTATGTGAGCCTCTTATTTCAGCCCCAAGGGAGGAAAAGCAGATTCCTCACAGCTTTGTGTATTGTGGAACTAGGACTTTCCTTATGGTCCTTGTTCTTGATCTGTGTGACGAGGGGAAAAGCCTCCATTTTCTGCTATTAATAAGAATAATTTACTGTCCCTCCTGGTACCAGAAAAAATGGGACCTCGGAGGGCTGTGGCACCAGAAGGCCAGAAATCAAATTGTTTGCCTGGATCCTAGCATCTTTTGGAAGGGGAGGAAGGAGATGATCAATGGGTGGAGGTTCAGGGGTGGGAATACTGGGGAAAGGTGTCAAGAGCTCTGCTCACAACTACAAGACATCTCTTTATGCTTTCTCAGAGATATTCCCACAGATACGGTAACTAGGGCACATCAGACTGCAGCAGGACACAGTCTCTTCGGACAGCACTGGAGCATCCAGATGGCACGGGGTATTGGTGGCAGATGGTGTCTCGGCAGCGGTGAGGGCTGGGGACAGAGCACCTGAGCTAACAAGATCTTGCAGCGCTGCAGGCTGAAATCTTTAGAAGACCTTCAGAAGACTACTGATCAGCCCATTCCAAATGAGTGAAGATGTTTGCCTCCATTTTTCCTGCAGCATTTTCCTTGCTCTGTTTCCCTCTCCATTTCCTACACATCATTCCTTTCCTGAGCTTTTCAAGGTGAGGGCCAGGTGTTCACTGTGTCTGCAAAAAAGCAGAAATTAATGGCTCTGGATTCATGAATAGTGAATATGCGGCATATTCTTTAAACACTGGCACAGCTGGTATGATGACTTCATCAACTCCTTCCCCTTAACCAAGGCGTCTCAGGTACATAGCCACATCCAGGCTGCTTCAGCTTTCCTTTGTGTGATGCTAAGCATTTTGAAATCCTGTCAAAACATTGCTTTTTCTTTTGTGTTTTGTTCTATTTTTTATGTATTGTATCCTGCCTAGTATGAAAAGATGATTCCCTGAAGAAAAAAGTCTCTGTGGTTTTCTTAAATACAAAAAGAAAGGATGTGTTCTAAAAGGAAATAAACTTTATATAAGTTTAAAAAAGAAAGGCCTTACAGCAATCTTCTAGCCAAAGTGACTTTCTCCTTTTCCCTTTGCAGTTAAGTTTTTGCTCTGTCCCCTCTAAAACATAATAATACCCAAATCATTCTTTTGCTTACCAAATGTCCTGGGGTTGAATCCTATGCAGCAGAAAGAATTTGTGATTCTAAACAAGCTGCACTTCTTTACTCAGAATGATACAATCTCTAAACATAGTCCTCAACTAAGCTATTTTGGTGCTTACTAGTCTTTTTAATTACCTCCCTTCCCTTCCTGGCTTCCAACACCCAGTATCTTCCAAGTCAAGGTGACCCAACCCCCATCAAACCCCATTTTATGCAAAAAAGCAAAGGTCAGTTAAAAATCCCAGTTCTTCCATGCAGTCAAGGTTCAGTCAAGCACCTCCAGAGAATGGATTTGATATTGAATCTCATTTTGATCTCCACATTCAGTTGGCTAGCTAGACCTCCTAAGGATCAGGATATCAGGCGCTCAGATCTGTTTTTGTCTATACACAACTAGTTTCATCCATTTTAGTTCCTTCCCTGTAAAACCAGACCTACTGACCCTGGACTGACCTAATTAGGTGATTGGTAGTCCATTTTGGTAGTCCATTTAATCCTTGCTGCCTGAAGTGGCTGAGGAGAGATGGTCTGCCTTCCAGGAGAATACCTTCCCTTTGTTCCACCATCTTTATATTCTTCAAAGGTGAGCACTGAGTCACTGAGTGCAACATAAGTCAAAAACACTGACAGGCAAAATATTTGACAGCTGTTTACATCTGCCAGTTCATTAGCTATTTGCCTATGCAGTAGCAGTTGACAGACACTATCAAGAAAATAGTGCCTCCAGAGAAAATTACCTTCTCCTCCTTATGGCCCTTAAAACCACTTGGGAAATATGCTATTTCTGATAATGTTGTGCATATATCATGTGGTAAGGGAACTATCAGATCTGTACTTTTGCCTACAGGCATGCTATATTGATTCCCCAGTATATCATTTATTTATTTCAAGCCAGCTAAGTCCAGTCCTGCTTAATGAGCTGGATGGGTTGCTTCCAAAAGACCATTAACAGGTTATATTTCTTCTAGGCTGAATTTTTACTCAAGTCTGGACCAGAAAGGAGCATTAAAGAGCATTGGTAAATATCTTTATTCTGAGTCAACTGTGCAAAAGTTCCTCTCCCCAGCTGTTCAGAGCTGCTTGCCTATGTTGGGATATCTGGAGTGCTTCTGCAGTGCACAGCAAGGCCTAAAATTGGGAAACCAAGAACTGAAGTGGCCAAGTTCAGAGGTGCAGAGTCATTGGTTTTAACAGAATGTGTGGGAGAGGCCCACGACATCTCCAGAATGCCAAGACTGGGCTAAGGGACTCTTTACCATAGCAATCCTATGGGCTGCAGGCACAGGAGAGACCCCAGAGGCTGAAGTCCAACCCGTAGTCATAACCACCTGCAGACCCTTTCCGCCATACGTAGAGCACAGGGGCAATCAGACCTCCAATTACCAGTGCTAAAAGTAAATACCGGACTCAAGGTTATTGAGGGATCCCACACTGTGCCACAGCTGCCTACTTCTAAGTTTCTATCATCTTTGGGCGAACTATTCTCCCCTGCTGTTGTCAGAGACAGGAATGTGGGCTCGTGGGACCACAGGGCTGACATTCGTTCTAACGCTTCCTTCATTTCTTAAACTCCAGGTGAATATCTGTAAATACTCTCCACACTGTGACCATTTGCACTACAGTCACCACGCTGGATGAAGACTGCAGGAAAAAGGTTGCCCCCCTCCCTGTGGGAGAGCTGCTAGGTTGCAGGGAGATGCCACCAGGATGGCTGCTGCCCCACGGGTGTCTGCCACCCTTGCACAGGGTAGCTGGCTGCATCTCCGCTGGCTTTATCGCCTGTGGCAGAGGAAACATCAGGTACAGCCTGCAGATACCGTTTCAGGGAACAGGAAGGATGTGGTCAACAGCAGCAGCTATCGGGCGTGCTCATCTGAGATACTTGCACCTCCTCATGGGGAGGTGGCAAAAACCCTCTCTCCCTCCACTCCGTCCCCAGCAGCCAGAGCCCATGTGGTGAGACCAAGGGCAGAAAGGAAGTGTACCACATTTCCTAAGTTGCCTCATTTTGCTTCCTGTTTTGAGCAGCCGTGGCCAAAAACATCTTTGTACTGAGAACATAACAGCTTCTAGAGGGATTGTTCAAGCAGATTTCAGATGAAAGTCTTTTAATGCTGCAGAACCCTTTAACTAAAGCCAGAACGTCAGATCTGTTAGTTAACAGGAGCAGGATCCTCTTTCCCACCCTCAAACCGCTGGTAAAAGGCTCCATTTATTGCTATTTAAAGCAGAACAAAATACTTTAAAACAAACAAACAAAAAAAAAACCCTGTGACATGTCTGTTGAACAACATTCAGCACTATCGGAGGAACTTCTGAACCTGACAAAGCTGTTTTCAGTTGTAAAAGACCAGTTTTGATGAAGCAGTAGATAACTGGGTAATCTAAATTCATAGAAGTTAATACTTGCGTAGGGACTTACAAGGGACTTGCGTAAGGAAGTAAACATAATTTTTTATTACGTTACTGTCTCAGTTGTTACTATCAAACCTTCGTAGCGTGACAAACAGTGTCACAAAAATATTGTATAGCAAAAAGAAATTCAGTTGTTTGATTCACTGCACTCATTATACCAGTCTTCTGTTTTCTCTCTCAGTTTTGGACCTGTTTTTGCTTGAATGTGCTGCATGATCCCTACATAAAAGTAACTTTTTTTCATATAATGTTAAATTATTTAATATTGTGCTGCAGTTTAAATTTTATCTTTAACCACAGAGCTGTTAGGGCCCGCTCTTTCATCCAGTACCTAAGCCCCAAGAATAAGGGAAATTAGCTACAGTCACAGCTGGGAGCATAATTTGGCACTGGCCAGGATGCACATTAAACCAAGCAAATAATACGAGGTAGTGCTACAGAATACACCTGCACTTTAGAGCATTTCCCATCAATTGATGAATTCCACCCTTTGCAAGGTAGGTCACTAGCTTCCAGAAGCTCTAATGGAAGGATGCCACTCAGATCACTAAGCGTTATGGCACTTTCACACAAAAATAGCAGCAGTGACAGCAGGTGGCAGATAGTCCTCCAAGATGCACTAACTGGCCCATAAATCTGAGCTGCTGGGACACATGTTGTTACCTGCTGACCTACTGATCTGTCTCCTTTTCCCGCAGTGGGTGAGTGTAGAAAATATTCATACTTAAAGGTTGGTTTGTGTTTTCGCACTGGACACAGCTGTGCGGGTGTTGACGGAGCGGCTCAGCCTTTTCCCATTGCAGGGGATGGAGAGTGTTGCTGGGGCATGGAGAAGGCAGGAAGCATTCCTGGTATTTTTGTCCACTTGCGTCTTCATGACACGATGACCTGGGAGCAGTTCCAGGCTTGCGGTGAGTGTTTTCGGCGGCGGAGGGGCATAACCCTAGTGACTGTGTGGGAACAAGAGGACACCGGGAACATAAGGGACAAAGAGCCCCAAGTTGCTCAACAGATCAAACCGAAAGGTCAAGAGGAGTGATTTATGCTAACGTTGGCCAACACATCACAGACATCTGTCCTCTCTGTTACTGTGTGGTAGCAGCTCCTGGGTTTTGTGGGCTGAACCTACCTGGACCCTTCACACCCAATGCTTCTTCTCCCTCTCCTACCTCTCCCCCTTCTTCTTCTCTCCATAGCTTGTGTCTCTTCCACAAGCCTGTCTCTTCTTCCCTACTGATCAGTACTTCCCTGGCAGGCCCCTATTCTCCCCACATAAGTATACTTTTTCTTTTCTATTTCTTTTTTTTTTCCTGAAGGAAATGGGAAGTACATCCAGCCTAGCCTACCACAGTAGTGAAACCTCTCAGTCTCTAGTTTTAGTGGTGGGTAACTCAGGCACAGATACAGATGCAAGCTCTTGCCCAAAGATACACAGGAAGATTGTGGCAAGTCGGAAATTGACCCCAGATTGTTTAAATATTGGCATACCGCTTTTGCCCTGGGCGTCTCCTTCTACTAGGAGGGATTAAAAACAAAAAACAAAAAACACTATTAAAAATTTAGCACTAAGTTTTTCCTTGTGTTTTTTTGCAGCCTCGCTGTTAAGCAGGCTAGTGGTAAGAAGTTAAGACCATGCTCAAACTCAGTACAGTACCAGGCCTCCGAGACTTTAGCCTGCTCTTATTGTAGAGCAGGTCCAAGTTTCTCAGGCAGGAGTTTTCCATTGGAAAATGCTGCCTGTGCAATACTGTAATGTTCTGCAGGAATGTGATCACTTCTTCAAGACTGTCAGTGGAAACCAGGCAGTCAGGTTAGTCAGCTGGTCTCATGCCAGCCCACCTTCCCAGGCATTCTGGCATCACAGTCACCTATGTAACATCCAACCCAGAATTCAGGCTGCCAACTTTCCAGCTCTTCAAGCAGAAAAGATGGTATGAAACTATTGCCCTGTTTCAGCAATGGACCCAGGCTTGATGTTGCAGAAGCTGCCTGGTACCTTTGCTCCTTGCTTATTTCCTAAGCTGCCATTCTCCATGCATGTCTATCATGTCTTTCTTGGCTTTCTTGGCTTCTTCAGTGCCAGGATGCTTTTGCCGTCCTCTAAGCAATTGTGTGAAGCCAAGAAGAACAGAAGTTCAGAGACTGAGGCTTCTCCAAAATTTACTAGCTTTGGAGGAGAATATGAAGAAACTTTGTGAACACAAGAAACTCTGCCCACTTAGAGATATGTCTTTTTTTTTGGGGGGGGGGTCAAATTCAATTTTCTTTCTGATTAGGAAAAAGAAGTGTTTTAATTCCCTTTTACTTCCCCAAAGATTGCAAAGTTTTGCAATATTTTATATGGCATAGAAATTGCTATGACATTCACTGGTATACTTTTTCTACATGGTCTCTACTAGACTAGATTTAAGTGCAAGACCTGTCCCTGTTCATCCATCAAACCAGCCATTACATTGCTAGACAACTTTAATGCTGACAAACCATCATTTTGTGAAAAATATTCCTTCAGACAGTTGGAAAAATGCCATTTCTTTTTTTTCCCGTAGCTGATTTGTAGTAGATTTCACAAACCAGCTTTTTCTTCTGATTCAATCCCAACTGGCTTGCCAAAATCGCTGGATCTCATGCCAGCCTTTCCTGGAGTTTCTTGTGCCTGAGGAAAATGAAGCAGCTTTAAACAAAAGGAGCTTGTTTCAGTGATGACCAAGTCGATCATTTTGCCATGCAGTTTAGGTCTCTAACTGGAGGTATGATAAAATCTACAGGCTAAGGAGCTAAGATATCCAGAGATGAGGACCAGAAAGCAGGCCAAAGACCAGGAAACCAGAAAATGTACAACAGAGTAAGGATGGGAACCAGGAGGACTGGAGCGCACCAGAACAAGGTCCATAACAGGCTGAGAAGCAGTTTTAAATTCAGCTGCTGTTTGTCTTGTCTTGTCTTGACACCATCCTGGTGTCATCTGTGCCTAGGGACTCCTCTTGTGGGGTGCCAGCTCCTAATAACCTCCAGTACTACGAGAAACAACATGTGGCTGATTCTGGTGAGTCATGGGAACTATCCAAAGGTAAGTTACTAGCGCTTCCTGGATAACATATTACTTTGCCAAAATGGATTGGTTCTCTTTGGCCTTTTTGCATCTTGATTGCTTTCACACAAGGAGGATGGAATTAAGGAGAAAATACTGAAGATGCAGCACCAGTTTATGAATGAGCACTACTGAAGACGTCTGTGTCATGGATCTGAATAATTGAATTGACCTCTTATGTAAACAGCTATAGTGGCCACAGATGAAAAACAGACAAGGAAGGTTCTAACTACAGACAGCAACTAAGCAAACTGCAAAATGTTAGGTTTTTTTTTTCCTGGCATTGCTCTTTCTTCCACCAGTATGAATCTGAATTGATTCCTCTGAAATTGAGTGTGGTCTCCCTCTGTGATCATTCTTGATATCCTAAATTTAGCAGAAAAATAAGAATCACTGCAGCAAAATTACATATAATTTTCCTTCCAAATGTACCCTGTCATTAGACAGATATGCCGTGGATGGATTATTATCAAGCCCATAATCACAGTTCGCTCAAGGGATCTGAGGCCTGCAGAGGATCTATATTATTCTCCAGAGCCCCTAAATGCAGGACAAATTTAGAACCACTGTCTAAGCCATAGTGTTCTGAGTGAAATAATACAACGGCTGTAAAATTATCTACAGATATCAGAGCACCTCATCAGGGAAGATGAGTCTGATTGCTTTACTCCAAGATGGGCAAATTTTAAAAAATAATTCAGGTAAGAGAAAGTTTGCAGGGCTGATCTTTAAAATGGTACATGTTGGATTCCTGTTGTTTTCATGGTTTCTGGATGTCTTGTAAAAATACGTCCAAGGACACGGAATAACATTTTTCCAGTAAATAATATGTTCTTATTTCATGGAAGGTCAGGTAGCATTTGTGTGCTGTAACTTAAGAGTCTAAGGTCATATCTATTCTAGCAAACTATATGGGCACTGGACATAGGTTTAGGAACTGGACAAGGATTAACCACACTGTTTAACTGGTAGCACAGTCCAAGGACAGTTTTGACCTGGGCAAACGAGTATTCTTGCAGATTCCCAAGCGCCGTTCAGGGAACAGGATTAGCCTGGGACTGTTCCAACAGCACCTCACCAGGGGAAGAAGCAAGTTTAGCCATGTGGATGAGAAACATGCTGAGCCCTTTGCCCTTAGAGTCTAAGAAGGGTCCTTGGCCCATTTCACTTACCACACTAGATGTAGTCTGACAGGTGGCCACCTAAGCTGTTCAGTGGAGAAAAATATATAGGGCCAGGAGGCAGAAGTGCCTGTTTCCAGAACGTGTCGCAGAAGAAGCCCACTCAAAGTGAAGAAAACTTAAAAGCACATGGGTTTAAATGTCTTGAGAACCCTAGCAGTAACTACCTAGGAGTGCAGTGACCGTCCATATTGCTCAAATCACTGGTGGTACCCAACAATTTCCACTCTGTCCAAAGTTATATCTAAGGAGTTCACAAATGCCACTCCTCATTCAGTGTAAAGAACCAACATGAGGAATTAGGAGACCCAGAGGAGGCGCAGCAGTAAAGGTTGTCTGTGCAGCAGCATAGTCTGCCCTTGGACTATGCCGTGTGTCCACAGAGAGAAGGCCTCCAGCTCTTTTAAAACTGAATCGGGTGCTTTATTTCCAGTCTTCCAGGAAGGTTGGGCAACCAATCAAAATCAGTCTTGGCATCCTCTTTATGCCATCTGGCCATAAGGACCACATCTATAACAGTAAAATAAACAGTGCCAGGGCCCATTCTCTTGTCCTGATGCCAGTTGGCAGGACCTGGTCACATCCACACTATTAATCTCTCTTATCCTCCCAAACAAGGTGGCCACATCCGAATTGCCTGTTGAGAATGCTCTCTGACCTGCACTAACACCCAAGCCATGCCCAAGAATCGTCTGGGTGAGCCCCAGTTGATACAGGTCAAAAACATGCCAGAGACCAAAATTGAGAATTTAAAAATATGGATAATCAAGGCTCTGGAACATACCCTGGTGCAATTTAATTTATTAGTATACATCCAGCCAAGAAGAATCCTGGACTACCTCCTAAACAGGAGTAGCTCTTGATGTCTTGATGTCCAAATGAAAGTCAGCAAGGCAAAGAGATGCTACTGTCTATTTCTCACAGGCTTTGAGCTATCCTGCTTCAGAACAAATAGCGCTTCTTTGTCCCCCACCTGCTTTCTTCCTGAGCCTATGGCCAGTACAGTGCACGCCCTTGCAAGCTATACATTTCATACCAGCTGAACTCAGCCCCTGAAATGTTGCAGACATACCTCTCCCTAATGGCTTGTTATTTTCACATAGCTTCTGTATATCTGTTCTCTTTTTGGAGAACACCAGCAGTAAAAATCTGTCAGTAATTTCCTATGAGGCTAGAAAGGGAGACAGGAAATAAATGATTGGCTTTATAATGTCACCAAGGGTGGTCATCAGCTCACAAATTAAGATACATGTCTACACATAGGTGTTACAACGTGCACTGGATGTGTAAGCTTCCATTATAGTCAATGAAGATCCATTCAAAACAGTCAGTGAACCCTGGAGAGCAAATCAGTCAATCAAATGCGGTAGCTGACACACAGGTGAGCTGAATTGCTCTCTAGGATCCATGACTTATGAAATAGGAGGTACAAGTATGTTGCTTCTAATGCCATTTTGGACACAGTAGATTATCTGACCTTTGTGTCCTTCTGTGCTGCCAAATGAAGGCCAGACAGGGTCCACGAGATCAACTCAGACAGCACTAGCCATGAGTGTGGGCATCTCAGCAGAGCTCTGCCCCTCCACTGAGCACAGTAGAGACTGGACACCCAATACCAAGAAACACTTACATTACAGGATTTACACTTGGATTCCTTAATCTGTGAACTGACTCACCCGCCTGCTGTCTGGATTAACTCAGTACATGATACGGCATGAGATACAAGACTAAAATATGTAATCATTTTCTCTGAGTTGGTATTAAATTTCTTAGAGACAGTGAGTTAATGTTCACACAACTCAGCTTTATTGTGCTTTAAATGTGTCCACCTGGCTGGTGGAACAGTTCCTCCACATGGATTTGGCTTTTGCCTGGGTGCAAGATTAAGAAAGGCTTCTGCTAAGTGTCTGAGTCCTGGCTAGGTAGTAATACGGCAGGGCATGAATAGCCTTCCTGTTGCTTGGCAATGAAAAATCTTAAGGGTGTAAAAATGTCCTCTTTTTGAGTATGTCCCAGGGAGCCCTCTCCAGTCTCAAGCATCCACAGTGAGATTCATGCCTTCAACTTTCTACATCACCATGCAAAGCTTCTTCCTTGCTGTACCTGTATCAGTTGTACCTAATTTGGGATCAGCTGGCCAACCATGTCTGCCATGGGGGAACCCACAACCACAGGACACCCTGAGAAATTACAGACACCAGCTGCAGCTTTAAACCATAACTCCTCTCCATCGTATGACCCACTATGCACCCACACTCGTTTGTCATGCATCCTAAAGGGCAAAGACTTTTCCTGTACCCTGTAAGAGGTTTACTATTCCACGGGGCCAACCTTTCTCTTTTCATTTTCCATCAAAAGAGGCTTTGGCCAATCTTCCCAGAAGAGGCACAGAAGGGGAAACAGGGACTGAATGAGGGCAAAGGTCAGGAAGATGGAAGAGGTCTGACTGAGCAATGATATTCTGTGGTTGCTTTTTCTTTTCTAGGCTCCAAAGGGGATGATGAGAAAAATGGACTCACACTTCAGTGAATACACAAGCCTTCAGAACTAGGAAAAAAGGTGATTTCAGAAACAGGAATATTCTATAATCCCCCATTAGGGGGCATCTCTCCCCTTCACATAGAGCATCTAGTATGGGCTTCTGGGAGGCTGGATCTCAGTCTATGTGACCATCAACCCCATCCTGCTCATCGCTCCTAACCCAGCCTGCTTCTGACAAGTGCTCAGGAAATTATGAAGTTTGTTCTGTCTCACTTAACCTCTGAGTATCTACAAATGTCATGGGCAGTGTTTGTTTGTGGAAGTCAGCCGGTTGCGGCGGGATCTTTTTCTCCCTCCTGTTCTTTTCACAGCCTATTATCAAAACCACAACAGAGATCAAATTTAGAATGATCTCAACAAAACTCTGCAATATCTCAGAAAGCTCTTTCCAAGTAAAGAAAGGTGTGCGTTCATCCTTGTCCCCCAAAGGCAGGCTGCAGGACTCAAGGTGAGCAAGCGGTTGCTGCTGTGGTGATTTGCTTTGTTTTGTTTTTTTTTCTTCATTTTTTTCATCAAGAAATGCTGATAGCTCAAAATGGAAAATTTTTATTACACCTCCCCAGCTGTGACCAAGTCTCTTCTCAAGTGGAGGGTGAAATTTCTGATCAAAAGCAGAGTATTACTACAACAGCAGGTGATGAAAGAGCAACTTTCCCTTAGAGACCAAGGCTAATCTGTAAGACTACTTGACATGTTCTCCTTACATATTTGGCAACGTTCCTCAATCAAACTGACCCCTTTCTTACCTATACAAACTCTACTGTCTGATTAAACACTTGTCTTATCTATAAGGTAAATTTCCTGCTGACTGCTGCTAAGGAGAACTGTAGTCAGACGCAAGATGTGAAGAAGGGTGACAAGAATCAACAAAGGTATCAAACTATTTTTGCACAAGGAATGCTCAAACATACCCGATCTCTTTATCCTGGGGAAGAAATGAGAGGCGGTGTGACAGAAGACAGGAGCGGCACGCAGAAGGGTGAATAGAATATTGTTGTTTTCTATCTCTTTCAATACAGGAATTAGAAATACCAGAAACACCATAAAAATAGCAGGTGGAAAGTTCAAAATAAAACAAGGATGGACCTTAATAGATGAAGTATGGTGAATCTAGATACAGAACTTTAAGATATTCATACCTCCAGCTTCTTGCCATGGCCTGCTGCCTGAGATTACTGTCTCAAACAGAACTTGGATGAGGGAACATGCCACCCTCTTCCTCATGCAAAACCCCAATAACTTATCTTAAATCTCTGGTGAAGGTAATTTCCTGCAAAGAGGCTAAGCACTAAGTAAGAAGGTGTGATGTATTCCTGAATGCTGACCTAGCTAGGGAACAGTATTTTCTGGCAGAACAAGGTATAGCACCTTAAATATTGCAGCCTGGTTCCCTAGTGATCCCTCACTAAGGTCCTTTATTTCAGATCACCACATGATCTCCTGGAGAGCAGTGCAAGATGGCTGATTTTCATACTTATTCCATGTTGTCCCATAAGATGGCAGGGCAGTTGCATTGCCCTGATAGAGATCTTGAAGGGTGAGCCCAAGCTTTGCCTCAGATTGATTTACAAGCTAATGAACTGACTCAGCTGTAAATAAGACTTTGTTTGTGTATGGTAGCAAGCCAGATACAATCCTTCTTCCATCACTCCATAGCATGTAAATTCCTGTACAAAGTATTGTTCCTTTCTCAGTGTCACCTTAATGTAAAATGTCAGTTTGGAAGCAACTGTCATTTACTTCTGCGTTACCATGAATTAACCCATGATGACATTGTTCATTGCCTCCACAATGTCATGACCATGCAATTAAGAGTGCCAAAGCAAACCACAAATTAAAGAAGCTGAGAGAAAACGGGCTGACTCAACCAGGCTACCCTTATGAAGAAACGTTATGGAGATGGGACACCGTTGCACAAAGCAAAGATCATGCATGGAGCTCACTCTGAGAGCAGGTAAATACTACCATGGGGTTAATTTCATTTAAGATTACCTAACTGACCTGTAGGGAACAATACAAGATAGTCAGTCTAGGCTCCCTCTGTAGTCAGTGGAGATATGATGAGCACAAGTTTGGGCACAGCTGAGCTCATCCCAAAGCAGATGTTTGAAACAGGTGAGGTTCCTGCAGAGCATTGATGACAACTTCTTGACACAGGTGGTGGAGGAGCCAACAAGGAGAGATGTGCTGCTACTAACAGCACTAACAAACAAAGAAGGACTGGTTGAGGATGTGAAGGTTGGGGGCAGCCTTGGCTGCAGTGACCATGAGATGGTGGAGTTCAGGATCCTGCGAGGAGGAGGCAGGGCACTAAGCAGGATCGCAACCCTGGACTTCAGGAGAGAAAACTTTGGCCTCTTCAGGGACCTGCTTGGAGGAATCCCATGGGTTACGGCCCTAGAAGGAAGGGGGGTTCAAGAAATGCTTGGATTTGAGCAGGTTCTAGGAAAAATCTAATTGCTTAATTAAGGGTGGTATGTGTTCTGATAAAAATGTAAAAAGAAAAAAAAAAGTGAAGAGTGTTTGTTTGTTTCCTTTGGTCAAAACGCATAAGGGTAGTTATGATTTTATGAGTCCTCCAGCCCTTTGTCAGTACAAAATGCAGAGTGTTTAGTAGGTAATAAAAGCATAGAAATAATTGTCTTGATGAGGGTATGTGAAATTGTATTGACTAGATTATTGCATATATGTACAAACAAAATATCCTGATGGATGTGGTTATAAGCCCATTCCCTCATCCAGAAATCTAGATCTGTCCCACTGCTTGGCCCTTGAATTACGCGAGGTTTCTTATTTATTTATTTATTTATTTTATTTCTGGAAGTACAGATTGCGGTCCAGAAGGCTGGGCATGAGAAAGATTTGTTTTAACTAGAGCTTTTTGCCATGACCTAGAGAATTAGGATTGCCTTATTGGAGGGACTGTGGCCTCATCACTTTTCCTTATGTCTATCTAATTGGTCTTAATCTAAGAAGAGAAGGAAAGAAAGAAGTCCCAAAGGAGAAATAAAAAGGAAACAGAGACCAGAAATGCTCAGGCTAGCTGGAAGAAAATAATTCTCATTCACAAGACATGGGTGACAGCTTCAGAGGACTTGAGGCTTTCCTTTCCTTGAACAGGGAGTCTACAAAATGTTTTGGATCTTCATTTAAAACAGTGTGTAGACCACTGCTTCTCAGGGAGAGTCTTCACAGCAGAAGCTTCTGAAGGTTGGTTGCTGATAAGAGCCACCTGAGTTAAGATGGCTTGAAATGAATTTTCCATGTTTTCTGTCATTCTGTTTGAGATATAGGAGTACAAACACCTACATGTGCAGGGAAGCTGCAAGTGGGATTCACCACACTTCAGGTGCCTACAAATTATGTGGTTAAATATTGGTGCTGTGTTTATCCTCCATGGAAATGAACAGCTTCTCCTGAAGGAGATTCATCTTAGCTAATACAGGCATGAGCAATCCCCTCTGGAAAGGGGACACAGGAAGTCTGGGATGACCAGATCACAGCCAGCCCTCTAACTTCTAGATGTCTAAACTAGGCAAAATTAGCACCAACCTGCGCTTCCAAGAAGAAAAAAGACCCGCATGCCAAGCTGGTCATGTGTAGTCAGGGAGATACTCTTTCCTAAAGAACAGTTTTACTCAGATGCTGCTGTTGAGCAAGACTGTGGGGTAACTGTGTGGTGAGAGAACATGAGACAAAACACCAGCGACCAGCACAGGAGGAGGAAAGAGGAAGCATTATGATCAGTGCCGCTCAGGTCACTGGACTTTCTCTGAGGTTTATCAGAGCACATCATGCCTGCTCTGCCACTGTATGCAAGAGTGGCCTCTCTAGAAAATCATCTAGAGCAACGTTCAGGACTTTTGGCTGGCAAGCACCTGATTCCTCTTTTAATTGTCCCAATACAAGACATAATCTAGGGGAATAGGCTGAAAGAATTTGTGTTTTCTTAGTCTGGAGAAGAAAGGCTGGCAGAAATATTTAAAAAAAAGGTTTCAGATATCTCAGAAGTAGTTACAGATTGGAAGAGAAAAAAATGTTCTTTGTGTTCATGGTGACTAGGACAAGAAGCGTTGGGCATAAATTACAGAACAAAATGTTTTAGGTTAGTGATTAGGCCAAATTTTATAACAGAAAGGGTAGTGATGCACTAAAATTGATTGCTTGGAGCAGTAGTCTCCTCCACTGAGCATCTTCAAGAATAGGTTAGATAGACGTCAGCCAAGGATGGCCTATAGTGTTGATCCTGCCTAAGGACATAGAAAAACACTACATGACTTTTCAAAATCTTCTGTGATTCCCTAAGGCGCTCTTTTCAGTGTGGTTCTCATAACTGGAATTCATTACCTACTATATTAGTTTGATTGTTTCAACTGTATTGATCTACTGAATCATTCTTAATTGCGGCTTTAACAAAATCATTACTTTCTTCCAGCTTTTATTGGTTCACTTAAATGGCAGTGGATTAGCTCCGCAATACACTTCCTTAAGCATATTTTCACCTCAACTTATTCTGAAAAAAAGAGTAGGGACCACTAGCTAATTGTAACAAAGTCAAAGACTGTTGGAACACAGGGAATTCAAAACTAATCGCTAGCAAGGCCACTTTGATCCTTCTAAATCAATATTCAAGTACTGCAGACTATTAATAAGGTTGCCATACCTAGTTAAATGCTTCACACTCGCTAGCCAACTTCTTCTGAGCCTACAGATAGGCAGCAATAGAACATGAAGGCAAGAAAAAGCACAGGTCTGTCCATCAAACATAGCTTGTTCCCAGGCAAGGAAAGCAGCAAGGGTGAAAGAAGATGGAAAATCAGCCATGGCATGGGTATTGTACGTTCTCAGTCTCTGCAGAAGATATGATAGGAGGTGCTTATTGTCACAGAAAATTGTACAATCTTCTATGACGATATAAAGTTTAAATTCTGCACATTCCTCCACCTCTATTCTCTTTACTTCACTGTTAACACCAGCTATTAAGGATTCTTCTGCCAAGAGGGGAATTCGTTGTTGGAGCTAGGTTGATCTTATGACCTTGAATTCCCTCTTCCTCTTCTGGGCAGAGAGCAAGGAATAAGAAAGTTTTCTTTGGACTGCTTTACTGCAGTTCATTAAAAAGCTTATTTTAAAGTCTGTAACATTCACATTCAGCATATGTAAGATAATCTGTCCTCAACTGAGATCTAGTCATAAGCCAGGGCAGTAAATGTAAATCCTGAATCAAGAAGCTTAATAGTCCTTCCAGAATTCATAGTAGCATTAAGTATGATTATGCTGAATATTCTTGCTATCCATCTAAATATCCACTTTGGGATTTGCTGTATTTTTGGCCTCTTTCCAGAGCAGAATCATAGAATCATAGAACAAAGAAAATCTCCAGAGGGCTACTTAGCCCCTTCTTTCTTCTGACATCATTTCTGACAGATGTTTGTCTAACCTGCCCTTAAAGATATTTGGTAAAGGAGATTCCACACCCACAGCCAAGCAATTATTTCCAGTGCCTCACTTTTCACTCCATTAGGGAGGTTTTCTTAGAATCTAATCTTAATCTCTTTACTGTGAATTAAGAACATGACTGTTTCTTATTCTATTCTCTGTGAGTTTTGGAGAACAGATTATTCCTTTCTTCTCCAAAAACTCTGTTATGTATTTGAAGACTAGTATATTCCCTTTCTCAATCCAAGCAAGCTCAAAATGCCTACCTCATCCCATTTATCTACTGCTTGTCATTCAGAGCCAGGACTAAGTTAACCCTTCCTATAACAGAGGAGATCTGCACCCTGTTATTGGCATAACTGTGGAAGCATGCAAAACCCATCTGAACAGAAAGGAAGATGTTCCACAGACTCATGGGTACGTTGCTGGCAGTCTTGGGGTAGTTGTTCAGAAGCTACCTCAGGTAGGTTTATGTGAGCTCCGAGCACAGCGAAATGGTTGAATTTACATAGCAGTCAGTGACCAGCTGTTATTCATAGAGAGAAGACAGGATTCAGGTGCCTAACCACAAGTACTTAATGCCATTTGAGATGTTATAGGGAATTGAGACATCTGTATGGGGCTGGCAGATATGACAGAGGACTTTTCATCAACAGAGGCTGGAAGTCAAGCAAAATACCTCTGCCAGAGCTGTGAAGATGTGTTTGCTGATATTTGGAAAGACACCCAGTGCCAGTATTTGGGCAACTGAATTTCACTCAAGATGTAGATAGTTTGATAGTTTGATTCATGCCATCTGAAAGAATGTAAATAGGGCATCTATTAGGACATCTAAAATAGAACAAATGAATTTTGCCTCTTCGCTAGCACAAAAGGAAAAGGCAATGATTCAGATGTAAATATCTGTAGATGGGTGGGATGAATTCTACTCAGGTATTTCTGCAAGACTGGTACATGATAGACAGATACCCATGCCATCCTATTATAAACTAATTCAGGTTACAGAAGCCAGTTAGGTCACATAACTTGGAGCTCTGCACAGACAAACTTACCCAAATTTCTCAACTGCTCAGGGAGCCAAATTAGCTCATACACAGTTCTGTGCTGCCACCACTGGGCAGCTAATTGGTACCTACCTCAGATCCTATCTATCTTTCTCCATGATGCTTAGTCTACAAGCAAGTAAAAACATGAATCCTGTGTATTTTAGGAGGGATATAAAATATACAGAAGAACTCAGTGGTTTGAAGTCCATGTAGATTAAAGATGCCATAGTAGTTCCATTGTTTCACTTATATTGAAGCAGTCTTTCCTTTCTACCATGTCCTCCCTTGGTGCAGCAGCATCAGATAACAAGGTCATGGGAGCAATTCAGTAGCTATTTCAGTTCCTTCTTAGAAAGTCACGAGTTCTGCTGCAGTTCAGAGCAAGTTAATTAGTGATGCTGCTTTCTTGGTTTATTTCACTTGCCCTGCCATAAAATGTTCTGGTCCTAGAGGCAATATTTCTTTCCTCTTGCCCTGCAAACTAATTAAAGGAAACAGATTCATTGTATGTCTACCCAGTGCCCTGGGTTGTTTAACCCCTTTGGTGCCATTTTTTAGGGGAAGAAGGAGAGACAATTTCAATGTTCACTAGCCAGTTCCAACCAGGCTATTGAAATCAGTCAAACATCTAGACCCAATGTAATAGCAACACATATATAGAGAAGGTGATAAAATAGGGAGATCCTGAGCCACTGACCTCAAGCACATGTGCTCCTCAGCCATCCCATCTCATACGATTAGTAATTATCAGACATCGTTAAATTTGTTTTGTACATGGAACCAATGCTTGCAATACCATCATGTATCATGTGCCCTGGTGGACATAAGGTATATTGTATGACATAGTGGGCAGCAATGTTAGACTTGCTAATTGGCATCCTTTAAGCTGAGTGCCACTCTTTTTGCCATCTCTTCCCCTCAGGTACCCCATCTGACATACAATATGAATGAATAGTCTTGGGAACAAGACAGACACCTGCAACATGGACACCCAAACCCAGGTCTGCGCCATGGCAGAAGGCTGAAAATAACTCTTGCACTAAGTGTTAGAAACATCTCATACTGCAACAGAAAGCAGTGCGACCTAACTGCATCAAGTGGAGCTCGTTGGGAGCCAATGGTGTGATTTTCCTGCTCAGCTAAGAACATTTATCCTGTTGGGAATAGTGTTATTAGTTACCAGTTGTGGTAGTTGGGGGAAAAAAAAAAAAAGTGTGAGATACCTTTACTGTAGTACATTATCCTGGAATGGTTTGTTCAAATAGCCCAGGGCTGTGAGCTTTGGAGACCAGGTCAACCATTGCCGTTCTCTGATGCTCTACTGCGGACATACTGGACAGTCTGCAATATTGCTCTGTAGCTGGGAGTTTAGGGAAGTCAATGTAAGTGAAACAAAGTTTGTATCTGAAAAGAAAAGTATGGAATTCATTTTCATACGCATTTGATGCCATACGAAAAGTGAGAGAGCTGACCTCTTCCAAAGCAACACTGAATTTCAGCTTGGCTTTAAAACACGAGAACAACAACAAACAATCTTACCGGAGCTGTGTCCTGTGAAGTCGAAAAATGTAATTAGTCACAGCTGGTCTCTAATAATTTCATGCCAGAGGGCTTTGGGAGCTTTTATATAGCAATTAAAAAGAGCTTAGGCCAAATTAGTACTGGTTAAAAGACAGGTTGTTTCAAGGGAAAAAAAAATGCTATGTGAGTTCATGGCTGTGGAGGCTAAGCCCTTTTCAAATGGAAAGGGTGAATGTGTTGATTTCTGCCTGAACTGCCTCTAGCAAGTGATAACCATATTCAATACAGTCCACCTGAGAGGGCACAGTGCTAGGAATTGTCTTGTTTTGTTCCTGTCAGCGCTACCCCACCGGCTGACCGAGAACGTGAACCAAATGGAAACAGGGAGAAAAGGGTCAAAATCGTGCTGGTTCACTGGCTCAGGCAATGGGGGCATTGACCTGAGTCCCAGGGTCTTGTCCCTGCTTGCATGACATTTATATCTTTTGTTTTAAACAGTCCCTGCAAATCTCACCCTTGTCAACACTTTTAAAGCAGTTGACCCCGTCTTGAGCTTAAGGCTAGGAAGCAGAATCTAGTGAGAAAACACCACCAGCAAGCTCCTACCATTGAAGCTGACACGCTGGGACTTTTTAAAAGGCAGTGTCATAGAAGGTTACCTTTTCTGGTATTTCTAAAGTTAGTCCCAGGGAAAAGGAATGAGGTATGAACGTGTGAGTGTGTGTGTATGACCAGGAGGTAAACACACAAGGTCATATGGAAAACAGTTTTCATCTCAGCTAACTTTAGCTGTTGATAATGTAGATGCTGCCAGTGAGTTCATTATCCCAGGGTTTCTTTACAATCAATGGTGAGAAATAGACATTCTGGAATATCTTACCTCTGCTCTGGTTTAGACGTCTGCTTTAGGAGGACATGAATCTCAATGTCTATTCAGTCTGTCTTCACTGAACCTTCTCAAGGACCCTAGAGCTTGACCTGTCTGATTCTTGCCTCAAGTACCAGACAATTTGTTCAACCTTCCCTCAGGTGGAGGGATCCACTGGAAGTAGTCTCTCAGGTTGTGTACAGCCGACTTAGTGACTCTTCGGAAAAGCAAAAAATGTAGAGGTATTACAAAATTATGGCTTGAATGAGCAGTTGTTCCACAAATACCCTGGTGTGAATTTTCTTGAGTAAATGTAGGCATTCTCAATGGAAACATGCATGTCTGCACTAGCCAAGCCATCAGAGATCAAGCCACTTTTCTTTCCTGCAGCTTTCAGTGTTATTTCCAAAGTGTTTCCAAAAGAAAAGGCAATTCTGCCTAACTAGTAACCATAAACGGTAAAATAGCTACCATCATGGGTGGCATCCATGTTGCTTTTCCACTGCCTCATTAGTCATGTAGAGATGAGACATATGAAAATGAACGGGGCATATTCAAGGATAGGGGGACCTGAAGGAGCGCTGGTCAAGGAACTCTGACTGTGATGAGTCCTCGCTTTCCTTCCCAGAAGCTCTGACACTAAACATTTCTATAACACTGCTCCAATCCTGATTCACACCCCACAGGATACACACATAGGTGGGAAATTCTTGAACGAGAGTCACCATGCTGTTTGTTTGCACGTAACATGGCAAAGAAATATGCCACCAACCTCCTTAGGTGTTTGGAAAGCAACTACAACATCCTTGGAAGAGGGGTTAAGTCCAGCAGGAACCTGCTCTTCAGGTCAACTACCCTCAAGGGCTATGCATCTGGTTTCCTCATTAGTCATTGCTCCTCACAGCAGTAAAATATCATCTGCCAGCTACTAGACAGTATCTTGTTTCCATGACAAATAGAGACTCCAGGATCACAGCCCTTGAGGTGTTCTGCACTTAGCAAGAGCTGGGACACTCCCTGAATTACAGAGTCAAGAATTTAGTTCAGTCATCGACAAGGACCTCAGCTCTTAACAACCTCCACTGAGGTTGCCCACTCACAGGCATGAGACTTTAATTCTGTAAAAGGCCATTTCTCCTGGCTCCTGGCTCTTACTCGAGGTCAGAAATGTACCCCAAATTCTCCTCTCCTCCTAGACTTCAACACCGTGAACACAATATTGTACTGAGGTCATCTGCAGCTCTCGTCACATAAGTGGCTAAGTATGTTGGGTGGGATTCATCACACCTAACTTCACTACCAACAGTATAAATACCTGTCAGTCACCTGAGGCTCCCTTACGGTCAGTGGAAAGCTATAGGCACTATTAAAGAGTGGTTCATCTGACCTTTTAGATGCCCAGATGGGACGAATTGCCCTCTTGAGTACCCCTGGACAATAAAAGGAGGCCAGACAAAGATGTTTATTTTCTGTATTTGCCTAGATGAATACTTTTCATTGCCAAATCCCTTAACATAGTTCTGGTCTCAGTTCCATTGGTTTACCTATCTCCACCACCTTCCCCTGCCTCCTTCTCTCCCCTGGACTTTCTTCCTCATCTTTGAGCTTTAGCATCCCTTGCCTCCAGCTTGTCTGGGCAGCAGCCAGTGGTCACTGAGGAGGCAAGAGAGAAAGCCTTTCTTCCCATTTCTCCAATGTCCTTGTGATCACAAAAGAGCAAAAGGGAGAGGAAGCCCTCTGCAGCCATGCTGAACACTTAGGAGAGTAGCTAGGATGAATGAAAGAAAGCAGATTTGATATATTTGTTTAGCATCCAGTCTATAGTACTCACCAGGTCTCCCAAAGACTCACCCCAAGGTTGCAAACAAACCTTGTGAAGATGAATCCCACATATGGATGACCACAAAAGGGTGTGGGGAAGGTAAAGCATGCTCAGTAGAAACAGAAGAGTTACACAATAGTTGCAAATCCCTCATGTGCAAAGGGTGATTTTTCAGAGGCTTATATTTTTGCCAAGTCGGTGTGAATTTTATTTTAGAAAGAAAAATGACTCTGAATTCCAATTTTTCCATTTTTATTTTTTTAACTTGGACAAAGAAAAATATTTTCCCTAACCTTATTTGCAGAAACTGCTGGACCATGTTCACCTTTTCTGGTTAAATAAAGAGGCTAAATCCCTACATGTAATCTTTCTGCCCAGGCAAGTCAATGTCAGCAACAGCATTAAGAAACTGAAATGAGTTGTTTGTATGAAAAGCCATACAGCCTTATCTATGGCCATTCATATGCAGGCTAATATTTATTAAAGAGGAGGGCTGATTGCCACGGCGACCATACATCCATGCTCCTAGCTACCACTATGCACCTCCTGTTTCCGCTGATGGCAGCCCTCTGTTTTCTTTCATCCAGCCAACAGCAGCTTCCCACACTTTCAGTGACTCAACCCTTCCCTGTCCCAGTCTGTCACCTAGCGCAAGCCAACAAAAAGAAAGGCTTCCCTGAACCTGCCCAGGCAGTGTGGATTTACAGTACTTACCTTTTTTTCTTCAGGATTTGTCATCAGAAATTTGTATCTTATTCTGTGGTTTCTTTGATGGTCTGCAATAAACTTTGAGTGACAACAGATGCCACTACTCTTTACCAGACTTCACAAGCATTTTCATTCTTATATTGTGAAGCTCCCCATGACAGGCCACATGAGGGAGACTGTGTCTAGGATGCCAGTCATATGAAAGAAGAAGGATCACATCAGGTCATTTAATGGGTCTTTCCAAACTTTTGTTTGTGGTAGAAGAATCAATCTGGAGGAGAGATCCACAGGCTGTGTCCTCTGAGTGCAGGGTCTTCCTAGGTTGACTTCATGCTCCTTCACACCACTGCTCTGTGACTTCTCCCTCACGATATCACCCTCTCCCTGAAGAAGACACACCTAACAGAGGACAACTCAGGTTGACCAGCTGTTTCTGGAACATGTGGTCACTGAGGAGTATCAGCTTTGACCTGCACATGTGCGCAGAAGCAAGATGAAGTTGCAACCTGTTGGCTCATTCTTGCATTCAGTGCATGTAGTTATGGTATGCAGATGGCAAATCCTGACCACTGGGGCTACTAATAAGGTAACAACATGAGGAAATTTCAGGATGCTATAGATAGCAAAAGGGCACTCGTGTATGCACACGGCTCACCCTGACCTGTGGCACTAGTGACAAGATAACACCAGGAAAACTGAATGACACTATAGATAAAAAACAGTTTAATAGAACTGCTGAAGAAGGGAGAACCTACCAGGCCAAACATATCACAAATAGTAAATAAGAGTATAAAATTTTAAAAAGCCAGAACCAGTGTGGAAGGTGCAAACAAGGCTTGGCTGTTTATATGGGAAGACCTGAAAGTTATAAAGGGGGAAATTTGAGAGGAGAAAAGGTGGGGAAAGGATGGCGAAGCAAATCAAGTGAAACAAATCATGTGAACAGACCTGCTTAAGAGTCCTTGTGGAGCAGCTCTGTGCCTGATCAGCGCGGCTTGGAGCAGGACAGTAAACTCTGTTTCCACTGTACTCCTCTCTGACTTATTTCTGTGGTAAGGAGAGACCTAGTTTGTCTTAACCTGCCATCAGTGAGGGACTACCGAGAGCTCTCTTCTGGTACTGGTGGGGGAACACCTGGCATGTTCCACCTAGCATTACCTCTTCCTCCCCTTGAATAGCATGAAGACTTTGGAGGGCTGCTTTGCCACCCAAAGGGTGAGAGAGCAAACCTCAGTATATTTATGCATATTTAAAGAAAACTGGAGACCCAACAATTTGTAAGAGTGCATTGTCCTTGTATCAGCCCCAAGGTCATTTGCAAGGAGTGCTTGCAGGGATGGAGGGCAATGGCATAGGCATGGTACTCTCTGGTCCCTATGGGCTGAACATCCCACTTTGTGTCCACTTTTTGTAGTCTGCAAAGCTACTACATGTTCTATTTGATAAGCCTACCTTTTTATATCAAGATGTGGCAGTTCTCAGAGCTAGAAACAAGCGAAACAGCTACTACCAAATGCCACAGCCCTGGAAAATATTTTCTCCAGTGTAGATGAAGCCTTAGGTTTCAGAGATGAAAAAGAAGCTAAAGAAAAGTGTCCTCTTACATCTACTCTTGCGTAAGACAGGGCTTTTGAAAAGCTCCTATAATAGCCAATATCATTAATTATATTTCTGGGGACACCTGTTCAGCTAAATTTCTTTGCTTTTTAAAGTCATTTTGGTTTTAGTCTTCTGTCCGATGCTGATGGGTGTTCAGATACCCACTATGATGCCTAAGGTGGACCTATGAATCTCCTGCAGCATAGAGGTTCAAGAGAGAAACTTGTTTGCTGCAAAGTCTGTGGAGTGCTATACTGGAAATAAATGATTGGAATAAGTCATTGCTACCCTTCCCTAATGATACAGACTGTTCCCATAGTTCTGGAGTTGAAGGTCTCAATTGCTCGTTTCTATCCTGAGTGTGGATGCCTGAGTAGTCCATCTAAAAACAGTCACTGTGCCTACCAGCTTCAGCTATGGGCCAGGACTTTGTTGTGCTAGGTATGACACGCAATACTAAAACATGGTCCCTGCCCAAAGACCTCACAATATATAACGTAAGAAAGACAGCTGATACATACAAATTAAAGAGTTAAAAGGAAGCAGCTCAATAGGCTATGGGCTCAGTGCAGCCCTAACCTATTCTCAGTCAAGAAGATAAAACACATATAGCTTGATAAAAATGATTTTTTGATTTGATAAATCAAACTCTGAACTTAGTGCATATTCTTCTAACCTTCATTAATAGTGGAAAAAATCCCAGATCCAAAGATCTCTATCAGCTTCATCATGTACTATAACTTCATCCAAATTTTTCAACTTTTATCATTCTCCAAGCATTACATATATAGTCCCTGTGCACATCTATATTTCCACTACAGAAACATCATGGTTGCAGTATGCTAGACACATCCAGCATCCTGGATGCATTCCACATTTAATCAAGATATGAGCGTTAGGAACACAATCACTGTAGACTCCCTCTTTAACCTATGAAGAAAGACAGGTGGCCCCTGAAGATGGTTCAGCCCCTCAGAGATCTCACTTACTCCCTGGATGTCTTTCTCCAGTAATTGGAAAGACAGTCTTAACTGTTTAGGGTCCTAATTTAGGCATCTCAGTTTAGTGCCTACAGCCAGAAGGATGACTTTGGGCTTTTGTGTACAAGCAGCAAGAGAAAGGCCTACTGTGGAGAAGATTGCATTCTAGATAGGCAAGGCAAGAAAAAGTCTGGGTTTAATAAAAAAATTAGTGTTTGTGCTGTGCAGAACCGGACTCAGTGGCCGTTCATGTCAGCTCCTCTTGGCTTTAAGCTATTTGGATCATTGGTGTGTTTTCATCACAGAAGTGAAGGGAGCCCCATAGAGGTTAAACCACTTGCTTACATTCACGTGGGGAGTCTTTGGACAAACTGAAGAATGAGAGCATATCTCCTGGGGCCTTGTCTAATGGCTTAACCACGAGATCCTCATTCCTTCCATGCTGTGACTGCTTGTTTTCCAGCTGTCTTGCACACTTAGGGTCGAGGAGGGTTGAATGCAGTTGGATAGCATACGGCACAAGCTGAATCCCTTCCAAATATTTAGCCCAAATTTGTAATGTCCTCTTTCGAAGTTTTAAATGAAGTGGAGCTAAAATTTCTTAGCTTTTTAAAGTCATTTTTGTTTTAGTCTTCTGCCTGATGCTGATATTCCTGGTTTGGACTGGATGATAGGGTGGAAATTATGACACTTTTCAAGCTGTTCTTGTAGGATATCCAATCAGACTAGACTAGAAGCTCATATCTTTCCTTACATACTCTATCTATCTATCCATCTATCTATCCAATCTATATATCTGTTTCTTTGATAAATATATCCATCACTTTCATCTCTGACTATCTTTATCTTCCAAATACAAGTCTTTTCCAGCTATGCCAGAAAGAATATGTGTGAAATGATCAAACGGTTCTTGAATGAAAAGTTTAATGGGTTTTACAAACTCATTAGTTTTGCAGCACTCCATTTCTCTCCATGATCCTTTGCTCCAATCTGATGGCTTGAGAGGTTTTTGAAAGAACAGTCTAAAGACCCTGAGATTGTGATTCCACCTTCAGCATCTAAAGAAGCTTCCTCTGAAAATATAAAAATCAGATGTCTAATCTGAGGTCATTTCCCCTCATATTCTTTTATAGTCAATGGACTAGTAACTGGCATACCGGAGGTTACCTATCTTATCCCAGTTTAGGCATCTATAGGTGTGGTGAATCCCAGGCTGTATAATATCCAGAAACTCTGCCTATATAGGAATATTTACCTAACACAGTAGGAAATGGAGTTCAAAAACTTCCTTCTAGAATATTATAGGACCAAAAGATAACCAGCTGTTCTTCATTGCAGTTATGTATGCAACAAGTTTCTTTCTTTTGGCCTCTACTGCCTTGTATGATGGCTTTAAGAACATCGTGAAGAAAGCAAGCAAACACTGTTTTTCTTCCCTCTCTGCAAAAGGAACGGTGAGCAGAGTGAAAATCATCAGGGCTCATTGCTTCCATGTTTCCCTGTGTCCCCCTGTCCAGTGGAGTTCAAGAATTTTGCTTAGTTAGCCTGTAACCTCGGCTAGTTTGTAAATATGGTACATGATGAGCAGGTCTGAGACTTCATGTTCGTTCAACCCCATGCACCAGTACAGGCTGGAGAATGACTGCCTGGAGAACAGTTTTTCAGAAAAACACCTGGGAGTCCTAGTGGACACCAAGCTGACCATGAGCCAGCAATGTGCCCTTGCAACAAAGGCCAGCAGGATCCTCAGCTGCATTAAGAAGAAGAGCGTTGCCAGCAGGTTGAGGAAGGTGATCCTTCCCCTCTACTCAGCCCTGGTGAGGCCACATCTGCAGTGCTGTGTCCAGTAGTGGGGTCTCCAGTACAGAAAGATACGGATTTAATGGAACAAGTGCAGTGAAGGGCCATGAAGGTGATGAGGGAATTGGAGCATCTCTCACACAAGGAGAGTCTGAGAGAGCTAGGACTGTTTAGCCTGAAGCAGAGAAGGCTCAGGGAGATATTATCAATGTGCATAAATATCTCATGGGAGGGAGTAAGGGAGTAAAAATTAAAGAAGTTGGAGCCAGACTCTTCCCAGTGGTGCCCAGTGACAGGGCAAGAGGCAACATGGACAAACTGAAATACAGGACATTCTGCTTAAACATAAGAAGAAGAGACTTTTAGTGACAGGATGGTCAAAAACTGGAACAGTTCGTCCAGCAGGATTGTGGAGTCTCCATCCCTGGAGCTTTTCAAAACCTGACTGGACACAGTCCTGGGCAACCTGCTCTAGCTGAACCAGCATGAGGGAGGGCGTTGGATCATATTATCTCCAGAAGTCTCTTCCAACCTCAACAACTATGTGATTTTGTGATCTTGTCTGGTAAATGTGAAATATCTTTTGCTTGGGAAATCTGAGATCAACACACGGCAGCCTGTCAGTTGGCTGGAACGTTACAGATTGTCTCGCAGCCACCTTTCTTCTGAATGATGCCCCATGGGCCAAAAGGGCTGTGCTTAGGAGTTAAAAAGCTAGGACTGTGTCTGTGCTGAGTCGAAGCGGGGAATCTGCTAGGGCAGCTGAGGCAGCTTTTCCCAAATGCAGCCATTATCATCTCCCTGTGTCCTTTCCTCATAAGTTTCCATCCTGTTGTGGCCTCTTTCCGTGGCAGGAATGTCCCAGCTTTGATCTCTTGGCAAGGTCCCTTTGCCCCACACTTTCAGGCAACTCTGGATACACACTAAATGAAAGAACATTTAGGTGGAAAGTAATGTCACCGTAGCACTTCCAGCCCCATTTGGAGTTTCAAACTAGTGCTTTGGCCAAGCAGTGGAGTGTGGAGATGAGTCTAATGGAGAATAAAGAAGACCTAGAAAAAAAGACAGTGGCATGATTATGCTTCAGCCAAATCCAGTTTTAATTTCCTTAAAGTAGATGTCCTAATTTGCAAATTAGTGTTCTGTGATAGAGATCCTATGTCCTATATGTAGTTAAAATATAAACAAGCCTCTTGGGATGAGGTGGGAGCTTATTAAAAGTAGCAAACCACATATGCCCCTTGTCTTGCATTCATAGTTTGGGTTGAACTTTGGTTTTGGTTTGTACTAAATCCCTTTGCCTTTCCAAAAAAAGAGGCTCCCACACTGTCTGAGCTCAGTTTTGGTTTTTTTATTATTTTTATATTTTTTTCTATAACTGGAAGGAACGTTGCCTTGTGTTTGGGTGGTCAAATATAGTTTGTGCACCTTGGAAGCAACTAAGGGTTGTTATTTTTTCGTCTATCTTTCATAATAGATGAAATCTCCCAAGACCTCCCCCAGTGCTGAATTCACAGGCTGTCTGGAATTTAATTGTGGGGTCAAAATGGAACATTCTTCCTGGAAAAAGAGATGATGAGGTGGAGTAGTAAAGATGGTTAACCAGAAAAGCAAACAAAATCAACCATGGACATTTATTAGCATTTAAAATAGAGTCTTGCAGAGTAATACATGTGTGAGTGTGTGTGTGAGTGTATGTGTTAGGGGAGGAGGAGATTTTTATAACTGGGTGTTTGAGGGAGGGAATAACAGCCATTCGGGTTGGACAAACAAGGCCAAGATGTACCCTGTAATTTTCATAATGAGAAAATTTGGAACAGGAGACTTGGGATCTGAGGTGAACTTGATGTGACAGTCTGCCAAGGAAATAAAGTGGCCACATTAAGCATGTCTTACTGCGGCTGAGGCAGCCTGCATCTAGTGGAAAGAAATTTGGATTATATTGCGTGGGAAAACTTTCTCTACTTCTCTTTCCCCGCAAACATTGACAACAATACTGTGATACCATCAACAATCATAATGAATAGATATATACTTGTGTCCACCTAGCTTCCTATTTAAACATTTGGCAAAACAATGAAAGCTAAAACCTGTATATTTGTGTACACGGAAATACACACACACACACACGCATGCACGCACACACACAGAGGAATTACATTTTTTTATAAAACAAAATAATTTAAGCAAAAATTAATCTTTTCATTGAAAAACAATAATGCTGGAAAATTCCAGCTGAACAAGAGCTTTGTTAGCTTTTTTTTTTTGGCCGATGTACCTATTTTCAGAATCAGAGCTCAATGCCATTTTGACTGGCTGGGCTTCTGCTGTGCAAGAGGTGAAGTTGTAGCGATCATGAAGCTCTGCCACAGTCTCGATCCAGCCTGTATCTTTTACTAATCTGATAAGAAGCAACTTATCTACCCTGGCACAGGGCTGTAAGAGAAAGACTAACTTGAAGTCCTGAAAAGCAGCGGGGCAGACAGAGAACAGAGGTGAGAGCAGGAGATATAGCAAGACGAAATGGCAGCTCACCCACTTACTCAGGGTGTCCAAGTAGCCAAGGGGAAAGGCACTTTTTACATGTGTATTCAGGAGGGACTTCAAGAACGTTCATCTCTTTCCTACTGCCACAAAAAATCAGCTGCATTGCCTCTCTCTCCCAAATATAGTTATTGCAGATAAAGTCCTGAAACTGAACTATGTCTTATGAAGATAGACCCACAATTATGTTTTTTGAGCGTGGAGAACTGACACTAATGGTCGTGACTTGGGGTGGCTCTGTTTTAGCCCTGCTGGAATTACATTAAAAGAAATCTAATTTGGAAAAAGCTGAAGCTCAGCATTACTAAAAGCTATTTGACACTGGGCTCCAAAAACTGATTTCCCCCAAATCACTCATGCCCTTGAAAATGTCTTCTTTATTTTAACTAACTGAAAGCTCTACAGAGGCCAGGCCTGACCTTACTTAAAACATTGCAAATCTTGAATGATTCTTTCAAAGCCAGATTTATGCCACACATTTCAATGGAGTTGAAATGGGCAGGAATAGGCATAGGCAGAAAGCCTTCTGCCTGTCTTCGTTGCCTTTTATTGTTAATATGCTTCTTTGCTCGTTTGTTTTCTCAGAGCCACAGAATCAAAGCGCAAAGAACTAGTCTCTGCAAACCGTGCCATACCAAAGAGTAAATATGTTTTCTTTTTGGTTTTCCAGCATTACTTTATTGCAAGCCAGAATTAACAGTTGTTCAGCAAGATTGATGCTTCATTGTGCTTGTCTAAACTTGTTAATGAGAACACTGCTTTTAAAAGTTCATCTAAGAAAATACCAACATTGGCTCACTTCCTCCCTTAGTCCACCCCCTTTTCTCCAACTCCTTCAGTCTTTTCTTTCCATCCTTTCCCATTCGCCTTGGTCTGTTCCCATCACACTCTGTCTATTTGTCAAAGTCATTGACTGCCGACTGTAATCCATGAAGTGATAAATCCAGGAACCGAAGAAGACCTACTGAACAATGCATCCTCCTTGGCACATTTCTACAAGATACTAATGCATGGTGGTGTGCCAGGAAATTGGAGGATGGAAAGTGGTCCTTTGGTTGTCAAAGCCTAGTCTAATCTTTTTATTCACCTGCCTACTGCTGGGTATCTTCCACCTAGAAGCCATTATCAGGTCCCAAGTGAATTTCATGGAAATTGTGATTATTCTCCCTTGCAAAAGAACCTGTTCATAGAGGTGCTGTTGCTTCTCTTTTCAAGTGTACGTCTACATAGGCATTTTCACACTGTGCAGTTTCATTTAATTTGCTCTCCTTTATGTTTCTTTTGGCATGGGCAATTCCCAGATCTCGCTTTCACTGATTATCATTTTGGATCATTGTTGGCTGCCTATATTCCTTACCTCTTCTGGCCTCCTTCCACTAATCCTCTGTCATCATGGATATTCTTGGCACTTCCCACTTGAGTAAGATCTGTGAATTTCGTTCATACTTGTATTCATTTCTCTGCCAGATCATGAATGAGGATGTTAACTAACACTGATCCATGTGGATATCCCACTAAACTGCTTTCCCGCAATGCCATGTAATATTATGCATGATTCATTGCCCTCTGTTCTTTGTTTTCAGCATTTCAGTTAACGATCAGGCTATGCAGCTGCTCGCAGACAGGCGGATTTTAATTAATGTGGCAAGAAAGATTTCATGAGACATTGTCTCACATGCTTTGGTACAGTCCAGATACTTTATATTTACTGTAATCACTTTAATCTTGTTATTCTATTAAAACAAAACAAAAGATTGATTCCACCTGTAGCTGTACTTCATCTACCCATTTATAAAAATGCAAAGTCAATGAAAAACAAAACTAACTCAGAACAGTAGCATTTTTTTTTTCAGTCACATGTTGCAAGTATAAATGCAAAGAATAGGAAATTTAGACTTTTATTAACATAACAGCTCAAGATTGCCTTAGCAGTTAAGGCAGGGGTCTCTCCGCCCCTGCACCCATAGTTTCCCAGTCTGCACACCCACGTGCAGAATAAACACACATGAACACAGCACCGTTTCCATAAGCAAAGACTGAACCGGGGCCCAGTGTATGTGGAAAGCGGGCTCTGCACCTGCCTAGGATAACTGATCAAGTAAAGCCCTTTTTAAACTTATCCCCAGTAAACACATGATGGTTTTCAAAATAGCACTACATTCAGTCCAAATCTGTTTTTGTAAGGTAGAAAGAATGAAGACAAAATATCAGCAAAAAGATAGCAGAAATCAGGGATTGCACAAGATAGAATGCGAACAGTTTCTTATGGGGCTGGCATGACCAGATTTCTTACTTTTTACAAGGAAATGATTTCTTGCTTGTGTGTTTGCACTTCTGCCTCTTCTAGCTGTCTGCTCACCATGTCAGTGCCTGAATAGGCACTTGCCTGCCATGATGAAGCTGTGCCTTATTATTTACCTATGCTTGAGTGATAAAAGCAAAATCTCATGAGATTTCTTGAAATTTCTTTTTTTTTTTAAGTTATTGAAAAACCTCTTTGCTATTTTTTTAATTGAACATAAGGGTAAAATCTCTCATATCCACGGAACCACAGTGAGTCTACAAGGCTTTCCCTGCAGGAAGCAAAGGCAACATTTACCCTTGAAATGCAGTGCCATTCAGCAAAGAGATACCAGGAAAAGTGGCACCTTCCTCCTCCACCTTCCTCATATGTCACTGCTGTTTCCCCCCAAACCAGGCAGTGATGGGATGGTCAGCTGGATGCTGTCCTCTATCCTTCATTTCATCACATCTCTTGCCAGCTAAACTTCAAGGGGGTAGTCTTTAAGAATAGAGATCAAATAAGATGCAGGAAGCGTGAATAAAAGCTTGATTTTCTGATCCCAGGCCAGTGGAAAAGATGTCTGTTAACTTATGAATGAATCAGATTTGTGCTGGAAGCCATTTAAAAGGAATGTGTTCTTGGTTTCTTGCTTCGCACTAGTCAAAGGAAAGTCACCTATTGATGTCAAGCTGCATTGAGGCCCCCACTGTTATGCTAACCCTATGTTAATCCAGGCCCTCAGCATGACTGATTCACAAGTTTTGTTAGAGCAAAAGGTCTGCTGAAACCTCCAAACTATTTTTCTGGAGATCTGAGAGCGTATTTAGATTCAAACTACATTTGTATTTGTATTCAGATTAATTCTTAGCTGTATTTCTTCCTGTTTTACATCTACAGTAAAGCATTATTTTTGAAAGGAAAGCTATACGCCCCAACAGCCAAGACGAAGATTTACAAGCCAGATGGTGATACTTAAAATAAATAACAAGGAATGATGCAAGACAGTTTTTTCTCTCTTTCAGTGTGAAAACATCACCATCCCTTCCTCCTACTACCTCCACCACAAGATGAGTGACTATTCCACATTCACCAAATCCTTCTACATTAATGGAGCACCCTTTCCTAGCAATGCTACAGACTTTGGGAGATGTACCTTTTGCCATTAGAAAGCAAAAGGATGTGTTCATAGAGATAATAATTGGAATGCATTGGAAAGTATTTTCCCCCAGAAATAATTTTCTGTGTTTCATTAAAAAAAGAACCCAAAAATTCAGCAACAAACTGGATGGTTTTTTTTAATCCCTGGCTTTTGGCAGCTGACAGCTTTCAATTTGTAGCCAGTGGATTTTGGCAACTGAAACCCAACAACATTAGTGGCTTTGAACAAAATTAAACAAAAAAATAAACCAACAAACCCCTGAAAAAAACCTTTTTCTCAGAATATACCTTTCTCTCTTCAAAAATAGTTTAGGATAAAAAGCTTATTTTTTTTTTTAACCACAAAATTTTTAGTTTCAAAAAAACCCATAAAAACTTCATATCTGGCTACCATACTTTGCTTTCATGAGAGCATGAGGGTACATCTGGTACTGGAAAGCTCTGCTCGGGACCAGAGCTTAACACTGTATTTTGTTGCACATTGCAAAACCATTTTGTGGCTCATCATGAGGGAAACTGAGTGAAATTATAGGCCTTGTGTAACACAAGTCTAACTAGATGGTCTAATGATCCCTTTCGGCACTAACATCTATGAACTGATAAAACTTTCTGAACATTTGCAATGATACTAAGCAGGCTAAATTTCCTTCTACGTTGTGGTCCCCTAGCATGTCATTCATCTGATGACAAGCAGATGTCTAAAATTGAGCTGAAGAATCCCACTCTACTGTCACTCAGAAAACACAGAGTGTTGGAAAGAAACTCTGAGTCCAACAGAGAATATTGTTAGTGTGTCTTCAGGCTTTCATGCACCCAGCTCCCATTTAGAGGTAAGGAGCATGCTGCAGAGCACCTGCACTTCAACTCTTCCCATTCATAGGAGACCTTCCTGCTGCAGCTGGTGTAGCAGAACCAGAGTGTTGTACTGACTCGAGCCAAGGACTTGATAAAAATAAAAACATAAAAATCTGTGCACATTCATTGCTCTTTCTTCAAAGCAAGGTAGTTTCATGTCTTCACCACTGGTGACCCAGACACTGTAAAAGGCCATCAATGCCATCTGGGTGGTCTGTGCATTTTGAGTGGCTGGTCTTCAGCAATGAAATATTCTTTCAAAAGAGCCAAAATTGAGTCTGATAATGAGAGATCTCACTGTGTGATGCTCAAATATCGTTTTGTTTCCAAAATTAAGACAGAGAATATAAGAAGAGTCTACATCAGTGTTCCGTTCCGCAGTATTAATGCAGTTTGGTAGTGAACCCCACAGTCACCTCATTTATTGTACATTGGTTCATTTAGTAGAAAGGCCCAGACTGTGCAAACTAGACTCCTTTGAGAAGAATTTAAAGGGCAGCTCTACTGCAAGCACCCAACATATGCTCCCTAACACCATAATGGAGACAACAGGTCTGAACAATGTTTTTCAGTCTTAAGAAGAGAAGGTTACGAAGATATCTGATTGCTGTCTGCAACTACTTAGTGGGAGGATTGAGAGAAGCTGTACACAGACTCTTCTGGGAGGTGCATAATGTTAGGACTGAAGGTAACAGACAACAGCTGAAAGAAGGGAAATCCCAATCAGATATTAGGAAAAGAAAATCATTACAAGGTTAATCAGATATTGGAACAGGGGCCCAGAGAGGTTAGGGAATCTCTATGTTTGGAGTTATTCAAAATTTGATGGGACGAGGCCCTGCAACGTGATCTAAGTTGATCCTGCTCTGAGTGGGGAGTTAGACCTGACAACTTCCAGAGGTCTCCTCCAACATGAAATATTTTCTGAAAAGGGTCTGAAGTAACGATTAATCCTTAAGCCAGCTTCTAACCACATGAGTGATAGGTCTCTTCAGTCCAGACCAAACTAAATTGAGTTGGAAATAAAATCCTCAAACCACATCTAGTGGAGCTGGAGGGGGGTCAGCCCTTCACCTTTTATGAACTGATCTCTTCTGCACCAAATAACATGTTACTCTAGTGTGTAAAGAGATTCAAGTTTTCAGCTAGAGCAAATTAGTCTATATCTAGTACAAAATTGTCCAGAAATACCAAAGGCAAAGTTTTTCATGCTTCTCGATAATCCTCTATGATAGATTAAATTCAGGTATGATACACTGTGCAGTCTGCTCTTGACTAAACTCTCTCTGGCTGTAAGACGTAGTTTGGCATCTCTGTGCTATCACAGTGGAGATGTTTCAGGTATTTAAAGTCAACAGAGTCAACAGAGAGATATAAACCCCGTGGCACTGTGTTTTTGTGCAACATGAATGATGGGATGCGGCAGTTAGCAGTAGCAGAATTCCTTGCGCAGAAGAGGCTTGCTGTCACCCAACATCAGTGTGTGGATGGTTTCTTGAAGCTGTTGCCACCACTGAACGCCACTGCAGTCAAAGAATAGCTTTACTGAACTCCCCGCGTCTGTCAGACTGAATACTCAGTGTGGAAACCTTTCAATGGAAATGAAAGAAGCAAAACGTAAATTGAAGCTCCAGATAGACACTTCTACGTGATATATAGAAGACAGAATAAGCTTTTCTGTGAAGCTCTCATTCAATCAGGGCACTTGAGATCAGGCTTATACAAGTGCATGAGTAAACCTATTAAATATAAAGGACAGCTGGATCACGTCCTTAAATACTAGTCAATACTAAATGCCTCTTATCATTTCACCCGTACAGTGAATCACTGAGTGATACCCTCCCCAGACACTCAGAAAGACAAGACTTATTTATCTACAGAAACCAGAGATGACTGATGATCTGAGATGGTTCAACACATTATGTTAATATCAGTGAGGTTTCTCACAGTCTGCTTTACTAGTCCATTCATAGGCATCTTTTCTTCCGAGAGTAATATTAATTAAACTCAGATTTAGGGGTCTTGTTCTGGAATTCTGCCTCATTTTTTCTTGTCCTAATTCTACCCATTACTCATTTGTATCATCTTTACAAAAAGTTCTACAAATTAGACCTAGATAAATAATGATTTACTTTTTGGCTTGGATCGTGAGCCCAAACAATAACAGGGAAAAGTGATTTGGGTTGAAGCAAAACAGAGTTTTAGGCAGAGATTCTGGCAAAACAAAAGCAAAAGTTCAAAAAGTTGTTTTGCGCCAAACCGATATTTGTTAAACCAGTATGAGACACAGTTTGAGATCCTTTTCGCTTTTTAAAATAAAAGATGAAAAAATTCTATTTGAAACAGAAAGTCAAAAAGTGTCATTTTAAAAATGTCAAAAACTAATGCTTCACTAATTCTGAAATGAAATGAAATTTCATATTAAAATCACAAGAAAATGTCTTGCTAGCATTTTGTGTGTATGCCTTTTGCAGGGTGGGGACTATATGAGAGGGAACTGAACTGTTCCAGTCTGGCCAAAATGCTTTTCTTTCCCTCAACCAATTTACTATGGGTTAAAATAAAGCAATCTAGTGATACCTAAATTGCCTCTATCCAGCTCCTAGCCTTTTCTTTATTTTTTTTCTTTATTTTATTATTTTCTTTATTTTTTTTCTTTATTTTTTGGTTATTGTAGCTTCTGCCTTGCTGTTTTGATGCCTTCAGGCTGAAATTTCTAAAGCTGACTGAAAAAGTGAAACATGTAATTGCCAATAACTTTCAAAGGGAGCTGGCACTCACCTCCCCCAGCCCTTCCTGAACCCCAGCCTTAAACTACATTTTTACCCACTTTCCCTCGCCTTCCCATCAAATTCCTGGCTCACTGTGGTCTACAGTGTCCGATTCGCTGACAAGGTCCAATCTTTCTGCCTCATTGTCATAATTTCATCTATAGCTGCCAAACACAGGCTATGCAAAGAAATAAAACCCAATCTTTTCCCTTTCACTCAGCCGGGAGCCTCATAAAGATTCCCTCATTAGCAAACTCGGAGCTGCCAGCGATGCTCCTTAATAGCTCCCTTTCCCTGAGATGCCTTGTGGCTGCAAATGAAAACTGTTCACCGCTCAAAATCGCCCTGCTAAATAACTCACACAAATGAAATACCTCTAATTTGTCTGACCATTCCCCAGCTGCAAAGAGACCACAAGCACATCAGTGCCATCTCTCTGATCACTGCACCCCGGACTGTAATTAGCTGCACGTTTCAAAGTAAACAGACTGCAATGATGAGCATATCCACTACCCACAAAGCACCAGCACTACTTGCATTTTGTTTATAAAGGAAGGAGAGGACACATCTGCTTCAAGCTGTTCTCTTGGTGAGACGTTCCCATAAGGTTTAATCAAGTCATCCAAGGACCTCAAGAGACTGGTGAAACTATAACGCTCTAGAATGACATAATGGAGTGAATTTTTGGAATGCAATTACCATGTGAACACATAATGCCGTAGCTAGAACACATTGCAGCTTTCTTCTCCGTAGGGCAAAGCTATATGTTGCTGTTAAACCATCAAAGTTCATGGAAGTATACCAACAAGCGATGTACCTTTGGGGATCTTTCGCAGAGAAATTTCCTGAGAAATTTTTTGTAGTGTTCAGCCAAAACACTGATTCCTTGAACTTCAGAGGAAGGCAATGAACAAAGTAGTTCCTACCTGCAACATACCAAACAGGCTTCACCTCAAGAGAAAAATGAAAGTCAGTCCCTCAGGGAACAGAACATTTTCAGTCAAAGTTACGAGTTGAAAGGCTGATGGAGGGATGCAAATGAACGTGGGCCCAGGGTTCCTTCCATCCTTTTGGGCGTGGTGGGAGTAGACAATAACTCAGAGAAGTTCTTCATCCATGAAACAGGGTCTAAAGCCATTTCTCTACTATATGGATATGCTATGGGGAATAAAAGTTTGCGCAGTCCATGGATATTCTGATTTTAAGAGCTACATCAGTGCTAGAGGAACGAAACATTCAAAGCTAATAGGTCCACAAAGGGACGCTAAAGAGCAAAGTCTTTGGCACCTTAAGCCCTTTGGTCTTTTTGTTGGCATAGCAAATGTGGGTGTAGCCAAGGCATGATTTGGTCATTCTTAAAGGAAGAGGGGAACACCAAGCCGTGGAAATAACCTAGCCAAAAGTAGAAGAGGAAAAGCTCCAACCAAATCCTGTGTATCTGCAGGTGTGCTGTGCATGCTGACGTGCTTGTTACAAATGCATGATAGTATGCTTGCATGGATGTTATGCATGCATTTAAAGTACTCAGAATGGTACTTACAATTTATCCTTTTAAACATTTAATATTACCTACACAGAGGGGAAAGACATCTTGATAAGCTGATTCTCTTTCTTGTTTTAAGGCTGTGGTCAAAATGGATATATTTCTTTGAAATGCTGTTACAGCACATCAGAATATTAGAGCCCATTTACATTGCATGTGTTTATGCCTGCATGCATGTATATGTGCATGCACGTGTGTCTCCTGATAGTATGTTGAATCTTGTATTTAACTACATCAGCAATGCACAGACCCAATGACGTAACCAGCTGAGAGAAGTCAAGAAACTGCCATCACAAATATACAATAGTTAGAGGTGCTTGAGATCAAATAGTTGATATATAAAACAGATGAGATCTAAATATAGATCTCCAGAAATCAGAGTGGTTCCATGATCTCAAGACCTTCTATGCAGATTAATTCATTCTTTCTTTCTTTCTTTCTTTTTTTCTTTCTTTCTTTCTTTGTACGCACTAGTAGATAGTAGAGCTATTAAAAAATATATATATTTACAACCTTCTTAAAGGTACCCAAAAGCATAGAGATGGAGAAGACTTGGATCCACCTGCTGATTTCCTTTGTAATTCTGGCCAAGCATTTCAGCTTCTCTTATGGTTGCCACTCTCTGGTCTGGCTTGTTTATTTAGAGTGTAAATTCTACATCAGAGACTAGGTTTCTCTGGCAATTTTGATGGTATCTATTGCAAAGCGCCTGTGATATTGCATATTCTGGAAAGCAGGAAGGATCCAAGGATTAAGAATAAAGAAGCCAGAACATAAGCTCCCAGATTTTGATTAACTTTTAGAGAGTCCAAAAGATCAGCTTAATGAAACTAAGGACCACTGTATTTAAGCTTTTAATCAATATTTTTTAATGAAAACATGTCAAAGTATTTTGCAGGGAACTTTCTATCATAGTGTTTCTAAGCTGAAAAAAAAGAAGTGACTCAACCAAGAAAAACCATGAATGAAATCCAGGATTTTCAAGTCTTTAGGGTAGGTTTTACTTTCATAGACTATCCTGCTTTTTTTTAAGACTTCTCCCACTCCATTTCCTTCTCACACACTGAACAGTTCAACCGGAGCACGAACTTCAGGCCGAAGTGAGTAGTCAACTGTTTGCCCTGTTGCTGGCCTGACTGAGAATCTTGGCTCTTTGCACCTAGCCTGGAAGGGAAAAGGACTCCTTTCTGAAAATCACTTTCTGAAGTGTTTGCAGATTGGCTGTAGCACTAAGGATGCTATCTTGCCATGACACATTCATCAACTAGCTCAAAGTTTTACTACCCAGCTAATTTTCCAAAAAGCAATAAAAAAATCCCTGTATTGTACATGCCACCTCAATTTATTCCTTTTTCTCAGCCTTGCACCTCGTTAAATTTTGATTCGTGCCCAAAAGCAATCACAGGACATAGAATTGCTCCAGTGAGTCTTAAAGAACACTAAGGAGTCCTTTAACATTGTCTTTGCTTTCTGTAGGGATTAGTTTCAGTGCTCTGGACAGTGGGGTTTCTATTTTAATTTTTAGAGAATGTTTGGATCAATACATCAATAATACTATCAAGAGAGCTGTGGTTGTAAGGTCATATCTTCATTTCATTAGAAGTTCTACCCTCAATAAAACATTTCCAGATGGAGGAAACTTCTGGACAAAAGGTTTGGAGTTTTTTTGTTTGTTTGTTTTTCTTTGGATGGAAATTTTAATGAAAATAATAAAATTATTTAAAACTAAAAAGACAAGATAAAACCTTTGTTGCTAATGGTGTCTTACTCCTAGGTGGATAATGTGAGCAAAGCCTTAGAGATATGATTGCAATTCGATGGCAGGGGCATTTATTCAGTTTGTAGGAGAATTACACATGTATAAATCCTCATTCTATCCATTTTGTCCTCCCAACAAAATAATATATTTTCAGTAGCCAAGACTGAAAGAAAACCTGATAGCTTCCTAAGACTGATGAAAACAGCTTAGCAAGAATTAGACCTAGCTGGGAGGTTTTTCTTTTTGTGGACTTCTTGAGGTATATGGACTACTTCTAAGAGGCCATAAAAGTCAAGTATGTAGTCAATAAAGTTATACTCACTATGTCAGAGATTGCAACTCCACTGAAAAACGTGCTGGGGTCTATAATTAAGTAAAAGCTTACACGCTACAAAATTATGAAACCCTCTGACTGAGTACTCTGGTCACCACAGCATCTGGGGAGGTCTCAAAATTTTGTTCTGAGTTCTGCTTTCTCTCCATTAAAATACTCACATGGATTTTGTTTCATCACACTTTACAGCAAGGAATTATTTTTTCAAATGTCAGAGCTTTTTGCAGGATTGGAGTGAAAAACCATTTCCTGACCAATTCTAAAAATACAAAATGTGCAGCAAGCACCCTGCCACCTCAAAATAAAATATAATAATGCATTTCACTCCGCTCAATAGAAACTCAGCTAAAAACATTTTACTGACTTGCAAGCTGAATCACACTGAATCAGAAAAATCCACTAAGCCCATCTTACCCAGAAATCACAACTATTGCAAGCACTTGTCAAGGTCTAGGTAGGTGGGATACCCATCTGCCATTAGAAGAATAATTATTGACATCACCAAAGACAATATAGTTGAATGACATAAATCAGTTGTAGTCATGGAAAATAAGACAGGCAGGGACAGGGGACAACCACTGAGAGAAAATGTTCAGATTAGCACCATAACTCCAAGGCAGGAACAACACTTTTGCGTCTTTATGTGACAACAGATGTTTGGCTTTTATAAATGAGGAGTTTTTCAATGAAGAGGGACTTCCCCTAACTGGCATAGATGAGTACATTTCCAGAGTATCAGTAAGTCCTTCCTTTCTCCAGAAGGCATCTAAAGGTCTTCCAATAGTATGAAGTATTCGGGGGGGGGAAAAAAAAAGTTTCATCCAAAGGAGGCTAAACTGACAACAACTCTTTAATCTGGGAGAGAGACAACTGAAATAGCAGAAATCTGAAAGACCGTAAATTGTACTGGCAAGCTGGATAGGGAACATATTCCTTTCTTCTAAAATGAATAAACAGATAAAATGGGGTGGGTTGCCATCATATCAGTGAGATTTATCGAACAGTATGTTTAAAAACACGTTAAACGGCAGAACTTATCTTTTCATTTAAAGTCTGGATGGTGGATGTTATTATCATAGGGTATTGTGGAGTTAATACAAAATGGGCCTAAAAGGGTATTGGACAGTCTGGTGGGAGAAATAGTCTTTGGTGGTTGTTCAGCGGGATGGACACGACTTTCATCTGTGGAAGTCTCTAAGCCCTCGATTGCTGGAAATATATGGCCATGGGAAGTCACTCTGTCTATACAAGCTCTATACCTACAGAGGCTTTCTGCACATCCACTCCTGGCCACCGGCAGAGAAGATAAAGATTTAAAAGGGAATCTTGACCAAAAAAAAAAAGGAACACAGTTTTTGTATGACATAATTTGTGCTGTAGTTCAAATGATGAAGGTCTGTGTTGGAAGTTAACAGGTCTAAGGTGAAATTGCAACAAGCACAGCTAACAGAGACCTTACCATTTGGTCACAAAACACATAATGAAGGCTGACTACAACCTACTTAATTTTATCAAAAAGATCTAGGCTATTTGCAGAAAATCATATGGAAAAGTTTTAAATTTTTTCAGGTAACTTTCCCTCCTTCTGCAAAACATGGTTGTGGCCACTGAATGGAAATACCACAAGGGACACGGTTTCTGTATTATTTTTGCCTCTGCCAGAAACAAGAAAACCCTGAAACCTAGTGAGAAAATAAACTCTATTCCCATGAGATGTTCTTACTTGGTCCCACAGACATATTCTATCAGTTTCTGCTCTTGATGCCCCTGGCATGAAACAAAAGTTATTTAGATGGAGTTCCTAGGAAGCTGCTCAGAAACCAGCCTTGGGTGAAACCAGCAATCTTCAGCAATCTCTCACTGATCTGAAACTCACAAACCTGTGACTTTCTCCTGTCCCCTCCAAGAACAAAGTCAGGCTCCAGAGGACAAGTTCTTCATATAAAGCTCAATCCGGAGGTCCACCAAGTTCTCAGGGGCTCTTTCTTTTAACTTCACTCTGTCCTGGGTCATGGCCAGAACAGAGTTTACAGAACAGCTAGTTGAAATGCATCCTGAACAGGAAAACACTGGTTTAAAATGTAATTACACTGATGGTATTTGGATCTACCTTTATTTTTTTTTCTTTATTTTTAATTTTATTATTTTCAACTGCTTTTAATTAAATGCTCAAATCCTTTCAGTAGCCTTAGAACCTTCCATCTCCCCTCTAAACACACACAAATTAAAGAATGCTTCCCCTGTATTTAATTCATTAAAAGACAGGAATACAAACTAGAGGGTTTTGGTCTCTCTCTTTTTTTTTTTTTCAAACTGAGACATTCCTCATTTTATTATATTCCCACATTTTTTAACTACTGCATAAAAGACCTCCATCTGCAGATGCATTTGAAAAACATGGGTCACATTCTGGCTAGGAGTCCAGCTTGTAAAATGTTCTCTGACCTTTTAGACAGAGCAGTACAGTCTAGTTACTTATACAGATCTTTTTTCCCCTTCTCCTTTAGGAAAAAAAAAAAAAGTTTTGGTGCAAAATGTGTTTTGCCAACTATGCTGCAGCAAGTAGATTTGGCAATTTCTTCACAGTGCTGTTCCTTCAAAATCAGCAGTATTCTTCTAATTTACACCGTCTGTGGATCCATCCTTAAGTAACTCTGCAAAAAGTATGTGGAATTCATTTATGTGGGTACGGGTGTTTTGTTTGGCTTGGCAGTTTGGGGGGTTTTTTTTAATGTATGTGTTAGACTATCTTTAGGGCTTTCCAAAAGTGCTCAAAACAGATCAGGGTGGAAGGCATCTAGGTGTTCTTTAAGCCTTTCCCCGATCCTGGCTTGTCTGCATACAAAGCCAATCTTGTGGCAAAGCTACAGCAGTCTAAAGGCTCCTTTTTTTTTTCATATAGCCAAGAACCATTCAGCCTGTGCCACACACCCTGGAAAAGAGAAGTGAGGGGAACTGCTCATAGTTGTTCACAGGTGGGAGATGGCCATGTTTCTCCAGGTTCCTACCAGTCCTTTGTGGGATGGAGCAGGGTGAAGTATGAAAGCAGGCTCCAGGATGACCCAGGAATAACAGGCTTTGCTGGCATATTTTCCCCTTCAACCAGGGATTTTTGCCCTCTGTGCCAATCACGAGACATAACCGGAGCTCTAGCTAGCACCGGACTTGAACTTCGTATGGTATCGATGAAGCTCAAGAATTGCCAGTTGGCCATCAGTACTCTGATTTATCTAAGGGTCTCTGGCCCTGCTTAGGAACATTGTAATTGCCATGGTTCAATGGGACGATCAGCCCAGGGTCACACTTTCTTTTCCCTGGACCATGGGCAGCTGTCTCTATCAGGGCACCTGTTGCCTTCAGTGGACTTCAGATGATGGATCACTCAGTGGCTAGATCTATCAGCTTGGAGGAAGTTTTGGATCATGAGTGTTGGGACAAGATGGTTTTGTGGAAGGAAGGGCCAGGACTGGTGGATTATTTGTTGGAAAATGAAGTGACTGAGGGTTCAAGTCCAGAAGGTAATACTACAGCTCACTTCGTTGGACGTTTAGGAACAAAAACAGCAGGTTTATGGCTGTGGCTGAGCTATCATCCAGTCCCTTAACATTCATCTGTAGAGCCACAAGATTAGTCCTATTTTATAGAGAAAGCTGAGACTCAGCAGTGGAATTTATCTGGCCCAATGTAGGCATCATCCTAAAGCAGATGGCAAAAACAAGACAGATGAACCATACTTTAAAAATGTAATTTGTCTCCAACAACTGTGGAAGCAGCCAAGCTAGTGAAGATGTAGACGTCTGCATTGCAGACATGTAAAGTTGGGTGAGATAAATTGCACCCAAAGTGATTTGGCAGAGCCACATGAAATGTCTGCGAAGAAACTGAGAAGAGGTATGCAGATCTCCCTCAAACTAGTGTTATTGCTAAAGCATTTGCCCATCTTCCTTACTGCACAAGCAGAAAGTAAATTATGTACAGAGAAGAACACATTTTTGGAAAGCCCAGAAGGGAAAGCTTCACACATACAGGGAGTGAGAGCTGCCAGGGTTTAAGTTCAAGGATAGGTCAGCTTCAGCTGTCTGATGGCCTTCTCTGAGCCAGGCAAGGTGACCTGACCTACCCTGATGGTCAATTTTACATGGAGATCATCTAAAAACTAGAAACACATCCGTGGTCACTGTTCACCTATGACGGAGAAAAAGTCTTCAGCTGGCAATGATTTCTGACTATGACTGGCTTGAATTGGAACCAAAGGCTCTTTTTCAATTTTTTTTTTTTATGCTTGCAAACCATGTGGTCCTCCATTGGTTCCAGCATGTTAAAAAACAAAGGTTGTCTTCTGGTATAAATTTACTGGAGAATGACAAAGGAATTAATAATTGCAATATTTAATAACAGACTTGATACACAGTTGTCAGTCTTCGGGTTTTTTGTTTGGTTGGCTGATTTTTGTTTTAAGAAGGTGTCAATGTCATATTTACTTGATAGTAAATACACTATGAGAGGCCCAGGTTTCCACCACAGAAAGGCAGGCACAGGTCTGCCATACTAAAATTCTCTGGTCTTCATAAAAGTTTTCATGACAGTAGTAAATGATGGAGAAATCTTCTCCTCATCCTTCACTCTTCTGTTTTGATAGCAAGATCCACCTGGGACTGGCCATTTTTTGTTTTACAGAATGGTTACAGAAAAAATGTAAGAAATATCTCTGGATAGTTGCTCCTCGGAGATGTTCTGCCTTTCTCATTTTCAACAGAGGTAGTTGCAGGTGATCAGATACTTTGCTTCATTAAACTTACCTGGAACAACATCTTCCATTCTCAAAAAGAGCGCAGAACAACAGGGTGAAAAATAAAACAACATTTCTACCCACTCAATTGGGAGAAAGAAAAGGCAACCTTGCAGTTTTGGTTCTGAGATAAATAATTAAGGTTCATCCCTCAGATCTCTTCAGAGCTGTACACACCAGAATGGACAGAGCCTGGGTTCTGGTGGATCTGTGGCTCATCATTGACCAAATTCAGTGTCTAATAAGGTGTGAACACGTGGCTCAGTTTTCCTCACAGCTGGGTGCTGTCTGAAACTAACCAATGGGTTCAACAGGGAGAGGGAGAGGAAAGGCACAGATTTGCAAAGAGGTCTAGCGTTCATAGACCTCTGTCTGATTTCTCCAGGAAGCCATCAAGAAATGCATTGAGAAAATGCCTGTAGACACCTAGAGGACCCAGGTCAATACTGAGATACTTGATCCAAAAAACAGAGATCCGAGGAATAACCCCCTTCCCTCATGCAACCACTTAACATTTTCTAGGTACCTTCCTTTGCCTGAGAGGGTTTCACACCTATGGCTCACACCTCACTCTACCGTTGCTGAAGGCGTGCACAATTTTTCCTGGGTCTAGAAGGAGAGCAAGGAGGGAGGAGCAGGGCTGCATCCCAGAGATTAGGGCACTCAGCAGGAATATTCTGGTTCCTAGACTCTGCTCTCTTGCCTGCTTCTGCATTTCGCATGCAAAACTTGTTGAATAATAAAATAATCATCTGGTGAGAAGGGACATGCGTAAGGGATAATTAGTCTGTGTTCTTTCGTCTGGCTTTTCTAGCACTTTTTTTGGCATGCTCCCAGTCAGATTATTTGGAAGCGATTATGTCCAAATACCGCTTAATCTATGACACGCTTGTTATCATCCAAGTACAGTACTAAGCCCGCATAATGAATAGAGTGGAGCGAATAGTTTTTGTTTGGGGGGGGGGTTGCTTAATACAAAAAAATAATTGCGATCTTATTAAAATCTCATGCAACAGGTTCAGTCAAATGTTTAACACTAAATCACCAATTAAGGAAGAAGGCATGCAGCCACAAACTTTAACGAATAGCCCAAATCATGGCTGTGTGTGTCCCTACCCCCTTTTTTTGTTTTAATATAATGAATTCATTTGGGGGCTGTAATTAAATCATCCCTCCTTACTTCTCTCTTTCCACTACAAAAAAGGGTGATTCAAAAATTCCTGTGTTACTTCTGCTAATAGGAGTCTAATTGCCTCTCCTTCAAGCTTTCTCTATTTTAGTGCTCTTATTGAAAAAGAAATAAATGTAACATGTGGAAGAACGCAGGTAGTTAGTTAGTTAGTTAGAGATTCTGGCCCTGGATACAGAGCCATGAAAATGAGAGCTAGAAATGATGTACCATAATTCCTCCATTTCCTCTACAGATATTTTAGTTTATGAAATAATAATGATGCCTTCAATGAAACCACAAGAAAACTCCCCAGCCAAGATCAGAGCCCAATGTGCTGGGTGCTTTACAAATAAAATGTTAGAAACAACCCTTACTCCAAAGAGCTAAATGATTTGGCTGGACAATACCCATTGGAAGAAAGAGAACTAAGGTCATCTCTACATGCAGGAATGCAGACAGATTTAGGATCCCAAAACTTCTTGGCCTCCAAACAGCCCTGAAACCATTACAGAACAGCCATGTATGGTAGAAGTATCAAAAACTTGCACATCTTCCACATTTACGGCAACAATGGCAGGTCCCACACAAACATAGCCTTTTCTTGAGCAGAAACCAGACCCAATATCCAACCTGTGATTTACATCAATGGGTCTCCAGGTTTCTTAACCAAAAGAGGGAAACTCCTAGCTCCCGAGCCTGTCTATGTGCTATTTTGTAAAGTTATATTTAGCTCGCTTTGGGAACCACCATTTTATTATAGAGGGCATGTTAAGCTTCTGACTTAAGGAGTGACATAAAACTTGCAGAAGAAGATACCTACATAGAGGAGGCTACATGTAGGTGTCTGCATGCGAGCTAGTTCACATCAGGATCAGTGGGAAGTTGCAGTCAGTAGAGTTTAGGGAGTGATTTACTGACCGGCATGGTGGACAAGACTCTCTTTCCTGAACACAGAAGTCCAGTAGCATTTGAAACACCTCAGGATATGTTAGATACCCACATAGGGCTTCCAGATGTGTTCCAGGAGTGAAGGGAGACCCATGCCTTTAGTGCCATTTGGAAGGCAAGTGAGATTCCCTAGGGCATCTCAGATGAATACTAGGTGCTTTGATATGTGCAACTGAATACCACTAAAGGTGAAGAGCTGCATTGCTGTTCACGCTCCCTTGACTGTGTTGACTGGCTCTGCATTTCTTGCAATAGAAGCTGAGACACCTAGTGCACATGTAGACACCAAACCTTAAGTCTTTATCAATGAGCTAAGTTCTACCCCAGAGTATCACTGTCACTACTTAGATGTGGTATCATGGCATGTATGTGACCATTAGCATCGCAGAAACTTTCTCTATCACTGAACTTATGTATTCATTTTCTCTTTTGGTAAGTCAGGACATACACAAGTGTGGTAGGAAAGAAAAAAGAGAGAGAGAGAGAGAGAGAAGTAGTTAAGAAAAACAAACATGGAATAAGGAGGAAAATGAGAACCCACAGAAAGAAAAAAAAAATGCCCACAGTGAACAGGTTCCTATGGAACTCACTGGCACAATATAGTTTAATGTCAAATTGAACTGTAGGTTGCTACTATCATATGATGAAGAAGACGACAGAGTGGATAGAGAAAGGATATCTGGAGTTAAAATAGTAAATAAAAAACAAACTGGCTTAGAAGGCGAAGGAAATCTTCATTCCTTAAGACATATAAGCCATCCTCTCTCAAAGCACTGGTAGCAGGAAAATGCTTTTCTCCAAAACATGCTGTTCACTAAAATCGCAGGATGCACTAAAACTAAAGGTTTTTTAGCACCATCCTCTAAAGTGGCTCATATAAGCCATTTTCAAAAGAGGATAATAGGGGCTATTCTTCTGGCCCTGTGTTATTCCTAAACTACCAATCTTGGAGTCCTACATAAAACTTTTCATTAATAAACACAGTTAAAGTCTCAGGCCAAGCTAATTGCAGTGAAGTACCTATGTCACCAGTCTGCTTGGATAGAGATTATTCTCCCCAGCACTGTTTTCCCACTAGGCTAACTGAAGCATATGCTTAACAAACCGAACCATCACACAGGCACTTTCCTCAAGTAATCTTTCTCTTCTTTTTTTTTTTCCCCCCCCCCTCTAAAGAGGAGCTGAAGTGTATAATTACTCATCAATTTCCCTGCCTCAAAGCAAACTTGAAGACTGTTGCACTAATGATAGTCCCAAATTAGTAGCTGAGAGGAAGGTAATTAGAATCACGTTGCTGAAAGAAATGAAGAACATATTGTGTGTTCAGGAAAGCATTTGGTAGGTACAGCTACAAATTAAGATATCTGAGGAAACAGTGAGTCATTTTCAATTTCAGTATCAACGCAGCAGGTTTACATCAGTGTTAAAGCACAGGTAGCAGCTCAGTGCCCATGAAGGTGCATGTTCCCAGAGACATGGTGCAGCACAGCACAGGGAGAAGGATGCAAGGGTGGAGCTGTGAATTGGAGCATCGTCCCCTTACTCCAGCCCTTCCAGGAGTCCCTGCTTCTTACCAAGTGTATGCAGTGGTGCACCTTGGTCGCTTCTTGGAGCAGTCATTCCCCTAAGTCCTGTTAACTGGAGTTTGCAGTTTGGAAGAGAACTTGGGACCAGGTGTTTAGAGGCAAAGCAGGCCAAATTGCCTTATGCAGAAGGAATATGTTCCCTATAAAAGGGTGCTGAGGTCATGAAATTGCTGGATGTACCTGGAGACCTCTATTCCAAATCCTGAATGAGCAGCCTGGGGACAGAAACATGAATGTGTCAGGCTGATGTGCATCCTGACTCCATGCATCCATGCATCATGAGTCAAGGGGATGTTCCGGCTGAGGGAAGAGTTTCGTGCTCCACCAGGCCTCCAGAAACCCTGGTCTTCCTTCTCTTAGCATCACATAAAAGCTGATCTCCTGCTGTGGCAGAGGAAGGAGGCATCCAAACAGAAAAGACCACTGGGGCCTCTGTTACAGTGTGTTTATGTGATGCCAGTCCTATCCCCATTTTTGCGCTCCAGCTTTGTTTTGGAGAGTTCCCATGTAAGCACAGATCACCTCTCACATGCGCCACTTTTGCAGACAAACTGAAAATCTTAATCTGAATGAAACAAAAACAGGGGCAGTAACAACTGGGCTTTACTTAGTTTTGTTCCTAGGGAATGGTTCTAGATGTGGAATGTAGGCTGGAGAAAAACATGCCACTGACACTACCCCACGATGTACAAAATGCAATACTTTCCAAGTAATTAATACATCTTCCACTTAAGGCCTCAGGCAACTCCTTCTGTAACACAAGGCACTGTAGTAGCTCATATCAGAGAAATAACATAGCAACACAAAATGCTCAAAGAAGTAACATGTCTGAGGAAATCATAATAAGGAGTTATTTTAGGTATTTCTTAATTAGGCTTGCAGCTAAGCCAAGGCACTTCCAATCTCTTAATGAATTCACAAAGTTGGTTTAAGCTTTACACCCAAGTGTCAATTTCCAAATATTTTTTTCAGTTCCTGCCAGGACCATAACCTCAGCTGGTGTAAATCACTATCGCAGCCTTATTGGAGCTCCCCTCATTTGTGCCAGGTGCGATTCCAAATCTGTGTTTAAGAAAGCAGCATTACCTGGCCTGGGCATTGATTTGCTAGGAATGAGAGAGGAATGAGGGAAAATCAGCATCTGTATTAGCACTGATCCTACCCTGCTTCAGGACACAACGGCATAGTGTCAAGGCAGTGTCACTCCCAGCTTTCGGAAGTAGAGCACCCTAACTTTGACCTAAAAGCTGGCATGTTTCTTGGTGGGGACAGAGCATATGAAGGCCCTTCGGTGACTGTCTTAAACTGTGGGACTTCAGCTCTTCTGAGCTGAGAAAAGTCAGAAGATAAAATGCTGAACTAGTCGCCTGCTTCTCAGCGCTCCATCCTTGGAGAAGATGACAAGCCTGGCTACATAACCCCCATCCCCACAGCATCCAAGTACTGGGCAGATATAGACAGATTTGCCCTCGCCAAGCCATGATGGTGTAAGATATTCTTATTGAAGGTGGATAACTGCAACAGCAGGAAAAAAAGATGATTTATTTAAGACTGTGCTGGGAATCTGTTACTGGACCTGGGAATTTAACAGCAGCCTTTGACGTCACGTCTACTGGGATCTAACTCCAGCCTGCTTAGGACATGACTTGTGCATGAAGTATCACATAGCCTTCCGTTTATATGGTGAAACCATATAAACCTCTGTGGTCCTCCTAACCTCTTGAATTTGAGTCAAAATTAAAGTAGCTGCATTTTTCCAAGCTCTCCAGTACTTTTTGCTTCCGATTTTCAAGAAACCAGATATAAAGCAGTGGCAAGGGTAAGAGGAACAGAGGCAAAAGTTCAATATTGGTTGAAGATTTGCCAGTGACTAACTTTATTCACAGCAAGGATTCCTTTTTGCCTATATTAAGGCAATTCTGAAGACTCCACACATCAGTGAAGAGTTCATAATATTTTAAATGTCATTAAAAGGACAAACACATTTAAAAATAATAGAACAAAAGCCCATAGACGTTACCACAGAACAAAATGTTGTACTATAAGGGTAATAGATTAGGTGCCTTACTTCTGGGAGGTCTTTTTAGTCTTGAATATCTATGATTGCATCCTATTCTTGGCAGTCCTTCTGTAGGGCTGCTAATACTGTCTCCAAGTGTATGCGTAAGCTTTTGTTTATCAGGAATGCAAATGTTTCCTTGTATAGAGCCTGTTATCTTGGCATGGCATGCCACAGTACAGGGTATGTCTGTTGGCAAGAATATACACCTTTTTCCCTTGTCAAGTTCTCAAAGACGAACAAAAAGTTGGACTTCTCTGTTTCCCAGCACAGAATCAATTATTTTGCTGACGGAATCCATCTTCTCGCCTCATGGGTTTGGGATGAAGCCATCAGAGCTGGAGGTCATAATGGGCGCCTGCTTAGGGCTGTTATAACTGTGCTATTAATAAGCTAATACTCTCAGCATTTTTAAGGTTTCTGTATTATTTTTCATGTCAGCTGATAAATATGGCTCATGCTGTCTTGATTCCTACAGTCATTTTTTTCCCCATCTAAGTTAATGCCCACATCTCTGAAGTCGAGCGCTGACGAATGAAGGCTCCTCAGTTTACAAATCGGCTCAGTCACCGACTCTCCTCCAAGGGAAAAACAGCCCAATGTGAGCTGACCTTCTGCTTTCTGTGCTCACATCATCCAGCTGGCTGGCTCAGCCATCAAAGGAAAAACTGCCAGCCATAGCCATTCGCTTGCTGGGTCAATTGCCAAACGCTTGGTCTGTCAGCTAGAAGCTGCTTTGCCAAGCTCCAGTTGTGATGAGTACCCTGGCAACCTTCCAAGCTGCAAATAGGTGCAGTAGGAGCCATAGGCCTCTTCATATTTATTCAGTGGGTGAGGAAAACGGGAGAGGAGGAAACGAAGCTTTTTTTATGCAGACATTGTTACAAGTCACAGGAGAACCTCAGAAGGACGGGAAGGAGAGTTTGACTCAGATGGAAAAAAACAAGAATGCAGATGCTTACCCAGAAGTCTTTGATCTGTCAGCGTGGAAAGTCTAGCTCAGGATTTCAGGCTCTTTCTTGAAATTTTTGGTGCTTTTTTAGTCCTGTTTGAGAGCAATCCATCTCAGGGTACTTCTCTTTCTCAGCAAAACTCATAAACAAAGAGGGCAATGAATAACTAAAATGTCTGAATGTTCATTCACATTCTGGGTGTCTTTTGAGGTTTCTACTCATTTTCTAGCTAATTAACCCTTAATTGTTTCCAAGTTTTTTCACAGTAAGCTTCCCAGGCTAAACTTATCAAGAAGAAGAATAAGCATTCTGAAAACATTCTGCTACTATTGAAAAAGGATAAGATATTAATTAATGAATAGAATAAATGGACAAAGGGAGAAAGTGAAAATTTCATTACTTAGAATCTGTTAGAGAACAAATAGTTATGATTACTTTATGAAGGAACAAAGATCTTTTCATTTACTCATTATCAAAATTCATCTTCCCTTGGAAAGAGTGATGGCAATTAATTAAATGGCAAAAGTAATTACTTTAGAGGAAAAAATCCCATGTTGACAGGAAAAAAGATAGACAGATATAAGGAAGGAAGAACAGATCAGACTATACTATGTCTGAAGGATTTGGGGAAAATAGTCTACCTACTGTTTCAGCTGTCTAGAAGGTATGGTAGATAGATATTCGCTCATTACAGAAATGAAACACTGATTCCTCTGACATCTTCATCTAAGATAATCACTCAAGCACCAGAGATCAGTGATGATCCAGCCAGTGAAGACAGTGGGATGTAGGATGCAATCTGTCTTAACCCAAAATTCAGTAGCTCAGATAAATTGAACTAAAATTGCCATTGCTATCAAATAAGAAGGGAGCCTGGGATGACCATTCAGACATAGACAACTACACTGCAATCACCTAAATTCAGGTGAAATGAATCACCCTTTGCAGATATCAGAGGCTGAAAAGGTTATCATGATCATCAGTTCTGCACCATACTCTGTGTATGGGATGTCTAGGAAGTGAGAGAGGGGTACGTGACAATTTCATGTGATCTGATAGGATGGTTGAACCACTCAGCCTTCATGAAGGGGCCAAGACACTCATAGCTTTCACCATAAATCCATACTACCCATACATATGGGCTGGCCCATGTTTTTTCCTCAGACTGCCCTGCACTTAAAGGCAATAAAACTAAAACTGAAAGCAAAGCTTCACTCGACCTGATAGAGACATTGTGTCACCAATCAAAAATCAGAGAATGTCTCAAGAAGTAGTGGCCAGTGGAGTAACCAGGATTGATCTTTCCCCTCCCATTACTGTAGGATATATGTTTCATGCCCAGCAGTGGGCAAGAACATGGGGATGAACCTGCAAGAAGCAAAGCTGTCTTTCTATCTGTCTACAATCCCTTCTAAGACGGGGGGAGAGCTTTGTAGAGTCAAGCCATGGAGACAGAAGGATGGGGTGTGTGGGCAAGACAGGCATATGGCAGAGGGTGGCCTGGTCCTTCTGGTGGCCGCCTTCTTTCTAACTTTTGGCTCTGTGTTACTCTTGATCTCAGTGGAACTGAGCCCTGAAGCACTTGCTGCTATTCACATCACGAGACCCATGGCAAAACCACAGCTAAGTTCATGCTCTGAGAGGTCCTTCACATACCTATAACAGTTGAGAAGAATTCTCTCTGCAGAAGAAAGGGCTGGTCAAAAAGGCCATACTTAATTTTGTTCAGAAAGTAGCATACAAACTAGAAACTGCCTTTTCTTATTGCAAGAAAGTACCCTCCCCATTTCATTATGCTGTTTCCTAATGTAACTACAAGACTACAAGAAGAGAAATGTGTGAATCCGTATAAGGCTGGGCCATATGCCATTTTCTTTGTTCTGAGAACTGTAATAAAAGTTTCCCTCCCATTCATCAGAGTAATAATATGTAGGCTTTACCTGGCAATATTTATTCTTTACCAAAATTAAGCAAACACACATGCTCCAAAAAAGCACTGCAATTAAAAAAAAAGGGCAAAAAATGGGGAAAAAAGTCAAACATCATCCAAATAGAACCAGAGAAAGCTACAAACCTCAATGAAGAGTTTTGATTTAACTGGCAATAGTAGCAAACACAAATGTCCGTAAGATTGTGCTTGTTTTCTTGGATATGTTTCTACGGTATTAAGTCAAGATGTCATTAACTGCCAATTGGCTGCCGAAGTTATTTCCAGAAGTTCAAGCTTCTCAGTGGCTTTACTGTAACATTAAAGTGTGAGGAGTTTGCCCAAAGAGTCTCATCAGAGGAAGACGTAGTGGGCTGGTTCTTAAATTGCTGCACTTATAAGGTCTTTAGAGGAAAATTATGTATGAGGAGGCGATGGAATGAGTTGAAAAATTAGCCCAGCGAGAGTGTGTTGATGACATCCAGGACTGGGATTAACAATGGGGCCCTGTTGTAATTTGGAAACACTCTGGTTCAAGTAGCAGTGAAATTAAGGAAGTCTGGTTTACAGTGGCTCTTTCCTGTGCAGATCCTCTGATGCCTAGTAAAGGGTAAAGTTATTCTTCTTTACATGAGCAGAGTTATTAACAAGGTTTCTCTCCTCTGTCTGGTTAGCTATTGATGCAAAGTCTCTGAGGAATCTGTATCCTTGAGACTGCGTCTGTCAAATTCAGTGGATAATACCTGTTGGTTTAAAAAAAAACCCACAATTGTTGAGGAGAAGGATGTGGAGGCAAGATAAAGAGACATACAAATAGGCAGACAGACACAACCAGACAGCATGACTGGGTGCATTTTGGTGCACTGGAAGCCAGAAAAAAAGATAAATTAGTGTATCGCACGTAGCGAGAGTGCTCATCCAGAGCTTTGTGTGAACAAATAGATGAGACAGCCGAATAGAGTACAGTGTACTCTGCACAGAGACACTGCTGCAGGTGGTGAATAAAATACGTAAATATTATCAGCCTTAAAACAAAATTGCCTTGTGCACTGGATCAAAGAGTGTCATCTGATGTGCTGTCAGTTGTTCCACCAGAAAGAGCACGTGTTATTTGTCTAGGACATTAGACAGTGTATTTCAGATCTTGTTTACCTCCAAAAGCAGCTCCATGAGTAATGGGACATTATAGTGAGAAGTCAGAGGGCAAGGTGCCAAGGAAATTCAGCATTTCCCTCTAACTGCAGGAACCTCATCTCCCTCCAAAGCGTGTGGTTATGATTGTGATGACTGCTGCTCGTTCCTGTTTTAGGGGAGTCAACCTACCTTGTTCTGTCTGGGCTCCTGCAACCTCACTTTGGCCACCAAGCACCTGGCAGAAACCCGCTGAGACATCAGGACACTTAGTAGAGGGAGCAGGGGTGAGCCTGGCAGGCAAAACGCGAGGTGACGCTCCCCAGCAAACCAAGCTGGAAGGCCAAGCAGCCAGCACGCAGCTCACTTCCTCGAGAAAGGTGAGGGTTTTCATTCACAATGGGTCTAGGTCAACTCTGGCTTATAAATTAGGTGCGAATACCGAAAAATTACGCCCGATATTAGCAGCAGAGTGAAGGAAATAAGAAGCATTCTCTACAGCAGTAGTCTTGCGTCAGCTTATAAAAAAAACAAAACCATAAAACTACAGTGTGTACAGTGTGGGCTGCTGGGCTTTGAATCTTAGTTTGCTCAGTTCTCTGATAAACTATTGCTTGTTTACTCATGGGACTACGAAATTAGGAGAACCGGATAATTTATTAAGAGCTTTGGCCAAAGTTTCCTGACTGATCTCTCTTTTCCAAGCATTTTGAAAACCAGTCCTGGCTTCAAGCAAGTGAATTTTCTAACCAAAATAAAAGTTTTTAAAAAATAGTAGTGAAAACCCAGTGCAGTTTCCACATGCTGCATAGTCATCCATCCTCTGTGAACAATTTAGAAGGCATAAAACAGTTCAAAACAAATGCAAACATGAACAGAAAGAAAAAAAAATCAGGCTTTTATAATTAATAGTCAGCATGAAGTTACCAGAATAACTCTTCTCCTTTCTGCTGATTGACCAGGGCATACAGAAGTATAGAGTAAACCAGATAAATTTTCCCATGCCAGTTCTGCTGGCATCCCAGACGTCTGTCCAGATCCCCACTGTCATCCAGCTCCTGTTCCAAAAGACTTTAGGTCTGCTGTAGGTCCCATGCTAGATCTGAAAACCCCACATGGATGTTTCAGATACTTAAAATATCTCAAATGGCTCTAGCTGACTAAGTTTGGGCAGTTAAATCCCACCCTAGCTGTCAAAAAAACACACCTGCATGCACTATGACACTCTGGGTCACTTATTATTGTCAGCATGTTCTTCTGTTCTTTAGAGTCCTGTGAAACACAAGTTTACTCTAGTTAAGGGAGGCATTTGCTCAAGAAAATGAAAGAGCAGACCATTTTTCTCTACAAGAGAGAAAAAAAAGAGGAGAAAATTCCCTTGATTTATATTTTGTATCAAGACAAAAGCAAACTTCACTATGTGGCTGATCAAGCATTGCAACAAAGGCCCAGAGAAGTTTTGGAAACTCCATTTTTGGGGATATTTAAAACTGGACAAGGCCCTGAGCAACCTGATATAACCGGACTCACTTTGAGCAGAAGGTTGGACTGGAGACTGACAGATGTCCCATTCAACAGCACTCCAGGTGTGGCCTCACCAGGGCTGAGGAGAGGGGCAGGATCACCTCCCTCAACCTGCTGGCAATGCTCTGCCTAATGCACCCCAGGATACCATTGACCTTCTTGGCCACAAGGGCACATTGCTGGCTCATGGTCAGCTTGTTATCCACCAGGATTCCCAGGTCCTTCTTCGCAGAGCTGCTTTCCAGCAGGTCAAGCCCCAACCTCTACTGGTGCATGGGGTTATTCCTCCCTAGGTGCACGGCATCCTAGTGAGTAATTCTAGGAATGGGATAACCTGATTTCAATTAGTGTGACAGGAACCATATGTAGAGAGATTCCTATATGCCATATATCACAAACACCACAGCTTCCAAGTTCAAGGAAAGAATAAGGTGACTCAGGCTGCTCAACATTAATGGCTTTCAGGCCCTGGATCGCCACTAGTCTATGGAGTAAGTCAAAGCAGAGCTTGAATTTGGCTCGCACACTGCAGGCTGAATATACTTCAAAGTTACAGAAAGCCCAGAAGGTGCCTTCATGCTTGTTAAACCAACAAACCTGGTTCTGTCTTGCATTTTGTAAGGGACACAAATGTCATGAAATGAATGGCTATTACATGTTTCTGGTGTTGAACTCCACTTCGGTTCCGCAGTACTGAGGATAGTGGGAGATGACAGGATGGGGCAGGGTTATGGCACAGCTTTCAACCTCATATGTGTCCTCACTAAAATCTTTCATAAAATAAACATATTGTAACTCAGAAACACCTCCCCCTTAGACTGCAATTTCCTCCATGGTAATATGATGGGAGTGAGGTTGGTTCCCACTGTGGGCTAATAATCCTGCAAGCAATTTGAGAATGTGAATATAGGGATGACCTGACGGAAGAACATTTCACCCCTATTGATAATGATGGCAGAAAAGCACTTTCGGGATGGTGGTTTCACAGGGAAGATTATAAACTAGAGGTGGACAAAGGTTATACTGTTAACATCAGAGCAGGACTTGCAGCTTCCTCAGAGTAGGATGTTATAGAGATTCATCAAATCAAGATCTGACCCACTTGCACCAGCTGAGCCTGAGACCCACAGCGTTGAAACAGAAACCTCTGTCACTCCAAGGATTAATTCCACTCAATAACAGCAGGAACAGGCTGGTATTTTTATGCACATAACACACATTTTAAAAGTCTGGTACATTTGCATATGCGAGCAGGAAGAGGCTGCTGGGCTGGTCTACCAGTCCTATTTAGGGGTGCAAAATCCCCTTTACTTATGGGACAATTGTAAGCAAAACAATTTCAAATACTTCAAATGATATTTTTTCCATAGCCAATCTAAAACGGAAAAAGACTCACTAAGCAATTGGATCAGATTCCTCACTCTCCAAAGGAAAAACAAGATGACATCCAAACCTCTTAAGTCTTTTCACACATGGACGGCCAGGCAGCCAAAATTCTCCTTCATCATTTCCACATTCAGCTTTCTACACACTGAGCACTATAGAACAGCACTTTTTACATAACAAATGTCCTTTCACCAGAAAAAAAAAAAAAAAAAAAAGGTAGAAAATCACATACATCTGCCTGCATTTTTAAGGATTTCTGTTAGGAATTTTTTTAGCTTATTGGAAAATTTTTATTTTCTATGAATGTGGGAAGTAGGATTGCCTCCTGTTGTCTGGTCACCAGGCCTTACCCCCTATTCTTTGAGGTCAGTGGTAAACTTCTCACTACCTATTCAGAGAGCAAAATTCCACTCTTATTTTCAATTATTTCATTTGTATTGGCCAGCAGGTTTCAGAGTTTGGGGTATACCAGTGTTATTCCAGATAATTCCATGTTTGCATTTTAGTCATTCAAAGCCTACTCATTCTGTCACTCATAAATTGACATTTTTGCAGCATTTTTCATTTTAAATGATTAGTAAACATTGGGTGCGGTAAGGGGAGGAGTAGACCTGAAGTCAAATGTATTCATTTGTTTTTAGTGTAACATAATGATTTCTGTGACATTGCCTCTGGTTTTGCCCCATGACTTAGCATGATAAGAAATACCATCATATGTCATTAGCAATAGGTGACAGAGTGAGCAGAGAAGGTTTTCAGCCAAAGCATCCGATTGCACAGAGGATGGATCTTGTCAGAATCAGCAGGGATCCTACAGGGATTTATGAAGCTTGACAGTCTTGAATCTCCACACAATGCAAAATTCTCGAACACCACTAGCAGAAGAAGAGGAGAAATTTGGATCAGTATGAACAGGATACTCAACTATGAGACTAAGGCTTACTTACAACATGGGTAATGTCCAATTCCCCACCTTATCAACTGGATGCAGTATTTGAACATGTTTATACAAGTCTCTAGGAAGATACATATGCACATACATCAACAGCAACCAGTCTCCAAATTAATGACATTTTAAAGGTAAAAACATGTTTGCAACATTGTCCAGGGCTTTAGAACCCAACTGAAATTGATACTTAAATCTAAGGAACTTCTGGAAAATCTGGCAGTGCTATTAAACTGGGATTTCTTGGATTTTCTCTTTTTTTTTTTTTTTTTTTTTTTGTGGTATAAAATTCAATCACCTTTTTGTGTTCTTTCCCTAGACCTAAATCTCTTCTCCTTTCTAAACCCAAACAGTCTGGTAAGCTTTGAAAAAGTCTGGGGTCCAGCTTAGGTTCACAACAGCCCATCTGGAAACTTTTATATTATGTTTTTCTTCTAAGAAATCAGCCCAATAGGCATAAAGTAGGGATTTGGCAGGACCAGAAGAGATTTAAAGGATACCAGCTAGCAGGTGTCAGGAAGTTTCTACTGCTTCTTCCACATTGTGTTGCTCTGTGTTATTGTTATTTGTCTTATTTTTGTTATTTTGGTAACTCCCATGAGTCCTGGACACGTTCCTCTAAGCAGGAAAACCCAGATGCTGCCTGGAACAGAAATAAAAATAAGTTAACAGTCATTTCTGGATTTGCTGTGCCACATCAAAATTAGCTCCATACAGAAATTTATCCATAGCAAATCAAAGTAGCTTAACTGGAGTGCTAATGACTGTGAAATCACCTACTTAAGCACAAGAGCAGCTCAAGGGGTTTTTTTGAAGAAGTAGCAGACTGGGCTGAAAAACTGACAATGCAGAAAACGTGTTGCACAGAAGATCTCCAAGAACGTTTCTGAGAAAGAGGGCAAATAGTAGGCTTTATAGGCATGGTCATGTTTTTGATTAAGGAAAGTGAGTGTTGATGTCTCCATGCACCTGGGGCAACGGGGCTCCCATTGCAGTCAGCAGCGATCCAGACAGCGCCGTTGACAGAGCCCAGAGTGATTCAGCTCACTTGAAAGTGGACACTGAGGCCCCACTTCAGTTTCATACGCGTAGGCATTTGGTGGGACCCAAGATGCGCCAGGGCATCAGGGCTGTCCCGTTGGGGCTGGAGGTGTGACATCTCCTTGGGGTGCCTGGTAGAGGCCAGGCAAAACACCCCAGGGCAGCAAGTGGCACTAGACACTGATATTTAAGCAAATAAATCCTGATTTTGATGACGTCCCATCCATAACTACTGCCATCTGCCCTCTGGATGGGAAATATTTCTCAAGGTCCTTTTCCCAACACACTCTTAAGCAGTCCGCACACACTGATGGGAGAACAGAGGCCCATGCCCTCTGGAGAGGCAGCTGGATCTCAGGCAGATCTCCTAAAACATTTCAAATAGCTCAGGACACCTTTGTTTAGGCAAATTGATCATGCCAACCCTGTCTGAGACATTTATGCAAGAGGGCTCTTCATTTCTTGTTTGAAGGAGGTTTACCACCCTGTTCACTTATGCTCAGCAGTAGGTCTATGCCTATTAACATGTGCAAATCTAGAAGATAAATAATGCAGCATTATGCTGAAAATCAGCTGTAACGGCAGATGTATTTCAGTGGAGCGTTGTTTCTGTCAAGTGTCAGTTGAACGGTTTCCAGCCTCTGACTCCTAATAATAAGCACTTTTCACCAGCTTAATTTGTTAGACAGGGAACAAGGATCAAAGACACAAAAGAAGTTGCAGCTTAAAAAAATAAAAATTGTGGCTTCCGTTTTTCCTTTTTGTTTGAGCCGTCACATTTTCTGTCACTGAGTTTCCTGCATGAGACTTTATGATGGAATGAATTTCTAAAAATATGAATACCCAAAGAGCACCAGTACCAAGTGAGAGAGAGGGCATAGGAAGGAAGTAAATCAGAACCTGCAATTAAGGACAGTGCCCAACTTTGAGCCGTCTCCTTCTGGAAGCACTTGACAGGTCAAAACACTTTTGTATAAACCATAGCTGCTTTTTTGAAAATAGTCTGATTTTTGTGAAAGGAATGACTTCAAAGCCTAAGGAGGTCTCTTGCCTTCCAAGGGAAGAGCAGAACAGTGAAAATGCTCAAAATTATCCCAGGGAGGAGGAAAAATCCATCTACATCCATCATAACAGGTATCTACCTAATTATTTCTATCTTGGCTTTCAAGTGCCCAAATTCTTTTGTTCATAATCAGCACAGAAAGACAGCATTGCTCTCAATGGGAGCAGAAGGGGAAAATCTTCTCAAATCTTTTGAAATACCAGGTTTATGTCTATCACTCTGTTCTCCCAGCTTGTCCGAAGAACTGTCATTGTAAATCAAAAGTGAAGAAGATCCCTGAAAATCAAAAACCTGGAAGAGCTTGGCCCTTTTTGAAAACCAAGCTGTTAGAGATGATCCATCCAAGCAAACCTAAATAGCAGCACTCCCTTCTCTCACCCTTTGATTATATTTCTCCAAAGCGTAATTTTGTAGTGAGCCATTCAAATTTTGCAGTTTCACCATTTCTGATGAAATTTAAAACCCTGTCTTCTGGACTTACAAGTTTGTGACTTAGTTTTCAGTGCAATGAAATGAACAGAATCAAATGAACATCTGGGCTTCTAATATCCCCTTCATTTAGAAGACCACACGCTTTCTTGGTTTGGAACTTAAAATTTAAGTATAATTGTTGCAGAGAATTGCTCAGCAATATGACTTTCCTAAAGCTCAAAATCTAGAAGCCCAAATAAAATCAAATAACCACAATAAAAGCAGCAAAACCCTTACCCATTTTTATTTTATTTTATTTTTACAGCCAAATTCCTGATCTCCCAGAGCTGATAGATGGCACTATTAGGGGAATTTAAGATAATGAGTCTCTGTTATAAAGTGGGACGCTTATATGCTGCAGTACTGTTACTATTAACAATAACTTTGAAAGCCACAAGCAATGGAAATGACTGCATGACATTAAAAAAAACTCCAAGGTAAACAGATTTTGTTCTTGAATTCATTAGCCTTCTCAATTTAAACTACACAGAACTGTACTTGAGCTTGATGACCACAAAAGTAAAATCAAGAAGAACTGGGCTCCAAAGCAGAACGGAAACTGAAAAATGTAGCTTTCACCTGGGACCTGTGCTTTGGGCAAATATAAGTGTTGTAAAGGGCCAATGGTCTGAAAAAGTAGGTATTAGATATCTCACATCAACCCTCCCTCCTCCCAAATCATGGGAAGTTCTGGACGTTGTCTGTGCAGGTTGCAGAACCATGAACCTGACAAGATTTAATAACATACCCTCTTCTAAGGGCGGTTCTGTGAAAATCAGCCAGTCAATTTTAATCAGGTACTTCAGATATTTAGAGTCTCATGCTCCCTTTACAGTGGTGGAGAGAAACATGCACAGAGCAACTAACCTCATCTGTTCTTGCGTACAGTTGCCTGAAGTGGAGTGAGCCAACATATTGGCTGGGGAAGATGCACCTCTCTCTTCCCATCTGCCTTTACCACTCACCCACACTGCTGGCCACACATTCATGCCTTTTACCTCGTGCCAGCTTTGCATTCATCAGATTCCTCTGTGAGTCAGGCTAACCCACTGAAACATCAGAAAATTACCTGGGGGGTGGAGAAAGAGGAAATTATTCTGCCATTTTAGTGAGTTAAATCAGCTCAGTAGAGAGTTGAACCAACCAACAAGGATGGAGAGGACTACCTGGCCGACAGCGGGAGAGAGAAGGGAGGAGCTGGACAGAAGTACGTAACTGAGTGGGTGGTTTTATGACGTTGGCTGAGACAGTATTTCTGCAGGCTACTGCTGAAAGAAGCAGCCTTTATAAGTGAGCAACAAGGGTAGGACGTTCTGGAAGGGAAGGTGAGCCTGGAGCCAAATGTGACAGCAAGGCAAGCATGGGATGGTGGCCTGACCAACAAGGGGACAGCCCCACAGTACTCGAACAAGAAAAGCAGAGCAAGTTTGGTGACACTAACCAGGGTCAGTCAAGAGCAGTGGTTGTCAGACAAGTCCATAGCGATATGATCCAAGGTCATGCCAGGAAGTCAAGCCAGCAAGCCAGGGTCAGGATCACGTACATGGTCATGGGCGAACACACCCATACCTACCACGTAGCTCTGGCAAAGACTGGAACTTAAATGAGGCTCCGAAGTGAAGGGAGCATGGCCGAATGAATCTGCTCATAGCTCTTTCTCACACAGGACTGATCCAAGGTTACATGGCAGCACCATATCAGAGACGACTTTCAACACAAGTATCAAAATCTCTACGAGGGAGGAAAAGGTTGCAGATCCTACCAATACACTCAGGGGCCTCATAGTCATGTTCTCTCTTACCTTTGTCCCCAGCTATATACTCCCATCACTACCCCGTATTGTCCCTCTAGCTCATTTGACTCACTGAAGAGCCAGTTTAGAGAGCTAAACCATCAGAAAAATCATCCTACATAATCAAGTAATTAAATTTCTAACAACAATGCACCTTCTACCTTTGTACCATGGGATCAGATGTATTCAACTGTGCTTATAAAGGATGGAGAAAGAATCTGTAGACAGGGCAGACAGAAAGGAGCAGGATCCTTTCCTTTCATGTCAGCTACCCATTACCAGCACCTCAACCATCTCATAAAACTGAATGGCCAGGATCACTGGCACTGAACAAGGTAGGGGTCCCCCGCAAAAATGGATCTTGCAGTTAAAGATGGAACCGTAACAACGAGATTTCTTTTTTTTTTTTCTGGTATTTCCTGATTTGCAAATGTTTGATGTTACAGTCTCATTAACATGGTAATATAGTCACAAGTCAAGAATTTTGTACTAAAATCATAGTTTGGCTTCTTAGTGTTCTTTTATCTTTAATTAGAGGTGATTTTTAAACTTTTTCTTCTTGTCACCTACTGAAGTGTACTATTTCTGCAGACTAAAGTGGTATGGCTCTAGCAGCTCCTATTAAATCCTTAGAAGTGATTTTTAGGGAAAGAAAAAATTATGATATCAAATGGCAATCACAGGAGAGTCAAGGAGAAAGAGCGATTTGGAATTCAACCAGAAAATGGAAACTATCACCCATTCTCTCTAAAAAGTCCTGAGCAATCATTAAAAGTCATGAATAAGCAATGACAGAAAGGAATACACCAGAAAAGCAGCCGGCCTGTGGAGCTGTTTTGTATGCGTGTTTTCACATCCTGAATGTAAGGACGGGCTGAACAAGCCCTGATCCCTTGGAAGCTGGTGTAATATGCACCTCCAGTCCTAAGAAAGGACATGTCCTGGTGTTGGCAGAGCAGCGGGATGAAGTAAGGTCACTGGAATGCCAGCCCCACCTGTTGGACCGACTGTCAGTCAGAGTTGCCAAAGCTTTACCAGAAGGGTGACTAATCCATGCTGGAAACATCAGACAACTTTCCAGGCTGTGCTGTTTTGTAGTGGCAGAATGACAGCTCCCCAGGAGGGGGGATGAGAGATATTGATATTCTATGTGTTTACATGTTGTTTATGTATATGCATGTGTTGGGGCAGGATGGGGAGACTTGGGTCTTCCTGGCTTCTTTCATAAAAGTACTACAGGTGAGGGAAGCCCCCTTTTTTTTTTTTTTTTTTTTTTCCTCAGAGACCTTAATAAAAGCATGCCCAGGTCATCACATCACTTTAAAGTTGGCTCTGACTTTTTCCCACGGATTTAGGGTAAAGTGACCTTCTACCTCTTTTGTGCTCTCCCCTCTGAAACACAAGAGTATTGTGCCAGATCAAACAATGACGAGGTATGCAGGACAAGCCAAAAATCATGATAGAGAAGGAGCCTTGGTGTGAGGCTCCCAGTGGAGACCATGTCATGTAGGTGGCCAGTGCAAGCTGAGGACCAAGCTGTGGAGGAGAAAAGAAAATGGGCAGTGCGTGTTTCCCACTCAGTTTGTGAGGCTCAGAAGTATATGCTCCATCAAGTCCACGCTGCTAGCAAACAGACCAGCTTGCCAGCGTTGGCTGCACAAAATATTTTGCAAAACAAGAATTTGCTTTTAAATTTTTCCCTGTGACAGCTTAACAAAAGTGACGTTTCTGCAAAATATTTTGTCAAATAAGGCTGTCAGTGGTCTTCTGTTGAGGCATAATGGAGAATATCCTGTCTGGTGACTTGGCTTCACTCTGACTCGTTAGTGTCACTCGGGCTGAAATGCATGCAGCCATGAAGTACTGAGACTGTGGCCACGCCGTACTCAGAGCTCCTCTGGCTCTGTGCAGGAAGATGCATTTTGCAGGAGGTTCATGGAGTCTGGATTTCTTGTCTTCTCTTCCCGTTCTGTTCTCCTGGGCACTGAAGTTCTGTGGTCTAACTGAGATACTGAGGCTTAAAAGAGAGCACGCAGGTGTAACTGGATTGCCTTTGTTAAACTACTCAGAGAATATCAGCAGGTGTCTACAGGCTTAAATTCAGGAAGGAGAACTGTGGATCCAAAGGCCATTACACTGGAATGAGGCCAGCAAGGAATTTACAATTATATTCTCCTTTCCTGCATTGTAGCTTTAGTGAAATTATTTTCCCATGCTGTCTCAGTTTTCCCTATTTGCTTAATAACGAACCTACTTCCTTTGAAGAGATATAGAGGAACAGCTTCATCTAAGAGCAGAACCTCCATGCACTCTTAGAAGCGTATTTTCAAAATGACTCTGAGCTGGATGATGTGATGGAAATGTAGGCAGTGAACAGAGCATCAGTTTGGGTTCCAGAGGGCCCTGTTCCCAGTTCTGCCTCTGCAGAAAACTTATGGTGTGACTCCAGTCAAACTCTTCAGTCTCATTGTGCCTCTGCACCCCATTTGATAACCCCTCCATATCTTAAAGTATGGAGGAAAACACAGATCAAATTATGCAATGCTCAGGGGTGGTGAGAGGAAGGGCAGCTCCAAGGCAGTCAATAGAAAGCATGTGATAAATACACTGAAAATAAGAAAACCCGCTTAGCTGGATTAAGTTTGCACAGGCCAGTTGAAGTACAACCAATTCAGCCTTTTGCAAGGAAATCAACAATTAAGATTTTAATAACCTGATAAATGACAGTGTCATGAGCTATCAGAGAGGGTATGCTCTTCTCTTGGTATTTCCTGTAGTTTTGTGCATATGAGCATCTCCACAGTTGGTCTGTCACTGTAGCGTGTGTTCAGAGAAAGTCGTCAAACACAGACCATTAATAATCTAGAGGAAAATCAAACTAGACAGAGATAACGATCAATGTACATTCTTCCAAATTAAACCCATCTTTCATTGCTTATTTTAGAGTTGCATTCCTACTCTCATCTCTCATAAGTCGCAGACGCTCCAGAAAATCTTGGATTTGTAATTCTGCCCCATCTTAGACATTCCAAAATGCTGCTTCCCACAGATCATTTTGATGCACCGTGGTTTATTTACTCAGTGCTGTCTTCAGGTGTGCTTTCCCACCAACAACCCTTTTGCCACTACTGTGTACCAGGTTACCACATGCCAACTAAGCCCTTGAAACAGGCTGTGCATGACTTCTGTGCACAGATTCTGTGATCTTCTTCATCTGCTGTGAGCATAAGCAAGCCCATTAGTTTGCATGCTCTTAAATTGCAAGTGGTGAAGATTCAGAGAACATACCAGCAACTTGCTACTCACAAGATAATATATAACTTGCTTTGCGGAAGTTTCTTAATCATATATAACCCTGTGAACATGCATCCTCACTTCTTTGTGAAGAATGTGGTAGAGAAGAAATAAAAAATAAGAAACTCTGTGATTTCAGCCTGGATATATGGAAGCATCATTTAGTGAAGTTGGGAGGGAAACACTGAGCTGACAAAGGTGCTGATATACTTCAGTAAATAAAGACTTCTTTGTAAGTCTGGAGATGTGAGTTCTAGTTATTGCTCCATCAATCACAGTTTATATAGTTTGAGTGAGTCTCTTGATCCCTTACCCTTGATGGCTTCCACCCATAAAATAAGGATAATAACACTCATTCACTCATTGTTGCAAAACATTGGAAGCCCTTTGAGCTGAAATAATTGGGCTATCATCTCAGGGAGACCACATGTACAACTGTCTGCTCCTAACCTAGAAAGGAAGATATAGTGGTTCTGTTCCACTACCGAATAAAACAGGGCCAGGAAATAGGCACAGCCATGATTACGTGAATGTCTGAAGGTCCCTTGATAAAGAGGTAGCCAAGCCAGGGACAGTTCCCAAAGGACGGTTTGGATGTGGCCATTTTTTTTGCTTTTTTTTGGAGGGAGGGGAGGAAAAGAGTTTATGTGTGTGCACATGAGTCATGATGAGTCACTTGGCCTCAGGGCCAGAAAGTGGGACCTGATATGTTTTATTTACTGGCTAATGAATTGGCAATGTGAAGGCGAGGGGATCATGCATGGGAACTAAATGCCCATGGCCTCTCATTAAAATGTCAGTGTGACTGCATACCACTCTGTTTTATTGATGTGTCCTATGACCTTGAGCAGCACCTCATGCCTCTGTTTCTCCTTCTGCACGTCTCCATCCTGCCTCTCCACTGCCTCAGGGAAGGGCCTGACTTAACATCAGGGTCCCAAAGCCTCGTGTCTCTGCAGCTGTACTGATAACAACACAGCTCTCCTTTTCTACTGAGAAGACTTGCAGAGGTGCACAGGCAGGGAGGAGAACCTCATTTGTTGTGTCATTACCCAGTCCCCTGCCCAAATCTACCAGTATCTTCCTTCTCCTCTCACCTCCTGCACTGATGTTTCACCCTGCTCCCGCCATGTCCTGAGCAATTAGGTACCAACCAGGTTGTCTTATACTTTGGATCGCTCCTCGTCAATGCACAAGTCCTCCTTCCCTTTCCCCCTATTGGCATCTCTCATCCCCTCCTCTAGAAAGAGGAGGGCCTCCTGGCATCAGGGAATGTGTTGTGTGTGCTCAGAGTTGTTGCAAGATATTTGGGAGCTGCAGTATCTTTCCCCCTTCCTCAGGGCTCCTTCACCTTGGACGACTCCTCAAGGCACATCCCATTCCTTCCTGCTCCTCTCCTCCCATGTCTGATGAATCTGTGCTCCCTCTTTCCAGGCACCAGCATCCATGACAGCAGCAGCAGCAACCTGCAGTGCAGAAAGTTATTTCTCCCCACCCAGTACCCGCTCTTCCTCCCGTCTTCCCCTACTTTGCTGCAACTTCTGTTATGCTCCTAGACTTTTAGCTTCCAGCAAGAACAAACTTTGCATACATCTAGTCTGAGCGGACATGGAGTCAATTCCAAAGGGTTCTCCAGTTTCTATTTATAAATCAGCCAGGGTATTATTATTATTGTTTCTGGGGTTGAAAAAGCAGAAGAAAGTATGCCCTATTTGTGTAGATTTGCTGTCCTGGAACATTTTGGGTGTCATTTGCAAATCTGCTCACAACCAACAGACTGAGCCTCCTGTGGCTTCAGCAGAAAGAAGAGGCAAAGCTCAATCAAAAGTCAAGTCATGATAAATTTTCTGTTGCCATTGGCTAGCAGTCTTGGACGGCAGAGCCAGCCAGCTTGGGTGCCAAGAGGAAATCTGATACAGATGACAGTCTGACTTCCAGCACCTAGAAAAAAAGGGCCGGCCGGCTCTGTGTGTGAGCGTGTGCGTATGTTTTTTTCTTTAAGAACTTTTATAAGCTTCAAGAGGGGAATCCAAGCCTTAATATGCTCTCGGTTTTGCGCACAGGAACAAAACAGAGCGCTATCTCCAACTCCTGGCAGGCGTCAAGGAGAATCGCTTCAGACACCCTGTTGCAATCAGGATCCCCTTGTCCACCTTCCCAGCCTCCCTTTTTTTGCACATGAAGTGACCTGAGAAGAACTCGCCTGGTGATGCTATTCCCCCCCTCCCGGAGCTCATGGCAGATTTACAGTGGCTCAAGTTAGACGAGGACACCGCGTCTGGCGAATGCTCCCAGCCTGTGCTGCGTTCCCAAGCGCGCGGCTGTAGGTAGACGCTGTATCCCAGTAGCCGTCAGGCCGTAAGTTATTGCCAAATGACGTCCACTTTCAAAGCTGCTTCCAGCCTCAGGCTACAGGGCTCAAGCCCCAGAATATGGGGCCAATTTGGAGCCCTCGTCCTGCCTGAATAACACCGTTCCCTGTGCAAACACAAGTTCTTTGAATAAGGAGCGATTTGTTGGCCGTAAAGAGTCTGACTTGAAGTATTTCATTATTATTTTATTGAGATGTCTATGGCTCCCATTCAGAACTGGGGTTCCCTCATGCCAGATGCAGTGCAAATGTATAGACAAAATTCCTATAGAACTGTAGTTAATATATATGTATGTATGTATATAAAACTAGCACACATAGAACTATAGTTCCTATAGCACCTATAAATAGATATATTTTCTACACTGATAGGAACTTATTTTCTGGAGACTAATCCTGGAAAGGCTGGAACGGATAGAGAGGGTTTGAATCTTTCCAGCTAAATGATTTCTGAGTAGAAATGCAATCCTGCAAAATCAAAATGTCCTGAAAAAGAAATTAAATGTACCAATCCATGTTTACCAGGTAAACTGTATCGGAATATTTTATTTTGATGATCTTCTGTGAGTCATTTCATTTCCAATCAGTTCAATAATATTGTCCTTTTAATGAATTGCTTTATGGGAGTTGTAGTTCAAAATCTTATTCATTCTTGTGGAATGAATTGCCTAAATGACATTGCTCACCATGTGCTTAATATAATGCATGCATTCTTTTGACAAAGTTTTACTTGGTGCATGACAAGAGATGTATTCTGACCACAAAATGTTCCTCCTATAAAGAGGAAAGATTAAAACCACCTCAGAGACTATAGCTCCAATACATCACATCAGGGAAACACAGTTTAATGATGAAAAAGACCAAAACAAAGATTCATTTCAACAAGAACATTTTAATTTTAGGAAGGCTGAAATGTTTCTCTTCAGCTGAACTGTTGAGACAAAACAGTCCTATAATTTTCTTTGAATTTGATCATCACTTCTGTGCCACAAACAATGACAAAAGCTCCATTTCTTGTCCTAATAATGTCTCAAGGCAAATAGTGGATGGGAATTTCCAAATCTCAAATTGAGAATTCATTAAATGCGAATAATACTTTCATGCAGAATGATTCATGTACTTGAAGGGCTCCATCAATGGGGATTCACACCCTTACCACCAAACAATGGAAGAACAGGGGAAGAAATGCCTTTGTATTGTTTTTGTTGCCTGTTTCCAAACAAAGGGTGCTGGCTCCCTGTGAAAAGAGCATGGCCATAAAACACCCTATGAAATGATGTTAAACGATGCTGTGAAAGCTGGGAATTAAGTCAGATTATTTTTTTTCTTTCCCTAGTAATGTCTGTAGTCCAAACATACTTATTTTTTCTTATGATTTGTTTTTAAGCATAAGGGAAGTAGAAAGGGAATGTTAAAACTAAAAAGGAAACCAAATCCCTTTTTGCTCTCTTATGCTTTTAGTGTTCATTAATTACCGATATCATGTGTCCACTTATTTACGAGCTGGAGTCCCTGCTACTGCGTAGAGTTTTAGACACAGGCAAATCTCCCATAAGCAAATCAACTGGGAGCACAGGCTGTGCAGAGAAATGTACATCATTTTTAAACATATTCTTCCAGTTTGAAATGTGTTGCAATTACATTTGTGATAAAAGATAACAAAGAATAAATACATCCTGAAAATGTCAAGTTTCCTTTTTGAAGAGCTGAGAGTTTAGCTGAGAGATGAATGAGAATGGGTTCGTTTGTGTGTATTTTGAAAGGGAAGTTAAAACATAATCCTATTCAGGGATATTCATCCAGCGTAATAAGCAATGGCTTGGCAAAGGACAAGCTCTGCCTTGCTAAAAAACATTTATAGGCCATTTCAGAGAGATTAGGCTGTGGATGTTGTCTAATTGCCATAAACTAATTTCCTTGTTCCATTAAGTACCAGGGGCTGTAAGAGAAGGCAGTCTAATCATTTCCTAGAAATATGATAGAGCCTGATAAATTGACTTGGCCTCACAAATCAAACAGCAGGTGCAGTGCAGCTTGCAAGCTTTATTTAAATCTGCTGTTCTCTGGCCCAGCTCATAAATCCATCCTGAAGTGACTCTGGATTTGCATAGAGTGGTGCAGATATGAGGCCACCTTCGCACCAGACTTTCTTTACATATAACAGAGCCCCATTTCCTGAGCAATGGGTGGAAGAGCAGCATCCAGAACACAGCTGGATCTGCTACATGAGACCCTCCCAACTTCCCTTAATTCACAGGGCGATGGGTGTGCAACAGATGTTCACAGCTGATTATTCTTTGATGCAGCAGACTTAAGTAGACGTTAGAACAGAACACAAATCATCTGTTTACAGGCACTCCTCCCACACACCATCAGCCGTGGCGTGTCCCCACTGCTCATGTTGTAGGACAAACTTTAGACCACTGTAAATTACCATTTTTTTTTTATGTTAGACCTATCATAAAGTCCCATTTGCTCCAGAAAGATACCCAGATAGTTGGAAGTCCTGGTCCTGGCTCTCTGTAAGGTGCAGAATCACTGGATCATCTAAGGTGATCCAAAGAATTGGACTACGTCTCAGAGGAAAGCAAAGGAATGAAAGCAAGCAAACCAACAAAAAAACCCTATTTTTTACTGACAGTCTGGGGGGAAAATGCCTTCTTGACTTCAAATTGCCTACTGGCCTGATGTAGGAAGTGTAAGCAATTTGCATTCATCAGGCACCTGCAGGATGTTAATACCACTGAGTGCATCCTGGCAGTTCTTGAATGCTTCAGAGGAAGATAAAAAGGAATCCTTCTCTCAAACCAAGATACCCACTAAGAGGAGGTAAGTTCTCTCCCGCCTCCTGAAGGGAACCAGTGGAATCCCAGGAAAATAAGATTAATATGATAATCTATATGGCAAACAAATATGATTAACAAAGAACAATGACGTCATCTTTGAATGTTCACCAAATCAAATGCATGAGCACTCGTATCACAAATTTCTAATTCCAAGTTCATTCAGGCCTTTCCATAGACTTTTTATGCTCCTTTTTAAAATAGGATAGACCCCTTGTCCTTATTATAAGTTCCCAGAACTTCGGACCACTAACAGCTGGAGACCTAATTTCCAACCTCAGTTTGTTTGCCATCAAGTCTGTCCCTTCCATATAACCTCTCTCATGGTTTAACACAGGGGTTAATGGGTCCAATGTCATCTTTCATCTGGGAATCACGAGTGTTTTAAAAACAAAACTCAACGATCTGACTGTGGAGTTGAATCCTGATTCAGAAAGAAAGTCCCTTCATCAAAATTCACATTGGTTTCAGAGAGAGAAGCACCTGGGCAAATAGTCACGTCCCAGATTGCCTGTTTGGGGGTGGCATGAACCCCCTGGAGAGCCACATGCTCCACTGAGCAAGCACTGAATAGGTCATTGCTCCTGGCACCATCAGTGGGGCCGTGATTAGACATTTTTGGGCAATTTCAAATGAGCACTGACAGAGATTAATGATACATGGAAAGAGCCATGTGCACACCCAGCTTCAGCTTGCACAGTCATGGGTGCATTTATTCTGAGTGGTTGATGAGGGGGAAAATGAGCACAGTTGTCCTTTTTGTTTGCTTGTTAGGACCGACCCTGTGTGTCCCGCATGACTATTGGCCTCAGTCACAGGAGAGACATCAGTGTTGTGGCTATCACTGCATAGGTCAAGGTACCTTTCTGCAAGGGAATGAATGGCTTTCATGTTAGCTCTTGGGGATGGAGCAGCTGGACACCCTGGAAGCAGTGGGGTAAAGAAAATAGAAAGGAAGAGCATAGTTTTTTGGACCCTGCTCCTCGTTCTGGGTTAAAAAAAGAGAAGGGGGGTCATTTAACTTTATTTGTATAAGGAATTTCCTAATACTGAACATTTTGTTGCTGCTCAGTTGTCATATGAAGATATTAAAAGAGAATCTCAGCTTCCACTCCTAATGCTCTTTTTTTTCCCCCCCCTCCATCCTCTTGGTTCAAGGGAAGGAACTCAGTTTATTTAGTCAGCTGAATAGCTGTGCTGATCTCCACTTTCTCTCATGGGAGCTTAGACACCAAGTTCATCTCTAGATGCCTATATGCAGACACCTAAGTTTAGGTGTCTAAATCTAGAGATGAATCCCTCATAACTTTTTTTTCCTCCTTTTTCCACTTGTTTCTAAGCTGAAGCATTGTATCATCAAGCTCATCCATATGTGATTGCCACAAGAACATGCATGACAGGAGCACTGGACAAGAAGGGATGTTATTCAGTCTAGACCCTGTACTCATGGCACAGCAGCAAAAATTTGTAAATCAGTCATGCTCCATTTTAACACTACTCAGACTTTCTCTCCATACAGCACCCAGGGTCTCACTTGGACACAGGACTCATTTCTGTGTAACCAGCTGCCACGGAAACTGGATCTGAGGTTTCAGCATATAGGCTTTTCTCCTCAGTGGTTGGTACATGGCCTTTTGCAAGCAAAATGGATTTTGCCAAGCAGAAAAACAAGTCATCATCCTTATACAAAAAAAAGAAAATAAAAGAAAAACAAAAACAAAAACAAAACTTAAGCTTGTCAAATTAATTCTAGTGGATCAAAGTGCCAGAAGCATTTCAGCTTATTTCAAGTAATACTCACTTTGCTTAAAAAAAAATCCTAAAATAAAACAAGGAGATGAATAGAAAACACCCAAGAAGCCCAAAATCCCAGACACATAGGTATAATTGACAGTCAAGGTGGGAGAACTGGGAGTCTATGTTGAACGAAGGTAATCAGTACTCTACATGACCCTGAGGGAGAAGGCACTCCAATGCTAGAGGTGTTCCTCTCAAATCCTTGCAAAGAAAAGTCAGAGTGAAGGTCAGGACTAAATGACAATTTAATCCAATTTAAGACCTGCCTGGTGAAAGGGGCTATCTTGTTCCTGTCAGTACTAGTCATTTTGTGGCTGCTTGGTAAGTCATCATCCTTTCTCTTTTCTAGGATAAATTTTCAGCTGGATTTGTTTCCTCCTATGGATCATGATGTAATAGTGCTGTAGCTGAAAAGAGTTGCTGAAAATGAGAGATTGGGGAGAGTGAGGAGCACTTTGGGGCTATCTCTTTCAGGAGAAGTTAGGATTTGCATGAGATTATGAGCATCACTTCATAGTGATATTCACCAAGGACAGTACAGTGAAACACGTACTTTCTGCCCTGAGGAACCCCTTTTGCCCACTGGGAGCAACACTTGGATGGCCAGTCCTTTGGGGTGAGCTGTAGCCCCACAGTGGTTGCTGGCTGGCCCTCCAAGCTCTGCTTCTCCAGGAGCCTTGGACTCACCAGCCACAACCTCAGCTCCACACCAGGCATTTCTCTTGGCTACCCCTTATCTAGGGCAGATGGCAAGAAAACATCAGAGCACTGGCCTATTCTCAAAAAACAGCAATCATTGGCCATAATTTCTTTCAGATACAAAACTTTCCAACATATATCAATATATGGCTGTTAGTTGATCACAGACTTGTTAACATCTAAGGTACAACTATTAAGCATCCAAGTTAGGAACTTGGCAAAGATATTCTTATTCTCTTGGGAATCATTTCAGTTTGCAAATAATCTTTGTAAACAAATTGTGTGTGTGTGTGTGTGTGTGCACGCGCTTGTTTCCATAATACTGGGTCAGCTGAAGTACAAGCCACTTGTTATCCAACTGTTAATGCGACTTTTGCGGCATCAAAGTCAGCCTGAGATACGCAGCTCTTTGAATCATTCCCAGCATCCAAACTCTCCTTAATCACTGTGCGATTCTGTGAGTCCTACCCAGTTCATCAGCAGTGAACTAGAGGTGTGCTTCCACACAGGTCAGCTACAGATGGACCACAGTCCTCTTGCCCGTAATTGCTTTAATACATTGTTCAATTAGACTCATCCAAAAGGCCAATAATAATAATAGTAATAAAGTTAATCTAGGCCTTTGGGGCCTTGGCCGGGATGAAGTGCGCCAGACGAAGAAGAATGCTTAATAGGATTGTGTGAAGCAGACAGATAATTTAATACATATGTTTTGGGTTTCTGCCCTCTGGTCAGTGGTTTCTGGGACAGAGAAGCACCATGGAACGCATTCTGAGAACTGACAGGGTAATGATCTCCCAGTAGTGGCTATTCAATTTATTTAATGAACTGGATGGCATAAATAGCATCCTCAGGGAGAGAAAAACAAATACGTTACCATGTCAAGATCAATAGGAGCTGATGAAGTGGCAGTGATTCTTCTAAAAAAGAAGCTGGCATGGAGGATTTTTATGTATGGGTTTATGGTACAGATTTGAAAAAGTTGCAAATAGTTGAAAAGATCTAGTTTAAAAGGGCAAGAGAGAGCTGAATTATGGCATAAGTAAAGTCAAACTATGTACGGACCAATCTGGAATAAAAATTGGTGAAGCTAAAGTGGATGTAAATCTTTGGACACTTTGGACACTCATCAGTAGCATTCAAAACACTTTACAAAGGAGTTCAGTTTCATTAACCTCTTTTTATAAGTGGGGATTTTGAAATACAGGGAGAAGAATTTACTGCCCAGAAGGCCAGAAGAAGGGAAGGGAAGAGTATCCTAAGAGTATCCATGTATGCTAAGTCCCAGTCCAACACTCTCAGGACTCTCTGTTTGTGTAAAAGGAAAGATCAAATTCTGGGCGGCTCCAGAAATAAATCTGAGGACAAGCTTTATTTAATTACCAGTTACAGAATCAGGACAAGAAAATCCCTGAATCCGCCCGCCAATCTGGCCCTCTCCTGACCCAGGAGACCAGAGCAAGATGCAGTTCTCAACACAGTATGTGAGCATTCAAAACAGCCACACATCTGTATAAGGTTGGCTCTCCCTCAGCCGATTTCACAAGACATGGGCAAGCAAAAACTGTTTTGACTCTTCAAATAACAATGGAAAAGTTTTGCCTTTTTGTGATGTTTCCCTCAGACTCCTTTTTGGAAGGGGGCATGGAGCACATTAGCTCAAGGACACAGTCAGCATCACAGCCCAAAGTCCCGGGCCATCCACACTGCCTTTGTGTTGACTTGCCCCCAACTCTAGTCTGGAGAGAGCCAGCTGGCTTTCCAGGCTGCAAAACTCAGGCACAGGGAGGCTGGTTTGCTCTCAAGTCCTGTCCCTACATGCAATGAGAGCATAAATGTCGTTTAGTCCCACACTTGCATGTGGGAATTCAACCCAAAATCAATCAGGGCTACCAAAATAACGTGGGTGTAACTCCCAGTACCCGTATCTGAGGTGCTCTACTGTTTGGGGTCTGGGTTTAGGGACCCACTCAAAACTAGTTATTATGTTATTTATGCCATCCAAACACTAGTCTGGGTTCCCTATGCAAAGCTCCATGACTTAAATGGTCAGTCTAAAATGTACATGTCCTCCCAAAAGGGGAGAGCCAGAAGGAAATAATATGTAAAGGACTTACCAAAAATCCCCAAAATTTCTGAGTCTTAAAGGCTTGAGCCACAACTATGATGAAAGATGGCTCTACTTAGAAACTAGAGCCTGAAGACCTCTTCTAAGAGATGTCATCTAAAACTTGTATTTCATGAATGTGAAGGGCTTTCTGCTTGCTTCTGTTCTGAACAGTGCCAGTGTGGTGATACCATGTCATCACAGCCAGCACATTCACCCAAGAGACACAGGACCCCAATGAGTGTCCTACCAACTAGATTAAAATTCATGCTTCTTCATACTTGTTCTCCTGCAGACTTCATGAGGTGTCTGTTTTCTGCTGCACTTTGTCCTGGGTTCAGCATGTAGGAAAGATGGCACTGAAGACTCTAGGGGCTTGGAAGTTAAATCCCTCAAAAAGCGAAAGATCGAGGCTTGACTCACTTTGAGTGGAGGGTGCTTGTACCTCAGTGTCCTGCTTTGTGGGTAAGTGGTCTAAACACAGCCAGCAGTTTTCAGCCTTTCCAATTTGACAGCCTCCCAACATTCCCATGAGAAGTATGAAAACTACATAGAAAATCCAAGTCTAATGACAACAGGATTTGCCTATACTGATGCCTTAGAGGTCATTTGCAGATCACCAGGCCACTCTTGAAAACCACTCCATTAGCCTATTAATGAAGGTAGCTATATCTTTTGTTCTGGAGTCACTGATGCTAAGATATCTTGAGGTTACCCCAAGTCTGCCAATGACGCTAGGTCCTCGACAACCATATGCATCTCTGCCTAGTTTCTTGCTCTTGATAGCACATAGGTGGGAGCTAGGCCTTTAGCCATTCCAGCCAAGGGAAACTGCAAGGACTGAGAAAACTTTCAGGCCACAAATGGCAAGACTGACCTGAGGTCAGGGATGGCTGAGCAAAGGGAGATTAGAGCGTACATACAAACTTTGGCAACCAAAGTCTACCTGAGTCTTGATTAAAGTTCTTAGCTCTGTAGAAGAGAAACCTGTATGTGAAAATTTTAGGATGTTTGCAGGAAGTCTAGGTTTGACCTTAAAAAATCTTTTCACACACCTCACCATTGTAGATAAGTTGTTTTCTCATGACCTCTGCTGACCTGTCCTTAGTATGTGGGCTCATGAGAGCAAAGGTCGCCATTCAAAGCATCTGGATACAGATAGTTTCTGCAAGTAATAAATAATGGATACGCGACAACTGCCAGGATCCCTTTGTACCAGGAAGTGCCATGCAGCTGTCTTGAGAACTGCAGCTCGCTTTACCTCCCAGGGTTTTTCATGTTTTCCTGACAGCTTAGTTTGGAAGGAATGTATCACCTGGTGTCACATCAGCCCTGTATCCCCCAGCAGGCAAATGGAACAGATCAGGTTGTACTGGGTGTCTGTACCTGAACTGGGCATTTTGCAATGATACAGGGAGTTGGAAATCTTTATATACAAATATATCTGTAGAAAAAGACAAGGCACTCAGAGAAAGCACCTAATTATATAGACAATTAATTTAAAAAAACCTGTATGGCTGATCTCCCAAGTGAGATAAATCAGAAGACCATCTGAAGGAAAGAGATTAGGAACTAGTATCTAAGTTACTTTTCTTACCCTCTTTAATATAGTAATGTAATGGGAAAGGAAAGCCTGTCTTAGGAGAATGAAAAAGATCAGTCTGTTTAGCTCAGCAAACGAAGGCTGAGACAGGATGTAACTGCTCCCTATAAAGGTATTAAAGGAAAAAAAAAAGAAACTAGGCTAACAGGGAAGCTTTTTAAACTGAAAGATAACATTGCCACAGAAAAAAAGTAGGTATAACCTGGCATTTCATATCCATAGGCTGGAATTAGAAGACCTTGGCCACCACAGGAGTGAGGTTCTGGTACCGGATTTGTCATCTCTGTAAAAGCCAGACATCAGTTTAAGGTAGAGGTAGATAGGATTATACACAGGAGTAAATGGCATTGCCAGCTCTGATATAGATTTCTTGATTGGATAGATAGGACCTGCACTTCATCACAAGATATGGGACATTGTTGTCCCATTCAACAACCAGTGTGGTCTAACCACTAGTCTAGTCTTTAACCAATGAACTCCTCTCTTGGCTTTACTTATTTGACTCCTTAACCTCTATTTCCCTATCCCAGGTGACTAAAGAGGAGACAGTTTACCTGCTAAATCTCCATTTAGACATTTTTCTGCTGTGGACATTTGGGCTGAAACCATCCATGAACTCATGAAAATGACATTGCAAAGAGGATATATTTCAGAATCCTCCAAAGACCCTGGTAAACATCATTATGGCTCTTCCTTAATACCGAAAGAGTTGTAAACCAAAGGAGGCTATAAGTTCTTGCACCTGAAGACCAATCTTCTATCTAAGTCCAATGTGAAAAGACTCATAAGTAATGGCCAGGACATTCCACACTGGCCAGCTAATCTTTTCAATATCCTAATAATGAGAAAAGGATTTCTGAATGAGTAATTATCAATCTCTTAACTCATTTATAAAGGTTAGTTTGTCATAGCAGTCACTAATGGATGTCCTTAAAGTAATTACCAGTTACTCATAGCAGCCAAGAGGCATTTCAACATCTGCTTTTATTAATCCATCTCTAAAAACGACCAATACTGTGGCTTATTTCTCAGCTTCAACTTTTCAGGGCCAAATGCACTGCTGGCCCTGTTGGCCTGTGAATCAATGGTACTTGATCATTTGTACCAGATGATGGTCTTTCAGGTTTCCTTAGTCAGTGTCAAAGTCACCTTATTAATGGACTGATGCTAAACCCTGTAAAGTATTTCCTGTTTTGTTTGTTTTTTGTTTTGTTTTGTTTTGTTTTACTCAAGACTATCCATTTTGAGATTAAGCTATTTAAACAGGGATTGGTTTGTATTCTATATTTTCTCATGACTGCTACATAAACATATGATTAATAATGGTGATTTGTTTTTCAGGAAAAAAGTAAGAGGTGATTCATGCTTCAGTAACACACACCTCTACAGAGAAAGCTGTTACAGGAAACTCTTTCTTTATCCCATAAAAGAGAGGAATAACAAAACCCAGTGACTGGAAACCAAAGTCAGTCTAATTCAGATGAGTAGCTAAGCACAAATGCTTAACTGAGGCTATTTAATGACTGAAACCACTTAAGTAAAGGCATGATGATATTTCTACCACAGAATCTCTTTAAATGTTGAGTATGGTGGGGTTCAACTTGAGATTAAGACACCTAACTTTAGGTGCCTAAATGTAAGTCTTCACAGAAACCAAGGCTTTTATTCAGCTACTTTGAGATAGGTGTCTAGTGTCATTTGAGATACCCTAGGGTCCTCTCTCTGGCCTCTGATGTTGATCTGGAAGGAATCAGATGTTTTGTAGGTCTTGTATCAGAGAGGCCTGTTGCATGATAGATACAGTGCAATAGTTGTCCCATAACAACGGAGCAGGAGTTTCTTTTCAGGGACCTGGAGTTCCTCTATAAAAAGCTGATTATGTTTTTACAGCTGATCTCATTTTTATGAAAGTATTGTGAGAAAGAAGGTGAGACTATGAGCCATAGCCTACTCAAAGAAGCAAAAACCTATACGTTCAAATGGGTGAATTTATTCCAGATCATAGGGAAAAACAAAACAAAGTCAAAAAAAAGCATGTACTATTGTTGAGGTCTGCTGCTAGGCATTACATGCAGAATCCTTAGCCAATACTCCACATCGTTATAAGATCTCTCGATGCAGTTATAATCTTGTATTTCTTCACCCACGATTTCATAGTGAAATTCCTCCAGGAAAAAGCCCTGGAAGTTCATAAGAGTTCTGACTTTTTTTCTGGCTGATCCTATAGATGTATTGAGCCAAGCTGTGGGTTAGTACCTAATGAGTGGGAATGTAGTTTTGGAGGAGAGTATAGAAAAAAGTCCATCCTAGCTTTAAATTATAACCACTTGGCCAAAACTCGGCTGAGAGCAAATGGTAGGAGGTGGAGGAGAAATGGCTCTAAACAGTGAGAGATCTACGATTAGACTACCCAGGGAACAGTGCACATAACTTTCTCATACATCCAAAGAAGTTAAAGTTGTGTGATATTGAGATGTTGGTCAAGATACAACTCATGTGGTCTTTAAATAGTAGGCTAAATCATTCTCTAAAAACAGACTCTAAACCAAATCTCAGGAGGACAGGCATAAAATAATCATAGAAATTTAGGGCTGGAAGGGACCTTATGAAATTATTTCATTCAGCTCTATTCTCTGAGGAGCATAATTATTTCTAACAGATGTGTCTCTGACCTGTCTTTAAACACTACCAGAGAAGGAGACTCAAGGAAATAACTAAATTTAGCATTTTTAGTTTCATATCTAAGAAAAGTCTTTTCCCCTCCCAAAACTAAGCTTCTTGGTCTTCTGTCAGGAGACACAGAAAATAATTGACCTGCACTACTTTTCTTCCACACTTTTGCATATGGGAGGATTTTTTTTTTTTTAATATATATACTGGACAAATCTGTCAAGCTTCTAACAAGTATTCCAAGGTTTTTTTATGTCCAAAATGTAATACTTAATAACAACAGTAGTTGAAAGGCAAAGTTTTCCTTTGTGCTGCTCTTCTGCCCTCTGATGAACCAGAACTAACATCAGCTGTCTGTGATTCCAGCCTGGACCATGAGGTTTTCTCCAGAGTTACTGAACACTGTCAAAAGGATGCAAGGTCCTAATCATGGGTTACTTACTAAACTCAAGGCTTCTTCTGAGTTTGAGAATATAACATCTTTTTCATTTAAAAAAAGTAAGCCTACTGCCATCTAGAACCTCAGAAGAGCAAATAAAAAAAACTTTAAGGGTAATCCCATCTGGGAACCATACTCAGTTCTACAGATTCCAGTATATCAGCAAATTGTGATTTTATTAACATAGCATCATACTGCACAACTAGGCCAGAATAAATGCAGTACTTTTTTTTTTTTTTTTTTTTTGCTTTTTTGTAATGAAATAAAATCAGAAATTCACAGTCTTTAAAAACAAAGTGAAAGAACTCTTCACTGATTGGCCTCCAGGGACAATGTTGTTCTGTTGTTGGTTTATCAAAGAGGCATCAACTTTTTTATGTCATGCATCCCTTATCATTTAACAATGTCATCTTAGAAGGGCTATATGTTGTAGCTAGGAATATTACTTTAATGTATTTGTTTGCTGCCCTGTGCCCCTTGCAGAAATACCCAGATGGCTGCAGGAACAAGGTTAGAGATCTAGGAAGGACACAGAGTCAATGCTATGCTTTTCACAACGGTTCTTGAGGCTGGGATCCTGCTCCAGACTCTTACATTTAAATTTAAGTAGCCAAAATGTCCATGTCTCCATGTGAGTTAGGAGAAGGCTGTATTACTTAAACATAGATGCCTGCTGCCATTTGAGATAACCCAGGGCACCCTGCCCGGGCTGCAGATGCTGGCCCAAAAGAGCTGAGGTCTTCCATAGGTCCTGTGTTGTGCCAGACCTGTGCAGATGTGTTGTGTATTCTGGGTGTTGCACTGGGTGACTATCTGCAGCAGGTCTGTTGGACAGGTGGTCAATACGGACGCTGGAGATAAGCCAGGTTAGTATGGGAGTGAAATTCCTTTGCAGAAACACTGGCATCAGAAGCCATCTGACATGCCCTAATGTATTCAAAACAACTGCGTGGGACTGGCGGAGAAACACTCTTCCAGCCTATCAAGTGGAGGCTAGGTGGGATACCCTGCAGTGTCTAAAATATAATACTGGGCATATTTATTTTTATAAATAGTTATACTTATTCCTATTTATGTTTAAGCAACTTAATGCTTTCTTTGGTGTCTACTTCAGGAGAGATTGCACACTCATCTCACATAAACACACCTACACAAAGACATATAAATTGAGCTGTCTGTGTCTGGAAGAACTTCCACTCAAAGCAGCAAGGAAAAGCATGGAGAGGATACAGGAACAACAGGATCAGATGCTGTGTGATTGCTTGCAAAGCTCAGGTCCAGCTGCAGATAGGGGAATGGGATGAGACACTGGGAAGACGGGGACATCAGTGGGAACCAAACAGAATGTACATTCATGTGTTTGACAGAGCCTAGAAATGTCATTATCCATTGCTACAAACTAAGGTCATTATGAAGGCGTTATAGCTAAAAATCACTGCTTGCAGTCTCAGGCCATGAGAAAGAAAGAGAGAGACAGAGAGAGAGAGAGAGACTTTTCCCTCTGCAGCAAAGGAAAAAGTGCCTATATGACATTCATTGATCAAAATCAAATCCTACTGAGCTTATGTGTCAGTACTCTAGCAAGAAAAAACACACTGGGTTTTAAAGGCGCCTTCAATATAGCAGAAAAAGGTCTAATAAATCCCAGTGTCTGGAATATGAAGCCAAAGTAATTCAGCTGAGAAATGGAGCACCTTTAAAAAAATGATGGTGATTTACTGCTGGAATAATCTATTAAGGGAAAAGGCAGTTCCCCTACTTCAGGAATGAATAATTTTCTGGAAGCAGTTCCCAAAGCAAACACCTGTTATTGGATTCCGTAGAAGGGCAAGTGTTTAAACTTCTAGCCTGTGTTTTCCATATCAGATTAGAAGATATAATTGTCCTTTCTGGTCTTAAAACTCTTATGAGCCAGTTACACTCTCAAATCTCCTGAGTCTCAGTTCATTGCCTTAGTTTCCAGGCCATCCTGACTTTCTCGTTTCCTCCAGAAAGTCTGCTCTGGAGTAAAAGCTAAAGTGAAATGTCTGTCCTTGTGGTGTTCATTGTAACGTAATCAGTATCATGTGTTTGTCCTGCTGTTGTCATGACTGTGGGGAAATTGCACTGTTTGTTACAGCAAACGCACTCACAAATCCAGTTGCTGAACCTCAAAGGAGGATCAGGCCAGGTCCATGAACAGCGCCTTGATTATCCCAGTTCCTTTTGGCCATTGTTCAGCTGGATTTATTCCTTTCCAGAGATTACTCTGTCCCACAGGTCCCTCAAGTATATCAGGAAGTTTTCAAGCCAACACATTCCTAAATCAAAAGTACTATGCAACCTGCTTCAGCATTTGAGGGAATAGGTGGAATTGAGTTTGCATTAATACAGATCAGGCAAATAATTGTCTTTCATATCTGGCTCCATGACTCTGACTTGAATCTAGGGTAATCCAGAGCATTAAGAAGGATCCAGGAGGAACTGAAGCCAAGTGCACAGGTATTACCATGGTGCTCTGCAAAGTGGGGGGAATGTCACCAGGCCAGAGCAGGTCCCCTGCACAGTTAATGAATATGTCTGATCAGGCACCCAAACGTCAGTTGGCAGCCACATAATGCCACCTGTGTGCACACATTTGAGTCCCCAGGTAGCTATTCTGAGAAAAATTCATCAAATAATAAATATTCATTAGCCAGGAGGTCAAAAGAAGGACTTTTTCACCTGTTGGTTAGTCCATTCAGCCTGGCTCAGGCCCACACATGCCCTACAAAAGAGAATACCTGGCTTTGAAAAGTTAGATTTTGGCATTGAGGGACACAAGGGTTTCCCAAGAGATAGGCTGCCCTGAGCACGGATCTCAGCAGCATCACAGTGTGGAAGGCACTTTCCTCATTTTACAGTTTCAGTCCCAGATTCACAAGGGACAGAAATGCCACCACGCTGCAAATTGCACCTTATAAAAGGTGGGTACCCAGCTCTGCAACTGCAGCTCTCCAAAGGGAAAATGGGGAGACTTACCTTCCCCAGAGGTTGTTTGACTCTCAGGGCCCTGAGCCTGGGGACAAGCATCAACCAGCAGATGACATTAAAGAGAGGACCTTTCTGAACTCTTTCTTTAAACTGGACTGGGACGTGATGATGAGATTCACACTTATAACCCTCCTTCTGGGCCTAGCTGCCCATTTATGCCTTTAGAAGCAAATAGTAATATCACTGTTATTCGTGCCAGCAAGACCCCTGTGAAAAGAAATCTGTGTTAGGTAGTACTTGTTGTCGTGTAGAAATTCCAGCCCTACTTTGGGTATAAAGTGAGCAGAGAGTAAATAGCTTATACTTAGATATCTAAGGCAGTTCAGACAAAGCTAATCCGATGGATCGTTCTAAGCCCCTGAAGAGGTGTGTGATGGTACAGGTAATTAGACATGCATTTTTAGAGGCCTAATCACTGGATCACACTTCAGTACAGAGGGAGCTGCCTGCATTCTTTACCTGGCATTCTGGTGCAATGAATACGCTGCAGTGAATTGCCTAAATCCGTTCTTTCAGGACGTGTGGAAAAATAATTCTAATAGGATCAGCCCCTCAGTGCTTGCAAGCTCAGCAGAGAAAGAAGTGCCAGTTATTTCTTCAGAAAGCAAACAAAGAAAAGTGAACCTGCTCTGCGCTGGAAGCTCCTTTAGTGCAGATTTTATTTCGGTAGTTTCTGCCCAGAGAAATTAAACTTCCAAAAAAAGAAGAGTATGAAAATGGCCAGAGTCTTGTTCCTTGATTTGTTTTGGCCATAAGTGGCATAGCTGACTTAATTTATTTTTCCTTTCTTTGTTTCCCAGCTTTGCCTTGATATTTAAAGGACTGTGACTATTATACTTATTTATTCAGGCATCGGAGGGAAAAACAATGCTGCTGAGCTGTCCTGGAAAGTAAAGGAGGTATGTAAGGAACAGCGTAAGAAAAATATAGGAGAGGAGAAATGAATGGAATAAAATCTGCCAAAGAGATATTACGCTAATAAACAGTGAGAACGGAGGGAAGCAGATCTAACACAGATAGTCCAGTCCATCCTAAAGGCCTTTCCAACAGCATATTTGCTTATCAGCCCTCCTGGATATTAACCCTTAACATTACGCCACTAATGTTTCCGCTCCTGAGATCACGACTGTCTAAGATACCTCTGCTTTTTGGGATAGGTCACTCAAGCAGAAGGAGAAGCCTTGGTCTTATTCTTTTCTACAAGCTGCTGGACTGACCTCATCAAATCAGAGAGTCTCTTCACGCCCAGGAAGGATTGTAGTCCCTGATGAGTAAGTCCAGCTCTACGGGGCATGTGTGTCTATGTGGAGAGACTCCTCCAAACACTTCAGGAGGACTGCTAAGCAGGACTCATCAGGAAGCAGACTTTCTCCCGCTCTGTGACCAGGCATGGGTAGTCAGGAGATCCCCGACAAAGCTCTGCATCTGCCTTAGGCATTGGCTGTCAGCGGGGCAATATCTTACAGCCACAAACGTGCAAAGCCAGAGCGGGCTGCTGGGGAGAAGAGGAGAATGTGAATCAGGCTCCTACAGTCTCTATAAATGGGACTTGTGGAGTCTGTAGGTCAAAATCCTTGAAGTTTCCAGAAAGCCCATAAGCTTGGATACCAGGGAAACATCCACATGACTGAGCCATCTATTACATGGTGGCTCAATAAAAAGACCTTGGTATGTCATTGCATTTACTCAGCTTTGTCACTTATCAAACCAAAAACTTCATGCACTGATTTAATTTGACTCTACCTTGTTCAAAACCAGGACCCTGTGTAGCAGATGAAGCAGAGGTCAGGGGTTACTGTGTGCAGCTGCTAAAAGCTGCTCTGCAAGCAATCAAGTGTGAAAAAAAGCAGCCTGAGGACAAGTTTTATTCAGCTCAAGCATGGCTCAGCAGGAGAACTAGAGCCTGGATGCATGAAGGACTGTAAATTCCATGGAGATATTCCCAGGTTTGTTTCCTGAGGATCCCATTTAAAGAAGGAAATGAGTCAGGCCGCTGGGCTGCTTCCATAATCCTTCTTGCCCTGGGAATGGAGGTAAATGTTTCAAGCAGACGTGGAGGTGGTGATAGAAGGTCTCTTAGTGTACACTCAGATATGGGATTACTGTGCTATAGATCTGTGTCTTGTGATCTGGGAAAGGAAAACTGTACAGATTTGAGGGCTCCTGATATGAGGTTTCATGTTTGCTGGGACTCACCTGTTCCAAAATAGGCATTTCCACTAGAGCTAGTCGTTCAAGTTTCCTTTCAAGTGGAAAAAGACGGTAAGGTAATTCCAGTATGTGGCTTCATAGCGAAGAAAGAAGAATCCCAACAGAGTGAAATTAATCCTTCAATGAACTCTAAGAGTGTCTCTTTTTCTCCAGTGGCTCTAAAAGAAAGTTAGCCAACCAGTTAGAATGTGTCAAGTTAAGTTAATTGAATTCTGCATCATAAATGAAACAGGATGTCTAGTTTTGGACAGAGGATCTTTGGTTACCCTCAGGCACAGCTCTGAGCTGGAAGTAAGTGCTAAGTGTAGCCATATACTGACGATGATGAAGGATTGTGACTTATAAGATTCAGATGTAGTTTCTGCCCTGGCAAAGGCTCTCTATGTAGACTTGAGGTAATTCCATTGCCTACCCACAGGTCATTTAATCCCTTAGGGTATCTGGCCTGGCCCCCAAATATTATTCGGGGAGGATGCAGGTCTCCTGCAAGTCTTGAGTCCTATCTTCCACCCCATGTCAATGACACAAGATTCCTATATTTGTATACCCTGATAGAGCCTTTAACTTTTGCATTCCCAAAATTGCAACAAAAATCCTCACCTTTCACCTACAGGTCTGCAAGGAGCCGGGGGAGCATGCTGAGGGGCTTGCGGTGGGGATGCTTGAGGGAATGACTCTGAAGCACTCAGATATGCCAGGGATTCTACGGTCAGACCTGCTGGCTGCTTCACTATTCCTTCATCCATATATATTCCCTGACCATATCAGGGCAAAATGCAGAGAAGGATCAGCGGTGTTCAGAAAGGAAACTCAAGAGCTATGGCACACTGCTACAAGTCTCCTGTCTGGACAGTCAGAGGATATCAGGACCCCAGTAAATAACTCCAGATGCAGCTATATATATCAGATACAAAGTGTGGGAAGAACAAGGAATCTGTGACCTTGCTCTGAAGCACTAGTTCCTCACCCCAGGAGGTGAAAATTTGCAGCTGGCCTCTGGCTATGGACTTTGGTGGAACACCTGCAGTGGCTTGGGCCTGGGCTTCGCCCACATTGCCTGTAAAAGAGCAATGAAAAGCACAGCAATCCAATAAAAAGCAGTGTCTGTGTTGCACTGCACCAGTTTGCCTGATGAACCTGGAGCTCCAGATAACGGTTCCACTTGAAGTAGGTAATGATGGTTAACAAACAGCAGTCCGGTTACCCGAGACAATACTGACAGCAGTGTATGACTGAAGAAAACAGTCTGATCAAGTTTCTCCTCTAACTTTTCCAGATCAGCTGCTGCCAAGAAAGAGCAAGAAAAAAAAAATAAATAAAGAAGAGAAAGCAAGAGAGAGAGGAAAAAAAAAGAGAGAGAGCGCAACAAAAAAAGCAGGAGCTCTAAATTTGTTACACACTGGAGGACTGGAGGGAAAGAATGTTTTCCAACATGGGCAAAGGTCTCCACTCCTGTACCCAGTGGATCAGATCCAAGCCTTGCTGGAGTCAATGGATAGACTCCCTTTGACTTAGTAGGCTCTGGATCAGACCCAAGGTTCCCATAATGATGGCTAAGCCTGACCTGCCTACTGGGATGCCTTTAGGCTTGACAGAGCCAACAAAAACCTTGTCCTCTCAAGAGCATTTTTGTTTTCATGAGGTTAAACTAAAGTTAGCTGCTGGAACCAACACACCTTCTTCACATCTGGATTGATGTCCTTGCAGCCACGGGCTGCTTTGCCATGTGACAACCCCATCAGAGGCTATTTCTGGACACCAGGATACATACAATTATTTAAGTATTAGGTGCCATGTCAACAGAACTGAAAGTATGGCACAATGAGAGATGACCAGGCATCTCCAGGGCAGATTCTTGCATATAATCCAGATTCCCAGAGCCACTCTGGTGACAAAGAAAGTGTCAAGAATGGAGCTGGGAACCTTCCTGTGGGTTATTTCCTCACAGCATGTCATTATCTCCAGTTGCCACCTCATCAGCGGCATTCCCACCATTTTAGCTGCTGAATTAGGGGCTGTGGCGCCGCTGTCTGGCTCCCTGTTTCTATTGGATCATTGCTTCCAGGCAGCGCGAAGTCAAGCTGTTTCCAATGCAGGCCGTGGATCCTCGAGCAGAGGGAGTCCAATCCACATCCTCCAGCCATCTGCTGTTGCTGCAACTACACACCAGGAAGCAGCAATACAGATCTAGGACTTTATATCAAGAATAGAGAAGAGATCAGAATTTTCTGAAAAGGAGAAGTCACTTCTTGACTAAATCTCCATATACTGTACAGGATAATAAGTAATTAGCTCATTTGGAGACATTTACATTACAAAGATTTGAGGGGACATGGAATGAATTTCGCCCACTCTGTCAGGATACGTGGAAGTGGCTGGACCAGTCTGGCTCCGCAGTGACACCTGATGACCAGTTTCTGGGCAAACAAGATTTCCAAATCCTCAATGTGAAAATGGAACCTCTTGGTTTCTCACAAAGTAGAACAAATGTTTGCAGGCTACAGAAAGTGGCTCAGCCCTCAGGTTGAGCTCCTCATGGGCATTTTCTCTCCTTTTCTTCATTGCTGCTTGCTAAGGTAGGGCATTCCTCTCTGCCTCTCAAGAAATCATCTATAAACCTGACTAGATGGTCATGTCTACTACTGATCTAGTTAAAGTTGGAAATTTCTCTGTTTTATGGCCATTGGTATACCTATCACTTGAAAAAAAGAACTAAGTTGCTAATTTTCACTTCCAATTGTAATAAACAAATGTAAAAAAAGCAACAATGAAAACACTTTTTTTCAAGAATAAGTACAAATCAATAACTCTCTTATCAGTTACTAATAGTTTGATGCAATTTGTAAAGGATGATTTCTTTTGTTTATTAGCATAATGAGCTGGGAAGGGTAGTAGCAGAGGATTTTTGCTACCACTGTTGTCTTTCCTTCCTCTTCTCAGTCCTTGCTGTTGTGTTGTGGACCTTTGGTCTTTCCTACCAGTCATTGATCATTACATTTCCCTGCCTCTTCCTACCTGGCTCTGTGCACAACTTTCTTCTCTCCCACATATTTCTGTGACCTCCAATTTGATAAATATTGGGTCGTTTGTTTCAAACTGACATTTAAATAACAAAAATAATTCACACTCTCAATCAGAGAATGGCTTTCCTACCTCTTTGCCGTTCAAGGAGGCTGAACCTTGAATCTGGAGAGGAATATTATATTCATTAAAACGTTTGGTATAGCAGACACCAGCTGAGATTTTTCAACCAGTGTAGGGTAGCATTACTCCACTGAAGTTGGGGAGGTCAGATTCCTGCTGCCGTGGATATTCTCAGCTGAGGACCCTCAGCTGATGAGTAATATAAATTGGTATGTACTGGTGCAGATCATGGAGGAAAAGTGAAGTTATCAATGCTGCTTGCTGGGTTTTACATCATTTGAACGGGATCCACTTAGAGAGTGTTTGCATGTCGAACAAAATACAGCCCTAAGCAACATTTTAAAGCAACACAAAGCCTGCCATTGGAATACATTTCTCTTTATGTTCAGAGCTTCTTTCAACAGGATCCTAACTTCAGCTGTTATTTCTTGGTGTTAATGTGACCAGTAATAATTTAAAACTGCATTCCAAGCTTTGGCTTTATTTAAAAAAAAAAAGAAACAAACCCAAAACAAAATGCTGTCTGCCAGTTTTCTGTGCTACTGTGTGTGGTTTGGGGAGGAAGGGGGGGGATGTTATTATTATTATATTTTTTTAAAGTAAGAACATTAAGTTAAGATCAGCCAGGAAATGAATACCACACACAGAATCACACACAGAATGGTTGAGATTGGAAGGGACCTTTGGAAATCATCTAGTCCAACCCCCCTGCTCAAGCAAGGTCACCTAGAGCACATTGCACAGGATCGCGTCCAGGCGGGTTTGGAATATCCCCAGAGAAGGAGACTCCACCACCTCTCTGGGCAACCTCTTCCAGTGCTCTGTCACCTTCACAGTAAAGAAGTTTTTCCTCCTATTCAGATGGAACTTCCTGTGTTTCAGTTTGTGCCCGTTGCCTCGCATCCTGTCACTGGGCACCACTGAGAAGAGTCTGGCCCCATCCTCTTGACATCCTCCCTTTAGATATCTGTATACATTGATAAGATCCCCCTCAGCCTTCTCTTCTCCAGGCTGAACAGGCCCAGCTCTCTCAGCCTTTCCTCATAAGAGAGATGCTCCAGTCCCCTAATCATCTTTGTGGCCCTTCGCTGCACTTGCTCCAGTAGTGCCACATCCCTCTTGTACTGGGGAGCCCAGAACTGGACCCAGCACTCCAGATGTGGCCTCACCAGGGCTGAGTAGAGGGGGAGAATCACCTCCCTCCACCTGCTGGCAACACTCTTCCTCATGCACCCCAGGATACCATTGGCCTTCTTGGCCACAAGGGCACATTGCTGGCTCATGGTCACCTTGGTGTCCACCAGCACTCCCAGGTCCTTCTCCGCAGAGCTGCTTTCCAGCAGGTCAGCCCCCAACCTGTACTGGTGCATGGGGTTATTCCTCCCCAGGTGCAGGACCCTGCACTTCCCTTTGTTGAACTTCATGAGGTTCCTCTCCGCCCACCTCTCCAGCCTGTCCAGGTCTCTCTGAATGGCAGCACAGCCCTCTGGGGTATCAGCCACTCCTCCCAGTTTTGTGTCATCAGCAAACTTGCTGAGGGTGCACTCTGTCCCTTCATCCAGGTCATTGATGAAGAAGTTGAACAAGACTGGACCCAGTACTGACCCCTGGGGGACACCACTAGCTACAGGCCTCCGACTAGACTCTGTGCCACTGATCACAACCCTCTGAGCTCTGCCATTCAGCCAGTTCTTGATCCACCTCACTGTCCACTCATCTAGCCCACACTTCCTGAGCTTACCTATGAGGATGTTATTGGAGACAGTGTCAAAAGCCTTGCTGAAGTCTAGGTAGACAACATCCACTGCTCTCCCCTCATCTCCCCAGCCAGTCATTCCATCACAGAAGGCTATCAGATTGGTTAAACATGATTTCCCCTTGGTGAAGCCATGCTGACTACTCCTGATCACCTTCTTTTCCTCCACATGCTTGGAGATGGCCTCCAGGATGAGCTGCTCCATCACCTTTCCAGGGATGCAGGTGAGGCTGACTAGCCTGTAGTTTCCTGGTTCCTCCTTCTTGCCCTTTTTGAAGACTGGGGAGACATTAGCCTTCTTCCAGTCCTCAGGCAACTCTCCTCTTCTCCATGACCTTTCCAAGATGAGGCAGAGTGGCTTAGCAATAACATCTGCCAGCTCCCTCAGCACTCGTGGGTGCATCCCATCAGGGCCCATGGATTTGTGGGTGTCAAGTTTGCCTAAATGATCTCTAACCCTATCCTCCTCAACCAAGGGAAAGTCTTCCTTTCTCCAGACTTTCTCTCTTGCCTCCAGGGTCTGGAGTTCCTGAGGGCTGGCCTGAGCAGTAAAGACTGAAGCAAAGGCGGCATTCAGTAACTCTGCCTTCTCTGTATCCTTCATCACCAGGGCACCCACCCCATTCAGCAGCGGGCCCACATTTTCCATAGTCTTCCTTTTGCTACTGATGTATTTAAAGAAAGCCTTCTTGTTGTCCTCGACAATATGAATGAAAACAATTGAAATAGGCTGGAGAAGTCATTGCTTTCGATTTCGGGGGGGAGGGGGGAAGAAAGACAAACCAAAAATGTTCATTTGGCATACATTTGTGGTTTGAGGGCTTTCTTTTTTGACTGCTCTTAGCAAGACCATTTAGCTGAGTCAAATGCCAAAGGGAACTAGCCAGCCAGCTGGGCTACCATGGCTAAGGCATGCCGAATTGCAGTGCCAGTGGCATGCAAGGCAAGGATGAGGCTGGCATCAGAGTCAGCTGCCTCTGACCCCCCAGAACAAATAACCCAGTGCCCTCCCATCACTGAGTCCATTGCGCAGGAGGAGCAATCATGCCCTTCAGCACAATTCTTGAGCAAGGCTGGGCGCTTTCAAATGAACAATCATTTTTCCTACGACCCTTCTATTGTTTACCTGCACTCTTACCCTGTTCCCTGCAGGACTATAGTAGATTGGGGTGCTGACAGCCCTGTTGCGTTTGTATGCACCAGATGTTCTGAAACATCTGCTTCCCAACACAGAAGAAACCTCCGATGCTCCCAAGAATGCTAACAGCTTGTCAAAAGTGGGGTGTTTTTTTCATACAAATTTTATTCCACTCAATACTTTCAGAGACAGCTTCCTGGCATTAGGATTTATTCTCATCCAATGAGTGGAGTGTTTTAAAAAAAAATATATCAAATGTTGAGGCCAAGTCTAATAAAGAAAAGGTCAAGTGACACACAAAGGTGTGAAAGCTCCCAAAAGAGCCAAGGTACAACTGGACCACGGCAGTTCAGTGAGCCAGACTGAAAGCTAGCACACAGACTTGACGTCATCCATTGACACTTGGTATTTTGAAGGCATGGGATGAGCTAAAGAACTTTGTCCCAGTTATTTCCCATCCTGTAATTTATTAGGCTGCATCGTTACCACTCTGTTCAGAGCTCCTCCTCTCAGAAAGAGAACTGGAAAGTTGGTGTCCATCTTTTTGGATGCTCAGATTTGGAGAAGGGAATAAATACTGCAGCTGGGCAGTATTTCACAGAAAATGTTTTCTGGGGAAAGGGGAAGACTGATGGGAAGATTCCCAAACTGATGTTCATTTAACTGAGGGTAGGGAGGAATTTCTGAGCAAAAGTTCTGGAAAAAGAAATAGATTTTTAAGTTTTTCTTTTTTTTAAATTCAAAATGACATGCCACTTTGAACTTAATGCTTTTTAATGAAAGATCTAAATTCAAGAAAGCTCACAAATGATCCACAATGCTTTGCTTTGCCAAAGACTATGTTCCCTGTCTTCTTGCCATCACAAATTTGTTTGCAAACTGTCAGCGAGCAGGAAAACCATTTCCAAGAAGAGCTGTGATCTTACTCTCCACATTGCTGGTAGAGCCCGGCCTGATTCCTGCAGATCAATGCCGGTCCCATCCCCTAGGGATGCTTACATAACACCGGGTGGAGTTCTGACCAAAAACTTCAGATGTTTTGCTGTGGTCCCAGAAGAACCAATTCAATTTTTGCTCTGAAGGCGTACTGAAGGCCACACTAACTCCACCCAACTGGCCTGTTTGCAAATAGATCATGTAGGCTAGAATGTCAAAGGGCAGCTGGACGATCTGCCCACATACACAGATCCTATTTACCTGGCTGTACGTCAACAGTAAGTCCTTGGAAGTCATGATTTTAATTCTGATTTGGCTTCTACCTATATGAAGTGGGTGGGTGTAACTGCAAAAGCTCTTTTGGAGCGACTTGCGGCTTATTCCAGCAAACCTGTGCCCACACCTGCTTCACTGGAGGACTCTCCAGTTTCCCTTTTGGATAGCTAATCTGAAGTCAAAATAAATAATGCAGTTATATTAAACCTCACTCTTTTTAATAGTTTGCTATGTTTGATCTTTCTCTAGCTCTGTCCAGAATTTCATACCAGAACCTTGCAGATTTCACACAGTTCCTTAATAGCTCTTGATGTTTCCACCTCAGTTATATTCCGTGGTTTATTTCTTTTATTAGTAATTTTATATAAAGTGTATGAGGGCCCAGAAATCTGGATTTCAGAGCTTGATTGACTTAGATCAGTCTACGTACATTGAGATCACCAAAAGCATGAAGAATGTTGTTTACTGCAGAATTAGACAGTCTATATTAGATTCCACTTGATTCCAGTGATCTAATATGGTGTGGGGTAACTTTTTTTTTTTTTTTTTTTTTAGTGAAACTGGAGCAATTAGAAAGAAAGGATAGGACTCTTGTTGCCTAAACTGTCAGGTGCTGAAAGAGGCATCTAGAGGTATCTGAGATGCGCTAAGGTAGCTCAGGAATCTTTAATATCCACCGAAAATGGCTTCCAATTTTTTTTTAACTATCTGTCTCACAGCCAGTGAGTTCTGTATGCAGGTAGGTGGATCCTGGTTTTCGAAATTAACTTTCTATGAGTTTGTTAGCTCTATGTCACCCATGGCCAAATCAATATGCCTTGCAAAGGAGAGAACAACTTTGGAGACCATCTTCGGAAAAGCTGGGTAAACCAAAAAAAAATCACATTTCTCTTCCTCAGCTTCCATTTCACTTCCTTGTAAAGGCAATCACTTCTCGGCCTCGTACTGAAAGGACCAGGAGGAATCTTTCAGATCAGTGCACACAGATGAGTGAGGACCAGACGGCATTTGCTCTGTCTATGCTGTTGTTGTCCATTTCCTGCTTGTGGGTTGTCTTCCACGGAGAAGCAATACAGACACAGAAATATCGCTCAGAACTTGAATCTGCAAAACCACGTGGAAAGGTCTGGCTTAAGAGTTTGGGCGCAACACACAGCAGAGCTCCATCACATAGAGGTATCTCAGAGACTTGCAGAGCACTATTTTCTCCGTAGCTGAGCAGCCAAATCCCAAAAGCCATGGAAGTGCATGGCTTCAAAGCACTTACTCCTAAAGGAAGTGGCTCCTGTAGGCATGCTTTACTCATTAAGAACAGAAGCTGGAAAATGCATTACAGAAAAAAAGGAATTTATTCTCATATTTTAATAGTGGCATTTATAGTCTCTTGCCTACCCCATCTCTAATATGAAACAAAGAAGAAAACAGAAAAATAAAAGACTATGACTACAGACAAATAACATTCCCTTCTCACCTTTAGCTTTCACTTCTTTGAGGACTTTTTAATTACTTAGTGAAGATCTTAAATTGTAAAAAGGTACCCTTTTATGAAGCCCTCTGCATGCTGTTTACAACTTTTGAAGAGCTAACACCTTTACTCAACTGTCTTTTAAAGGAATTTATAACTGGGAGGCTATTTAAGATGCTTTGTCTTGAAAGCAAGAATAAGCTGAGTTGTGTAAGTTCACTGGGCTGAATACTTAGCTGACGCAAACTCATGCCTCTCTGCTAGCCTCACTGGTGCAATGCTGTTTTGCATTGACTGAAAATCTACCCTACATCTAGAATATAGATGACTTTAGAGGGTCTTATATGAAAAAAATCTCTCCAGGATGTCATATACTGCAGTGTTGCCATTACCCAGGGTGGAGTATTAAAACATTATATTCAGCCTGCTCCAAAACAAGTTTTTGCAGAAGACTAACAGGTACCGAAACAGTTCAGGAAGGCCTCGCTGCAGAAGTAGGCACATGTAGACACAGCGAGTAATTTAAGAGAGCTTTATTTAAAAGGGGTTTTCCAATCTTAAAATTCCTATATAAACACATAAAGACTAGTGCATAAAGTGCTCTAATAGAACTGCACTTCAGCACATATGCATTTATGATTGACAAACTGGAGACTGAAGATTGAAGAAAGTAAAAAATCTAAATCCTGAGTTTAAAGATCACTAGCCAGTGGCTAGGTTACTGTGGGCAGAGTTTGTCCATGCACAGAAGCCTGCATTCCTGAAAGAGTCTCTGGGCATTGCCCGTGGGAATCTTCTCACGGACATGAATTCAGTCCAAGAGAAAACCTGCTTATTAGGAGTAGTCTTTTATTATCATAGCATAAAATACAATACTTCTAATCTCTGAAAGGTTGCAGAGATGTTATTGTTTTCAGTCAAGGTTACCCATGCTAGCTTAGCAGATATAAAGTCTCTTACCCCTTTCTCACATCTAACATTTCACACCCGCACTGCTTTTTCTTTTATTCTCTTTCTTTTTAATGTAACTACTCAGCTGTAAATGCAAGTGTGCTGAAGGCAAGGTGATCAAACACAGAGATTATAGAAGCAGTAGAGAGAGATTTCAGCATACTTTGTTCCTCGTCTGATTCCTTTACCATTAATGCACCCTGTGTCCTTTGCCAGACTGTGTTGTTACTACTGGCCCGCCCCATACATTTTCATTGTCCACCTCTAGCCCAAATTGTGTCATGCATGGAGATCTTCCATCGGACCTATTTCAGTGGGTCCTTATCCTGTCACTGGCCTTTGAAGTTTTTCTATATGGCAGGGTGTTTCTATGCATGTGCATGTGGGCATAAGTTTTAGAGCAAGGTCACTGCTAAGCTCTTCAATCCCTCTCTGCAGCGACCCAAGTTGTCTAATTCTGCTCTGTCAAAAGTCAAAAGTTCTAATCTTAACCCATCAGGGCCAACTTAACAAGACTCCATGGGGCTCCCAGCAATAATATGGGCCAGAGCCCATTCGTGTATCCCAAAGGTACACGGCAGACCATGGTTTGTAGGAATAAAAATACATTATCTTCCTCCCACACACCATAAAATAAGTGGCCACAAGCAATCTTCCCATTGGGAATGGGCTCATTTGTGCTGTCCCCCAGTGGTGCTCAAGCACTGTCCAGGCATTTGCTGCTGGACACAGGTCAAAGCTATGCCAGAGACTATGCTAACAATTTGATGGTGTGGGCAGCTGTGGAACACTGCCCAGATCCATGCCTTGGCTTTGTTTAATTTATGAGTATAGACATACTGACTTCATCAAAAATAAAATCTAGTGCCACAAAAATAAACTAGGTGGTATCCAACTATGGTACAGCTTTAAGCAAAGCAAAAATCCTGGAGAATAATTCTTTTTTTTAATGATTCCATCAGGGTATTTTTCACAGATATCCATAATTTTTACAAAAGACCTGAGCAAAAAATGACTTGTAGAATTTATGACTTTTCCGTGTTATTTGTGCTGTCTGATGGGTAACACTCTTAAATCTTCAGTCACACTACAGATCCATTTAAAGGATTTATTCCTCCAGGAGTTTCTGTTATGTCTGAAACCATTTGAAAAGCTTTGGTATTATAAACTGAGATTCTTATTATGGTAGGAATAATACAATGATTTCTTGCCCATTATGTAACTGCCTGTTTATGTACCAGAGTCACATTGCATGTTGCAGGGTCCCAATCCTCAGAGCACCAGAGCACATGCTCATTTTTAAGCAAAGATTACCTTGTTCATTATAATGAGCTTTTGGCTGAGGCTGGGGAATAGCCACATTGAAGCACCTGTGATTTAGATACAGAAAGATCAACAAAGAAGGCACAAAGGCCCAAACCATGCAAAACAAGGAAATCCAGCATTCCCTGTTATTCCTAATGATCTCAAAGCTGCTGAAGTTTACTGAACCTGCATATGTCGTTGGGTGTGAACATCAGCTTTCTCTTACACGGAGAGCGAGGTGCTCTGAATGAGGATGAGTGGAGCTCGCTCGCTGAGCTTCTGGTTAAGGTAGATAATCAGAAGCATTGAGGGGCAGTGCTGATTCAAGTCCTTGAAAGGATTGAAACAGCAAATTTTAGGCCTTTGGAAAAAGCTTCCTTCCAAACCAGATAGCCAGAAACCATCTTCTGAGTTTAGGCACCTAATGCAATATGACTGCATTCAGATAAAATATGAACAAGCCTACATGATTTACACAAGGCCTGATTTGTTAGCTGTCGTCTGATACCTGCTGACTCAGTGGCTATAGTCAGAATAACAATGAGAAAGTCTAGTTTGAAAGTACTAGATCAGGGTAAGCATGAAAAAGGGTTCAAAGCAGTTCAGTAAGTGCGCAACTGATATGTCTGTGCACTTCCCCAGCTCAAAGACTTCAGGGACATCTCTGGAAGAACCTTAGATGACTAAAGGATTTAAGTACTTCCAGGATTTAGGAATCATCTAAGCATGAGTTTTGAGGAGCTGTATTTTACATGAAGGTGCTTATAGGGCCTGCCAGCCTTGGTTATGTAGCCAAGTTCAAGCTCTAGATACTCTTTAGTAGCTCTAGTACCAGCTTCAGTCTCTAAAAGGGCTTTCTTCTTCCATGATGGCCTTTCCAGGTAAGGAAGCAAAATATCTATAGTGATACTTTGGAAATGCCACTCGGGTCCCAGGACGTGCTCCACTTTATCCCTTGCTTAAACTTGTTGCTGAGACCAATGAATTAAAAGATATGAATTATCTACAACACGAGTTCACCAAAAAATCATTTAAAGTAACTTGCAATTGCTGTTATGGGTATTTCAAAAACCAAGGAAGAGACGATGTTAAGCAATAAAATTCAACAGCAAGCACCCAAATATTTGAGCTGGTCTCACAAGTTTCCTTTTAAGATCTCTAGAAGGAAACTGGAACTTCCAGAGAGTGAGACATCTCAAGAGAGGCAACTGAGATAAGTCATCCTCTTGAGATGGCTACTTTTCACCATCAACTATACGGGAACTCTTGGAGATGAGCTCAGACTTAAATGTCTCGCCTTTAGGCTACACCCATACAATGAAGAACCAAGTAAAGTCTAACCCCAAATCTGTTTTTCCAGATATGTTTAAGATTAGAATTCAAATACAAACTACCTCTTCTACTTACCAGAGATATATTCTGCCATTGGGTAGAAATTCACAATCAGTGAGAAGGGTGAAATGGATTCAGATGGTTCAGTGGTGAGTTTACGTAGTTAGATCACCAGAATAACTGGAAAGTGACAGTCTGGAGGACCAGAGATCCAGTATGAGGGTTGAGCAATCCTCAAGAGGGAACTCTTGAAGTGGACAAGTTTTGGAAGAAGAACTGAGCTGATCTTCAAGCTGGAAGTGGAAGCCAGACAATTTTTTCTTGAAAAAAATTGCTAGTTTTAATACAACAAGTTCACGGTCAAGTGTGTATTAATGGAATATTCAGACTAATCTTATATCTTTCCAAAAAAATAGTGTTTGCTTAAAAAAAAAAAACCTATAATTTGGCATAAAAATTGCTGTGTGATGGTCTCTTTATTATACTGGAACTCAGAATTCTTTATCTCAAGATTTAAAATCTAAAATGATGGTGTGCTGCTTTTTCCTGGAAAAGTGGACTATCTGGACATTTATAAATGTATATCTAGGTTTTTCTTAAATGCCTCCAAGGCTGTAGATTCTGTTCCATCCACAAGCAATCACTTTTAGTACTTCACTATCCTTCCTATTAGGAAATTTATCATGATATCTAAGCTAAATCTCCCTAGTTGCAATTTCAGTCCAGGATCTTTTGTTCTGTCCCCACTGGACATGGAGAACAGCTTAATCCCTGGCAAAAGGAACAGACCACAGCATAAAATACAATCAGTTCTACCCATTGGCAAAGACTCCCAAGTGAAACACTGAGATTGTTTTACCACATTGGTGTCATAAGGCCAAGGGGTGAGACAGGGAGCTAAGATCATAGGGGAAAAAATGGTTAAGGAGGATAAAAAAAGTCAGGTTAATGAAGTCAGGTTGTCTCGATCTGATGACTTCCATAAAACAAACAAACAAATGATTAACCCAAAAGCTGGCGGGGGGGCAAAAATACAGTATATGCATTGCTGTTTGATTTAATACTAAGGCAAAATTGTCTAACAGGGTAGAAACTGGTAAAAACCTTTTGCTCTCAGTAGAGCTCTACTGACTTATATCCATCACCAACCTTTTGTGAAAAGCAAAATCCTCATTGCTTTTGTTAATCAAAATCAGTGGGGATGTTCACATAGCAGCATGGGACAGTAAGGAGCCTAGTGGGTCGTGGTGCCCAGATCTCTGGGCACTTCTCTGGATGTGAGAAGTGTTCAGTACTAAATAGGTCAAGACTATTCAGTTAACAGGTTTTGCCTCCTGATAAGGTGTACCCTGGCATTAATAGTCTAGCTCACAGAATAACCAAACCCCACGGTACAGTAGCATCCCACCCTTTACTTTCCATGGGTTTTAAAGAGGATGCAATAACCATAAAACATCTAGGTTCATCATATCTGAGAGCTCAACAATTCGAGTCACTGAGAACAGGATCTTGCTGCTGACTGGCACAGAAAGGTGAGACGGGACATGGCCAAAGGCTTATCAAGAATCTGTAGCTGTAGCTACATGTGATTTTTTTTCTCTAGGACTAACAAGGCTGCAATTAGTGCCATAGTTGAGAACGTGACCATCTTCACTGGATTTCCTTTCCTACAAACTCCCTAAAGAAGGTCTTTGCTACTATTTCAGCTTTCAGACAGAGAAGATAAAACAACTGGCCTGCAGAGAAGCCAGGCAACACGATTAACTCAGTGAACCTTCAGGCTTTTTAAGACTGGGGAAAGGCAGTGAGCCCACTAAATCTAGTGAGATGCCAGCATGAGGACCTTCGGCTACACAGACAGCAAAAGGGCGCATTGACAAGGCATTACAGGCTCAGCTCAGGAGAAAAATTAGTCCCTCATTTTGAGGGACTGAGTCCCTCAAATTAGTGAAAAATGAGCAGAGGTGACAATCACCAGTGATTGTACAGAGGGGAGGTAGGGAAGGCTGTGTCTGGGCAAGAAAGGAGTAGGAGAGGGAAAAGGCTTTTTGAGCTAAAAGAGAAGTCCCAGTGAACACCCTATGAGGACAGTCATCACTGTAGCTGGCACAAGAAAGGCTGAACCAGGGAGAGACAGATTTGGGGGTATAAATGTAGGTATTTATGCTGAAATTATAGTTTCTTCCTTAAAATTATAACAGAATCAGATACAGGAAGCACATCAGGACCTGCACCATATGCTTAGCAGTAGGTTATCCATGGGTTTGCTATCTGAAATACATGCAGAACTAACCAAAAATTCTGTAGTGCTTCTCTCAAAACATTGATTTTTGTGGGATACTTAGGCTTGGAAACGTATGTCAGAATGTGTATCCCAGCCTTGACCTTTTCCAGATTGTACAAAATTACATCACTTACAGTGACACAATAGTCAGTGTTACTTTTTGAAACTTTTTCATATGCTTTGAAAAAATATATTTTTATGTCTGCATATTTCTCAGTTTCCCTTCTTCCTGGTTTTGCTGCCACTTCTGTTTCTTTTGCTGTCACTGGAAGCACTCAGGGGATGCAAAGAAAGGAGAAAGGAAAAACAAATGGGGAAGAAAGACTACATTTTTGCTTCTTGAGTTCAAAAGAAGAAACAAAGACAGATGTGAATACAAAAATGCTGAAATGCTCCCTTTGAAAGAAGAGCATTTTAATTTTTTAAGTTGTTTGTAAGGAGAAAAAACACATTAGCTCCAGTGACTGATAGTCATGTCCAAAAACGGTCTAAAACCAGTAGGTTAAGAACCTCAGTCTCTGCTCAGGAAATCATAAATACACCATTTCTCAATCACACATGAACAATACCATTAATCTTCCCTGAGATGATATGCAGTTTGCAACCTGCTCTCTTCTGCCTGCTGCTTTGATAGTCTTTTTTTGGTTCTTGACAAGCTGTCTGTCTGGTCAATTTGTTCTTGAATTTCTCCATCCAGCACCTGTTCTGCATTAAAACACGAGACTCTTACAAACAAGCATTCCCGGATCACACATGAGGAAAAACTCTGAACTGAAATGAACGTTCTGCTCCATTAACTTTAGTAACTGGATGATGTCCTTTGTTTTTAAACATTGCTTTTAATGGCCCCTGTTACAGATGAAACAACTCTGAGGTTGGCTGTTACTGGATCCCCCTGTAATTTTCTCCTCTAGCTGCAAACTCAAGGCTGTCAGTTTACACCCTTGGAAACAGTTGGGTTTTTTTAATTGTTGTTGCTTGCTCGAAAGGTGCCTTCACAGTTATTTTCCACTAGAAAAATGAAGAGGCAAAATGTGGAAAACAAAATTCTGAAAGAGAACATAAAACTCACCCAGCTGTGAGAGGGACATAGGACCTGCAAAGCTTCAGCACGTGCTTAAAAGCATTGTGCTGAATTGGAGCTGAGGTTGTAGCTCAGGCTTTAAGCTTGCAGTGGGGGGAACCAGGTCATGCTTCTGATCAAGTTATTGACTGCAGCAGGTTTTGACTAAGCTGGAACAAACAGGATCCAACTGCTCAGTTCCCTTTTTTGAAAACATGGGGCTTGGGTGGTGAATACAGAGACAGGGTTTTGGAAAAAACCTTTTTCTCAGTACAATTTTAAGATGGCCTGCCACCAATATTTGCACTCCTTGGGCAGGACTTCCAGTAAGAGAAAAGTTTGTGCTTGGAGGTATGTCCTTGCACCCTGGCATCTCTTATGTTAATTCAGGTGTTGTTATATCACTCCTTTACTGAAACTCTCCTGGCTGAGTGAATACCTAAAAAACTTCTGTTTTCTCCAAACTATAGTGGCTTCGATCTGAGCCAAGGGAAAGGCAAGATGTTGGTAAAGAGTATTTTAAGCACGAAGACTTTATGGCCCATCAAAGCTGTCCTTATTCCTCTATTTTAAAGGGAGATCTTCAGCCATGTGTGTGTACAGTAAAGGTAGTGTTCTGCTGCTTTTAGGTACCTGCTATGCTAAATGTCTAAGTCAGTTATTTACCCTAGACCTCCATACTGTCCATGGAGAAAAACTGATCTATGCAGAACCTGATCCCCTGTCTGGAGTCTAAGGTGGCAAATGCTTTAGAAGAATGTCCCACTGCAATGCATAATCATTTTTTAAAAAAAAAGAAGAAAGAAAATTCTAATTAAATTCAATTACCTAGATGAAAAGAACATACTAATCACCAAGTGGGAAGAGAACCAGACTACTGGAGTTTACATGGTTGCTCCTGTAAAAATGGCAGGAGATTTTTCAAAGGCCAGAAGCAGTGAGGAGGTTCGCATTGTATTTCATCCGAAAAGGACCACTCTCTCCTCTGGTGAGAGAGCATCCTCTCATTCTCCTAGCAATGAGCAGAACATCATCACTGGCAAAGTTCCTGAGCACATTCATATGACTACAAGCAATCAAGTTATTAAACAAGTTATACTTCAGCAAGTTACGCCTTGTCACTGATCATGGTAATAGACATGCACGCTCTTAACCTGTCCCAGCTCTGAAACAACATGTCACCTGAAGCATTATATTAGTGTTTATATTAATACCATAAAATTGCTTAAGTGAAGGCAATCTACCCCACAGTCAGGAAGATACAGCTTAAAAGCATGTCTCCTGTGGGATACTGCAGAGCAGCTGAGAGATGGTAGCCACATACACCGAAACATCCACTGAGTTATGCAGAACCCAGGGCAGTTTCAGCTTGTAGATTCAAACCTGAGATTTTACGTGAAAACCTGCAAGTTCTTATATGTGAAATGGATGTGTAAGCTCTCACTGTAGTTGGTAGAAAAACAGTTGATATATTCAGTGAAATTTAGAGGACAATTCTTCTGAGCAGCTAGTAGGGACATGGTTTATTTGCTTAAATATAGGCAATTATTGCCATCTGTGATGCCTTTGGTTATCCAAGACATCCACTGATGAACATAGCACAGGGCCTGGAAGACACACATGCCCTTCTACACCCAGAAATTGCTGCCCAATGTCACAAATTTCTGAGCTGCAGCTTAAAACCTTCATAGCCAGTTATTCATATACAGCCCGTTAACCAAAAAGACTTCCAACCTATCAGAATGTGGGGATCAGCCTTTGGGATTACAGGAAAATATACAGAGCTGGAGTCTTGATGGAACAGCAACAAAATAAGGTCTAGTCTGGTAGGCAAATATAATTTGAACGTCTCCAGGGTATTCCGTCCGTAAACAACTAAGCAAATGCCAGCAATGTATGTGTAGAAGGAACCTCATCTAATGCACTCCCCTAATTCACTCATTGACTCAGGAATTTCAGATTTTCCCTGATTTTTCCCTAAATAATTCCTAGTAGGTTCCCCAGAAGGAAATCCATAATATCTTTAAGTGGCCTGCACCACTGCTTACCTAACTTTTAGTCTTCAAGACTGCAGTTTTATTTTACTGTAAGAAAGACAACAACTTATTTCCTTCACACCCTAGGCTCAGAGAACAGTTGATTCCTGAAACTTTTATAACCACCTGTTTTTTGTATCTCAGAAAACCAGTATATTCCTGCCCTTACGCTTTTCCCATTTGAGTCTTCTTCTGTTTAAGATAACAACAGATGTGCTTATTTCCGATAACTTTCTCAGGAGGCACTCACTAAGTTCAAGACCAACTGCATGTTTCACACATGTTTATTTAGTGACAGACATCAGCAGAACAATTTGGGTATCCAAACATCAGCATCATTTGAGACACCTGCACAGGGCTGATAGATGCAACACAAGACTTATGGGAAACCCATGATCCTCTGGCTTTGCTGCTGGGGGCCTAGTGGGATAATTTTAGTCATGTAAAACATAATTAGGCTTCCAGGACTAAATAAATGAGTCACTCCTCAGTAGATGAAGCAATTTCTATGGCCTGTGTTTTGCACACACAAACACTGTGTTTTTATGGTCTTTGTTTCTTCTCTGGAGAGGAAAGGCCCAGGAAAAGAATGTGCCACATCCAGCATCAGCAATGAATTTTCCAGTAAAGTCAGGTGTCAAATGTATAACATTTAAGACTCTCACTTGTGGTTTGGCCAAGGTTTGAAGCTCAGTTCTACAGCTCAAGCACAAAAAGTTGTGTTGAGGTCACTGACAATAAATCCTTATTCATATTCAGAAAAATGGTCATATTCAATCCAATTTTGTAAGAACCTTACTTATACCTAACCATGATTTTCCTCTGTTGACTATACAGGGATCACAGTCGGGCACAAGACTCTTCAGATAAATCATGAATCCCCGTTCAAAATCCAAGACTATCATGGGTGCATAAATTTACCCTGAGTATCATAGTGAGCGGCCTGAAGAGGGATTATTGCTCACGATTTGACTAATATGTCCTACATAAATGCTGTTTATCTTCTTTATGGACAAGTTCATGTGGTTCCTTGCAATTTTAGGGTTAGCAATTAACCTTCTTCATGATATTCCCTGTAATTAGTATCAAATATATATGTTTAGCCTCAGGAATATCTGGGAAACAGTGTGGCCAGGGTAATTGCAAAGGCATTTGTAGAGGTTTTAATAGGAACCACTGTATAAAACTTTCCTCTGTTGCTGATTTTGGCATGCTGACCTATATTTTCCCAAGTTCTTTATAAAGAAAGCTGTTCTAAATGGTTTATTTGCTGCCTTGCCTCCCTTTCCTGACCTCTTTCTTATTAAAAGCCGTAGCAGGGAGTCAATCATTAAAAGCTGAACTGATTTGTCTGCATTGATGAGACTCAGGTATTGCACAAGTTTAGTAAATTGCTTGCATAAGGGTTAGTTAAAGCAGTAACCACCCAGCCAAGCAGTACCTACTAGCAACAAGATGCTATAGTGACCTTTTTCCTATTCAACATCTGTGGTTTTAATAGATGTGAGAACCAAAGAGACACAGTGCAATAAAGAACCCAGCAAACTGTGCCTAAAATGTGCATATGCCAACTGTAGACTGACAGTAAAGTTACAAACTGAGCAGCCTAATGCCTAAGCTCTACGAAGACATCAGTTGTCAAGCTATAAATACGCCATTCCTTCTCTTCTCCCATCCATCTCAAACTTGCCCAAAGACAAGAGTGTTGGTTTCTCAGCTAAGGCACAGGACATCCTACCTGATACCCAGAAGGGCTTTTGCCTTGCCGTGGGCTCAGACGCAGGGACTGTTGTTTCATTTGGATAAATGCAGATGTCTCCGTTGGAGACAGTAAATATGTGTTATCCTCATAGTCAACAGGGACTGAGTCCACAGAGCCTAATAAACACTGCAAACTACTGGATGGGGCACTCAGGAGAGGAAGCAAAATCCTAGCTAGAAGCACTATCTGTTTTTATGAGACTCAGGGCCTGTTAGTGTGGGAATAATCCTTAGATAACATAACTACAATGCTTTGGAACTCAGACCAGTATCTCCTCAGCTCCACCCCACAGCAAGGTGCTAGTTTGAGGGTCACTTCAGATGCTCATTCTTATGCTGACGACACGCCTGGTAACCCACTGGCTTTCAGTGAAACCATCAGGGAGGCTTAAGGTCATCCTGCTCCATTTGCTTCCCATGTAAATCGTGGCTTTAAACACCAGTAGACATCCAAACAGATTCTCTTCCACTGCGCTTTTAGGGTAACGGCTGATATTTGTGGTAGAGATTAGGAACTTGACAGGTCCAGGGGCTAGTAGTGACACTGGGGTCACTGCCGCTCTAGGGGTGGTATTTACCTTGCAGATTGAGATATCTTAATTCAAGTATCTATATGGAGTGTGTTGATATGAACTGGGTGTTCTGGTTCCCATTATGGTCTGCGCAGATCTAGGGCTAAAATCAGGTGCCAAAAGGTAGGCTCTTAGTGCCATTTCAGGCAACCATCTGAGTTATCAGAAATTTTCCCTTGGCCCTTTTCGTTGGTCCTGTAGGAGGCAGGATGCTCGGCCCAGGGAATCTCAAATGGCACCACACACCTATATTGAGGAAAGTGAACTGAGCCTCAGCTCCCTCTTGACTGTGATGGGAGCGAGGACACCAGGTCACAGGCAGGCACCTAAAAGTGGATGTCTAGATCTGTCGCTAACCCAGATATCTGCATTAGGAAGCTACTCTTTCTGAGGTCCCTCTATAAATAATAGAGAAAAATTGCCTTGAGATGGCAACTCAGAACAGTTAGGTCTTTCCTCTAAATCACTCTGCCTCTCTCCATTGACTACAGGGGAAGGTTGCAGTACCTAGCCTCTTAGTGCTGGCCCTAAATTAGATCCCTTACCTTCTTGGCATCACTGCTGCATAAGTAATCTCCCAACTGACATGCACGTGCTTAGGAAAATCTCCACCAGTTTCTCTCCCTGGGGAATGGAAAGTTCTGTTGTTATTTTAGTTTTGTTCCCACCCACTGCAAAGATGGGGTATAAAACTAAGTACATGTTTTGGTGTAACCTTTGTGCCCCTGCTGACTGGGGTGGCCTTTGGATCAGACCTCAAAGATCAAAGATAAAGAGGAAGAGAGCTAAAGACAGATTTAGAAATATAATCAGCTAGCCATAGCTACATTCTCAATTAAATTGCTACAGGCCCACAGTTGCTCTTTAGGGAGTCTCTAAACTCTAACACATGCCCCTATATTACAGTAGTAAAACCAAGGAATAATTTTGCTTGACAATAGCTTTCCTGTGTGCATTGAAATGGCCTAATATACTTTCATGCCTGAATTTAGTGGTTTGAGGGTAAATATATAACCCTGAGGACTTTTTTTTTTTTCCTGGTCCTCCAACCATGATGTCAAAATAAGGGAAAATATTTTGTAAAAAACCAAATTAACAAACCACAAGAAATCCTTAGGCATTTTCCCTCATCCTCCCCACTGTGCAACTCCTGCAGCTGTGAAATCCACAGCACACCTTTTCTCCACAAATACACCCCTCTGCAGATGTCAGTACAACAGACCTTAAACCAGAGGTGATGGCAGAGGTTAAGAAGGCAGCAGCGACCTCTTTTAGAAGGAGCTACCTAAAGAGAGGCTCGAGTGTCCCATCCATTCAAAGGGTAGGGATCAGCAGCGAAGGAAGATCAAGGGAGGGAAGGCTCCCATCACCCTCCCATCTTGCACCGCTGTGCAGAGCCTGGATCCATCCTCTTAATAACCTCCTCATAAGGACTGGCAGGCTACTGCTAGGTGCCCACAAAGCCTTCTCTTCTCCAGGCTGAATAATGCCAGCTTCCTCAGCCTCTCCGCAGAGGACAAGTGCTCCAGTCCCCAGAGATCTTGGTGGGCCTCTGCCGGACTTGGTCCAGTTTATCAGTGAGATTCATCTGACCTGACTTTAGATGCCTAAAATAGAGACATCTATTCATGAAGCCTCCTTTCGCTTAATCTTCCTTTGCTGCAGGTCGCTACCCTCCAACCTCCTCTGCAGTGATTTATCTGAACCATGTCTGCATATCTCTTAGGTAAGAGGAACCAGATTTAGACGGATCACGTTTAGTCGTCTAAAATTACCGATGATAACCCTCACCCATAGTACTCAATCACCTATAAATACTTAGGAACAAGAAAAAGGCAGTGCATTGCTGCAATGAATGTTCTAGCCTGCCTTAGAAGTTATGAAAATGTCTGTAGATAATGCCATCCTACGGCAAACTGAAAAGTCTGGGAATTTGCACATAAATACACTCATATGCCAGCTTTATACAAGCTTCAAATACGACCCCAAATATGCTTTCAAATTCATGCCCAGCAATCTCTTTCCTTTACATGCTTTCACACTCAGCCCCTCCTATAAAAAGCAGAAAAGCTCAATGGAAGAAAGCAAACTCCACCAAAGCAGGGCACAGCACATTTGGATTCTCTATTATGAAATGGCTGGTTTTTTCATTCAGAGTTAAATACTGGAGAATTTACATATCTCCCAGTCTCTCTCATCTCTGAATGGCTTTCCTCCTATTGACAAATTTTCCTTTTTGTAGATTGTACTGAAAATACTTATTAGCGTGGATGGATGTGTGTGTGTGTGTAAAACAATTTTAGGTTCCAGTGTTTAAAAAAAAACCAACAAAGTAAAATAGGAAAGTTATTTCTGGAGACAAGCCAAACAAGACTGTGAAAATACTGGCAAGTTCAGATGCAGAGGTTTTTCAGAGGACAAGTAGGTGAGCACCAGGTGGCCAAAGGCTGTGGAAATCTCTTAGCAGTTAGAGGAGACTCAGCAAACTGCTAATTTTTACAGCAAAGAAGCTAGACCCAAATGATGGACCTCACCTGCGTGCCTCTGTCTGGCACGTGGGGATCACAAAACAGAGGGAAGTTGTGATGATGCCATGCAGCAGCAGCAGGCAGGAATCCCATCAAGCAGGACAGGGTGCTCGGAGGAAAACTCTGGGATGCATATTCCCCCTGCTGCAGCCCATCACCATGAGTCCTGTCAGGGATGTGACCCAGTGGGCCAAGTCACCAAAAATTAGGAGGAAAGCAATCTAAGAGGTCAGCACGGCTAGCTCTAAGTGACTTCTGGCTGCTACTTGTGGCTTTGCTGCAACAGAGATCTACACCAGCTGCCAAACACAACTGGATTATTGGGGAAATATATGCCCACATTAAGCTCATAATGAGCAGCAGATGGTGAATGGACCCCTAGATGTCTGCAATGTCAACATGCACAGCTGAGCTAGTCTCCCTCTTCTCTTTTTATAGTCAGCCGAAAGGAATAGGCATTTTAGGGAATCATTCATCTGAACTACCTTCAACATATACTTTAAGATGAGAAGAATCACACTATAGTTTATTAACTGTATTAACCAGGTCTCCAATGACAATAAGAGGAACTCAAGGTATCTAGCTCAGGTGGAAATGTTGACACTTAGTCACGCATATCCCACAGCAAATGCTGCATGGTTGGTATTATGTACTGCTGTCCTACAAAAGTCTGTCCAAGGACATTTTTTTCTGTGCTTTATTATCTCAGAGCAGGCACGACAAATGAAATCTGCAAAGCATTAAAAGATGTTATTTTTCAGAAATCCCCACCTGCGTGTAAGGGGACATTCATCCTTGTATATGTGGCAGGCAGAGCAGTACCTCAGCAATTCCTCATTACATCTCTTTTGTTCAGCCAATTTTCTGCAAGATGCTGATTGCAGTCGCTGTCCACATCTTTCATTGTACAAAGTTAGATAACCAAGAATGAATGAAAAATGAACAAACCCCTAAATCAACCCATATCCTGAGGGAACTGTGGGAGATGGGAGGTGGGGGAGAAACACATAGGCCTGGAAAGAACATGGGAAAACAGGGATATAAACCAGTTTTCAGCAGCACATGGTTGTGCCAATTTTCCTCAGATGTCTGTCGATATAGGTCTCTCAATAAAGTCAGCAAGAAATCACCAGTTTCAATAGCACCAATTTATACTTGCAGTTAAGTCAATAATAGCTTATATTTAGATTCTTATTCATGGTAGTGAGATCAAGCCTTCAGAGTCATATGCAGGAAGTGACTCTTATGGAAACTGATTCCAGATCATGGTCCCAGAAAATCACTCAATGCATGCTTAATTGAGGAAGGTCTATGATATACCTACTCCCTATGTCCACATGCAGAATAAGCCATAAAATATCCCCCTTGCACAAGCTCCTATGTCAAATCCAGGGTCCCTAGAAACTATGACCAAGAGCCTTAGAAAAGAAAATGTACCATGAGAAAAAAATCGGAGGGAGCCCAGATATTAGCAATGCCAGAAGTCCAGGTAGAAAAAAGCAGAAAAGAAACAGTGTCTCTGTCCTGAGTTAAAGCGTTGTCAGATCAGCAACAGGAATTTTTACTTTTGTCCCTGCATTTGGATGAGGCTCCAAACATGAGAAGAAATGGTCCTGCCTTGAACAAACTTTCATTTAACTGAGGTAAAAGCTGCTGATTTCCTTCCTCCACTGGAGAACCAAGGCACAGAGAGACTCAGTGTCATGCCCAGGTCACAAGGCTCTCTGTCCCCTGTAGACACCTCAGGTACCTTCTCCCTTGATGTGTGTCACAGCCTGGTGGAAAGGATGCCCCAGTGTGAAGTCCCACCCTGGAAATCAGCCTGCAAGAAGGACTCTGTGAACATGGTGCCCACCAGCATCGACCCTGAGGTCAAATACGGCACAAAGCGGTCGTTTCTTTGAAGCCCTTGGGCTCTGGGAGCCAGGCCAGCTGCACTTGCTGCTTGGAAATGATGTAGAAGGAGAGAGGGCCACCAGGCTATGCTGCTGAAAAACCTGAAATAAAAGTCCGGGTGTGGACAAGGTGAGACAGGAGCCTGCAACGTGTGTATCAGCCACTGTGGATGAGACTGGTAAGTCTATACAAGTATTTGGCAGGCCATGAGAGATGCATGAACATGTATATGTGTGTGTGTGTGCCACTGGAGCCCTGCACAGTGGGAGATTTCAGAGCTTTTTGCATCTGGGGAATATTTTCTGGGTAAAAGAAGTCCAGGGGCTGAGATTGCAAGAATTTCCTGCAAGTCTGAAACATTTGTCTGTCCTTGGGGAAACTTTGCGCTTGTCTGTCTGGTCACACTTCCCCACATCCCTTTTTTATTTTATTTTTTTTCCTTTTTTGGTTTGTTTTCCCCAAAAGGGATTTATGAGAGAGGTCATACTCTGGAGAGGGTAGAGGGGAAGAAGAAGGGGCTGTTTTTTGTTTATGCAAGTTCAGGCAAGCAGGGGACAGGCTGCACATCTTGCCCTCTTGGAAACAAACCCAGCCAAAATGGAGCCAACGTATATTTAATGGCGGCAATGGGAAGGGGGTGGGGAGCATTTTTTGGTTGCCTTCAGGAGCTGTTGTCTTTGGCTATGTTGCCCTGTCTCTAGACACTTCCTGTCTTTCTGAGGTTTTGTTATTTCATGCAGTATCTATATCTGACTTGAGGTTCACTCTTTCCCCACCCAGGAAATCGGTTCTTGCTTTAGTCGGCAAAAGAGGAAAAGAGAAGGGGCAAGAAGAGACTCTCAGTCTTCCCATATAAACCCACCTCCCCATGAAGCCTCCAGAGTTATTGGAGTCTTCCATAAATTAGTATGGGAAAGGTCCATCACCCAGCGATGGGGTACCTGGTACAATCACTCCCATCCACAGAAATGCCATCTCTGATTCCATATGATTTTATTCCTGGAAGCAAAGCATCCACTCATTTTGATTCCCTTCTTTATCCAGTGCCTTTTCCCCGTGGTTTTCATGAGGATGAGTAGGTCATTAGTTCTCTGGGTGATCTTAGTCAAAGCTGCTCTATACAAAACCCATGTGACTCAAATTACTCTGATGCATTCCCACAAATTGTGGCTCTGTTTTCATCCCAAGAGAAACTTATTTAGCTTTCTAGATGGCTGCTGTATTTTAAGCCCTGTGCAGGAGCAGCACAAAATTCCCAACACAGCCTGAGTCACAGCCTTTGCCACCCACAAATCTGTATGCTCCAAACCAAATCTTACCTTGAACCTTGCTAAGACTGTGTTTTCAATTTCTGCTAGAAATGCAAACCAGTCCCCTGCAGCACAGATTTTCAGTCCTTTTCTGGGGCTTTACATTTCAGATCTTTGCTTTTGAGGCTAACTGGGCAGGAGAGCAGAGTTTGGCATTTCTACATTACTTCTGTATTATTTATTAATGCTTATCTGATTGCATTTGTTTTGCAGTGCTGGTGTACATAAAGATGGGGTCTGGACTGTAGTTTAGCAGTCAGAATTTAAATCCTTACCCTGGGTCAGAAACAGGCTCCACCTGTGACCTTGGGAAGCATCACTTTAATGAACACCCCCCCATCTCTAGATAGCAGCAATGGGGAGTTGGCTCATAGGCATGTGTGTCAGTGCCCTATAGCAGATGCTCCCAAACCCATTTATCACAAGCACTAGATCATTAGGTGTGGACAGAGAGCCTTTTTGCAGAAGCAGTCTGTCTCCTAAGCAGGAAGAGAACTTCACCACCATCTCAGGCGTCCCATGACTTTCAGCACTGGTTCAAACTCTAGACCTGTGAGGCCGCTTACTCCCCTCCCAAAAAAAGCCATGGGGTCAGCACCCTCTCAGCTGGTAAAACCATCCTTGTGTCAGACGTGGTGTCAGAGAACAACCAGTCCGCAACCCATCATTTACATTAGTAAAGGGAGCTAAAAGCAGTTAGACAAGATGCTGGACACATCATTGCCTAGTTGCACCTGGCCAAAGAGCTTGATACATCTTAAATTCACTGGCTTGATACTTAATCTAATTTTCATTCATGTCCGAAGCCCTGCATCTCTCAGCTAAAGCAAGATTATAGTCAGAGAGCTTTGGTCAAGCGGTTGCACCACTGCTCATAGACTATATCAGTAAATTAAGTGGGTTTGCCTAGGTAACTATCCTCACAGCTTCACTGGCAGAGGTGTACCAGACGCACTCACACCTCTTCACACTCCTGAAAAAATGTATAAAAAGGGAGAAACAGGAAGCATAAACACACTTAACAGTATTGACTCATGGTTTGAATCAGTTCACTTTAGTCCAGTGGTCATGCTCGTTTCCCAAGGGTGAAATTCTCCAGCGTTTCACCAGCAGCAAGCGTGGAAACCAATCCCACCACTGTCTAAAGGGTGCTCAGAAGCAGCGGACTCAGGCCGCTAAGGGACAGCAGCACAGAGCCTTGGAGCAGGGATAGTCGTCGTCTTGGATTGCCTTTAAATAGAGACTCTCGGCATATGGTCCAAGGTTTCCATCCTTTTGTGGCAACATGATGAAACCCTCACGCAACAGATAGGCCCATACTTCCTCGCTGAGTGGGGCATGAGAAGGGGAGTCAGCCATGGCATGAAAGCAGAGGAGAGATGAAAATAAAAAATTTCAGAAAGCAGAACACCAGCAAATGGGGGAGGTTTGACAGCTCTTCCCAACCTGAATTCTCCCCCCCCCCCGACACTTCTTCAAAACAGAAGTGTGAAATTACTCTGCCACTTTTCATTACAATTTGGCCTCAGAAATTCAGGGAGACTTGGGTTTTATTTTAGAGAACTTTTCCAGTCATTTTTCATCCAGTTCCTGCACACCTTAATGTTGTTTAGAATGGTATTTTCTGCCAGTTACTTTTCTGCATGATGGTATCATGAATCACTGGGTAAACATTGTAAACATTCAATTTGATGAAAACAATAGTTTTGAAAGAAACTAGACTGTAAATGCCACACTGAAGGAACTGTCTTTTTGTTCTGTTTTGGTCTAGCATCAAGCACAGTGTGGTCCTGGTCAACAACTGCCATCACTGAAAATAATAATAATAATTATTAGTAATTTGTAAATTAATAGCAATTAATGGTTACTAATAGTGCTTCTGTTCATTCTGTGCTTTACCCGTCATGCACATGATACTGCAGCATATTAATGAAATATTTTGCATTTTGCTAGCTGCCTCCCACATACATGCATCAGCCTCCTCTCACAGCTTTCTTTTTTTCAAAATATATGAGACTCCATATTTTGGATGGTAGGAGACAGGCCCTCCTGGCCTTTTGGGGAAGCTTGAATTCCCAGACCAGAGAAGAGAAATAAATCTCCTAAGAGGACTTTACCAAGGCAGAGATCTCTGTATGTGACACACCATTAGCTGCAGCGCACTGCCATGGTATTTCTGCTACTTCTTGTTTTTCCACTGAAATCAACTGCATTTGGTGTGTGTGTGTTGTGTTGTCATAACAAGTGGGGGAGGTTTTAAGTTTGAACGAAAAACACGAGAGATACAAGGCTGCCTAAGTGGCATCAGGAGGTTGGGGTCAAATGACTAAATTTCACATTCAGCAAGGAAGACTTTAATATGATCATGATCTGAGTCATTTAGTGAAAACTAGGAATCTGAAGACATCCTGAAGGAAATTTTGGAGACCTCCATAGTCCAACACTATGTTTGCTTCAGTAAAATATATAGATGTTTGCCTGAAGATGTTTTTTTTTAACATGGTATTATTACCGCTTAAGCTTCAGAAATGCTCACCAGTCACAGGGAGATTAAAATCCCCTTGGGTTGTCCCAAGGCTACTCAGTTTATGCCAAGATCCAGTTTTATCCTAAAACTACATTACTGCTCTAAAATTTGCCTCTTAAAGTTGAGGTCATGCACACACACACACACGGGCGCACACACACACACACACACACACACACACATGCGCACACACACACACTCATGATCCAGGCTCCTCTGTGCAGCAAACAGCACGCCAAACCCAATCCTATCATGTCAAATAAGCATTGTACTCAATCCACAAGGCCAAAAAGTCAGCAGAACATCTTAGGAACTTCCAGGATTTCTTGCAGGAATATAGTAGATGTTATATATCTGGGACCTTGGAGAGATCTTTATAAAATTTACTTGAGGTCTGAAGCTGGGCAGAAGTTTGCTTTGGAATACTCTGCTCTGGAGGCAGTAAATTAGCTGTCCAGACTAAACCTGTATTTTGGCTTCAGTGCTGCATTGCTTCTGGCTCTAAAGCACATCTTTTTCACTTCTTCTAAAGGTATTCTTTTTCACTCTTGTCTGGTGCTCCAGTGCCATCTGTATTTGCCCCTTTTAGGAGAGAAATTTGGTCCATTCTGTGAGCAAGGGCATCCTCATGCAGCTAGAAGGTTTGGAGGACAGGACGGACATGAAGAGACATGTCACACAAGCAAGAGGTGTCTTCTGGAGTGGCAGCTGCCAAGGGATATTCAAGTAGTGCCTCTGTTTTGATATATCTGTGCATGCGTCTGTGCACTTGTGTCTGCGAGCGCACCTGGCAGGGGCTGCAGCTCTGCAGCCGTGAATGCCCAACCTTTGCGCTATCACATCAGCCAGATGTACAGGTTTTCATCCAGACCTATCCTGAGTGCACGATCATGACACTGTTGCTCTGTCCAGTGCACGTCATACAGAGTGTGGGCTGAAATTCTCCTCTTCCAGTTGCTTTATAGAAGCTACGGGAAGACAGAGCTACTGCTGATATTTTATTTCTCGCAAGCCAGCATGAAGTTAGAGCAGTAGAGAAAAGCGATGCCCAACCCATATGTAAAGTCTGCCTAAACCAAGCAAACTTGTTAAGAAGTTTTGAGCAGATTGGAAGACACAGAGTAAGTTTACACTGGAGAAGTACTTTGTGTTGCATGACCATGGTTTTTTGGGGTTTTTTTTTGGATCTGGTCCTAGGCTTCCAAAAACCAGAATCTCCATTCCAGAAAAGTCAAACCACATCTTGAGATACTCTGTGTGAGTCTGCGTACCTATGTATTTGTGCGCATATTCCTGTGCACCCATTGAGCCTTCCTGGTGAAAAAAGACGCACTGCTTCAAATACTAATGCTGTCCCAAATGACACATAGTAGCTTCAGTTCAGTATAGGCCTACCTACACACATATATACTTTTCTCTCTTTATTTCTGCTGTCTTTTATCTTTGGCATGCATCATAACTCTCCCATGGCACTTTTATTACAGGAAAGTAAAGGAATTCACAGAACAGCTAGTTCAGAAACACAGGCACTTTTGGCTTTATAAATGAAAACATTCATTTTGCTGTTCTGCCAGGCTTTTGACATATTTCAACAACTTTGCCAGATAAATGGGAGAAGAAGGATAGATGGACAGAGGCTACATCAGAAGTTTTATGGAATCCAAAGAATTTTCCGTGTGAAATAAAACTGGGGAAAAATAACCAGGCTGTGTCACAAGGTGTTTGGAAAATTCAAAATTCATATGATCTATACTGCACAGTGTTGTTACTTCTATATATATATACACACACATATATATGTTTAAGATCAGTACCACATAATCAGATATTAATTCTACCTGCAAATTTGAACATAGAGATATCTTCCTATCATTGCATCTCCAAAAGCACTGTTGCTAGAATCAGAAAAAAAGATATCTATTTTACTTATCTTGGTGGTGTGAGGAGAGGATGAATTAGTACACCGGTGAGGTCTGTGAAGCAACTGTCTTTGTCTGTGAGCAAATCAGTTGAGCTCCTGAGATGAATATGGTGAATCTCATCCACAAAATGCTCAATCAGGACACAGAAGAGATATGCATATTTCTAAGTAACAGCTAGAGCCTGGGTGGGTTATCCTAAAGCATCCTGAATGGCAAAGACACTACTATTTAGGCCATTGAATGGAGCTCTAAAAGCAGTTGTTCAGGGTCCTTCTCTCCTCAGTGGAGGGGAAAAAGGTGTTTCCAGGGTGCAATTAATCTCAAACAAGAGAAAAGTCAAACGGGTAAGCTGAGAAAAATGAATCCTGCCTACTCTGGCCAGATCTGGGCAAAACTGAAAATTTTCTGGAAAATGGTATTAGGGAGGAAATTCATCCTTAAAGTCAGGTGTAATTCTGAAAACAGGTTTAGCTGGAAAACAAAAAAAATCAGGGTCAAAGAGAAAAATGTTGAAAAATGTGAAAACGTTTCATTTTGACAAGATGCAGGTGGAGCTTTTTCATTTTGCACTCAAAAAGAAGTAAAAGACATTTTTTAAAATAGATTTTAGAGAGCATTGAATAAGTCTTAAAATGAGATGGAACACATCACTGGGAGGGTTAAGCATTTTTAATGGACCCCCAAATGAAACTATCGATGTATTTATCTCCTTGTGGACATCACTGAAAAATATTACAGTATTCACTTTCCCTTTGGCTTACCAACCTAAAAAAAATCCATACTTCACCCCTCGTCTAATCCAGGCTTGGGTGAGTTTAAGGAGAGGGTAACAAAATGCCAGGCAGTATCCTTGCTCCATCTGAAAGCCCCTTCTGCACAATTGGGTGTCGCAATGCAAATTGCTGCTGGAATGTACTATGTAATTCTGGCAAGAAGTCAATAGGCGCAAACTCCTCAAATAACCAAAGCATGGTACTAAGAAATCAGTGGAGCAGGCAGCGGCCCAGACAGTCAGTCCATTAGCAGCTTAACCACAGCAGATGTAAAGTCACCAACAAAACTCCCTACGGAGTCTCCCCAAGAGCCAGATGCTACTGCTATAAAAAGATCTTCTAGAAACTTGGCATGACTCCTGGCCACACTATTTTTTTTTTAAGAAACGTTCTCTAGATAGGAGGTTATTTTTCTTAATTTGGGTTTGGGGTAGGGGGAGTGGAGCAGTTGAAAGGAAGGGGAAGATATTGCCTATTTATTCCGGTTAGCTTGTGAGTGAATTTTCTGCTTGTGAAAACAAAATTTGGCAAGAGCATGTCCTGTGATACATCTAGTACAGAAGGCAATAGGCACTGTTCCAGCCTTCTCCCACACACAGCTTTGCTTATGCACCTTGGATTGACCCGCAGATCCTTCCACTAAAAGCCCTGCCAATGCATTTGGGGTGAAATACCAGCTGTTATTTTAGTCTCTTCTGCTTCACTGGACTGCTGCCTCATAGGCTGTGCTTTGGCAGGCCTGTGGTCTAGCTCTATTTGCTGGTGCATCTCAGCCCAGCTAGTGGTTGTGCTTAGCCTGTTGGTCTTTCTCTTACTGCTCCACCAAAGAACTTACTTTTTTGCTTGCAGCATTATCATCTCTTGAAGATCTTCTTGAATAGCTGTGAGCCTCGTGTAACTCCCAGCTACCGGATTGACATGGCTAAATGTGTGTTTCGGCTGTCATTCTAGTAACAGCGATAACAAATACGGTAGCAACAGTAGTAATAACGTGTAATCCTCGATGTACAGATTCTGTCTGTGCCAATAAGATAACCACCGAACATAGCACAGGCCAAGGACAGATGGAGACATCAGCTCCGTGTGTATCAGCACTTACCTGGATGAATGCCACCCGTGTGTCCAGATGCAAGGTTCACCTGCAACTGTGGATGAGGTCATTGTGGCTTTGGGAACATAGGGTGAAATATTCTTTCAGATTTAGGTATAATGTGCTAAGATGGCACCTTTTCAGGAGTCTGAGAGGCAAGCAGGATGGTGGTATTGTGTTTAACAGCTGAGAATGAAAGCAGAAAAGCATCTGATGTCCCACTGGAGAGATTAAGAGTTCTACTTCAACTAAAGGGACAGAAAAAACAAGTCTTAAAGTGACAACGGAATTGGATGCCCACAGAGGGAGACCCCAGAAGGAAATGGCCCACTGTTAACATCTATCTTTGGCATACTACAGCAGACCTAGTTGCTAATCTCATGGCCTCATCAGTGGCCTGTTCAACCAATTGCTCTGTTCAGGATTGATGCTTCAGAATGAACACTCCAAAACACGTCATTCATGGCGACAATTTTTCTTGACTCTTACTTGCCCCTTTATGTACAGTAAATCCAGCCTGGAGAAAACAGAATTGTGCCATTATTAGCATCTTTCTACTCCTCCCACTCCACTACCCTCTTGAACTTTCTTTAGCATTTTACTGCCCTTGCCATTATCTTAATATACATTTAGCTCTCTGTGGATTTTCACTTATGGCTATTCAACGGTTCATTTTGTTACAGCTCGTATATTGATGTAATTTGATTGTTTGTGTTCGTTCATTCACAGCAGTTGTTCTCCATGGGGATGGCCAATTCTGTCATTCCTGTGCAATTGGTATCCTGGTATTATAATGTTCCACCGATTAGCTTTCCTCCACTCAGTTTCCAAGATGTCCTTTCTAACAATACCTCTTTCTTAAATGGAGTGTCGCTCGCTTAGATTGTCTGGTATTTCCTATGTGAACTGTACTAGCTTCTGTGTTCTCCTCCTCCTCTCCCACCCCTCTCGCCCCCAAAAATATAGTTTCTTTTTCTTTTTTTAGTGATTTCACCCCAGAAGATGAGCCAACTTAATTTGTGTACTTTTTCATGCTTCTCACTTTTCCTTTGCCTCTACTGAGCTTTTTCCCAACAGTATGTATTTCCCATTTCCCCTTCCCTTCTTTACTCTCTCCTCGCACAGACACAGAAACAAAGCTGAAAGCAAGAGACAAAGAATCCCATGTTTTACTGAGAAAAGCTACAGGACATGTATATTAGAACAATTTCCAGTTTTCTTTGGGAAAGACATTTTACTTGCTTCATAGGTGAGACTGTTGGATGGAAAAGATATCTGGGTGGGGAAGAAAGAGAAGGGATGCATTCTAGCAAATCTGCAAGCACTGAATACACTTCTTCTTTGTTTTGTTCTTTTTCTCCTTTACATCTCATACATTAAAGATGGTATCTTCCAAAACTGAGAAACTTGTGAATAAGTGCATTTGTTAGTTCATTGCTGAGTATTCTGCCTTGACTGTTTTTCACCAACAACTAAGAGCATACTTTGCACCCATGAGATTTATACAACTAGTTTAGTTTCATTTCTCCCTTACCTTCTCAGATTACTCAGATTTCTGAATTGATTTTGAAACAGCTATTTTGACAGATGTAATAAACAAAAAAAGATGGGTCTAGTTGTTTTGGAAGGAAGAGGGGAAGGGAGAGAAGGATATGGCTAAATGAAAATACATTTTTCTTGGCTTAGTCGTGAAATAAGTAACTCCCCTTGTCTCCCCTCTCTCTTCACAATATTCTATTGCTGTTTTATATCCTGTATCAGAAAGAACAAAAAGAAAATAGAGAATGCCCAGGTATTTATAGTTCATATTCCAGTTTCTTCAGTTTCCTGAGTGTACTGAATCTCCACAAAGGCCATCCTCTTCCCATGAAGAAAGAAGACAAAACAAACAAAAAACATTTAACCAGATAACTTCAGGGACAGTACATTTTGTAGCCGTGTAATGGGAATCTGGGCTGTAAAATGAGAAGACATTCCATTACATTGAAATCCAAGGCCAGCATCTGGAGTTCTCGGCGCCTATCTTGTCCTAAAAATAAAATTATTTTTAAGCATTAGAGGAAGAAAGCAGAAACAAACAACATCATCAGGAATCAGCCTCAGTCATTCTCATGCATCTGTACTCAGACTGTTTGCAACAAGACCTGCAGCTACACATCTGTCCACTATGAAAATGCCAACTGAGATCAGGGACCAATGACAACATGACAGAAAACCTTGGTCAGTCACAATCTTGCAATCTTACACTCAGTATGTAAGTAACGGACAAAGCATGGGAAGTGGTGATATGGAGAGGTGATATAGCCAGTCAGACATAAAGCTGGGGTGAAAACTCGATTTCCAGAAAAACAGCCCAGTTCCTGAGCCACTAGACAGTTTGTTTTACTTCCGTTATCCCCCTCATCTAAAATCAGTCTCTCATCAGCAACACTCGAGCTTCAGGGATTTCATTAGTTAACTTCTGAATTTCAGGAAGGATTCAGTTCCTTAACCACAGGCATCTAGTGCAATTTGAGAGCCCCAAGGCATTCAGAACATCCCTGTACGGCTGGCCAATATGACATAGGCACAATGTGAGATTTGTCCTTTTCTGCACTGGCAACTGAACTCCTTGCATCTATGTCCCTTCACTGAACAAGCTGAATCATGCTGAAAAACCTAGAATCACAGAATCACAGAATCACAGAATCACTGAGGTTGGAAGGGACCTCTGGAGATCATCTAGTCCAACCCCCCTGCTCAAGCAGGGTCACCTAGAGCACATTGCACAGGATTGCATCCAGGCGCGTTTTGAATATCTCCAGAGAAGGAGACTCCACCACCTCTCTGGGCAACCTGTTCCAGTGCTCTGTCACCCTCACAGTGAAAAAGTTTTTCCTCATGTTAAGATGGAAGTGTCTGTGTTTCAGTTTGTGCCCATTGCCTCGCGTCCTGTCGCTCGGCACCACTGAGAAGAGTCTGGCCCCATCCTCTCGACACCCTCCCTTCAGATACTTGTACACATTGATAAGATCTCCTCTCAGCCTTCTCTTCTCCAAGCTAAACAGGCCCAGCTCTCTCAGCCTTTCCTCATAAGAGAGATGCTCCAGTCCCCTAATCATCTTTGTGGCCCTTCGCTGGACTTGCTCCAGTAGTGCCACATCCCTCTTGTACTGGGGAGCCCAGAACTGGACGCAGTACTCCAGATGTGGCCTCACCAGGGCTGAGTAGAGGGGGAGAATCACCTCCCTCGACCTGCTGGCAACACTCTTCCTGATGCACCCCAGCATACCATTGGCCTTCTTGGCCACAAGGGCACATTGCTGCCTCATACTTAACTTGGTGTCCACCAAGTCCACTTGGTGTCCACTAGATACCTAGTCCACTAGATACCTAGTTTTCATGCAGACACCTACTTGTAGATGTCTTCATCTGATGGGAGCCAAGAAAGGCTACCTCAGCTGGTCAACACTGATGTTACATTCTAGTAATTGACCCACAGTCACATGAGTTCAAGCCACTGGGCTCAATTCAGTTCCCTACACCTAGGTACCTACAGCCATTTGAGATGTCCTAGAGTGGCCTGGCCTCCAGCTGGCACTCCAAAAGACATAGGTCCGCCACAGGCTCGGCATCACATCTGTGCTGCCATGGATATCTGAGACACTTGGAACACCTGAAATAACACCAAGCACCTACACTTGGGCAACTGAATTGAGCCCCTGTGTCCACACTATTGATTGGCCCTCCAGCTCTACTGTTTGAGCTTACTTGTTTAAAGCTAGCTCAGATATTTTTATGATGCAAAGTCTGTGTCAGAGAAGCAGGCATCAGAACAACCTAGACATCATCCAGCTTGCTCCCAGAGAAGATTCATTTCCCTACAGGTCAAAGAGTCCCACTGGTGATATGAGCAGACGGAGCTCCTCAGGAGAACAGAATGAGCAGATGGTCACACCAACATTGTGGGCTGTTTAACCAAAGCTTGCACATACTTTTGATCCCATGAAAGGACATGCACCTAAGAGATAGGCCATGAGATAAAGGTTGACTGTCTGTTCATCACACCTTCAGAGACATGGCAGGCTACAGGGGAGGACTGTGTGCATTGCCTTCACAGGAGGTCAGCATAGTCCACAGCATGTATCCCACAGCCCTGTTTCACACTAAAAGTGGGCATTGGACAAAAAGTAGGACAGAGTGCTTTCTAGCTATGTGAGAAAGCTTAATGTTTTCTGTTGCCTGTGTCTTTCCCACTGAATGAGGTAAGGAGTAGGTGCATAGCCAATCTGGGCGTGTTTTCTACAGCACTGTCTACTGTAAAGGAAGAAGAGTTGGCTATAATACAGCAGCGCACTTGGCCTGGGGGGCCTGAAAAAAAGTGGAAGAGTCAGTAGTAGAAGATGTAACTGATTACTCTGTGTTATAAATAGGGTGTAGCACCTGGGGGAAGAGCATGTGGAGAGGTTTTGTATAGGAAAAGTTACACAGTATAGTCAAAATAACTATGATCGGAGAAAGAAGAAAGGGACTGTCACAGTTCAGTTCTTATACTGGGATCAAGCTCTAGTTTTCTACCAGCATATGGGAATGGCCAAGAAACATGAGCGACTGCTCAGATTCAGATTCCCACTGAGTTCATACCCAGTGTTTTGGGATGTGTTTGTTACATGCTTTATGGCAAGGGGCCATCAGCCTTTCAAGGGTAGAAATTGCATTTGTCTTTCCTTAAACATGCCAACAGAAACTCTGCAGGGAGTGGAAGATGCCACCCCTGAAAGAAGCCCATCACGGCTAATTGACAAATCAGCAGCAGATCGGTTCTCTGTGAGTCAAGAGTTCTCAGCTCCCTTTCCAAACCCACCAGAAGCCAAGACACACTTTCTGGCCCATATGCTGCAGTTCCCAGCCCTGTGCCAGCTCTACAATATACCACTGCTCACTTGTCTCCTTTGGTGGCTGATCCTGCTTCAGGGGACTAGAAAGACTTTTGGCATCAGAATGGGAATTTCCCATGGCAGCAGGTTTAGGACGGGATTAATGCTTGAGACCATCTCTAAACAACAAGTAAGAATCATGCTAGTTGTGGGATTACCACTTTGGCTGTGGGCCAGTTCAAATCTTTGGAATCTAAAACTGGGAGTCAGTATGTTCGGAGAAGATAAAAGCCTGTAGAAAGAAAACTCAACCATAATAAGAAAAAGCAATCAGCTTTTTAGCCATTTTACATTTTGGTCAATTTTATCTTGGAACAAAAGTCTCAAAGACCGGGATTTGACTCCTGCTTAACTCACTCCCTAGGGTGCCAGTGAACATAATTAAAAGTCACCACACAGCAGACAGGTCTTGCGGGCTGGAATAACGTCAGCTCCAAAAGCAAACAAAGCCAGGCCCGGTCAGGACAGAGTAGAAAAATAAACCAAAGGCAAAGGAAAAAGAAAAAAAAAAAACAACAACAGAACAAACCCAAAGAAAGGCAGTGTCTTTCCCAGTTTATCGGATACTTTGCAGAATAGATAGAGCTGGTTAACTCTCAGGTCAGACCTTCCCCAAAAGCTGAACAGAGATAAATATTGGTGAATACCAGTTCAAAACATCTGGCACCTTTTCCAGGAATACAAAATAAACCATGACCAGTGAATACTGGAAATGAAGTTCAGCTCATTTGCAATGGCAAGACTGAGATACCCTTAATGGTACTCTGGTTTGGAGAACACTACCGAATAAAGTCAGAGAAGATATGTGGGACAAAACTCATGTCTTTTTCTGGAAAATCATTCAATTTGCCAGGAAAGATTGGGAGCCAGATTTATGGAAGGCCAGTAATTATCCTCCAGCTGTAGGTTCAGTAACATAGTCATGCATCACTCTTTATCTACTCCTCCTTGTATTTATTGCCCACTCTTTCTATAATCAGCTCAATTCTGTCTTCTGGATTTTTTAAGGAAAATTTTAGGAGCAGAGACTTGTAAGAGGGCATCCAAAATGTGCATCCGTTAACATTTCTAGTTGTCAAAAAGGAATGAGCATTTGTTCTTTGGAAATCAAAGCCTTATACTCTCTGTTGGGCTCCCTAAGATAGAGACATCCAGAATCACTGGACAATTACAGTAAGGCCACTGATCTGCTGTGCAGTTGATAGGATGAAGATACTGCTTTACTCATTCTTGGCCTATTCCTTGCTGAAAATTCTCCCTCTCCCTGATTAACCACTTGCACTTTCCCCAAGCTGATCTCAGAAATCAAAACCAAAATAATAGAATACGCAAGGAGGACAGAAGAGACTTACCTGGTATTCAGTTAGCCATAATATGTTTCACAAAAGCTGGAAAGAATAGAAACAGAAGGATTATTTATCAATTTCCCTTCATTAAACTCAATAATGTCTCAGTACCTCTGTTCAGCTTGGCTGCTATTTAAATTCATTCCTCTCACCTAGTCTGATACAATGAAGACAATGTTGCTTTGTAAATAAGACTCCAAGTACTTTAGTGCTAAAAGCTTTGTAAATCCTTAAAATAATATATATACGGTGTAGCGTAGCCATCAGTCTAGGTAGGCAGTGGAAATGAACACACACGTTAGTCAATCCATAGCTTGCTTAATCCTTGCCCCTGGCTGCCATACAGAGCCGCCTTTCCAAAGCATACAGCCATGAGAAATTCCGGGTCCTCACCTAGAAAGGCTCTCAAGGCTTCACCACATTTATGCTGAAGTCAGGGGGCACTGAAAGTACTTCTGGAGTGAATCTCCAGAATCCACAGTAGCTAACCAATTCAGTATCATGACTGCATCTCTCCAGTGAGCTCAGGTTTAGAAACAAACATGATAATTAATCTTTTCTTTCAAAAAGTTTGGGGTTTCCTTTTTCCCCATTTTAAAAACTTATTTTTTAAAATATAATTTTGGATTCAAAAGGAAATGGAGAAATGTATTCATCTGTAAGAAATATTTTTTCCTTCCCAGTGATCCTCCATATTATGGATTTCTCTGAATTCATCACACATTCAGGCATCACGTGGTTTGGCTAAATCTACAGGTTCCTACCAATAAACTACAGGCAAGACAGATTTCCCTGAGCTCAGATCACTAGTATAGCATTTGAAAGTAGAAGACCAATCATAAAAGGTTCAGTGAAGATGATACAAAAGTCAGGTGCTAGTTAACAATATCACCTTCAAAGAGGTGCATCATAATGTGTGTTCATGATCCCTAAAGCATGTTGTGGCTTTACTGAAGAGCTTAAAGTGTGCAGGTTTGCAAGATGCCCGAGAGAACCGTGGTCCATTTACTCATAACCAACTCCCTTTACTCTGGCTTTCTACATCCGTAATGGAATAGACTGGGAGTCTTTGTTCAGTGCTTGTAGGATTCTTAGGACTTCAAAGAGGAACCTAAGGATAACACTTTTTGCTGATTTTTTTAAAGTAAAACAATGATTACCACCAGGGATCTCCCAAAAGAGATCTCTTGCTTTTTGGGGGGACAAGGAACTATGGGTGTAGGTAGAAAAAATAAAGCAAAAATAAAAATAAATATGTAGAGCAAGATAAGAATGACCCTACCAGCCTCTTTGAAAGGCCCATGGCCATTATCAGCCATGGAAAGTACAAGTAACCTTATTACAGATAAGGAGTCTCAGGTGGATTACAGAATCTGAATCGCTCTAAAATTTGCAAAAAGTTCATATTCTGATCATTGGGAATAAGATTTTCCTTGGACTTAAGCTTTCACAGAATAACTGGAACAAAGTCTTCAAGCACATGGTCACTGCACAGACCAGACTGCTCATACTTACCTTCATAGTTGATACAACCATTGGCATCTTCCTGACCAGCCATCAGCTTATCAACTTCCTCTTCAGTCAACCTCTCACCTGCAGGGAAAACAAAATGCCTGTTCAGTACCTTAGTACCTGAACCTTTTTTTTTTTTTTTAAGAATTTATGAAGCACAGTTCAAAGGATCAAAGACTACCAAAGAGAGTGAGAGGGAAGAGAGGAGAGACAAAGATTTTCTCTCAGTTCAATTTGTGGTGCTGACTGCTAGGAAAGTGACTTTTGAACTTGCAAACTGAGAAAATTTGATCTGAAAACCATGAAGAGAGAATAAATAAGGAAACCCACATGATATCATGTTCCCATAGTCATTCTTCTAAGAATAAACTTACTCTAAGTGCCAAATCTTGAAGGCTTTAGTCACTTTTGACCAAGTCATCACTGGGCAAACTCTCTGTAAAGTCACCCTGTAGTTTGCCTCTGAGTTTCAGGTTCAGGAAAATTTTAAGATCAAACTTAGGATCTCTGCTTAGGATGTGATCTACAGCATTTAATTGAATTATGTACATATTAGGTACTTCTTTGTCTGTAAGGCAAAGAGACCAACCTAATCCAGTCCCCTATTCTATGTACTGGCATTAATGGGATTAATGTCCTTCCAGAAATGAGTGGGAGAAATTTTAAGGTGATGTCGATTGAAATCATTTAAAAAAAAAAGTTATCGGGTGTGCTCTGCTACTGATGTTGCTGTACAGAAAAGTACTGATGCATTTTTTCATCACTGACTTCTCACACACAGGGGCAAGTCCTCAGCTGATGTGAATCTGTGGCAATTCAATTGAATTTTTGAAAAGTGAACAGAAAAGTATGCCAACTTACAGAATATTTGTCTGTGCCTAGGATTTGGCCAGTATTTAGGAATACCAATCTAAACAGCAGTGCTAACTCTTTGGATTTAAGTACTTCCTATGAATGCTTGAAAATCAGTCATTGACACATTGGTCTGGGTTATTGGAAACAAAAGGGCAAATACAAAATTGATTTTTTGTAGTACAGTGAAACTCACAAAACTGACCGTGGTTTCTTTGTCCAAGATAAAGTTAGATGGTCCATCAATCCTGACTTTGTGTGTGTTTGTGTCATCATTGAATTTGGACCCCAGACTGATCCAATAGCATCAGTGAAAACAGGTACTTAGCGTTGTTTTCCTTATTTTTTGTGTGTCATTAATAGAGATGGATGTGTCATGGAACTGAAATCCCTGGGCATAAAAGATTTGGATTTTTGAAACAATATCGCAGGTCAAAACCCATCACTGGAATCCTCTGGTCTAAATCAAATCTCATTTTTTATAACAGTAGGCAAACACTAGTAGAAAGGCTGATCTTGAGAAATGCTTACTGGATTCAGATGACAAGATGTCAGTGCCTTATGATCCAAATTGGAAACCTGTCATTCAGTTACAGCCAAAATTTTTGTCCAGCATTCATGCTGTTGTCATCACTCCCTGTGAAACACTGAGATTCGCAGGTCAGAATTTGAGAGGAGGGAAAAATATTGATTCCTCCTTTAAAAAAAAAGTTTATCCATTTCAGAGAGACTTCTGTTAAACAAATGACTATTAGAAAAGTGCTTCATCTTAAAACTTTGCTTGAAGATTCAGAAAAATTGAAGATAAACACTGAAGAAATAGATGGATTTTCCACTGTTTGGATAATATTCTGGTCATAGAAATATAATATTTACTAGAGAAATGAAACGCTAGAACTAGGACAGAAGAAAGGAAGGAAAAAAAGGGGGGAAGGAAGAAAAGACAAACATTGTTTCAGCTATAAATCAGTGATCTTTAGCATCATTATTAAAGAACTTTTTCTGTCCTGATTACCAAGAATAAAATGATGACTGAAATCTTGCCCAGTCATTCTCTCCATAAAGGTGTTTTACATAACCCAGCATGCTACACACTGTATGGGAAAGATTTCACCAGTGACATCGCATGAGGAAAGGTTTTCCTTACCCAGCGTAGCCAAAACGTGGCGGAGCTCAGCCCCCATCACAGTTCCATTTCCCTCCTTGTCAAACACGCGCAGACCCTCCACAAAGTCCTCGTAGGTGCCTGTGTCTTTCGTCTTGGAAATATGCTGGAGCATGGGCAGGAAGGTCTCAAAGTCGAGCATCTTGGAGTTCATTTCTGCAAAGACACAGATTGAAATAAAAGTTTTGGTGAATTCTGGGAGAGCTGAGAACTAACCATGGGACATTCAGAGTGGATTGGTGGTGAGGGTTAGGAGAACCTTGGCAAAAATTGCCTGCTAAAGGGAATGAGTAGAGCATAGGAATATCTTAAGTACAGATGGAGGAACAGCCAGCCAGAGGGGGATCAAGAGCTCTGGGAAAGAGAGAGAAGTACGTTTTTGAACAGATTGATCTGTACCTGTCTTGTATCTGACACATGCAAATGTCAAGGAAAGTAAATTCTGTTAGAGTCCCAAGGCTGCTTGATGCAATGCAAAAAGATGAAACTAAGCAGAAGACAGAGAATAAGAGGAGCTCATTGTTGGTATGAAATCAGCTTTTATTTGCAGCCTTGTAATGCAGAGATCTTAAAAAACAAACTGGGAGAGGAACTTCAGAGTGATTAGGGGCATGTCCTTACCCTGGCAGGACTGGGGCTGCGTATCCCATTTCCCTAACTTTTTACTTTTCAAAGCAGGATCATAGGGCACGATGACTCCTTCTTGGCTACTTATCCCATCTGCCACTGTTTCATTACCATATCCTGAAATTCCACAGTTGCTGAATGAGAGCCTAGTTCTCAGTTCCCATTAGCGTAAATGGAAATAAGGGCAAGAGAAGTCATCTAGGAAATTCCTGAGTATAGATATGGTCTAGAAAAGCTTTTCCTTGTTCTGAACAGATACCCTGAGTATGGCGAACTTTTAAGGGAGACCCCCACTGCAATCATTACAGACCCTCTGATATGCATTTTTGTAGTGCAAGCTGTGTCCTCAGGTTCAGTCTATCCCTCTGTTTCTGTGGATGTCTTCAAAAAATCTGAGTCTTTACTAAACACAAGTGAATGCCTGTCATCAAAACAATTTTAAAAGGTAAGAAATTGTCACTGTAAAATACACTGAAACACAGGGCCATTAAATGAATTCAGTCTCCTAAATTTGAGTCAATTATACTGACTGAAGAGAAGCTTTTCCCTCAGTTGCAGTTCTGCCGGAAATTTGCAGGGGGCTGTTCCATACCCTCAGTCACTTCACAGTAAATCTTTCCATCAGAAAACAGAGACCTTATCTGCTTGGCCTGACCATTAATTCTTGGAGTGCTGTTTTTCAAAACAAACACAGAGGAGGTCACCAACCTTCTGGTTTGGGTCTGCCAAGCACCTTCATGACCTCAGCTTGGGTTGGATTCTGCCCCAAAGCTCTCAAGACATCTCCGCATTGTGCATATGTGATTTTCATCTCAGATTTTGGAGTTCGGTCAAAGAGTGAGAACGCTTCCTTAAATTCTGGAAGACAATAAGAGAGAAAAGAAAAGAAAGAAATGTATACCATGATCCCTCAGATAAAGTCAAAGCAAGCTGAGTCCTTCCCTCTAATTAACTCAGCCTGACCCTTTTATTTTGCAGTTTGGGAACAAGTCTGATGAGCTTTGTTGTTGTTGTTATCTGTAATGTTTGTATTCCTCCTCCCCTGCATTTTCCGGTTCAACCAAGGAGTGGAATCAGAGGGGTCAAATGCTCTTCTTGTGGTATTTCCGGCTCAGCTTGCATCAGGACATACAGAAAACTTCATCCAAATGGTTGGCCTTGAGAGCTTTCCAGCTCAGCAAGAGCACTCATGATGGCATAGAATTCAATAGCAGTTCTGCTCGTTAGCTAACTGGATATCCTATCGATCGCTTAACATTTAGAGAGCACTGACACAATCCACTGAGACAAAGGAGCATTTCCATTATCAGGTAATGAGATAAGCCATGATCATCTACTGGAACGATCACACAACAAACAGTCTATTGGTGGGGGAGGGTGAAGGTGTGTAGAAAGACTTTTAATTAAACAATCGTCATAATTAACAGTTTCCAGGAGGAGATCTAGAAGGATCCTCTAAAAATTTTTTTTTTCCTAACACCAGATCAAATTGCATCTGGAGAAGTCAGGTTGGGTTTGCCAACAGCTACTGATGCCTGACCAGATCTCATGCATGGATATGCAACAATTCCCTCAAATGGTTTCACATCTGCCTGATTTCCCTTCTGCTACCAAGCAGAGTTCTTCCCCTTGCAAGACAGACAGCTCTTCTCCACCACATCCTTGTGAACGTAGCCTCATGTTTTCTCTTTACCAGAGAGGTGAGGGTGAGCCCCCCACAAGTGCTAGTAGCAATATTTTGACAAGAGTATTCCCATGGGAGTGGGTCCCTCATTTCTATGCTTTACTTCTACCACCGTTTAATGGGGTCAGCGTAGAAATTTTTTTACCAGGGCTCACTCTCCATGCCGGGGTTATAGACACACCACAGAGACAGAGGAGTATCTCAGGGTACAAGTAACAGTAATATGCAGTTACCTTTGCTGAACACATTGCATGAGGCAGAGTTTGGACTTGATCACAGATATCCCTTTGGCTTTAAAGCTGTGAATCCCTGAATCAGCCCCTTGTCCTGCTGTTACTCTTCTGCTGTATGTGATTCTCTCCTACCCACCAGACACGGCAAGGCTATCTTTCTTCCCTAGATCCTGATCTATTCATTCATTTAGCCATTCATTCCGCATTCCATATTTTCTCCACCTTTTCCTTCTCAATACCTTCTCCTCCCCTTTATTCTCATTCCCCCTTTTTTTTTTTTCTTTCTTCTCCTTGGCATATTTCCCTCTCTCCTTCCTTCTTCCAGTATTGCTCTCTTTGCCTCGCCTCCTCCTTTCTCTCTCCCTTTTCATCTTTGTCATCATCTTTACCTTCCTTACTCATTTCCTTCCTCATCCAACATTTTCAATTCACTTTCTCATTATGGGCTAATTAACGCTTTCATTGTTTTCTTCTCTGCATTGTATCTTCTTTCGGTCTCTCTTGCTTTCTCTCCCTGACTGCTTCTCTCTCCTTGCCTCCTTCGTGGCCAGCTGGAGCCCACGTACCATCTCCAGCAGAGGGCAATAGCGGATTTCCATGGGCTCCTTGCAGACAGGAGGAGTGGGCAAGAGCCCCACACCAGGCTGTCCTCTGCTCCACTCCTTTTTTAGGAGTATCAGCATCCCAGGTGGAGGGGAAATCCACCTACCTCCCCGAGCTACACCATCACCTGCCCCCTATGTACCCCCTGAGACCAGCTGCCTGAACACCCTTCACGCCATCTCCTAAGGGCTCGCAGTTCATCATAGACACTGATAGCTTACATTTCCCTCTTTTTTTTTTCTTTTTTTAAATTTAGATTTAACCATCTCTCACCAGAGCATTGGTCTGTGGGTTTGGAAGCTCCATTTTGTCAATATGCAGAAGCAGTCTATTTTTTATTCCTTTTTCTTTTTTTCTTTTTTTTTTTCTTTTTGACATTTGATGGTTTAATGCAAGTTTCCACCAAAGCAATGAAACCAACGTGGCTATGGTCTCCTTTGCCTTCTGTTAGCCGTTAAAGCACTGGCAGAAGCAGTGTATATTTTCATATGACTAATTGCTACCTATCTTCCCATCTTGAACAGCTCATGTTCTTCTCCTTTTTTCAGCTATGGAGCAGGGGAGAGAAGGGCCAGAAATCCAGTTTCATAAATATACATTGCCACCACCAAAGAATTTCACTCGCGGTCAAGGCAGGAGAACATGAAAAGATGGGTGTGTAGCACATGGCTTCACCCACAGACCATTCTTTCCCCTCTGAGATTAACATTTTGGGGGTTGGCATTACACTGCCTCCAGGCAGGGAAGTGAGTCTGGTATAGCAAAGTCTTTTCCTTAGCAAGGGATATCTGACACGCAGGATGGAGTTAATATTGACCTAATTTCAGCACACTAACAGGGAAGCATCTAGTCTCAGTGAGACAGCTAGGTCCCCTTCTGGTCAATGGTGAGAGAGAGAAAGAGAGGTGATTATTATACATTAGAGGTCTGGTTTATTTTTCTTCTGCATACAAAAGGTATGGCAGGTGACCTTGACCTTGTTATGACTTTCAGAGTTTGACAAGCCTAACAGTACAACACATATCTGAAAAAGAACCCAGAAAACAACAGGTTCAGATGAAACCCACAAGCGAGACCTGACAATCTTGGAAGTTTGTGAGAGAGAGGACAGAATGAGAAGGAGAAAATCTAAAAGACATATTAATCCAGAGCTCCTGTGAGTCCCAGCTCTCACATTGTGCCAATGGCCAGTAAAGCAGTTCTAAATTATGGCAAGTGGTGCTGGGTCTCTAACCAATATTTTTAATGCAAAGTAAAATAGTCTCAAGCACTGGACCACTGATCATCCACATTTTTATACTGGCAGCATTGTTGAACTGGCAAGGTTTTAACCCATGCACATGACTATAGAGGACAGCCTGAGCAAGTGACAATCCCAGGGACAACCCTAGACCATAAAGTAGGCATAATACTACTCCTGGTTTGTCTAAGCTCTACCTAAAAGTATCTATCTATCTATCTATCTATCTATCTACTATCTGTCTGGCTGTATGTCCATCTATCTATCTACTCATCTAAGAACCTTAGAACCTTCTAAAGATCAGGTGAAGAAAAAGAGAGCACAAAAGGACCAGAAGAGCCAAGGAAAGATATCAAGGAACTGAAAGAAGGGCAACGTTTTTCTGCTCAGTCCCCACTAGGCACTCCTTCCAAATCGTGGTAGAACTGATGAACCAGCCACAGGATGAACCTTGCATGGGTTTAGTGTCTTGCTGCAATGCTGGTTCACAGGATAACTTTCTGTTATCTTGCTGTGGCTAACATGGAAGTCTCAGAGTATTTCTCACACACATGATGTTATCTGTTTGCTGCCCCATTGCTTTTTCTTTGATATTTCAGGGAGATTCTGTTCCACAAGTCTGGTATTACCAGCTCTGCTCCTAGTATACAGCGAGTACAGCTGGAAGAGGGCTGGTGTAAAGAAGGAAGATACAACTTGCTGCTTTTAGAGATGGTCTACACTGTCTATAGCTCTGCTACTCTATAGGGCAGTCCTGAGGTTGGTCTGAATTGGCCATTTCCTAGCCATGTCTGGCTGATGGTCAGGTAAGCACCCACCATGCTCTGAATAGGCCTTCTTTTTTCCATTCTCTGATTTCCTCCCTAGAGCTAGCTGGGGTTGGGAGGGAGAGAGAAACAAGGCATAGAAACTAGACGGGCCCTATCTAATCCCCAAGGCATTAGGTGTTGGTAGATCCAGTTGCCCTGTGTTGCTGGAACGGTTCAAAGGTTTGTGGCTCAAAAATGGGCCTTTCCTATGGTTCTCCCATGGCTTTGGGACTGGCAAGGAGTAGATTCCCGGAAATAAGCAGTTGTCTCAAATCATGAGTCACCTTTTCACCTTGTTGTTAGAAGACAAAAACTAAAGCCTTGCAGTGGGTCTTGAACCAGTCACCAGGTTGGGCGGTCTGTGATTTTTTTTCATCTGTTCTGGTTAACCCATTTTCTGATACCAACTTTGATAGGCTCTGCCAAGCTCTGCCAAGCTTTTAAAGACCAAAGTAAAATTATGCCAGATGTTCAACCCCATCTATCAATTATCCTTAAAGTAAAAAGCAGCCTGCCAATTGAGAAAAAAGGGGACAGCTGCAGTGGGTAGTGTTCCCAGGACAACATGCATGAGGTTTCAGTATCAGTTTCATGGGCTGGGACAAAGGGTTCAGAAACTGAAGCTGATGTTTTTGTTTGAAATAAAATAAAAAAAAATTACTGTCATTATTTGCTGGTTCCTGGAGAGCTGTCACAAAACTGCAACAGATTAAATTCCAATTGAATACAGGGAAAAAGTTCTCAAAGACCGGGCTGGGAGACTTTCTGTTTGTATTTTATTGGTAAGCTTTTTTAGAGAAAGAAGATATGTTTGTACTGAGGGTTTTTATGTGTTTTTGTTTTTCTGTCATTGTCAGAATGGACCTGGTGTTGCCTGTAATGAAATACATACACTCTACATGGGTTTAATCTCCATGCTGCATGACTTTTCCCTTGACTAACTCAGTAGCATTCGAAGCAGGGATGAGGCAGGAGAGTGACTGATCCTGGTTTAATCAGAGTAAATGAAAGTCCTCCTCATCCTCCAGAAGATTATTTGCAGGGTCAGGGCAGAGGTGAGAGAGCTCAGGAACTATGTGCCTCAAGCACCACTGTGCCAACCCGGTTTGGGGATGATTTAAGGAAGAGATCTATATTCCACTTTCTTCTGTACAACTACCTTCTTTGCTGTGACCTGAACTTTTGGACTTTATATCTGTCCATGTGGGTAAAGCAAAGAATCCTCCTGCTCTAGCAAAAACTACCAGAGTCTACTTCTTGCTTAGGACTCATGAGATATATACTATCAGCTGTTGCTAACACAGAAAGACAGGTGATCACATTCGTATCCCAGGCCCTGACTGGCCTTTTATGAGTGCTTCGTAACATCACTTCTTCCTCTGTTTTCCTTCCCTAGTTAGGCAATAAAGGCAAGGACAGAAGCTCTCTGAATATGTATGGTTCTTCACTGATTTAAGATCTCAGAAGGGGTCCAGAGATGTTAGGGACACTCATAAAAGTGGACAGCATAGCAAGACTATGAATTAAAGTACAACCTCCTGAAAAGAGCACTAAGTGTCACACCAGTGTCCACTCCAACACTTGCCAGCACCTCCCCATGATGGCATTTACTCTGCAGGGAAGAGAAACAGATCTTCCTCACCTTCAATCTGATCAGGGGTGAATTCAACCTAGAAAAGAAAAATAATAACAGCCAGATAAAACCAGAAAACTGAAAAAAATAAAAGTTCTAGGTTAGTCTCTGTGTTATGGTTCTGGGTGCTCGTGATGTCCATGGAAGAGACTACAGTGGCTCATAAACCCAAGAAAATTATTTTATGGAGCCTGTAGATGCCTCTTCTTTCCTCCTCCACCTTCCCTTTTCAACTAGCCCCACCTTTAGGACCTCTGCCCCCACCACAAGGCTGCAGATGCCCTTTGCCCATCCTTCTGCTGCCCCTACATCCCTGCTGTATTCTTTCCCCTATCCCAAGTTCATCCTATGCTGCTGATGCCCTTCCCTGAGATGATTATGGCAGCACCATGGTAAATCCTAGGTTGCTTAGCTGAAAGGGGATTATCTGAAGACAGATTGAGATCTACTTTCCACAGTCTTTTCCAGCACAAGAACTAGGAGGTATCAAGCAAGGGTAGCAGGACTCAGGCTCAAAGCAAAGTGAGGGATGTGGTTCTTCACTCTTACAGCTGAATTGTGGAACTCCCCATCACAGGATACCGTTGATGCTCTCAGTCTACACGTGTGCAAAGGGAGATGGAACCACTTCTTGCAAGGGAAGTTCATTGAGGTTTACTAAATATACAGAAATACTTAGCTCAGGAGGTCCTTGATCAAGGTTTAGGAGAGTGTTTTGGGGCATTCTTGCCATGTTATTGTACCCTTCCCAAGGGTACTTGTACCCTTCCCAACAGGGAGGTTGGTGACCTAAGATCCACGTTTTGCTCCACTCACACCAATAAATATCACCTTTTTTGCCCTTAGTGAGGGAGTCAGCCATACCTGTTACTCAGAGAATACCAACAATGTAGATGTCTCTACTGACAGGGACATTCCTGTAGCACAGGAAGATTTGCAGATCACCATTAGAGTGAATGCATTAATAAAGAGAAAACATATCTTAGTATGCACAGACGTGCAAATACACATATGCAAGCTACAATAGGTATAGACTTAGCAATGCACGAGCACACACCCTTGGAAGCATTCTGCTATGGGCACATACAACCCTCTTCCCCGCAACATATGCACAGCCCCACATATTTTGGGTCAAACTTCCTTATGAACCTGACCATCTCTCATTGCTTCCTTAATACTATATTTTGCTCCTTGGTAGTAAAGCAGCCAAAGGCTTACAGTGGAGCAAAGGCATCGTGAGAACCACAAAAGCGAACTCTCCCCTTCTTCGTTTCAAGGTGAAATACAACAGGACATAGTCCTTCATCATCTAGTCAGGATCTCCACACTATTAAATAACTGAGCTGTTATCTAACCCCAAAAGCAGTCTAGACCCTCTGTAGACAACTCCCTCAACTCTGCAGCCAGGACAGCTGTGAGGTGTGAGGATATTACAATTCCAGGTCCTTCCTTCCACCCAGACCTTGGTGGACAGCTCCCAGCTGGCCTCCTGCCTCAAAATACCTGAGCAGCACCAGGAGCTCTAGCATTCATAGGACACACGCCTATGGGGCAGATACAGACAGACCAAAATTCACTCTACCTATGCTTTTAGATGCTATGTTGCAAACCAGCTCCTGGCAGGTATTAGCAGTGTATCTTGTTGGTCACAGCACATGGCTCCAGAATAAGTATCCTGCAAATTCACTGCAAGGTCTTTCTCTTCCCAGTGTAGATACTCCCTGAAGAATTTGCACCTCTCCGCCACCTATCCCTCAAGAAAATACCATCTTCTAGCCCAATGTTGATTGTGTGCATGTTTTAGAGCATTTTTAGAGCAATGATAATCATTACTATTAGCATTTCCACTTTTTAGACAAGACAATTAAGTCATGGGAAGAGAAAAACACTCACCAGCAGAAAATTAAAGGACTCATCCAATGCTCTTTTCACTGGCCTCTGTTATGCTTGATACAATGTCATTGTCTTTACATTGCCTGCTCTGATAGGAAACTCCTTCCAGGCAACTCTAATTATCTGTCATTATTGGTGGCTGAGAATGTCCCTGAGGGAAGGTGATTCCCAGACCCCCACTTGCAGGGTATCCTGCATCAACTTCTGAAATAACCAGTGCTAGCCAGTCTTGAAGACAATTTCTTTGGTGCAGAGGGGTTTCCCGGCTTAGGCTGCCTTGGCAGAAAATGCCAAAACACCAGCTTATTCGTTTATGTACTTCATTTAAGCACTGAAGTGTCCCTAATCCATCAGACCAAACATTCATCTCCACATGCTTCCTCCCAGTCCCCTGCCTATCTCTCCTTACCACAGTGTTTCTGAGCATACAAGGTATCTTGCTAAGGTGCCTGTAGGCATCTGTATCCCCAAAAGAAGTTTCCCAGGAACTTCAGGCATCTTCCGGTGTAGGAGAAGGAGGAATCAGAAAACATCTGGTGCACTCAGAAGAGAGGATTCAACACTAATTCTGCAAGTGTTGAAAACCGGGCCTCTGTATTTCTGTCTGACCTGTTCAATCCTTATGTGAACTAGGTCATTCAGGGGTTTACCACTTTGTTGCAATTCTCAGTTATAATTTATCTTGAAAGATATCCAATCAATAAAAGAGTTGCTAACCAAGCAGCCAACAGGTTTTGGAAGGAAGCATTTAGGGAATGCAAGCAAGGAGCCCTGAAAGAATATTAATGCTCTTCCCCTTTCTAACATGCTGAGGGATCCAAACACATCCCTGTCATGAAGATTATAATCATATAGATTGGGTCCTATCCCAAATCCACATACCTCAGATTAATTCCCTTCAAGGAACACATTTTTACAGGTGCACTGTCAGCATACAGCCTTATGCCCAGTGTGTCTAATTATATCAAGCTTTGAGGGCTTTACTTAAGCCAATTGCATATGGAGTTTATTTAGTCTTCGATAGGCAGACTGGATGAAATAAGACCAGAGCTGCTGGCAGTTTGTGTTTAAACCACTATGATGAATTGTTCTTGGGAAAGGATTCATCTCAGCTACGCCTATACGCAGACATCTAGATGTGCCAGCTGCTCCACGTTCCCTTTATATCAGCAGAGGGGAGTGGGCACTTCTAGGGCACGATTTAACTTGTTTAAGGCCTGTACTTGAGGAGGAGATGAATTATGGCCTCATCTTCATTGAGTGGCTCAATTAACTAACTCTACACTGACAAAAAAAGCAGCTTGGGTGACCAGCGCAGATGTGGATGTCCTTTTCTAATGGTGAATTCCACCCAGAAAGCCTGAGTTAGCCCTTTGGCAGATGGCAGGCCAGGAGAAGCTGGGCCAGGGCAAAATAGGACGACTGCAAATTCCCACGGCCAGATTAAAGGGGAGGCTTGAACTGAAAGGCTGAGCGTGCCTCACCTCTAATCATGGCCCTACAAAACACCACCCAGTAGTGGAGGACTCTGCATGACAGCTGGCAAGGTGGTGACAGACGGTTTGACCAGACCTACCGCCCAGGCACGGCTTCCTCTCAGGAAAGCAGCACAGATGTGTGGGCGGCAGCTGCTGCTATTTTCTCCCCTCTCCACACATACCACCATGGAGCTGTAGGGAAAGGCAAGTCATCATTTACTCGGCCACAAGGTATCATTGAAGGCGGGTGGAACGAACTCTGCCTCCGGACTATATTTAGATTAAAGACGGTTGGGGTTTTGCTTCCCTTCCCCTCTCCCTCAGAACATCATGGAGCACATAAGACCAAAGCCATCTCTGAGAGACAAGAGCAAGGGTGCAGCTGCCCAGGAGGACAGCAGGGCAACCACCCCAGGGACCCCAAGCAGAGGCTATAAATATGGGGACAGGCTGTGACAAGCTGTAGGCAAAGGAGTCCCTGCCTCTGGGGTCTGGGGTCCATGCCAGAAGCATTACACCAGCAGACTGTTGATGGCTTGCATCTGTCTACCACAGGCACTGAGCACAGAGACATTATAGCCATAAACTGTGGCCCCATACCCAGACCTTCTGCTTCTCCTCTGCAATCAGCATCCAAGGGAGTAAAAGCCTCCAAAGGCAGCTCCAAAGCCCAGGTCTGCTCCTGCCCCTGGGCACATACCCCTGGCACACCAGCAGCATCCACACTTCAGTGAGCTCAGTCAACAGAGCAGCCCTCATTGCCCGAAGCTGGAGGGTGCAAAACTTACAGTATTAAAGTAAATTTCCTTTCCCAGATACAGTTTTGCATTCTCCAGCTCCTTGGAAGTAAACGAGGATGATTTCCCTTAGGGTTTTGTTTGTTCATTTGTTTTTAATATACTGACGCTTCAGAAGAGTTCAGTTTTCCCCTGGCATTTTTTCTGTTGGCCACTGAGATTTTAAGGCAAGGGCATTCTTGCGAAAGCCACATGCTTAGAGCACCAAGGCTCACGGTGGCTGTATTTGCTACAAACCCATATGAGAGACAGAGCTGCCGACTGCTAAACCTGCCTTTGACTCTGACTTGCCTCCTTTTGCTTGTCCCGATGTGCTGGTTGTGCTATATGTCCCTTGCAGACACTAGGCATCTGAGTAAAATACTTTCCATAGCGAATGGGAAGTGTTATGCCAGCTTCCCTGCTCTTTTAGCAATCTTGGCTTCAGGGGATTATCACCTGGCCAGCCAGTGGCATCAGCTGTGGCTCTAATGCTACTGTTCCCTTGCCTAAACCGTGGCATTATGCTGGTTTCATCCAAGAAAGACCTGGAGAGGTGCACCCCTTGGAGCTGTTACGTCGTTCACAGCTTCTTATCTCAGGGAATTTTTGTTTTTTATAAACCCATAATATCTCAGTCAAGCACATAACACTGTGCATGATAACACAGTCATAACTTAGTCTGAAAGAAGTCCTATTAATAAAACTGTTGCTAACCAGCAACCAGGAGGTTATGTGGGGGGAAGCATTTAGAAAATGCTAGCAAGGAACCCCCCCACAGAATAGAAACAATATTCTTCTTTTTTTTCATAATACTCTATGGAATCCTAATACAAACAGCAAGATTTTTACTCAGCCATGGCAGGGCTAGTTTTGGAGGAGAAGGGTTTTCTTCAGAGACCGATTTAGGAAGCAGAAATGCAGCAGATGGAAAGAGGCCCAGAAGGCCATCAAGATCAGTATCACTGTGTTGAGACAACATTTGTCTTCCACAAGCTTTTTTCCCCCCAAACAAAGACCTTTTTAAACCTATTAATACACAGTGTTCCGTCTCCCATCACTTTCTGCGCAAAACAACTGTGATACATGTAAACTCCTCCACTGCCCATGGGCACACAGCCAAGTCCCATTCACCTCCATCACCTCACTATTGTCTGATAGTCACTCCTGACTTCCCAGGCCTTCTGTCTTCTGAAACTCTTTTGGTACATCTACCTTTTATTCCCAGCGTTGTCCTAGAGACATTCTGGTTATTTCTAGTTCAGCTCGTGATCTGATGGTAGGAAGGCACTGTACAGCATACAGACACTTGACTAGGACATGGGCTGTGACCCATGACACTACATGTTGCACCACCTGGACTTCATGAGGAACAGCTAAAATATACTGACATTGTGGAGGACAGAAACCCAGACATAAGACTCTGCAGATACCTTGTGTTTTCAGTTTCCTGGTTGGTCCCCAGTGTTTTCAGGAGACACTCAATTACTTCAGGTTGACCTGAAATGACAGGGTTTTTTTTGGAATGGCAGAAAATATATTGTTTTGGGGGAATTAAACAGAGCACTGAACTGTTGACCTTTTTGCAATATTTAACTACACCAATAATGAAGGTGAAGTTAAGATAGAAATGAGCCATTATTTTCAGCTGAACCACAGAATCACAGAATCACAGAATCACAGAATGGTTGAGGTTGGAAGGGACCTCTGCAGATCATCTAAGCCCAACCCCCCTGCTCAAGCAGGGTCACCTAGAGCACGTTGCACAGGATCGCATCCAGGCGGGTTTGGAATATCTCCAGAGAAGGAGACTCCACAACCTCTCTGGGCAACCTGGTCCAGTGCTCTGTCACCCTTACAGTGAAGAAGTTTTTCCTCATGTTCACACAGAACTTCCTGTGTTTCAGTTTGTGCCCGTTGCCTCGCGTCCTCTCGCTTGGCACCACTGAAAAGAGTCTGGTCCCATCCTCTTGACACCCTCCCTTTAGATACTTGTACACATTAATAAGATCTCCTCTCAGCCTTCTCTTCTCCAGGCTGAACAGGCCCAGCTCTCTCAGCCTTTCCTCATAAGAGAGATGCTCCAGTCCCCTAATCATCTTTGTGGCCCTTCGCTGGACTTGCTCCAGTAGTGCCACATCCCTCTTGTCCTGGGGAGCCCAGAACTGGACCCAGCACTCCAGATGGGGCCTCACCAGGGCTGAGTAGAGGGGGAGAATCACCTCCCTCGACCTGCTGGCAACACTCTTCCTGATGCACCCCAGGATACCATTGGCCTTCTTGGCCACAAGGGCACATTGCTGGCTCTTGGTCACCTTGGTGTCCACCAGCACTCCCAGGTCCTTCTCCGCAGAGCTGCTTTCCAGCAGGTCAACCCCCAACCTGTACTGGTGCGTGGGGTTATTCCTCCCTAAAAAAACTTACAGGGGAGAGCGCAAATGCAGTCCCCCACTACCACAAATTATGCAGTCAAGTTTCCCACATTTCGGGAAATCGCAGGGGTCAGCACACCCATAGTGCAAGGGGTGAGCCTCGCCCTGGGAAAACCACCTGCCTGATCATGGTGTCTCCCCTGCCAGGTAAGAACCAGTGAAGCTTTTCATTCAAAAAATAAGGCTGTGTTTCAAGATGGGGAAACCGAGGCAAAGTCTTAGTCAAGGTTATGCAGATAATGTCGCTACACAGGGAAATATGAAAACACTTTTTCATCAACCTGCACTCTTATCAGGCAGAAGCTGGTCACTCTGAGTCTTTCTTTTATTTGGGCTTCCTAAGGCCTGAAAAAATACAGCAGGACATCACCATTTCTTATATTATAACTTCAGAAGACTTTATGGACTGCAGGTCCCTACTTTAGCCTGGAATAAGGCTGGACCGGGTCTGCCATGTTGTGGCTTTTCATTCACCTGCTCCCTCAAGAACTGGATGTAAAAGCCTTGTGTGAGAACCTGTGTCTGGTCCGGGCTTAGGAAGAATTGGTTTGGGTCTCAGAGTCACCCCATGGGGTGTCACATCCCAGGTGGTCACAAAGCTGTAGAGTGGGAAAACTGGGGTAGGTGCATAGTGGTAAAGGTGATAGGTGAAAGACTATGGAGAATCAGACTGAGGAGAGATGGATCTGAGGAACCCACAAGGTTTCTTCCCCAAGGAAGGGGTTGCAACACAACCCTCAACTTCAATATCTCAGAGTAAATCTGCTCAGCCATAGTGCAGTCCTCTAAATGCCTGCTCGGCTGGGAACCACAGCCTGATAAATCTTCAGGGTGTGGGTTCAGAGCAGCATGGTCTTCAGAGCAGCTTCACAGTTGGCGCCGATGCTCTGTGCCCTCAACCTGAGCCAGAGAGGTGGATGACAGTCCCCTCGGCAGGACTTTGCATCCCCTTGCTTCTTTCTTTCTTGTAAATACCTTCTAGGGTTGAAGGAGCAGTGTGGTTTTAAATAGTGGTGTTTTCCCAGCTCTGGCAGGGCTACAGTTTATAAATTGATAGCTCCCTTTCTTGGATGGGGAATGTGTTGCCATAATTTTCCAGAGCACAAGGGGAAATTCCGCGGCCTCAGCAAGAGAATGACACAGCCGCTCTGGAGAACTGAGATGGTTTGCCGCAACAGCCAGCACCAGAAATATAAAACACTTCGTAGACTGACCGTTCTCCCTGTAGCAACATGGTTTCGGATTCTCCAATCATTTTTTGATGGTTGGCTTCCCACTTTCTCTGCAGCCCCCACTTTCACCAGCCTCACCAGCAGATGTTTGTTCAGATGTTCGCAGCCATTGAAGAAATCATAAAATTTAAAAAGTACCCTCTGTAAAAACCTGGACGGGAGCCTGGGGTTTAGGGAGGTCAGACATTGCCTGTGCTGTCTGCCTGAAGCAGACAAATGTCAGCTCCTGGGTTGGGTCTCTGAAGGGGACAAGAAGAACCCCAAGGGTGCAGCTTGGGGACCTCATGACAGCTCTTCCTGGGGGCTTATGGGGTCTCACACCTCCTGCTGCCTGGATGCTAACCAGGAAAAAGGCCCCAGGTCTCAATCCAACATGCATAGGGACAGGAAGACTCTTTGCTATCCTTAAGTCAGCAGTAGAGTTGTGCCCCTTGGGGTCAGGTCATCCTAAGACAGAAGATCTCAAACAGGGCAGGGAAAATTAGTCACCAGACAAAATATTTGCTGAATATGATATGCTGGAAAGTGCACAAGGAAAAGTGAAACACTTTTGTAACGTGGTAAACAGCTTTAGTGAGAAAAAAATGGAGGCACTAGTACTATTAGTTATTATTATTGTTATTACTCGTTATATTGACACAAAAGCCTTTCCCATTGGCTTTCCAAAATCAGATGTTTTCTCTTGTAAATACTGGTGGTTTTTCCATTTTTTTTAATTGAAACATTTTTACATTGAAGTGGTATTTTTCATGTAAAATCGACTTAAAGAATCCCACTCCCTCTACATTAGATCACTCCGAAGCATACAAAAACAATTCTTTTCAGACTGAACAAAACCATTCCGAGTTGCCAAAAAAGAATTTTTGTGGGCTTTTCTGTGTCACTGAAACCTCATCCTGAAAATTCAAGCTGATTTCTTCTAATTTTTTAATTCCCCCACCAAGCCTAAAAACAACTACCCTTTGCTGAACTAATTTTGGTCTCGAATGACACAGTTGTGTAACTCCTCCAGGTCGCTGAGTGACATGCCGGTCATGCTAGTAGCGAATGAGACCGTGGGAGGTTCTTGGTTGGCCGGTGTGAAATGAGCTTGACAGGTCTCGGGCAAGATGCAGTAGAAAGGTCCCTGCAACACAAAATCTCCTGGAGCCACCGGAGTGGGTTTTGGATGTGGGAGCTGAAATTCTTGCTCTTATTCAATGAGGTCCCACGCACAAAAAAGCTTCGGTGTCTTGCACAGAAAATTTTAAGCTAACGTGAGATATGCACCAGCACAGCCGCACGCTGCAGCCAGACTGATGCTACAGCTCACACAGCAACATGATGCAGACAGCTCTGACAAAGCTTTATTTTTTCACCACCTGCATTGCAGCCATCACCATCCCCAATGTGGGGCTGGCACCAGGATGGAGCAACCTTCCCAGGGACGGGATAACACCTCCCTCCGGTCCGTGCACTTGCAGCTCCTGGTAGCACCACCAGTCACAGCTGCGTGATTTAAAACGTCACACCACTCACCCTGCAACTGCCTTGGGAAAAAAAAAGGGGGGGAATTAGGCTGCCTCTTCCGAAGAGTCACTGCGATAACGCGCCGGCAGCTGGGAGAGCTCTGCTTTTGTTTCGCAGAGCTGGCAGGCTGAGCACGCATGCCTCTCCCAAAATAATCACGCTGTAACTCAGCCCCGGTTTCGAACGGGTCAAACTGATCCCCATAGCAAATCCACGAGCGTAAACTCCTCTGCCACTGGGATCCGCTTGGCATCTTCCAGTGGGGGTTGTTTTCTTTTTGCTTTTAATTATTTTCCAAAGCAGGACATTATTCGCTGTGAGCTGAGAAATCCTCTGTTCTGATCTCGCTGTGCAACCACAGCCGTGCTGGATGCTCCTACCCATCCCCGAATCACCCAGGAGCTCACATGTGAAAAGCTTAGCTCCAGCTGGAGGGTCAGTCAGGACAGTGGAAACTTCAAATCCTGACCTTTTATCAAAATTTCGAATATTTGATTGAAGAAAGAAAAAGGAAAAAAAAAAAAAGCTTCCCTTTCTTGGCCACCACCAGGAGCTTTTGCTCTCAATTCACTAGAGTCTGCTGGAGGTCTTTTGTTTGATTCACCCTATGAAGTTTATTTATTTATGTAAAAAGAAGCCAAATCTGAGGTTTCCTAAGAACACAATTGGAATTGATGTTTCAGAGTTTTGTTTTGGGTTTATTTGATCCACTTAAAGCGGTGTCGAGGTCCAAAATCGGGTGACATTAACAAGCGCTCTGACCCACGACTGTTTTCTCAGGCCGCGTTTTCAACGGAGCCTGCAAGGGGACACTGAAAAACAAGTTTCACTCGGGAGCAAAGGCGAGGAGCCCAGGATTCGGGCACATCCCGCAGCCTCAGCACCGAGCGCCCTTTCGGACTCATTACAGCTATTTCCCAGCTATCGTCTCCCATATACGATGATGCTGGAGGCAGACTCAAAACAGCGTTTATGAAGTGTGGTCACCGAGCAGCATGACATTCGATAACATTTCATCTCTAGAGGGGGGTGAGGGGTTGCATTTGTTTGGGTTTTTTTGAACCAGTAAATCAAAGAGAACATTTTTACCCCCTGCCAGTCTGCAACTGTTACCTATCAGTCAGCACTAACCACAAACGCTGAAAAGTCTGAGCTGTTTTCCTTGCAAATATTTTATCGCCTTTTTTTTTTGCAAGCATTCAGCATTTATTCTCAGGCTGAGCTGGGTTCCCTCTAAGCCTTATTTCATTTCACTCTTCCCCAGTGCTGTTTTGCTAAGGCCAGGCGGGTCGCAAAGCGGCTTGTTTTTGCAAGGTTGCTCCTCGGAGCAGCCTCCTTGCCGAGCCGCGGCTGCCCGGTGGCCGCGATGTTCCGCCGCTTCCCAGAAAATACGGTCAGTGGATTGTCACCGCTGCTATTCTGGGCTCCGGCTGCGTAAGCGTGCTGGAGCTGACCGGCTTTTGCAGGCTGGAGGCTGTGTTGGCTCCAGATGGGTCAAGGGCTGGATTTCATGCTCCTTCCCCAGGCCAGGGCTGGCTGCGGTGTTTGGCCGCACAGACCCTGCTGGGGGGCTGGAGAGGGGGCACGGGTCCCCGGTCTGCCGTTTGGGCATCTCTCCGAAGGGCCATGTGTGTTATATAAATGCCTGGTGCATATATAGAAGAGGATGAGCTGCATGTGGGCACGTATGGGTGAAGACGTTGACACATCCACATGTATGCTTATGCATATCTGCATATTCGCTTATATGAACATATGCAGATACAGACAGGTATGCATGCACATACATGCATTTTATTTATATATATGTGTGTATACACACAAGCACAGACACTATATATATGTACGTATGCAAAATATACATCAGCACAAGCCACACATTCACAACCATACATACACACCAAGGCAGGCAGAGAAGCCAGAAGCGAGAGGTCATCATTCATAAAGGACCAGTGCAAATCTTCGCTAATCTATTTAACTCTAGAGGCTCAGATCTCCCCCTGGCAAACTTTGATTCAGTTGCCTGTAGAGAAATACACCCAGATTGGGCAGATCTGCCTGTGCTGGGCCTGCTGGACACAGGCAGATCATGCAGCTGAAGGCAGCTGTGCTGATCAACAGCTGCTAAGAATCAGTCCCTAATTTTTAGCATTCACAAAAAAAAGCATCCCAAACTCTCCTGAGCCCTGATCCCGGCGGCAACTACTCTGAGCTCTGGCCAGGATTCGGGGACCCAACCAGCTCCTCAACAGGAGCCGGGCTGCGAGCTGGCCGCATACCCTGCACATAGCATAATGCTTTCTGTTTAAATTTAGTCAAGTGCCTCTTCTGCCTGTCTGCTTTTTTAGGATTCAGATTGCAGATAGGAGAGAGAAGGGAGGGAATGATGCCATATAAGATGCATGCATACAACGAGACGTGAAATTAAACTCAAGAAGGAAATTGGCTTAGGAGGAGGAAAAAAAGAATCTGGGGATTATATTGGCATTGCCTCTCTACTAATATTACTCCCATTTCCTTTCCCATATTTCTTTCCACATCTTTACACTGGCTGGCATATGATAATATATATAAATTTATATATATAGAAAAATAATTTATATATATAAAATATAAATACTGTTAGGAAATATGCTTTGACATTGCTTTGTTGTTGCTGGATTTAATAATACCTGAGCTCTAACCAGTCGTTTTGCCGCTTGGAAACCTTACAACAAAGTCTGAGCAAACAGCTGAGTCTCTGGGCTGAGCAAGGAGAGAGGATGGAGGTGGCGGAGCTCAATATTTGTCTAAAAGCAGAAAGCTCTGTAGCGTAAAACCACTCAGAACCAGCGCAGCTTTAGGAAGACGTAGGGATTCACGGGGATGCAAAATATTGGTCCCCATTGGGCTTGCACAGGAAAGTCGAAGGATTCCTTCATTTGGGAGTCCAAACTTCAGCCATCTGCATCTGAGGGTACTTGCCTGGGTGCCTTATGTAGGCAATGCAAGGTCAGCGGGTATCTCCAGCAACATACTGCCCTTGGCCAGCATCACCCCTCAAAAGGATGAGGGCACCAGGGTACCTCTGCCCAAATGCTAACATCTTTACCAAGGTTCTGTTTCTGCTAAGAATCTCCCCATCCCTGTTCCTCCTATGTCTACTTTTGACTTTTTTCTCCTTCTTCCAAGTTAAGATTTGACTAGTTTATGAGCAAAATAAATAATCTGTCTCTACAGTCCAGCTTTCCAGCAACTTGGGAAAAGTTAGCACTTTGGCCAGGGCCTTCTGCATGCTCTAAGCTGTGCATTTAATTTAAATTTAATAGTTATTGCACATTACACAAATGGTGATTAAAACCACATTGATCGAGGTTTAGCAGCTATGTGAGAAATGCAGATCTTACAGAGCTGCTCCATATCCAGAGTGTGCTTTTAATAACTTGCTGCTCATCAACGGACAGATTGGAAAGAGGAAAAGGAACTGAGAGCAAAAGGCCAGACAGGGAAGCACAGTCAGTTGGAAAGATCATAAGGCTGTGGGTTCAGGTGGTTTTCACTTTATTTTCCACCTCTGGCACACACACCCATAACATGAGACCTGCACATTGATATGCTTCTTAGTTCCCATCCATAAATCAAAGCAGACCTACCTTGCGCACAGTGGTATACATGCCAACAAGCCCATCCAGACCAACATTCACACCATTTGTTGGAGGAGCAGCCAAACGCACTGGCCGAAATCTCAGAAGATAAATTTCTGTGGTGGGATGTATTGCCATAAGGGCTTTCTAGGTTAGGACCTGCAGCAGACACACTTGAAAAGCCCAGAAACTGCCCAAACAGGACATGCTTGTCATGCTCTCATCTCCTCTTTTTTAAAACCTACCGAGTTCATTCTGCAGCAAAGCAGAAACAACCTCTCATGTCCTGATTTATCCGAGACAATGACTGAGAAGAGAAAATGAACCAGGATAATAAC